>NC_055992.1:49629798-50254798 GCF_018446385.1 Zingiber officinale | reverse complement strand
TTATACTTATTTGTATTAGTGCCAAATAGACTAAGTATAATAGCGTCCTTGAGTAGAAGGTTCATACCTATATCAATCGATTAGTTGAATCGATAGTGAGATGATATAGGGAACACTACTCTAAATCATTCCTAGTCGAGTATTAACATTCAGGGACAATGTTAATACAATAAGACTAGCATGTAGGTCAGCTCGATGACTTGATCTCACAAGTCATGGATATAGAGATATCAAGCTGACACATGGGTATGCATTAGAGAATGTATACTGAATGACCCGCCATGAGAAAGTATCATGGATCGTTATATGAGTGTCATATACTTTCTCATGTGGCTATTAGTATGACTATTAGTCCTTAGACCTGAAGTCACCATGGATCCCTACATGAGGAGTTATGTACTTTGGTTTCGTCAAACGTCACCCGTAACTGGGTGGACTATAAAGGCGATTACTGGGTATGTAACGAATTATGCAGAGGGATGTGAGTGATGTAGATGGGATCTATCCCTCCTATATGACGGGAGTGACATCGATATTCTTGATAGAGTAAGACCAAGAAGTGTATGGCCATACCCAAATGAGTCAATATGAGATATTGAGCTCATTTGATTGAGTGAGTCTACTTGGATTCAAGATTTAGATTGGTCAGAGGATGACGCAGTCTATGCCTCACATTGATCAATCTAGATGTCTAGGATAGAAGGACACTTGTCATATATTGTGAGGAGTCACAATTAATAGTCACAAGGTGATGTTGGATCTCAACATTTCTTGTAACTTGGGTAGCAATGATGTATTGCTAGATGCCGCTCATTGCTTATGTTTCTAAAGGAGTTTAGAAACATTGCCAACATTACAAGAACCTATTGGGTCACACACAAAGAACAAGTGGATGGAGATTGGGTTCATATGATGAACCAATTGGATTGAGTTCATATGATGAACCAATTGGATTCAAATTAGACTTATTGAGTTAGACTCAATTAGATTCAATTGTTGAATGAGTCTAATTTAGATTTGATTCATTGAGTCAATTTATATTAATGAATTGAGATTCATTAAATTAAAATTGACTTGAGTCAAAGGTTGGATTTAACCCAACAAGGAAGACAATTGGTCTAGTTTGACTTGACCAAGTAGAAATTGAAACATCAAGTTTGACTTGATGTATTGCCACATCATAAGGATGGCTCATCCTTGCCACATCACCTCCACCTCATGAGGCATGCCACCTCATGGGGGTTACACTCTCCCCTTGGTTTTAATGTGGCCGGCCACATTAATGAGGGAGTTACAATGTGGTGGCCGGCCACACTAATGCAAAAGGGGTTTTGGTTTTGTGGCAATTAAAGTGTGGTAATTGTCTCATCTTCTTCCAAGCTTTCTTCCTCCTCCTTGCTGCTGTTGCCGTGGACTTCCATGGTGTGGAGAAGGTGGTTGAGTGAATCCAAGAGCATAGGAAGAGTGAAGATCACAAAGGAAGGATACTACTAGTGAGTGTATAAGATTTCTTTTGTACCTTCTTCTTTTCTTCCTTTCCAATCCCATTCGAGAGCTCTAGAAAGTGCTAGCACACTTGGGGCTCTCTTCTCCATCCTTTGAGTGTGGGAGACACTCCTTGTTCGTGTGGATATCATTAGAGGAGTGTCTACGTTGACACTCTCGAGATCCGGCAACTCCTTGGATGTGCGGGAACGCGAAAGGGCTCGCTTCGAAGGTATAACTCTCATCTAGTGTAGATCTAAAATTTTGAAACTCGTACTCGTAAGTTCATTCGGTTTTTCCTTGCACGGATCTACGGCTTTGGGTGATTCGGGGTTTCCGCGACGCGAAAAGCGGTTTTCGCGGCCCGAAGAACCCAACAGTGGTATCAGAGCCACGTGCAAGGCTTGTACGAGTTTGATTTTTGGTTTTATGAAAACTAAAGTTTCTGTAATTTTCTGTAAAATTATGATTTTATTGTTTTTATGGGTAATTTTTCCGTAGAAGCGAAGCACATGTGTCTCGGCACTTGTAGGCTTCGGCTACCGGAAAGATTTTTCCAAAACGGCTTCGTTTTGCCCCAAATCCGTTTGGGACAGCGGGCTTGGGTGCCATTAGATCGCAAAGGAGCAACTCACAATGGTTAGATCGTGGGTAGGGGTACTGCCCCTAACCCCGCAAGGGGATTTGCACCGCGATTGCTCCCGAAATCGCTAAAAATGAACCCGCCGGGAAGATTTTTCCGAAACGGCAATGTCTCGGCCCAAATCGTTTTGGGACAGTGGGTTTAGGCGCTGTTGGATCACAAAGGAACCCTCGCGATGGTTAGATCGCGGGTAGGGGCGCTGCCCTTGGGCCCCGCAAGGGGAACCGTTCCGCGATTGCGCCTGAAACCGCTAAACGGGACCGCCGGGAAATTTTACTTGTAAAAATTGTAAAAATTATTTTTAAAATTATATAAAATTATGAAAATATATAATTTTGAATTATATATTAATTTTGTGATAGTCATGGCCCAAAAACCCAATATGATTGGTTGTGTTATAATTCATAATACGGCCTGCGTGCCGTTATGTGTTTGCGCGTGTTGTATGTTTTTATTTATTCGCGACCTGCGCGTCGTGCCTTCTCTTATATTCTTGTTGTAAATTAGATTTAGACTCGAATGTAACTCGAGTTTCAAATTGTAATGTACAAATTGGAGCGGTGGAGGGTCCACACGAGACGGAGTTCCAAGGCGGGCACGAGCAACACAAGATGGTCAAAGGGAGGAGCTTGGAGAAGCTGTTGACCCTAGGTTGACCATTCGATCTTCTCATTGGCTTGAGAAGATCGTAGTAGGGCCATGACTAAATCACAAATAGATTAATTAGTTAATTTCTTATGTATATGATGCATGTTTAATAAGTAATTAATTAATTAGTGCCTTACGATTAGATTAGATCTAAGTCGTGCACATGATGCACCCTTGCGATTAGATTAGATCTAAGTCGTGCACAAGATGCATCCTTTTCGATTAGATTAGATCTCGATCGAACCAACTCTAAATGCCTAACCATGTCGTGATACCTATAACTATCTCGATCACATGTATTGTTGAATCTGCCAAAGCAGAGCAATACATATTATCTTGGTAGGGTACGGAGGGACAATCTTGGTCCCGCCTATCAACGCATGGGTGAATACAAACTCAATTAGATTGAGTATTCCTAGTTACTCGGTTGGATCGAGTCAACTATAGGCATTCTTCCAATAGTTGGAATGATAGGTCAAAATCACATCTATATTAACTCTCGGGCGCATTAGCCAAAGCTAACACGAGTTTTAATATAAATACGGATATTGATTTTATAAACAAGAGTTGTATAGAGATGTAATTGGTAATCGTTACCTACCGATCATACTAAGCCTTGGGCGTATTAGCCAAAGCTAACTCAAGGGTTAGTATGATGTGGATCTTGTCCCACAAGAATTATAGAATTCAGTGGGAGCATCATTTAATTAAAGGCCTAATTAAATGATTTTAAAAGAATATGATATTTATTTCTGCAAATTTTCTGTTGTAGATAACCATGACGTCGAATACGAACTCTTTCTCCCTGCGTTCTGTCCTTAAGAAGGACAAGCTCAACGGAGCAAATTTCCTGGACTGGTACAGGAACCTGAGAATAGTTCTCACTCAGGAACGTAAACTGTACGTTCTGGAGCAGCCCATTCCGGAGGCTCCTCCTGCCACTGCCACGCGAGCTGACCGGGATGCTTACAAGAAGCATCAAGATGACGCATTAGATGTGTCCTGTCTTATGCTCGCAACCATGAACTCTGAGCTTCAGAAGCAACATGAGTTGATGAGCGCTTACGATATGGTTGAACATCTTTGTCACCTATATCAAGGACAAGCAAGGCACTAGAAGAGGAACTCCAAAGAATACCTGGAAGATCTTATGAAGAAGAGAAATAAGATTTCTACTTTAGGTATACATGTTATAGAAGTCAACCTCTCTATTTCTTCATCGTGGGTATTAGATACCGGATGTGCTTCGTGTAACACCCCTAGAAAGCCTAGATAAGAAAGTAAGGATAATGAGAGTACAATGTAGTGAAAAGAAGGTGTAGATATTCTAAATTTAATATTAAAGATGGGAAGGATTTAGATGATTATGAAAGAAAATAAAGTTGAGAGTATAAATCATCTATGCATGATTTAAAATGTATGGAATTAATATGGACAAAAGGAAGAAATATGAGATAATATATATATGTATGAAATATTTATGCATAATGCATAATATAGTAATATACGAATTATTATGTACAAAAGAAAATAAAATGTTAGAAGAGAGATTGAACCTTGGATCTCTTGTAAGGAACATGTATAGGATACCAAAGGGGATAGGAGAATTATTGATAAGGAGAGAAAGGATTAAGTAGTTAAGAATAAGAAAGGATTCTTTCTACTTAAAAGGAAAAGGAAGTAAAAAGAAATAAAAATATACATAAACAAGTTTTGATCCTTGGTTCTCTTGTGGATGCATGCATGTGTTAACCAAGTGGGATAGGAGAGGATATTGTAAGAGGAGAGATAGGAATTTTAATTAAAGGAGAGAAAAGAGAGAAATTAAGGAAAGAAAAGAGAGAACTCAAAAGGCATTTCTCTAGAATATTCTTGTCATTTAAGGGGAGAAATGAATAGGGAGGATGGATCAAGTCAAGTTTCCTCCCCTCATTTTAGTATAAATAGGCATGGAGGGGTGACTTCAACTTCATCCCCCACTCATTCTCCTCCTCTCCTCCCTTTTGTGCCGAGACTCACCTCTCCCTCTCTCTTCTTCTTCTTGTTGCCGAGCAACACAAGAGGAAGAACCTCTTCTTCCTCTTCACTCTCTCCCTCTTTCTCTCTTGTTGTTGCCGAGCAACACAAGAGGAAAGAGAAGCCTCTTCTTCCTCCTCCTCTCCACCAAAAGACCAAGCCACTCCTCTCCTCCATTGGTGCCGAGCAAAGCAAGCAAGGAAGAAAGGTCCAAGCAAGTTCTCAACTCTAGGAAACTTAAGCGAAGAAGGTAAGCTTCCCCTCACCTGTGGTACAAGGCTTTTTATATATTTTTCAGATTTTATGAGGATTTTAAAACCTAGAAACAAGTTTGAGAAAATTCGGTTAAGAAGAGCTTTCGAAATCTAGTGAGGTGTAACTAAGTCTACACTACATGATAGATTTTCTATGCCATAGAAAAGGGATCTTCTTCATATTTTTACACCTATATGATGCTTGATCAAAGGAGTACTTAACCCTAGAATTTCGGCCAAAGATATTTTTAAGAGGCTAGGGAAATTATTGTTTTACCCAACTAGTACGAGGTTCTCCCTATGAAATGTTAAGGATCATGTATTTGTTTTCTTGTTTAGAAGATAATTGAGAATAAAAGAAAAAAAAAAAAAGGGAAAGGAACCTAGGAAGTGTTATACATAATGAGAAAGAATGAAATTTATGCTATGTATATGCCATGATATGTGATAGCATAGGAAATGCTATACATAATGAGAAAAGAATGAAATTTATGTTATGTATATGTCATGATATGTCATAGCATAGGAAATGCTATACATAATGAGAAAAGAATGAAATTTATGTTATGTATATGCCATGATATGTGTTAGCATAAGAAATGCTATACATAATGAGAAAAGAATGAAATTTATGTTATGTAAATGCCATGATATGTGATAGCATAGGAAATGCTATACATAATGAAAAGAAATGAAAAATAAAATATTGTTAGGGATATGATATGATAGTTATGCATGATAAATTATTTTTGTATGGTTTATACCAAGGGTGGGCTCCGTAAACGCCCCGGGGTCGATGGAATAAGACTCGGGCCTCGTCAGAAATGGGCTTCTGAATGCCCTAGGTCGATGGAGTAAGACTCGGACCTAGTATGTATGTATGGTAGGGTTCAAGACTTGCTACCTTGGACCTACTTAAGAAGCGCGCGCATTATGTATGTGGTACAAACCGGGATCCCCTCTAATGATGATATGAATTTCAAGTACTTATAAGTATAAGTTTTCAAATTCATGATGCATTGCCTACATATGTGCTTGAATTATCTGATGATTAGATATTATGTCACGTGATATTATGATATGACTATGAATATGATACCCTTCTATGTCGTATGCTTATGATACCTCGCATGATATTGATATGCAATGATATGAATTCGGTTTTAGTGAGTAGGAAAGGAACTTACTGAGCCATGAGTGCTCATAGCTTACTTTCCTTGTACCACAGATAAAGAAGCTGGATGAGCTAGAGGAGCAACAGGAGGAGCAGATAGTGATGTGTGTGGTGGTGGCTCGGCAAAGAACGATCCGGACAAATTAATATGATTAGTTATAGAATCAACATATGCACCTTTGAACAAATCAGAATATGTGATATCATGCTTAATAAATTAAATTCTTTAAAGTTTTTATTCTTCCGCTGTTATAACTAAAGCATGTACGTAAGTAGTATAAGAACGTAGTGCCACCTTTGGTTGGGTAAGAAGGGTGGGCGTTACAGGTGGTATCAGAGCCAAGTTTTGCCAGCTCACTACACACACATCAAGCTCCTTCCTGTCGCTCCAAGTAAGTACAGTTGCATAATTTATTTGTATGCAAAAATAGTATGATACTCTAGGATGCATGAATGGTAGCCTAGGAAGGATACCTTAAGCTATACCCTAGAGAATGGTGCATGATGATAAGTAGGATGCATGAATGGTAGCCTAGATACAAGAACCTTAGGCTATAACATAAGAGGAATAATGAATCTTTAAAATCTTGTAGAAATGAACTATATCCCGTTCGAATACGATCCCGAGGATGTGGAATATTCTGGCGAATACCTCGAGTTCGCGGATGAACCCGATATGCTGGAATACTTCAACAACTATGTGAGCGACTCGGAATCTCCGGAACACGGCGAGTTCGGAGAGGAGGATCTCGAGGAAATCGAGGAATGGAATTCGGACGATAATGAAGATGAAGATGCAGAAATTATGGAATATTATGAAGGAGAGAATGAGTTTCCTGAGATGGTCGAGGATGAATTTAACCTTGCTGAATACATGGAAATGGGTTTCAACCCCAACGATATAATAGACTTCGAGTGGGGACTGAACAACCTCGAGGGAGAACTAAATGAAGACCCGATGGAACTAGACGAACATGTTGAAGAAGACGAGGGAATGGATGAAGAGACAATAATCGACCTGGAAGAGGCATCGGAGATTCAACCTCCGATAATGCCTGATCCACCCCAGGATGATCTGGGCAAGTCGATACAGGTTGGGTTGATAATGATACCGCTCTCATGTCCTTTATGGCAGGAGTAGTCGCAACCTACCTGGCCTTTTAAGAGAAGAAGTTATGTAATAAAAGCTTTTGATGAATAAAAAGAGTAGAAATGGTATCAATTTAAGCATAAGACTGATAATACCATCGGCTAGATCTTGACGCGTATGAATGGTAAGGTAACCTAAAGATTATATGACAACCTAAGAAAGAATACCCCAAACTCAAACATGGCATGAAACCTAGACAGGATATGTTAGGATATTCATGCATAAATGATAACTTAGACTAATCTTGTTATCATTTAGGAAAATAAGTATGACTAGAAGACGAAATGCCAGAACGGAGGAGACCGTACCTCCACCTGATTGGGCACAAGTAGTTACTGAGCTACAACGACAGCTTACGGAACAGCAACAGATGATTGCTGCCATGATGAATCAACAAGGGAATCCTGCTACCCCAAATCAGAATAATACGACAACCATACCAGTAGTTGAACCGGAGCCGGTAGCAGCACCGGTACCATCAGTGAATCTGGCACCGGTAGTTCGTCAAGAAGCGTATCTGATCCAGTGGCAAAGACTGAGGCCAGAGAAATTCTCTGGAAATTGTGAAGCATGGGACGCACAAGCTTGGTTTAAGACAATGGAGAGCATGATAGAACTATTGGACTGGCCTGAGCATGAAAAGGTCAAATGCGTATCCTTCTGTCTCACAGGAGACGCCCGAATATGGTGGGACAGAGTGAAAGTGAAAAGACCAGTGAACCAAATGAGTTGGGCAGATTTTGAGACGGAATTCTTCGAAGAATTCTTCCACACTCGGGTGACAAGTAGGCACTATGATGAATTCACCGAATATCGGCAAGGTGACCTAACGGTGGAAGAAGCGATGAAAAGATTCAACCGCCTGGCACGATTATGCCCGGAATTAGTTAGGACGGAGGGAGAAAGGGTCAGGCTTATGCTAAGGATGCTCTGACCCGAGATAGCACTTAATGTGGCCGGCGGAGTTAACAGACCGCGGACCACAGAAGAGTTAATTAGCAGTGCCCTAAATACCGAACACTACCTGAAGGCACTAGGCAAGGACAAGAAGCAAGCTCAGATGGAAGAACTAGAAAATATTAAGGCCAACTGGAAAGGGAACCACAGCGGAAAGGGAAAATGACGGAATGACGCTGAGATTGGTCCGTCCAACAAGCAGCTCAAGTTTTCTCAGTGCAATACATGTGGGAAGAAAGATCCAGGGACATGTCGTACGGGCACTAATAAGTGCTACAACTGTGGGATAGAGGGTCATAAAGCAAAAGACTGTCGTAAGGGCAAAATTAAATGCTACGACTGTGGACTGGAAGGACATCTATCTAGAGACTGCCCTACCAAAACTAAAGCACCACAGTATGTTCTGAATCAAGGTGGTCCCGCAAGGTTACACCAACTGCAGACTTCAATTGAGGGACCTTCAATGAGTCAAGGGAGATTAGAACCTCCACCAACGTCTAAGGGAATCTGAGTAGAAATTGTCATTCTAAGTTCGGGGACGAACTTTCAATAAGTAGGGGAGATTGTAACACCCCTAGAAAGCCTAGATAAGAAAGTAAGGATAATGAAAGTACAATGTAGTGAAAAGAAGGTGTAAATATTCTAAATTTAATATTAAAGATGGGAAGGATTTAGATGATTATGAAAGAAAATAAAGTTGAGAGTATAAATCATCTATGCATGATTTAAAATGTATGGAATTAATATGGACAAAAGGAAAAAATATGAGATAATATATATATGTATGAAATATTTATGCATAATGCATAATATAATAATATACGAATTATTATGTACAAAAGAAAATAAAATGTTAGAAGAGAGATTGAACCTTGGATCTCTTGTAAGGAACATGTATAGGATACCAAAGGGGATAGGAGAATTATTGATAAGGAGAGAAAGGATTAAGTAGTTAAGAATAAGAAAGGATTCTTTCTACTTAAAAGGAAAAGGAAGTAAAAAGAAATAAAAATATACATAAACAAGTTTTGATCCTTGGTTCTCTTGTGGATGCATGCATGTGTTAACCAAGTGGGATAGGAGAGGATATTGTAAGAGGAGAGATAGGAATTTTAATTAAAGGAGAGAAAAGAGAGAAATTAAGGGAAAGAAAAGAGAGAACTCAAAAGGCATTTCTCTAGAATATTCTTGTCATTTAAGGGGAGAAATGAATAGGGATGATGGATCAAGTCAAGTTTCCTCCCCTCATTTTAGTATAAATAGGCATGGAGGGGTGACTTCAACTTCATCCCCCACTCATTCTCCTCCTCTCCTCCCTTTTGTGCCGAGACTCACCTCTCCCTCTCTCTTCTTCTTAGAGGAAAGAGAAGCCTCTTCTTCCTCCTCCTCTCCACCAAAAGACCTAGCCACTCCTTCCTCCATTGGTGCCGAGCAAAGCAAGCAAGGAAGAAAGGTCCAAGCAAGTTCTCAACTCTAGGAAACTTAAGCGAAGAAGGTAAGCTTCCCCTCACCTGTGGTACAAGGCTTTTTATATATTTTTCAGATTTTATGAGGATTTTAAAACCTAGAAACAAGTTTGAGAAAATTCGGTTAAGAAGAGCTTTCGAAATCTAGTGAGCTGTAACTAAGTCTACACTACATGATAGATTTTCTATGCCATAGAAAAGGGATCTTCTTCATGTTTTTACACCTATATGATGCTTGATCAAAGGAGTACTTAACCCTAGAATTTCGGCCAAAGATATTTTTAAGAGGCTAGGGAAATTATTGTTTTACCCAACTAGTACGAGGTTCTCCCTATGAAATGTTAAGGATCATGTATTTGTTTTCTTGTTTAGAAGAAAATTGAAAATAAAAGAAAAAAAAAAGGGAAAGGAACCTAGGAAGTGTTATACATAATGAGAAAGAATGAAATTTATGCTATGTATATGCCATGATATGTGATAGCATAGGAAATGCTATACATAATGAGAAAAGAATGAAATTTATGTTATGTATATGTCATGATATGTCATAGCATAGGAAATGCTATACATAATGAGAAAAGAATGAAATTTATGTTATGTATATGCCATGATATGTGTTAGCATAAGAAATGCTATACATAATGAGAAAAGAATGAAATTTATGTTATGTAAATGCCATGATATGTGATAGCATAGGAAATGCTATACATAATGAAAAGAAATGAAAAATAAAATATTGTTAGGGATATGATATGATAGTTATGCATGATAAATTATTTTTGTATGGTTTGTACCAAGGGTGGGCTCTGTAAACGCCCCGGGGTCGATGGAATAAGACTCGGGCCTCGTCAGAAATGGGCTTCTGAATGCCCTAGGTCGATGGAGTAAGACTCGGACCTAGTATGTATGTATGGTAGGGTTCAAGACTTGCTACCTTGGACCTACTTAAGAAGCGCGCGCATTATGTATGTGGTACAAACCGGGATCCCCTCTAATGATGATATGAATTTCAAGTACTTATAAGTATAAGTTTTCAAATTCATGATGCATTGCCTACATATGTGCTTGAATTATCTGATGATTAGATATTATGTCACGTGATATTATGATATGACTATGAATATGATACCCTTCTATGTCGTATGCTTATGATACCTCGCATGATATTGATATGCAATGATATGAATTCGGTTTTAGTGAGTAGGAAAGGAACTTACTGAGCCATGAGTGCTCATAGCTTACTTTCCTTGTACCGCAGATAAAGAAGCTGGATGAGCTAGAGGAGCAACAGGAGGAGAAGATAGTGATGTGTGTGGTGGTGGCTCGGCAAAGAACGATCCGGACAAATTAATATGATTAGTTATAGAATCAACATATGCACCTTTGAACAAATCAGAATATGTGATATCATGCTTAATAAATTAAATTCTTTAAAGTTTTTATTCTTCCGCTGTTATAACTAAAGCATGTACGTAAGTAGTATAAGAACGTAGCGCCACCTTTGGTTGGGTAAGAAGGGTGGGCGTTACACTTCGCATATTTGTACTAATGTACAAGCGCTGAGAAATAGCAGGGCATTGACGAAGGGTGAGATAGACCTACGAGTAGGCAATGGAGCACGAGTTGCTGCTATTGCTGTAGGAACTTATCATCTATCTCTTCCCTCTGGGCTTGTACTAGAATTAGATGATTGTTGTTATGTGCCTGCCTTGACTAAGAACATAATTTCAGTTTCTTGTTTGGACAAGAAAGGATTCTCGTTTATAATAAAGAACAAATGTTGTTCTGTCTATTTAAACGATATGTTCTATTGTAGTGCACCTCTAATAAACGGACTCTATATTCTAGTCCTTGAGAGCCCTATCTATAACATAAATACCAAGAGGTTCAAGTCAAATGACATGAACCAAACCTACCTCTGGCACTGTCGCTTAGGTCATATAAATGACAAGCGCTTATCCCAGCTCCATAAGGATGGTATGCTTGACTCATTTGATTTTGAATCATATGAGGTATGTGAGTCATGCCTACGAGGCAAGATGACCAAGACTCCCTTTAGTGGGCACAGCGAGAGAGCGACTGATTTGTTAGGACTCATACATAGTGATGTATGTGGCCCTTTCAATGTCGCTGCTAGAGGCGGTTATAGATACTTCATCACATTTACTGATGACTTCAGTATATATGATTATGTGTACTTGATGACACATAAGTCTAAATCCTTTGAAAAGTTCAAAGAATTCAAGAATGAAGTACAGAACCAGCTTGGCAAGAGTATTAAAATACTTCGATCAGATCAAGGTGGTGAATACTTAAGCCATGAGTTTCGTGACTATTTAGCTGAGTGTGGGATTCTATCTCAACTCACTCCTCCTGGAACACCACAGTGGAATGGTGTATCCGAAAGGAGGAATCGTACCCTATTAGATATGGTACTATCTACGATGAGTCACACAGATCTTCCGACATATCTATGGGGATATGCTCTAGACACGGCAGCTTTCATTCTCAACTGAGTTCCATCTAAGGCCGTGATAAAGACACCAGATAGGATATGGACTGGGAGAGATGCTCAGGTGTCTTTCATGAGGATTTGGGGTTGTGAGGCTTACGTTCGACGTCAAGTCTCAGACAAGTTAGGACCCAAATCCGACAAGTGCTATTTCATCGGATATCCTAAGGAAACTAAGGGATATTACTTCTACATTCCCAGTCAGCACAAGGTAGTTGTGGCAAAAACTGGGGTCTTTCTATAAAGGGACTTTGTTTTTGAAAGACTAGTGGGAGCGTGTTCGATCTTGAAGAAGTTCAAGATGGGAACAATAGCACTGATGCCTCGATGGAAATTGAACTGGAACCACAAAGTGTTGTGGATGATGTTGTTCCACAAGGAGTTGAGGAACAACAACCGGTTCAAGTAGACATACCTCTTCGCAGGTCTGATAGGGTACGTCGTCAGCCTGAGAGATACTCATTTCTCTTGTCTGACCATGATGACATTGTGCTCATAGAGGATGAGCCTACCACCTATCAAGAAGCTGTGATGAGACCAGATTCCGAGTAATGGCTAGAGGCCATGAGATCCGAAATGGAATCCATGTACACCAACCAAGTATGGACTTTGGTTGATCCACCTGAAGGGGTAAAACCCATTGGGTGCAAGTGGGTCTTTAAGAGAAAGACTGACATGGATGGACTTATCTATAAGGGTCGCTTGGTAGCTAAAGGTTTCAAGCAGATTCATGGTATTGACTATGATGAAACCTTTTCTCCAGTAGCGATGTTTAAGTCCATTCGGATCATGCTTACTATTGCAGCCTACCATGACTATGAGATATGGCAGATGGATGTCAAAACCGCGTTTCTGAATGGAAACATGCTCGAGGATGTGTACATGACACAACCTGAGGGTTTTGTAGATCCACAGCATACTAGCAGAGTATGCAAGCTGCATAGGTCCATTTATGGAGTAAAGCAAGCTTCTCGGAGCTGGAATCTTCGTTTCGATGATGCAATCAAACAGTTTGGTTTTATCAAGAACGAAGATGAGCCTTGTGTCTACAAGAAGGTTATAGGGAATATAGTTATCTTCCTCATATTGTATGTGGATGACATACTACTCATTGGGAAGGACATCCCTATGCTGCAGTCTGTCAAGACCTGGCTAGGGAGTTGCTTCTCAATGAAGGACTTAGGTGAGGCATCCCACATTTTAGGGATACAGATCTATAGGGATAGATCTAAGAGATTGCTTGGCCTATGTCAGAGTACATACATTGACAAGGTACTCCTTCGGTTTGCCATGCAGAACTCCAAGAAAGGATTTCTGCCGATGTCACATGGCGTAAGTCTTTCGAAGGCTCAAGGTCCCTCTTCTAGAGAGGAGAGAAACCGTATGGATCAGATCCCTTATGCCTCAGCCATAGGATCGATCATATACGCCATGCTATGTACTCGACTTGATGTCTCGTATGCTTTGAGCATGACGAGCAGATACCAGTCAGATCTAGGTGAAAGTCACTGGATAGCGGTCAAGAATATTCTTAAGTACTTAAGAAAGACTAAAGAATATTTCTTGATATATGGAGGCAATGATGAGCTAGCTGTAAAGGGTTACAGTGATGCTAGCTTCTAGACCGACCAGGATGACTATAGATCGCAGTCGGGGTTCGTGTTTTGCTTAAATGGTGGTGTTGTGAGCTGGAAGAGTTCGAAGCAGGACACAGTAGCTGATTCTACAACAGAGGCCGAGTATATTGCTGCATCAGAGGCAGCAAAGGAGGCAGTTTGGATCCGCAAGTTCATCACTGAACTTGGGGTGGTTCCTAGCATCACTGACCCAGTTGAGCTCTATTGTGACAACAATGGAGCTATAGCACAGGCGAAGGAACCTCGCTCACACCAGCGGACCAAGCACATACTACGGCGCTTCCATCTCATTCGAGAGATTATCGATAGAGGAGATGTGAAGATTTGCAGAGTACCTACAGAGGCTAACATCGCAGATCCCTTGACCAAGGCTTTGGCACAGAGGAAGCATGATGGTCACACTAGGTCATTAGGCCTTAGAGCCTATACTGATTGGCACTAGTGCTAGTGGGAGATTGTTAGTTAGAGCCCTAGAGCCAATCATTTGATGATTGTATGGACTCATTGTATCATATTCTTGTATATTAATAAAGGCATTTGTTTGGTTATTATACTTATTTGTATTAGTGCCAAATAGACTAAGTATAATAGCGTCCTTGAGTAGAAGGTTCATACCTATATCAATCGATTAGTTGAACGATAGTGAGATGATATAGGGAACACTACTCTAAATCATTCCTAGTCGAGTATTAACATTCAGGGACAATGTTAATACAATAAGACTAGCATGTAGGTCAGCTCGATGACTTGATCTCACAAGTCATGGATATAGAGATATCAAGCTGACACATGGGTATGCATTAGAGAATGTATACTGAATGACCCGCCATGAGAAAGTATCATGGATCGTTATATGAGTGTCATATACTTTGTCATGTGGCTCTTAGTATGACTATTAGTCCTTAGACCTGAAGTCACCATGGATCTCTACATGAGGAGTTATGTACTTTGGTTTCGTCAAACGTCACCCGTAACTGGGTGGAATATAAAGGCGATTACTGGGTATGTAACGAATTATGCAAAGGGATGTGAGTGATGTAGATGGGATCTATCCCTCCTATATGACGGGAGTGACATCGATATTCTTGATAGAGTAAGACCACGAAGTGTATGGCCATACCCAAATGAGTCAATATGAGATATTGAGCTCATTTGATTGAGTAAGTCTACTTTGAGTTCAAGATTTAGATTGGTCAGAGGATGACATGGTCTATGCCTCACATTGATCAATCTAGATGTCTAGGATAGAAGGACACTTGTCATATATTGTGAGGAGTCACAATTAATAGTCACAAGGTGATGTTGGATCTCAACATTTCTTGTAACTTGGGTAGCAATGATGTATTGCTAGATGCCGCTCATTGCTTATGTTTCTAAAGGAGTTTAGAAACATTGCCAACGTTACAAGAACCTATTGGGTCACACACAAAGAACAAGTGGATGGAGATTGGGTTCATATGATGAACCAATTGGATTCAAATTAGACTTATTGAGTTAGACTCAATTAGATTCAATTGTTGAATGAGTTTAATTTAGATTTGATTCATTGAGTCAATTTATATTAATGAATTGAGATTCATTAAATTAAAATTGACTTGAGTCAAAGGTTGGATTTAACTCAACAAGGAAGACAATTGGTCAAGTTTGACTTGACCAAGTAGAAATTGAAACATCAAGTTTGACTTGATGTATTGCCACATCATAAGGATGACTCATCCTTGCCACATCACCTCCACCTCATGAGGCATGCCACCTCATGGGGGTTACACTCTCCCCTTGGTTTTAATGTGGCCGGCCACATTAATGAGGGAGTTACAATGTGGTGGCCGACCACACTAATGCAAAAGGGGTTTTGGTTTTGTGGCAATTAAAGTGTGGTAATTGTCTCATCTTCTTCCAAGCTTTCTTCCTCCTCCTTGCTGCTGTTGCCGTGGACTTCCATGGTGTGGAGAAGGTGGTTGAGTGAATCCAAGAGCATAGGAAGAGTGAAGATCACAAAGGAAGGATACTACTAGTGAGTGTATAAGATTTCTTTTGTACCTTCTTCTTTTCTTCCTTTCCAATCCCATTCGAGAGCTCTAGAAAGTGCTAGCACACTTGGGGCTCTCTTCTCCATCCTTTGAGTGTGGGAGACACTCCTTGTTCGTGTGGATATCATTAGAGGAGTGTCTACATTGACACTCTCGAGATCCGGCAACTCCTTGGACGAGCGGGAACGCGAAAGGGCTCGCTTCGAAGGTATAACTCTCATCTAGTGTAGATCTAAAATTTTGAAACTCGTACTCGTAAGTTCATTCGGTTTTTCCTTGCACGGATCTATGACTTTGGGTGATTCGGGGTTTTCGCGACGCGAAAAACGGTTTTCGCGGCCCGAAGAACCCAACAAAGTAGATGTGAGAACTGGCGAGAGAGAGAGTATTACTTAGTTTGGGAAGAGCTCTAGGAGTTCGGTTTCATTGTGGTGGTAACTAATGCATCATGTTCTATCCTTTCCTCATTGTCAATCAACATTACTTGTCGAAAGTTATAGCTATTACCCTTAACCACTAAACAAAGAAGATCCCTATGAAATCCTATTATGGTTAACCCCTGTCACTAGGGTGCCTCGGTAGATCACAAGAATGCAAACTTGATCTGTATCATTAAGGATAGAGATAGGGGTTTGGTTTGGTTTTTTACTTCATTGTGGAGGAATTACCTCTCATTTTGAGGGTGTATCCTAGATGTCCGTGAATGGGTTACCCCTATCACTGAGGCCCCTCGGGTATATGATCTAAGATCCTCTCTTTACGAAATTAGCAATCCCAACATAATCAATTAATACGACATGGCAAATAAGTCTCATGCATATCAAATTGAAACAAGACAAGCAAAATCATTTAAAGAGTGCAAGAATAAGCATGAATCTTACATCATAACCTATCACAACTACTCCCTGATCCTAGAACAAAGAATCAACTCCATAGACGCAGGAGAAAAACCTAAATACATGGTATAATTAAACATTCAATCCCCAGACAAGAAGAGAGAGGGAATAGAGATACTTATTCAATGACGTCGAGTGATCTTCAAATCCAATCCTTTTCTTCTGGTATTGATGAAGTGATGGAGGTGATCTCGGATCGTCAAACAGAGGTCCGGGATGGCGCGGAACGACACCAAGATGTATCTCTCTTTTTTGGCTCTCCTCCTTCCCGAGGGGAAGGGTTAAGAGCCCTTTTATAAGTTAGGGCACGGGCGCCGCACGACCCGTGCCACGACCGTGCAAGATCCGTATGACCAGCTCCTCTCCTTCTTCGGGTAGAGTGGCACGACCATGTGAGATCCACACGACCATGTCTTCCTTCGACTTTGGTCGTGAGGAACAGCCGTGCAAGGTCGTACGGCCATGTGCTGCTCTCTCTCGGGAATAGCTACACGACTGTGCAGGGATGCACGACCGGTGTCAAGTGGTTTTCTGCTTTTGCTCTTATGCGTCAATAATCACTATTTTCACTCCAAAAGTTATCCCTATCAACACAAAACTAAACAAAGAGCATATCTCCGACAAAAGAGTAATTTATACTGAATAAACAATAGGAGAGATGATCGTGTTAAGAATATATACAAATAAAGCATGTGAATGTGCGTTAAAACATGCATAAACGATCATAATATCTGCGTACATCACACCCCCAGAATTGAAGTTTTGCTTGTCTTCAAGCAAAATGTTGCAATCTATGTTCATGAGTTCCTATAGTGTATCATAATCCCTAGTGCATTCGCCTAACTCTATCAACTAGTTTCATTGATAAGCATGTTTGTGGAGTAACCTATGTATGGCGTAAGCATAAGTTCTTTGTGCTCGGTGTAATAAGTGACTCAAGATCTTCAAGTTCCAATTTTCTATCCTAGTCAAGTTGTCATACAATTGAGTTCCTAATGTTCCCGGTCATAGTCACTTTCCTACCACACACTTTGTTCGTTTCCCTTAAATTACACAAGGGCTCAAAGGATACTACTCGGAATCAAGAGAAACATAATATTTATTTCCCCAGTAACCTAACTCGGTCTCAAAGGGGTAAATTGTTAGTTTCTACTCACGACAACTGTTTTTTATCCCTTATTCAACTTTTATATATATATATATATATATATATATATATATATATATATATATATATATATATATATATATTGGTTCTATAGAAGTGTAGCACTAATCACAAATGCAAGATGCAAATGTTGGGATTTAGATTTTTCCGAATGAGCTTCCATGATTTGAGGTCATCTAGTAACAAAAATGTAACTAAGGAATCCCCATGGGAACACAAGTACTAAACAAATTGGATGAATCATAACTATTTTAAAATATTTCTACTATTTAAGCTTAAGTGAAGTGAAAGTAAGATCCTTAAGGTTATGCCAAAATTTATACTAAACTCCGTACAATACTTAGCTTATTTCATGCTACTAAAGATTGAGAAAGGAGGTACACCAACCATACTAACACTATCTCTACGACGCATGAACTAAGAAAATGCACGTGCTAGTCATTTTGCTATTGGACAAGTCAGCAGAAGAAGAAGAAGGTTCGATGTTTTCAAATATACCTCAAAACTATTCAAAATAAACACGATGAAAAACTATGAGTGGGAAAAGAAAGTGCAATATGAAATTGAAAAATAGGGAAGAGAAAGTGCAATATGAAACTGAAAAATAAAATGAAATGCAAGTAGATAAAGCAAAATAAATAAATATGCAGAAGGACAAGGAAAAAGACTCGACTCGACTCAGATTGTGCAAACACAACACCCCCCCCCCCCAGACTTAGACTTTTCAACGTCCCGATGAAATCAAAACAGTCGAAGAGGCTGAAGTTCGGGGAGATCGGGAAGCTCAAGATATGCCTCAACGACCCATCTCATGTCCCTTGCATGCTTATGATATGAGAACAGTTCATCAATACTCCTCTGAAAGTTTCTCATAAACCACCTAAAATCCTCATTCCAAACCATTCTCTTCCTATGAGCATCCATGAATTCAAGCATTCATGTGCATGAATCTCTCTCACTCTTAAAACAGTTCTACAAGTGCTTAAATTGCTCGTCCTTCATGCAAATGTTTCTAGTAAACAATCTATTAGTTTGTTCCAAGTCAAGATGAAGAGAGTTAATAATGGGACGAAATTCTTGGAAATTGAATCACAAAATATCTCGACTAACCGAAGGCATATCTCTAGGAACGGAGGATGGAGGTGGGTTAAACTGTTGCTTTGCTAAAGTCAAACACCAATTCTCCTTAACATGGATCATGGTCAAAGTCGAGTTGGGCAATCTAAGGGGAAACTATCCTTAATCACAAGACTATACTCATATTCCTCATGACGAATCAAATGAGTGGTTAAACAAAAATTTAGATCCATTCGATAAACACCTTCAATCATTTCAAGACCACTAAGATCATAACCTAGCACAACTGCAATATGAGTAAGCAATCCTCCTAAAACAATGGGGATAGAGGAAGAAGCCTTCCCTAATTTTACCAAGTTCCTTAAAAAGAAGTATCTATACTTAATAGACACATTTTCTATCATTGCCCATAGACAATACAAGTCAGAAAGTCTTACAATTCCTTCTTTACCGCCCCTTCCAAATATTGTGTTCCTCATCATCAAATGTATATATCAAAAAATTGGATTAACGATACTAGCGCCATTAGAAACATGTGGATTAAAGTGAGACTGTCTAGCAATTTGTTGCCATAAGTTTGAATTTTCAAAAGCACATAGAATTGTATAAACTCCATCCCCAGGCAAATCATAGCATGCATTAAAATCCTCAAGACTCCATTCATAGTCATCATTAAACAAACGGAATTTTAATTTTCCTCCTCCTTGAACATTGTCAATAGTGATTGAGCTTAAAATTTCTAAGATGATACAAGGATAAGTTGGATACTTTGTAGTCATTAAGTTAGTCCAGCCTATTCTATCAAGAAACCAATCAATATCATTCCTAAATCCTAACACTTCCAAAGTTTCTTGGTCCATAAACCTAGTGCTCAAAATAGAATATTTAGATAAAGAATAATAACGATGCAATTGTTCATCACTAGAGAAAGTAATGTTGAAGTTGTTAGATATACCTTTGAGGTGTGCATTTCCCTCGTTTGAGACAAACAATAGCTCTTTCCCTTTCCTATGACAAGAGCTTCCATCGACGATATTCAACATCACGGATGACGGGTGGTGGTTGGTAGCAATTTGGGAACTTGTGGGAGGAAGGGAAGAGAAGGAGGGTATGTGGAGGGGGATGAAGTCGGCGGCATGGTCGTATAAGCCTCCGAACACCCGTGCCCTAATAGAAGTGGG
The DNA here is from genome assembly GCF_018446385.1 of Zingiber officinale. Classification (NCBI taxonomy): domain Eukaryota; kingdom Viridiplantae; phylum Streptophyta; class Magnoliopsida; order Zingiberales; family Zingiberaceae; genus Zingiber; species Zingiber officinale. Next base: position 50,234,504 of record NC_055992.1, on the reverse strand, counting down.
GTTGGGTCGGGTCGTGTAAGACTACGCATGCCCTCTCCCTCGTAACTTCGCACGACCATGTTAATTGACACGACCTGTGTATTCTTCTTCTCGGGCGGCTTCACACGTCCGTGTGTTGTTCCTTTTCTACAAAGGCCACACGGTCGTGTGGGTTCACATAGCCTGTGACATTTTCTCCTCTATCAGCTTCGTACGGCCGTGTAGAGTCACAAGGCCGACTCTTACATGTGTAGTGTCTCGCTCTCCACCTTTTTGACCCCTCCAACACCCCCACGCCCATGAAACGATCACGACCAGCTCGTGGAGGCTAATGCACACCCTAAAAACAAAGATCCAACAAAAAAAATACTTGATTGAACTAAGAGAACAACAAATGGATAATGAATTAAAACAAAACCCTTGGGTTGCCTCCCAAGATGCGCTTGTTTTAGGTCTTTAACCCGACCCCTTTTCGACTTATTCAGGTGGGCGCGGATTCGAAAAGTGTATCAGCGTGTTTTCCTCAGCCTACACGTCATGGAGATATTTTTTTAAACACTGCCTATTTACTTTAAATTCTTCATGCTCTTCGTTCCAGATGTCAATTGCTCCAAACGGGTAAACCTTTTTGATTTAGAATGGTCCTATCTATCTTGATTTTAACTTCCCAGGAAAAAGCTTCAATCTTGAATTAAACAATAATATTGAGTCTCCTTCCTTGAATTCTCTCCGCAGGATATGTTGATCATGTCATTTCTTTGTTCTCTCTTTGTAAGATTTAACATGTTTGCAGGCATCCATCCTGAACTCATCGAGCTCATTCAATTAGAGTTTCCTTTTAGCTCCTGCTAACTTCAGGTCCATGTTAAGCTGTTTAATCGCCCAATAGGTCTTGTATTCCAACTCTACTAGAAGATGACATGGCTTCCCATACACAAGCCGGAACGGGGTCATACCAATTGAAGTCTTGAAAGAAGTACGGTATGCCCACAAAGCATCATCCAATTTCAATGACTAGTCCCTTCATGAATTAGGCACTGTCTTTTCTAATATTGCATTGATCTCCCGGTTGGAAATCCCAGTGTCACACCCCGGAGGAGTCCCTGTCCGAAGAAATTTCGACAGCATCTCCCCTGTACGGCGGACAATCTGAAACTTTCTACAATCACCCTATACCTCAGCCACATGCGGCTGGAATAATAACAATAATAAAACAATCACCACGCAGTTAATATCATTTTCAGTCTCTGGCTGACACAACCACGCAGTTTAATAGTAAACAAATAGAACAGTAATACGATGACTCAAAAACAACCCTACTCAACTACACTCGTAAAGCTCAAATCCGATTTTTCCTACTCCACTACACTCGTAAAACATAAATCCGACAAACTCACCTCTTCTGCCATCCAGGCAGGCATGGAGTAAAACATATCTAAATCATACCAAAATCCATCAACGATAAAATCCATACAAGATCCATAAGTAAAACATTACAAGACCAAAACATAGTCTGATAGAGAAAACTAAACAACAACTCGTGATCAGCAGAGGACTAGTACTACGTGCAATGGGGACTAGCGACTGGAACTGCTCCGGACAGCCTCAACCTGAAAATATCAACGAAGGAGGGTGTGAGTCCAACACTCAGCAGGTACAACTGATATACATAATAAAGTAAATAACAGACAACACTAATCATGCGTACAGTCTCCTGAATACGAGAAGAATAAATGCAACTGAAACAAAAACAGGAGAAACTGTATTAACCAGGACCAAGGTATAAAGATAACTGGGTCGTCAGACCGAGAGTGTCATAATCCTGTATGCATGTCAATCATATGCATCCATATAAATCCAGCAAGTAAATGAAGTAAACACAAACAATAAATGCATCATGCGTATGATGCCAATGACATGGTCACCCTTGACGCCAGTCAGCCACCTCACACACAATGGTGAGTCCGAGTGGGTAGGGTTGTGACAACCGTGCACTCTGACATCACCGCACCTGATGAGTGAACGAGTGGACGGGATGTTGTCGGAGTACACACATACTCCTACCCTGAAATAATAAATGGGGGAGCGTAATGCTCTCATCTCCCGGTACACGATGACGGGGAGGACTCTCTGCCGGCTACCACGCTGAGTCACACTACCCATGCGCGGACCAACGGAGCCAAACAAAGTCCAACTGCCTGCCGGCTACAACGCTGCTACACTAAACCAACAGAGCCAAACAGAGCAGAACTGTCTGCCGACTACCACGCTGAGTCACCAGTCCAACGGAGCCAAATAGCAGAACTGCCACACACCTGTCTGATATACCACTAACCCATGAGTGGTGGTGTGTACAGATACATGTAACTGGCGATGTGCTCACAATAATGGAGCAGATAATGGAGCAGACAATCGTACAGCATGCAATCATGCAAGATGATGCATGACACTAAACATGGCAATATCATGAATAGCATAGCAATATCCATACATAAATAAAAGGTGTACCACAAGTCAATGTATCAGATGGATGAAGTAAAACATCTCTTATCAATCCGACAGGAAATTGGACGATCGTCATCCAACACAGTTACCCTAAACCAACACCACTTTTAGATCCAGTACCCAAATCCTTTGCTAGGTTAAATTGTTTACCTCTATAATGGCAGCAGGCAGTAGATCACCGCCGTGATCAATGGAGAGGTGTTGCTAGACGACTAATTTGCCATCAACAGCTAATCCCTCGCCAGAGCCGAATTCCAACTCGAGCTTCCTCTCTAATGCAAATCCGGATGTTGCTGTGATGCGCGAGGAAGAAAATCTCATCACAGGGACTAAGGGATAGGAAGTAGATGGAAGAGAATCAATTGGCAGACGGTGGTGATTGCGGGCAGATCACTAAGCTCAGCATGGGCAGATCGGCGATGGTGGATCGTCGGCTAGGGCTCTACTCAGTGAGACCTGTGGGCACAGCTGTGATTGGGCAGTGCTCGGGAAGGAAGAGAAGAGGCCGACGCGAGGGCTGAGGAGCGACACCCGACGATGCTAAGGCACAGGCGACGGCGGCTTGTGCTAGGGAATCGGTGCCGGCAGTGGCGTCGTTGCTGGCTAGGGCACGTGGTGGCCGGCGCTAGAGCTGTGGAGTCGGCGTTGCTGCTATGGAGAAGGAGAGAAAGGAATCGGGAGAGGAAGTCGGCGCGAGGGAGGTTTAGGGCATGACCTTGGCGATGAGATAAAGAGAAGGGTTAAGAAGGAACCGTAGGGCCAGCGCCGGTTAGGGCAAGGAGAGTCGGGCGAGGAAACGGGCGCCCGCGGAGAAGAACAATCGGTGAGGAAAATGAAAAATAAAGAAAAGGGAAAATAAAATATAAAATAAATAAACATTTCCCCTTTAAAACGGGGTTGCCTAAACAGGCTTTCCCCAGGCCCCATTTTAATCACCATTAACTCGTTCGTACGAGCTCTGAAAGATTCCCGAAAAATTTCCAAAAAATTCAAAAAATTCCCTTATTAATATTCGCTTATTTCCAGTATTTTACATTCTCCCCGAATAATAAAAATTTGGTCCCCAAATTTCGTTATCTTCCATCAGCAAGTACTAATAACAGGTAAAGAGTATAAATGTTGAACGGTAAACTAAATCACATGCCTCAAGTGAAAAGATGGGGATAACGAGCTCGGATCGTATCCTTGAGCTCCCAAGTAGCCTCCTCGTCTGAATGATGCTGTTATCCGACTTTAACCAGCCGGATAGACTTGTTCCGCAACTGACGCTCTTTTCGGTCCAAAATCCGTACCGGAATCTCCTCATAGGTGACGTCATGCTGAACTAGAACTGAGACATCTGTCAGCACATGCGTCGGGTCATGTACGTATCTCCTCAGCATAGATACATGGAATACATCGTACACGCCTACCAAGGACGATGGTAGTGCTAGCTAGTAAGCTACCGCTCTAATCCTCTCCAAGATCTGGAAAGGTCCAATGAATCGCGGAGCTGGCTTACCTCTGAGGCCAATCTCTTCACCCCTTTCGTAGGTGAAACTCGAAAAAATACATGGTCACAAATGGAGAACTCTAAGAGTCTCCTACTCCGGTCAGCATAACTATTCTGGCAGTACTGTGCCGCTGACACTCTCTGTCTAATAGTACGGACCAACTCTTCGTCCTGCTGAGCTGTATAAGGTCCCAAAAGCTAGGCCTCTCCAACCTCACCTAGAGGGTGGGTGTCTGACAAGGCCTACCACACAACACTTCAACGATGGCATTTGGATAGCCGAATGCAAACCGTTTGTTGTAGGCGAACTCTACCAATGACAAATGGTCCTCCCAACTGCCCCTAAAATCCAATACACAAGACCTCAGCAAGTCCTCTAGCGTCTGAATGGTCCGCTCTAACGGTCCATCTGTCTGTGGATGGAAAATTGTACTGAAACAGAGCTGCGTGCCAAGGCCTGCTGCAGACTCTGAAAAAAAAAAGAGACATGAACCGGGGGTCTCTATCCGAAATAATAGTCAACGGGACACCACGTGATCTGATGATCTCCCGGCAAAACAGATCTACCAATTGATCGAGGAAATCAGTCTTCCGGATCGCTAACGAGTGCGCGGATTTGGTTAATCGATCAACGATTATCCAAATCGCGTCATGGCCTCGTCGTGTCCTCGGCAAACCCACCACAAAGTTCATGGTAATGTGTTCCCATTTCCACTCGGAAATAGGAATCCGCTGAAGTAATCCGACAGGTCTCTGGTGTTTAGCCTTCGCCTGCTGACAAACAAGACATCTAGCTACAAAATCCGCAATTTCTTTCTTCATTCCGTTCCACCAATAGGAATGCCTCAAACCTTGGTACATACGGGTACCGCCGGAGTGGATCACAACTCAAGAGCGATGGGCCTCCTGAAGTAGCTCCTGTAAGATCGGTTGAGACTAAGGTACGCATAATCTGCCTCGGAAGTGTATAACACCCTCCTCGTATTGTGTGAACTCGGTCTACTGCCCGGAAGCTATCTGGCTGCAAATAAACTACAAACGCTAATCACCAGCCTGAGCCTCTCGGATCCTCGTCCTGATCGACGACTGAGCAACCATGGTAACCAGAATACCCTGCTCTGTCTGTCCCTGCTCCTCAAGGTCTAACTCGGAGAAACCTTGAATCAAGTCTGTGACCACAACTCGGTGGCAAGCTAAAGTCCCTCTGGACTTCCTGCTAAGTGCATCGGCAACCACATTTGCTCTCCCCGGGTGATAGCTAATGGTACCATCATAATCCTTCAGAAACTCCATCCATCTCCTCTGTCGGAGATTTAAATTCCTTCTGGGTAAAAATATATATTTGAAACTCTTATGATCAGTGAGAATCTCAAATGTAATACCGAATAGATGCTGCTGCCAAATCTTCAAGGCAAAATAATGGCAGCCAGCCACAAGTCATGTACTGGGTAGTTCTCCTCATGCTCCTTCAACTACCGAGAAGTAAGAGACTACCCTACCGTGCTGCATCAAAACAACACACAAACCCTGTAGAGATGAGTCGATATAGAGCACTAATCCGTCCTCTTCAGAAGGAAAAACCAAAATCGGAGCTGACACTAGTCTCCGCTTCAGCTCCTCGATGTTGGTCTCATAATTTTCGGACCACGTGAACTTCACGCCTTTCCTGGTCAGGCGTGTCAGTAACATAGCTATCCGAGAGAAACCCTCAACATATCTCCGGAAATATTAAGCCAAACAGAGGAAATTACGAGCTTCCTGTATAGACTCTGTCTACTTCCAACGGTAACAACCTCTATCTCCTGTGGAACCACGGTATACCCTACTGGTGACCGTGTGTCTCAAATATCTCACAGAAGACAATCAAAATACGCACTACTGAACTTCACATATAGACGTTTTCGTCGAAACATCTCTAGAACTATGCGAAGATGGTGTACGTGACTCACCGCGAATCCGAAATAGATCACAACATCATCAATAAAGACAATGGAAACCAATCCCAACATCCTGGAAATACCAAAATCATCAAGTCTCTGAAAATATCTAAGGCTTCCTAAACCCTAATGGTAAAATCATGACACATAATGTCCGTATCACAGGCATTTCTAACCATAAGATCCCTGACAATAGGTCTGAAATATAATCACCAACAATACAAATCACCAAAGAATAGATTCACCAGTGTGAGAGCAACGCTCCATCACAAGAAATACCACATATATGGGGGCAACGCTCTACCACAAACAATCCGTAATATGTGGGAGCAACGCTCCACCACAACAATCCAAAATATGTAAGAGCAACGCTCTATCACAAACCAACAATAATATGTGGGAGCTCCGCTCCACCACAAACGATCCATAAGTGTCCAAGGCACCTACTATCCAACTAAAGGCTGCACGAGATCACTCAATCACATATCACTGTGGGCAGCCAAAGGTATAACAATCCAGCAATCGAATCAAACTCATCGTCAAATCTATCAACATCATAGTGAGTCACCCACTGATAAGAATAGGGGTTGACAGGGTAATCCAACAAACGACATAATGCAGACACTCCACATCCTGCATTCAACATAAGTAGAATCATCATGCGGCTACCAATAATACACCTGGCACACTTGCTCACACAACATATGTATGATCGACATAATCCTCCAATTTGTACACACCATACATACTCACAACATAGGTATAATTCATCGTGATACCTCCAACAATGCATCCCGAACCCGTGTGCATATATCAACATAGGTATAATCAACAATACACCTCAACAACACTCACATGACATATATATACCTATGCCAAGAGTATAATCAATGTAATACTTTCAACAAATCATAATCGACACGAGTATACACTCAGAACAATCATATAATAAACAAGATACCTCAATTATTACACTGAACACATCTGTATACATCACAACTCAGATTAAATCGATAAGATACACCCAATAAAACACTCAAACATATGTGCACATTTCACAACATAGTTTTTAATTGACAAAATACCTCCAATAAACAATCAGACATGTATGCCTAACCACTCGGGTATAATCTACTAGAAACCCACAATAATCATATGTATGAAGGTGTACGACCCAAAAGAAAAAGTCAGAATTCAAGAACATCAAGACACTCTCATTTTTTTTATCCTCAAGAATATCAGCCCACATAATATCAGATGAATAAGTCTCTACTCCCCGTGAGAGCAAGTTAGCATTCAAAACCTCAAATCATTATTTATCCACATAGTCCAATATCAGATGAAGCAAATATCAATTTTATCATCCTGTTAACTAACCACGACTAACCAGATTTATTAAAATCTCATAGGCACACTCAACCATAAACTCTCATGCACCCGATTATAATCTGATCACCAACTATAATCATCAAACCTGTGAATATCATACATGACACTTACTATGTCACCATCAACGACAACCCAAATAATAGATCATCAAAATAGTTATCCACTAATAGATCATCAAAACAAATATCTTGTAATCGATCATCAGACAACCACATAACATTTACTCTCATAAATCAATAGAAATCAACATATCACAATATCTGATCTCACAATATCCCTCAACCTCAAACCATTCTCAACAATGATCAAACATGATAACTCCCCAATGACCAATTTCCATCGTATCGGGTACCCTATTATCCAATAGATATTAGTATAAAAACTCTACTAGCTAAGTCCACAAGAATATGTAGGTATCATCCATTACCCAGCTAACAATAGCAGAGGCTGGTATGTGCCTCAATCTCCTACTAGTAGTAACAGAAGCTAAAACTACTGATGATATGATATGAAAAATCACCAGATACTGTAATCCTTGATCTCTATTAAGGTCAACCATCCTCAATGGCTAACCCATCACATGTAATATGTGTTACAACAACCAGACAGGTACTAAATAAAGAATACAAATACATGTCATAAACTATAAAATTACACATCATACCTATATGCCGTCTGGAGATGTTCCATCGTTGTCCAGTCCCCAACTTCTGACCTCAAAATTCCGAACATGAAAATCTTTGGAAATCCATATAAATCCTAAACGGAAGTCCAAAACATAACACAACGGAAATCCATACAAATCGAAGTAGATATTCAAATTTCCAGAATACCTAAAGCAGGCATCATAACCCGCTCTGATACCAATAAATTGGTATCAGATAAATCTCGAAAATCCAACACACGAAAATCAAACAAGTATCGCCAACCAGGCGCTCTAATACCAAATAAATTGGTATCAGGTTATCCCAAATATCCAAAATACGAAAACAACGATCGTAAAACTTAAGCTCTAATACCAAATAAATTGTCACGCCCCGGAAGAGTCCCTGTCTGAAGAAATTTCGGCAGCATCTCCCCTATACGGTGGACAATCTGAAACTTTTTACAGTCACCCTATACCTCAGCCACATGCGGCTGGAATAATAACAATAATAAAACAATCACCACACAGTTAATATCATTTTCAGCCTCTGGCTGACACAACCACGCAGTTTAATAGTAAACAAATAGAACAGTAATACGATGACTCGAAAACAACCCTACTCAACTACACTCGTGTAACGCCCGCCCTCCCTGCTACTCAAAGGGACGGAGCTACTTACTTACTTAACTATTCCAGGATACATACACATTCAAAATATCTTTCTTATAACATAAAGCAGCGGAAATGTCATAGAGTTATTCTGGAATGTAACATAAATACAACGGTTCATGTCAAACATAACAAAAGATTATAGCAGGTCTTATTTCTTTCAGCCGAGCCACTGCCACACACACACCTCCTTGCCTCTCCTGCAGCACCCTTAGGTCATCCATCCCTTGCCTTTATATGTGGTACAAGGAAGTAAGCTATGAGCACACTAGCTCAGTAAGATTCTTTCCTACTCACAAAATTCGTATCTCAAGTATAATCATACTAGCATATCATCAATGAACAAATAACATAATCATCAATATGTGAGCATAGTTTCTTATCATAACATATCATTGTGAATCATGTTTCTAACATGTCATAACAAAGGAATCATATGAGGTAAATCATGAGAAGCATAACATATCATGAAACATAGAAAGAAACATATCATATATGAATGAGTGCATTATGCAAAATGTCTTTTTAAAACATATGTCATGTCTAGTGCAAAATGTCTTAATACATATCTTTTAATACTTGAACATAATATCATCATCATGAGGGCCCGGCTTGTACCACATATATGCATAAATGCGCGCAAATCCCTAGGACAGGGTAGCTCGCCCCGAACCTACTAGGGATTTAGACCCGTTCATAGTCCGTCGGTCTAGGGGCGTACTAAGGAGCCCATCCCTTTCTACTAGACCCGTTCATAGTCCGTCGGTCTAGGGGCGCTTATGGAGCCCACCCTTGGTACAAGCCATACAAAGTAAAGTACATGTCATGCATATCATATCATCATAAATGTCATATCATATCATCATAAATGTCATGCTCTTGTCTTAACATAAAGAGTGCTCTTAATCCTAACTTAAGGGAAGCAACTCCTTGCCATTTCTTATCATATCATAAGGCATGCATTCTTGCCACATGGCCATCATATAAAACCATTATCATGCTTGGTTCATTAGCTTACATGGATGAGCATGCAACATATTGAAATCATACATACTTGAGTACATAATCGTCATAAGGATCATCTCATGCAATATTCATAACATACATAATCAACATGTTACTGATCTTATCATAAGCATGCACACTTAAACATAAAACATATCATAAACTAATTTATGGCTTGCTAAGTTTAAGTTTAAAACATTCTTAAATCTAAGTTATAGTCATGGCCGAAAGTTCATAACAAAAGAATACTCCTAAGCCACCTACAACATGAATACTTAGCAAATCTCATAACATATCACAAGAAGTCTATGAACATACTAAATTAGGTTTTGAGTTTCATGAATCCTAACATCTTATCATAGCCGAAACATCATGTAATAAGAAGTAAACTTCTAAGCAACACATGAACATAATTACTTAGCCAAATTGCTAACATATCATAAGGAAGTCTATGAGCATGCTAGATTAGGTTTTGAGCTTTATGAAACCCTAAATTCTTATAATGGCCGAAACATCATATGCCAAGGAGATACACTTCTAAACAACATGTAGCATGAATACCTAGCTAATTCCATCATATATCATAAAGAAGTCTATAAGCACACTAAATTAGGTTTGGAGCTTCATGAACCCTAAGGATTCATCATGGCCGAAACTCCATCATGTAGGAAATGAACTTCTAAGCAACATATAAGTACAAGTTTCTATCCCATTTTATAACATATCATCAAGAAACCTATGAGCATACTAACTTAGGTTTTGGGTTTCATGAACCCTAAAATTATCATAGCCGAAACATCATGCAATAAGAAGTAGACTTCTAATAAATCTCTTAACATGAATACTTAGCCAATTTGATAATATATCACAAGGAAGCCTATGAACATGCTAAATTAGGTTTAGAGCTTTATGAAACCCTAAATCACTATCTTGTCCGAAACTTCACAACTAGGAAATAAACTTATGAACAACATGTAAACATAAATCTTTTTAGTTAATTTCATAACATATCACATGGAGGTCTATGATCATACTAAATTAGGTTTTGAGTTTCATGAACCCTAATATTTCTATCATGGCCGAAACTTCCTTCAAGCAAGGACATAAGTTCTAGATAACAAATGAACATGAATCTCTAGCAAATTTCATAACACATCATAAATAAATCTATGAGCAAGTTAGATTAGGTTTTAAGCCTCATGAACCCCTATATTTTTATCATAGCCGAAACTTTCTTCAAGCAAGAACATAGATTCTAGATAACATATGAACATAAATCTCTAGCAATTTCATATCACAATCATAAATGAATCTATGAGCAAGTTAGATTAGGTTTTAAGCCTCATGAAACCTATATTCCTATCTTGGCCGAAACCTTCTTCAAGCAAGAACATAAATTCTAGATAACATATGAACATGAATCTCTAAAAAATTTCATATCACATCATAAATGAATCTATGAGCAAGTTAGATTAGGTTTTAAGCCTCATGAAACCTATATTCCTATCTTGGCCGAAACTTCCTTCAAGCAAGAACATAAATTCTAGATAACATATGAACATGAATCTCTAGCAAATTTCATATCACATCATAAATGAATCTATAAGCAAGTTAGATTAGGTTTTAAGCCTCATGAACCCTATATTTCTATCTTGGCCGAAACTTATAAAAAGGAGAGAAGGTTAATAAACATCTTAATAAGAAGATCAAGCTTAACATCACACACATAATTTCCTTCCTAACTAAATTTATATCATAACCTATCAAAGTTCATAAGCATGGTTTCTTCTCTTCTTTTATTTCTAATTCTAAGAGTTCAAATCTTTCGAGAAAACCGTAAGCAACTTGTACCACAGGTGAGGAATACTTACATCCTTATTCGCTTAAGGAAAGAGGGATCTTGCTTGTGGAGCCTTCCTAGAGAGGGGTCTTCTTTGTTTTTGGCTTTCGGCAAGGAGAGGTGGGGGAGGTTTCTTGGTCACGGTGAGGAAGAGGAGGAAGGAGGAAGAGAAGAGAATGAAGTTTCTTCTTAATTTATCCTTTTATTCATCATGAGACGAGGAGGGGAAAATGTACTTTCCTTCTCTTTTCTTTTACTTCTCCTTAATGAAAAGAGGAAGCAAGAATCCTCTTTTCTTTTGAGAGGGGGAAGGCAACTCTAACTTCTCCTTCTCAATGAAAAATCTCTTTTCTTACCCATAACTATATTGTCACTTCTTTCTTTAACAATAATTTCTCTTGGTCTGTTGGTTAACACATGCATATATCTAGTAAGAGATCAAAGGTTCAAGCCTTGGTCATCTCTCTTTTTGGTTCTATTTTATTTTTATTATTTTTTTGTAATTTCCACATAAGGCCTATTTTTATTCATAATAAAAATATCTAAAATCTTGCTAAGTACTCTATGGGTGTTACAGTCCCCCATACCTCATAAAAGTTCATCCTCGAACTTAAAATAACTCCGGATATTTAGGTGACCTACAACTTCTGGCTGAGTGCATCAGCCACTTTGTTCGCCTTTCCCGGATGATAAAAGATCTCGCAGTCGTAGTCCTTGACTAGTTCGAGCCATCTTCTTTGTCTCATGTTCAGGTCCTTCTGTGAGAAGAAATATTTCAGACTTTGGTGATCTGTATAGATCTTACACTGTGCTCCATATAGATAGCGTCTCCATATCTTAAGAGCAAAGACCACGGCTGCTAGTTCCAAATCGTGTGTAGGATAATTTTTCTCATGTTCCTTGAGTTGCCTGGATGCATAGGCAATGACCTTTCCACTTTGCATGAGTACAGCTCCGAGTCCCGATTTAGAAGCGTCACTTTACATATCAAATCCTTCGTTGCTTTCCGGAAGAGTAAGAATTAGAGCACTGGTCAGTCTCTTTTTCAGTTCTGTGAAACTTTTTTCGCAGTCATCTGTCCATTCGTACTTTCTATTTGTAATACCCACTAAGCTTGTAAGATAAATATATGAATTTGGGATTTTTCCTTAGAAAAATAATAGGAAGTGAGTTGAAGCAAAAAGAAATAAAATGAAATAAAAAGAAGAGGAGGTCAAGGATTGAACCATGAACCTCTTATATTATATTTCATAGAATTAATTAATAGAAACCAAATGGGATAGAGAGAAGATGTTGATAACAATGGAGGGAAACTCATGATAAAGGTAAGAGTAAAAGCTAGCCAAAAGAAAACAAGAAAGGAGCAAGAGAAAGGCAACTTGCCTTCCTCCCTTTCTCTCCCTCTTCCTCTTTGTTCTTGCTGAAAATTAAAGAGGGAATTAAGAGGATTCAATCCCCCTTATTTCATCATGTAAGAATAAATGAATAAATAAAATAAATAGGAAATAGAAAAAAAGGCTAAGGGAGAAGGAAAGCAAAAATCAATTTTGCTACCTCTTCCCCCTTAACATAAAAGGGAGTAAGAAAAGAGAAGTTTATTTTTCTCTCATTTTCTCTCATTCTTCCTCTCCCTCACCGAAACCATCAGTCCCCTCTCCTCCATCTTCGGCCCCAAAGCCAAGGTTTTCTTCCTAAGAAAGCCTAAGATACAAGGAGGACTAAGCAAGGGAATCAAGGGAAAGGAACTAGAAGGAGAGGCTACTTCTTTCATCACCATACCTTAGATCCACAAGCGAAAAGGATGTAAGCTTCCCCTCACCTGTGGTACAAGGCTTTTTATGTGATTTTCGGATTCTATAAGGATTAGAAAACCTAGGAAAGAATTTAAGAAAAATTCGGCCAAAGAAAGGGTTTTCAAATCAAGGAAGGTTTAAACAAGTCCTTATTTCATGATATTTTTTCTATGCTATGTAGGAAGGATTTTATTCATGTTTTTATACCTAAATGATGCTTGATCAGAGGAGTACCTAACCCTAGAATTTCGGCCAAAAATATTTTAAAGAGGTTAGGGAAAATATTGTGTAACCACACTAGTGCAAGATTCTCTCCATGAACTATTAAGGATCTTTTATTGGTTTTCTTGTTTAAAAGTTACTTGGAACCAAAAGAAATCCATTTATATGTTTCGGCCAAGAAAAGGGCTTAGGGTTAGGAAGACCTTTAAATTTAAGTAACCATGTTTGTATGATAGAATATAGAGTTTTCTTAAAGAATTGCATGTTGAACATTGCTAGAAATTCATGAACTCTTATTTTAGATTTTCGGCCATGATAAGATGGATAGTTTAGAAAAGCTTAAAAAAAATTCTAATATGCTCAAGACCTCTGTGATATTATGATATGAAGGTTGTTTAATGTTCTTATGTTTAAATTGAGTATAGGAAAATTAGTTACATGATATATGACATGTAAGATCACAAGGGTCGTAGCTTGTTTATGAACCAACTTTGTATATGATATTCTTACTAATTTTTGCCATGAAACTTACTTAGGTTTTCCATGCTTTAGGCCACTTAAAACCTAGTTTAAAGATTGGTAGGTTTCGTCTATGAGGAAAAATAAAAGAAAAAGGTAAAGAAACCTAGGAAGCCTAAGACACAATTCACATGTATGTTTATTATGCTTGTCTTTATACATGCTATGAAACTTGTATGATTTCTTATGCTTTTAGGCTATTTGAAGCAAGTTTATATACTGTTGAGTTTCGGCCAAGTAGGGTTTAAAAGACCTAGAGGCCTTAGAAATGGAACCAAATGTGTTAAAAGTGCTTCTTATGAAAATAGGATAATGTGTTGATTGTGTCACATGCTTGTATAATTTTTCCATGACCTAAATGGACCATTGTATGTTTCGGCCATGAAGGAATAGATGCCCTAGAAACCCTAGAATAGGAATTAAATATGCTTATGTCACTTTACATGGAATATGATAAGTAGAAAGACAAAGTTCCCATGCTATATGTTGTTTAATGACCTAATTGAGGCTAGGGTAAGTTTCGGCCATACATGTTGTATAATGTCTTGTTATGAATTTATACATGATGTTAGTTCAAGTTCACATGCTTGTATGTTTGTTTTTAGCCCTAATGAACACTTGTTAAAAGTTTGACTATGACATATGTTAAGGGCTTGAAGGACATAGGAACTAGCTCAATATGCTTACTATGTTACTTGGAAAAAAATGCTATAAATATGGTTTAAGGTTTCCATGCTTTCATGACAATTGGGACCTTGTTTATATACTGATAGGGTTTGACCACATGAGTTTAAGGACTTGGAGAACTTAGAAACCAAGTAAATCATACTTATAATGCTTCCTATGAAATTCATGTAATGATAATTTAAGTTTCACATGCTTGGAGGTTGTTTTTACCTAAATTGAGACCTAAGGGGGTTCGGCCATGATAGGAAACCAAGGGTTTTGTAACACCCCTAGAAAGCCTAGATAAGAAAGTGAGGATAATGAGAGTACGAATGAAATGAAGGTGTAAATATTCTAAGTTAAATATTAAAATGGATTTAAATGATTAAAACTTTTTGAAAGAAAAATAAAGTTGAGAATATAAATCATCTATGCATGATTTAAAAGGTATGAAATTAATATGGACAAAAGGAAGAAGTATGAGATAATATATATATGTATGAAATATTTATGCATAATATAGTAATATACGAATTATTATGTACAAAAGAAAATAAAATGTTAGAAGAGAGATTGAACCTTGGATCTCTTGTAAGGAACATGTATAGGATACCAAAGGGGATAGGAGAATTATTGATAAGGAGAGAAGGGACTAAGTAGTTAAGAATAAGAAAGGATTCTTTTTACTTAAAAGAAAAGGAAGTAAAAAGAAGTAAAAATATGCATAACCAAGTTTTGATCCTTGGTTCTCTTGTGGATGCATGCATGTGTTAACCAAGTGGGATAGAAGAGGATATTGTAAGAGGAGAGATAGAAAATTTTATTAAAGGAGAGAAAAGAGAGAAATTAAGGGAAAGAAAAGAGAGAACTCAAAAGGCATCTCTCTAGAATATTCTTGTCATTTAAGGGGAGAAATGATAGGGAGGATGAATCAAGTCAAGTTTCCTCCCCTCATCTTAGTATAAATAGGCATGGAGGGGGGACTTCAACTTCATCCTCAACCCACTCATCCTCCTCTCCTCCCTTTGTGCCGAGACCCACTCTCCCCTCTCTTTTCTTCTTGTTGCCGAGCAACACAAGAGGAAGAACACCTTCTTCCTCCTCACTCTCCCCCTCTTTTCTTTCTTGTTGTTGCCGAGCAACACAAGAGGAAGAGAAGCCTCTTCTTCCTCCTCCTCTCCACCAAAAGACCTTGCCACTCCTCTCCTCCATTGGTGCCGAGCAAAGCAAGCAAGGAAGAAAGGTTCACAAGCAAGTTCTCAACTCTAGGAAACTTAAGCGAAGAGGGTAAGCTTCCCCTCACCTGTGGTACAAGGCTTTTATGTGATTTTCGGATTTATAAGGATTAGAAAACCTAGGAAAGAATTTAAAAAAATCCGGCTAAAGAAAAGGTTTTCAAATCTAGAATGATTTAAACAAGACCTCATTTCATGATAAGATTTTCTATGCTATGTAGAACGATTCCTTTCCATGATTTTATATTGATATGATGTATGATCAGAGGAGTATCTAACCTTAGGATTTCAACCAAAAATATTTTAAAGAGGTGAGGAAGCTTATTGTCTAACCGAACTAGTGCAAGGTTCCTTCTATGAAATGCTATACATAATGTTATGTAATATGCCATGATATGTGATAGCATAGGAAATGCTAAACATAATGAGGAGAAAATGAAATTATGTTATATGCCATGATATGTGATAGCATAGGAAATGCTATACATAATGTTATGTAATATGCCATGATATGTGATAGCATAGGAAATGCTAAACATAATGAGGAGAAAATGAAATTATGTTATATGCCATGATATGTGATAGCATAGGAAATGCTATACATAATGTTATGTAATATGCCATGATATGTGATAGCATAAGGAAATGCTATACAAAATGAAGAAATGAAATTATGTTATGTAATATGCCATGATATGTGATAGCATAGGAAATGCTAAACATAATGAGGAGAAAATGAAATTATGTTATATGCCATGATATGTGATAGCATAGGAAATGCTATACATAATGTTATGTAATATGCCATAATATGTGATAGCATAGGAAATGCTAAACATAATGATGAGAAAATGAAATTATGTTATATGCCATGATATGTGATAGCATAGGAAATGCTATACATAATGTTATGTAATATGCCATGATATGTGATAGCATAGGAAATGCTAAACATAATGAGGAGAAAATGAAATTATGTTATATGCCATGATATGTGATAGCATAGGAAATGCTATACATAATGTTATGTAATATGCCATGATATGTGATAGCATAAGGAAATGCTATACAAAATGAAGAAATGAAATTATGTTATGTAATATGCCATGATATGTGATAGCATAGGAAATGCTATACATAATGAAAAGAAATGCATGAAAGATTGTTAAGGACATGATATGATAGTTATGCATGATAAGTTATTTTTGTATGGGTTTGTACCATGGGTGGGCTCCGTAAACGCCCCAGGGTCGATGGAGTAAGACTCGGGCCTCGTCAGTAATGGGCCTCTGAATGTCCTAGGTCGATGGAGTAAGACTCGGGCCTAGTATGTATGCATGATAGGGTTCAAGACTTGCTACCTTGGACCTAACTATGAAGCGCGCGTATTATGTATGTGGTACAAACCGGGATCCCCTTAATGATGATATTAATTTCAAGTACTTATTAGTATAAGTTTTCAAATTCATGATGCATTGCCTACATATGTACTTGAATTATCTGATGATTAGATATAATGTCATGTGATAATATGATATGAATATGATACCCTTGTATGTTGTATGCTTATGATATTACGCAATGATATGAATTCGGTTTAGTGAGTAGGAAAGGAACTTACTGAGCCATGAGTGCTCATAGCTTACTTTCCTTGTACCGCAGATATGGGGGACGGGTATTCGGAACGACGGAGCAGCAGGAGGAGCAGATAGTGATGTGTGTGGTGGTGGCTCGGCAAAGAACGATCCGGACAAATTAATATGATTAGTTATAGAATCAACATATGCACCTTTGAACAAATCAGAATATGTGATATTATGCTTAATAAATTAAATTCTTTAAAGTTTTTATTCTTCCGCTGTTATAACTAAAGCATGTACGTAAGTAGTATAAGAACGAAGTGCCACCTTTGGTTGGGTAAGAAGGGTGGGCGTTACAGGTGGTATCAGAGCGAAGTTTTGCCAGCTCACTACACACACATCAAGCTCCTTCCTGTCGCTCCAAGTAAGTACAGTTGCTTAATTTACTTATATGCAAAAATTAGTATGATACTCTAGGATACATGAATAATAGCCTAGGAAGGATACCTTAAGCTATACCCTAGAGAAGGGTGCATGATGACAAGTATGTGTTAAAAATAGTATGATACTCTAAGATACATGAATGGTAGCCTAGGAAGGATACCTTAAGCTATACCCTAGAGAATAGTGCATGATGATAAGTAGGATGCATGAATGGTAGCCTAGATACAAGAACCTTAGGCTATAACATAAGAGGAATAATGAATCTTTAAAATCTTGTAGAAATGGACTATATCTCGTTCGAATACGATCCCGAGGATGTAGAATATTTTGGCGAATACCTCGAGTTCGCGGATGAACCCGATATGCTGGAAGCTCCACCAGTATCTAAGGAATCGGAGCAGAAATTGTTATTCTAAGTTCGAGGACGAACTTTCAATAAGTAGGGGAGATTGTAACACCCCTAGAAAGCCTAGATAAGAAAGTGAGGATAATGAGAGTACGAATGAAAAGAAGGTGTAAATATTCTAAGTTAAATATTAAGATGGATTTAAATGATTAAAACTTTATGAAAGAAAAATAAAGTTGAGAATATAAATCATCTATGCATGATTTAAAAGGTATGAAATTAATATGGACAAAAGGAAGAAGTATGAGATAATATATATATGTATGAAATATTTATGCATAATATAGTAATATACGAATTATTATGTACAAAAGAAAATAAAATGTTAGAAGAGAGATTGAACCTTGGATCTCTTGTAAGGAACATGTATAGGATACCAAAGGGGATAGGAGAATTATTGATAAGGAGAGAAAGGACTAAGTAGTTAAGAATAAGAAAGGATTCTTTTTACTTAAAAGAAAAGGAAGTAAAAATATGCATAACCAAGTTTTGATCCTTGGTTCTCTTGTGGATGCATGCATGTGTTAACCAAGTGGGATAGAAGAGGATATTGTAAGAGGAGAGATAGAAAATTTTATTAAAGGAGAGAAAAGAGAGAAATTAAGGGAAAGAAAAGAGAGAACTCAAAAGGCATCTCTCTAGAATATTCTTGTCATTTAAGGGGAGAAATGAATAGGGAGGATGAATCAAGTCAAGTTTCCTCCCCTCATCTTAGTATAAATAGGCATGGAGGGGGGACTTCAACTTCATCCTCAACCCACTCATCCTCCTCTCCTCCCTTTGTGCCGAGACCCACTCTCCCCTCTCTTTTCTTCTTGTTGCCGAGCAACACAAGAGGAAGAACACCTTCTTCCTCCTCACTCTCCCCCTCTTTTCTTTCTTGTTGTTGCCGAGCAACACAAGAGGAAAAGAAGCCTCTTCTTCCTCCTCCACTCCACCAAAAGACCTAGCCACTCCTCTCCTCCATTGGTGCCGAGCAAAGCAAGCAAGGAAGAAAGGTTCACAAGCAAGTTCTCAACTCTAGGAAACTTAAGCGAAGAGGGTAAGCTTCCCCTCACCTGTGGTACAAGGCTTTTATGTGATTTTCGGATTTATAAGGATTAGAAAACCTAGGAAAGAATTTAAGAAAATCCGGCTAAAGAAAAGGTTTTCAAATCTAGGATGATTTAAACAAGACCTCATTTCATGATAAGATTTTCTATGCTATGTAGAAGGATTCCTTTCCATGATTTTATATTGATATGATGTATGATCAGAGGAGTATCTAACCTTAGGATTTCAACCAAAAATATTTTAAAGAGGTGAGGAAGCTTATTGTCTAACCGAACTAGTGCAAGGTTCCTTCTATGAAATGCTATACATAATGTTATGTAATATGCCATGATATGTGATAGCATAGGAAATGCTAAACATAATGAGGAGAAAATGAAATTATGTTATATGCCATGATATGTGATAGCATAGGAAATGCTATACATAATGTTATGTAATATGCCATGATATGTGATAGCATAGGAAATGCTAAACATAATGAGGAGAAAATGAAATTATGTTATATGCCATGATATGTGATAGCATAGGAAATGCTATACATAATGTTATGTAATATGCCATGATATGTGATAGCATAAGGAAATGCTATACAAAATGAAGAAATGAAATTATGTTATGTAATATGCCATGATATGTGATAGCATAGGAAATGCTAAACATAATGAGGAGAAAATGAAATTATGTTATATGCCATGATATGTGATAGCATAGGAAATGCTATACATAATGTTATGTAATATGCCATGATATGTGATAGCATAGGAAATGCTAAACATAATGAGGAGAAAATGAAATTATGTTATATGCCATGATATGTGATAGCATAGGAAATGCTATACATAATGTTATGTAATATGCCATGATATGTGATAGCATAGGAAATGCTAAACATAATGAGGAGAAAATGAAATTATGTTATATGCCATGATATGTGATAGCATAGGAAATGCTATGCATAATGTTATGTAATATGCCATGATATGTGATAGCATAAGGAAATGCTATACAAAATGAAGAAATGAAATTATGTTATGTAATATGCCATGATATGTGATAGCATAGGAAATGCTATACATAATGAAAAGAAATGCATGAAAGATTGTTAAGGACATGATATGATAGTTATGCATGATAAGTTATTTTTGTATGGGTTTGTACCATGGGTGGGCTCCGTAAACGCCCCGGGGTCGATGGAGTAAGACTCGGGCCTCGTCAGTAATGGGCCTCTGAATGCCCTAGGTCGATGGAGTAAGACTCGGGCCTAGTATGTATGCATGATAGGGTTCAAGACTTGCTACCTTGGACCTATCTATGAAGCGCGCGTATTATGTATGTGGTACAAACCGGGATCCCCTTAATGATGATATTAATTTCAAGTACTTATTAGTATAAGTTTTCAAATTCATGATGCATTGCCTACATATGTACTTGAATTATCTGATGATTAGATATAATGTCATGTGATAATATGATATGAATATGATACCCTTGTATGTTGTATGCTTATGATATTACGCATGATATTGATATACGATGATTTTCGGTTTCAGTGAGTAGGAAAGGAACTTACTGAGCCATGAGTGCTCATAGCTTACTTTCCTTGTACCGCAGATATGGGGGACGGATATTCGGAACAACGGAGCAGCAGGAGGAGCAGATAGTGATGTGTGTGGTGGTGGCTCGGCAAAGAACGATCCGGACAAATTAATATGATTAGTTATAGAATCAACATATGCACCTTTGAACAAATCAGAATATGTGATATTATGCTTAATAAATTAATTTCTTTAAAGTTTTTATTCTTCCGCTGTTATAACTAAAGCATGTACGTAAGTAGTATAAGAACATAGCGCCACCTTTGGTTGGGTAAGAAGGGTGGGCGTTACAGGTTTAGGAAGCTTAGAACCCAAGTTAACTATGTTACCATGTTTCTTATGATAGTATAATCACATGATACACCCTTATGCTTAATCATGTATGCTTGTGATTTATACCTTTTTATGATATGATATGTGGATAGAGATATGCATGTTTTAAGGATATGTTATGTGCTTAGAAATATGCATGCTTTAATGATATGCTATGTGAGTAGAAATATGCATGCTTTAATGATATGCTATGTGCTTGGAATATGCTTGTTTTTATGATATGCTATGTGGATAGAAATATGCATGCTTTCTCAAGACATGATGTATGCCTAAGTGATGCATACTTTTTATGATATGATGTAAGCCTAAGTGATGCATACTTTCTCAAGACATGATGTATGCCTAAGTGATGCATACTTTTTGATGATATGATGTATGCCTAAGTGATGCATACTTTCTCAAGACATGATGTATGCCTAAGTGATGCATACTTTTTATGATATGATGTATGCCTAAGTGATGCATACTTTTATGACATAATGTATGCCTAAGTGATGCATACTTTTATGCTATGCTATGTGACTAAATGATGCATTTTTATACATGCTACTTTACTTTGTAAGGCTTGTACCAAGGGTGGACTCCTAATCAGTCTATAGGCCTTGCTTTGTGATCTAGGCTAATAAGGGATGGGCTCCTTAGTACGCCCCTAAGCCTTGCTTTGTGATCTAGGCTAATAAGGGATGGGCTCCTTAGTACGTCCTTAGGCCTTGCTTTGTGATCTAGGCTGATAAGGGATGGACTCTCTAAGTATGCCCCTAGGCCATGCTTTGTGATCTTGACCTAGTTCCTAGTATGATTCAAGACTTGCTACCTTGGATATACTTAGGACGCACGCATTTATGTTATGTATGTATGGTACAAGCCGGGGCCCTGAATATGTTGATATTATGTTCAAGTATATATGTAAGAAGAAATGGTTTTAAAAGATCATGAGACATACACATGTTTTTCGGATACATGTTTTCAAAATCATATTGCATATACTTTATGATCATGTTGTGATAATGCTATGATTTATGATATGCCATGATTAGATATGACTATGATATGTTTCATGCCATGCTTTAAGAGATGAGATGCCATGATTAGATATGAATTATGTTATATTTCATGCTATGCTTTAAGAGATGATATGCCATGACTAATTATGATTTTGTTATGTTGCATGATATGCTTAAAGAGTATGATATATTATGCCATGACTAGTTGAGATCATGTTATGTTGATATATTCTTTGATATGTAATGATTTATGGTTTTAGTGAGTTGGAAAGGAACTTACTGAGCCATGAGTGCTCATAGCTTACTTTCCTTGTACCACAGATAAAGGAAAAAGCTGGATGAGCTAAAGGAGCAGCAGGAGAGGCAAAGAGATGTGTGTGGCGGTGGCTAGGCAACCAAATAAGAACCTTCTTTAAGAACTTTTAGGAATTACACTTTGGTTTCATAAATTGTAGTACTACATGGTTGACTTGATGTTATGCTTCTATTTAACTTGTTATCATGTTATGGAAACCATATTAGTGTAGTTCGGTTTTTATTAAACCAAGAAAAATGATTTTTAAGTATTCCGCTGTAATATGTACGTTGAGTATCGTAGCCCCGTCCCTTAGGGTTAGCAGGGAGGGCGTGTGTTACAGGTTGGTATCAGAGCCAAAGTTATTGTCAGCTCACTACACACACATCAAGCCTCCTACCTGCCGCTCCAAGTAAGAATGTTTATGCTAAATTTACTTGTTATATGCTTATGTTTAATTTTCTTGTTACATGTTTATGCTTAATTTTCATGATTATATGACTTATGCTTTATTTTTCTTTCTTGTTATATTGCCTATGCTTCATTTTCTGTACTACATTGCTTATGCTTTATTTTCTTATGTTACACTGTCTGTCATTATATTCCTTATTTTTCCTTATGTTGTTTATGCTTTAGTTTCATGTTCTACTTGGTTATGTTTGATGCTTTATTCTATACTTTTGGTTATAAATTAGATTAGGATTACATATTGGTAGGTTAGGAATAATACCAGAACAAATAGATAGAAACAAAACAATAGGTTAGATTGGCAAAAAAAAAAAAAAAAACGATAACCACTTACACTAGTCTTTTTGTCCTTATTTAGATCAACATGGTTAGGACACGCAATGCCCGAACCGGAGGAACAGTGACTCCACCAGATCTGACACAGGTAGTCGCAGACCTCCAGCATCAGATCACAGAGCAACAGCAGCTGATCACTACCTTGATGGGTCAGCAAGGCAACCCAGTCACCCCACTGGTGAATCCACTACCTGTTGTACCTACAGCCGCACCAGTGCCCCGGTAGCCCCTACTCCGATGGTCCGACAAGAGGCCTATCTGATTCAGTGGCAAAGGCTTAAGCCGGAAGCATTCTCAGGAAACTATGAACCATGGGATGCGCAAGCCTGGCTCAAAACCGTGCGCGTCGTTCTGTCTTACCGGAGATGCCCGGATGTGGTGGGACAGAGTAAAGGCGAAAAGACAAATAAACCAAATGCAGTGGACAGATTTTGAGACAGAGTTCTTAGAGGAATTCTTCCATATGCGAGTGACCAACAAGCACTATGACGAGTTCACTGAGTTCCAGCAAGGTGATCGTTAAGAGGTTCAACCGCCTAGCCCGACTCTGCCCAGAGCTGGTCCGAACTGAAAAAGAAAGGGTCCGGTTAATGTTAAAGATGCTCCGACCCGAGATAGCTCTGAACGTAGCCGGCGGAGTTAATAGACCGCAGACTGCAGAGGAGCTAGTCAGCAGTGCCCTGATTACCGAGCACTATCAGGAAGCAATGAACAAGGGCAAGAACCAAGCACTGACCGGAGCACAAAAATCGCACAATACCAGAACTGACTGGAAAGGAAACTCAGGTGGAAAGAGGAAACAGTGGAAAGTACCCTCAGTGTGCCACATGTGGGAAGATGCATTCTCGAGTATGTCGTCTGAGCACCAGAAAGTGCTACAACTGCGGAAAGGAAGGTCATTTGATAAGAGATTGCCCTACTCAGCCTCAGGCACCACCTTCGCAGAACTTCCAGAACAGGAGTGCCCCCGCGCAGCTTCACCAGATGCAAGCTACCATAGAAGGGTCTTCAATCAGCCAAGGAAGATTGGAGGCCCCTCCCACTATGACCGATGCCAGAATCTACTCACTTACCCAGGAAGACGTGGCGAACGCCTCTACTGTTGTCACAGGTCAGCTACTTATTTATAATCAGTATGTTGTAGTATTATTTGATACCGGGGCAACACACTCGTTCATCTCAACGCCTTTTATGAAGAGGCTAGATATACCACTCCGAACCCTAGAGGACACGTTCTTAACAACCTTACCATCCGGGGAGATTATGCCATCGGACCACATTCTGCAAGCAGTACTCATTCAGATCGCAAACAGAGAACTCTACTGCAATTGGATAGTACTCGATATGCAGGATTATGACATAATTTTGGGCATGGATTTCCTTAGCAAGTACGGCACTTCAATCGAGTGCCGCAAAAGAAAAGTGATTTTCCGACCCGAAAATGAACCAGAGTTTGAGTTTTACGGAGAATCAGAAGGAACGAAGAAGTTATTGTCATCTATTAAAGCACAAAAGATGTTAGATAAAGGATGTATGGGGTTTCTAGCACACGTGGTTGATACCAATCAAGTCAAAGACCCGAAGTTAGAAGACGTCAGAGTAGTATGCAACTACCCAAAAGTATTTCCTGATGAACTACCAGGGTTGGCCCCTGACAGGGAGATAGAATTCGGAATCGAATTGATTCCTGGTACTCAGCCGATCTCGAAAGCACCTTATCGTATGCCTCCGGCGGAATTAAAAGAACTTTAGGAACAGTTATCCGAATTACTCGACAAGGGACTTATTCGTCCTAGTCACTCTCCATGGGGAGCTCCAGTGCTATTCGTAAAGAAGAAGGATGGGTCTATGCGAATGTGTATAGACTACCGAGCGCTGAATAATGTGACGATCAAGAATCGGTACCCACTCCCACGGATCGATGACCTGTTTGATCAACTGAAGGGTGCGACTGTTTTCTCAAAGATAGATCTACGATCCGGTTATCATCAAGTGAAGGTGAAACCAGATGATATACCAAAAACGACATTTCGAACCCGATATGGACACTATGAGTTCATAGTTATGCCTTTCGGAGTAACCAATGCTCCTGCAGTATTTATGGACCTGATGAATCGAGTATTCACGGCATATCTTGATAAATTTGTGATCGTCTTCATTGATGATATACTTATCTACTCGAGAACTCCAGAAGAACATGCCGAACACCTGAATACTGTACTACAGATCCTTCAAGAGAAACAACTATATTCAAAATTCTCCAAATGCGAGTTTTGGCTTGACCGGGTAATATTTCTAGGTCATGTCATCTCCAAAGATGGAGTTATGGTGGATCCAAGTAAAATCGAAGCTGTGAATAGTTGAAATCGACCAAAGAATGCCAGCGAAGTCAGGAGTTTTCTCGGACTAGCAGGTTATTACAGGAAATTTGTAGAGAATTTCTCCAAAATCGCAGCCCCTATGACAGCCCTCACCAAGAAAAATACAAAGTATGAATGGACAGAAGCTTGCGAGAAAAGTTTCGCAAAATTAAAAAGGAGACTGACCAGTGCTCTGATTCTTACTCTTCCGGAAACCAACAGAGGCTTCGATATGTACAGCGATGCTTCCATCACAGGACTTGGAGCTGTACTCATGCAAGATGGCAAAGTCATTGCCTACGCTTCTAGACAACTTAAAGAACATGAGAAGAATTATCCCATTCACGACTTAGAACTAGCAGCCGTGGTCTTCGCTCTAAAAATATGGAGACATTATTTATATGGAGCTCAGTGTAAGATTTATACCGACTATCAGAGTCTGAAATATTTCTTCACACAAAAAGACCTAAATATGAGGCAACGCCGATGGCTCGAGTTAGTTAAATATTACGACTGCGAGATTCTTTATCACCCAGGGAAGGCGAACAAAGTGGCCGATGCACTCAGCCGAAAGTTCAGTGCCACCTGATGTAACTATTAGTTGAAGTGGTATGACTTATCTGTAATACCCACTAAGCTTGTAAGATAAATATATGAATTTGGGATTTTTCCTTAGAAAAATAATAGGAAGTGAGTTGAAGCAAAAAGAAATAAAATGAAATAAAAAGAAGAGGAGGTCAAGGATTGAACCATGAACCTCTTATATTATATTTCACAGAATTAATTAATTGAAACCAATTGGGATAGAGAGAAGATGTTGATAACAAAGGAGGGAAACTCATGATAAAGGTAAGAGTAAAAGCTAGCCAAAAGAAAACAAGAAAGGAGCAAGAGAAAGGCAACTTGCCTTCCTCCCTTTCTCTCCCTCTTCCTCTTTGTTCTTGCCGAAAATTAAAGAGAGAATTAAGAGGATTCAATCCCCCTTATTTCATCATGAATGGTAAGAATAAATGAATAAATAAAATAAATAGGAAATAGAAAAAAAGGCTAAGGGAGAAGGAAAGCAAAAATCAATTTTGCTACCTCTTCCCCCTTAACATAAAAGGGAGTAAGAAAAGAGAAGTTTATTTTTCTCTCATTTTCACGCATTCTTCCTCTCCCTCACCGGAACCATCAGTCCCCTCTCCTCCATCTTCGGCCCCAAAGCCAAGGTTTTCTTCCTAAGAAAGCCTAAGATACAAGGAGGACTAAGCAAGGGAATCAAGGGAAAGGAACTAGAAGGAGAGGCTACTTCTTTCATCACCATACCTTAGATCCACAAGCGAAAAGGATGTAAGCTTCCCCTCACCTGTGGTACAATGCTTTTTATGTGATTTTTGGATTCTATAAGGATTAGAAAACCTAGGAAAGAATTTAACAAAAATTCGGCCAAAGAAAGGGTTTTCAAATCTAGGAAGGTTTAAACAAGTCCTTATTTCATGATATTTTTTCTATGCTATGTAGGAAGGATTTTCTTCATGTTTTTATACCTAAATGATGCTCGATCAGAGGAGTACCTAACCCTAGAATTTCGGCCAAAAATATTTTAAAGAGGTTAGGAAAATATTGTGTAACCACACTAGTGCAAGATTCTCTCCATGAACTATTAAGGATCTTTTATTGGTTTTCTTGCTTAAAAGTTACTTGGAACCAAAAGAAATCCATTTATATGTTTCGGCCAAGAAAAGGGCTTAGGGTTAGGAAGACCTTTAAATTTAAGTAACCATGTTTGTATGATAGAATATAGAGTTTTCTTAAAGAATTACATGTTGAACATTGCTAGAAACTCATGAACTCTTATTTTAGATTTTCGGCCATGATAAGATGGATAGTTTAGAAAAGCTTAAAAAAAAGTCTAATATGCTCAAGACCTCTGTGATATTATGATATGAAGGTTGTTTAATGTTCTTATGTTTAAATTGAGTATAGGAAAATTAGTTACATGATATATGACATGTAAGATCAGAAGGGTCCTAGCTTGTTTATGAACCAACTTTGTATATGATGTTCTTAGTAATTTTTGCCATGAAACTTACTTAGGTTTTCCATGCTTTAGGCCATTTAAAACCTAGTTTAAAGATTGGTAGGTTTCGGCCATGAGGAAAAATAAAAGAAAAAGGGAAAGAAACCTAGGAAGCCTAAGACACAATTCACATGTATGTTTATTATGTTTGTCTTTATACATGCTATGAAACTTGTATGATTGCTTATGCTTTTAGGCTATTTGAAGCAAGTTTATATACTGTTGAGTTTCGGCCAAGTAGGGTTTAAAAGACCTAGAGGCCTTAGAAATGGAACCAAATGTGTTAAAAGTGCTTCATATGAAAATAGGATAATGTGTTGATTGTGTCACATGCTTGTATAATTTTTCCATGACCTAAATGGACCATTGTATGTTTCGGCCATGAAGGAATAGATGCCCTAGAAACCCTAGAACAAGAATTAAATATGCTTATGTCACTTTACATGGAATATGATAAGTAGAAAGACAAAGTTCCCATGCTATATGTTGTTTAATGACCTAATTGAGGCTAGGGTAAGTTTCGGCCATACATGTTGTATAATGTCTTGTTATGAATTTATACATGATGTTAGTTCAAGTTCACATGCTTGTATGTTTGTTTTTAGCCCTAATGAACACTTGTTAAAAGTTTGACTATGACATATGTTAAGGGCTTGAAGGACTTAGGAACTAGCCCAATATGCTTACTATGTTACTTGGAAAAAATGCTATAAATATGGTTTATGGTTTCCATGCTTTCATGACAATTGGGACCTTGTTTATATACTGATAGGGTTCGGCCACATGAGTTTAAGGACTTGGAGAACTTAGAAACCAAGTAAATCATACTTATAATGCTTCCTATGAAATTCATGTAATGATAATTTAGGTTTCACATGCTTGGAGGTTGTTTTTACCTAAATTGAGACCTAAGGGGGTTCAGCCATAATAGGAACCCAAGGGTTTAGGAAGCTTAGAACCCAAGTTAACTATGTTACCAAGTTTCTTATGATAGTATAATCACATGATACACCCTTATGCTTAATCATGTATGCTTGTGATTTATACCTTTTTATGATATGATATGTGGATAGAGATATGCATGTTTTAATGATATGTTATGTGCTTAGAAATATGCATGCTTTAATGATATGCTATGTGAGAAGAAATATGCATGCTTTAATGATATGCTATGTGCTTGGAATATGCTTGTTTTTATGATATGCTATGTGGATAGAAATATGCATGCTTTCTCAAGACATGATGTATGCCTAAGTGATGCATACTTTTTATGATATGATGTATGCCTAAGTGATGCATACTTTCTCAAGATATGATGTATGCCTAAGTGATGCATACTTTTTGATGATATGATGTATGCCTAAGTGATGCATACTTTCTCAAGACATGATGTATGCCTAAGTGATGCATACTTTTTATGATATGATGTATGCCTAAGTGATGCATACTTTTATGACATAATGTATGCCTAAGTGATGCATACTTTTATGCTATGCTATGTGACTAAATGATGCATTTTTATACATGCTACTTTACTTTGTAAGGCTTGTACCAAGGGTGGACTCCTAATCAGTCTATAGGCCTTGCTTTGTGATCTAGGCTAATAAGTGATGGGCTCCTTAGTACGCCCTAAGCCTTGCTTTGTGATCTAGGCTAATAAGGGATGGGCTCCTTAGTACGTCCTTAGGCCTTGCTTTATGATCTAGGCTGATAAGGGTGTTGTGGATCACTAGAACAAACTTCCTTTATGGATGGTTATAGGAAATTATTTAGGAACGTGTGATCTTCTCCAACTGAAGGGGCATAATCCTATTTAATGGACTAAGTATCAAGTAATGGTATACACTTAGACGCATTCAATAGTATCCTCCCCAACGGAGTCACTGCTATTGTTTTGCGTGACCAAAGGAATACCAACTATTAATTTGTCATAAAGCTAGGTAAACCCCCCTTCTTACAAATGTTTGAATTTGTATCTAACGTGGCATACAAAATTCACGGTGTTTGAGGTAATTTTATTTGTCATAAAGTTGGGTTGACAAAATAAAATGGGTAAGACCTCCTCTTACAAATAATTGAACTTGTATAAGTCCACACTAACGTGGCATACAATATTCATGGTGTTTGAGGTAATTTCAGGTTGACAAGATAATTAATGGGTAAGACCCTCCTCTTACAAATGTTTAAATTTGTATACATCCACACTAACGTGGCATGCATAATTCCCGGTGTTTGAGGTGTTGGTGAATTTAAATAATATTATTTGAGGAATCAATGTTATTTTAAATTCAAAGTCTTGACCAAATATTTGATCAAAGTAAGACCAACTATTAATTTTATTTGTCATAAAGATAGGTTGACAAGATAATAAAATTAATGGATAAAATCTCCTATTAAAGTTTGAATTTGTATACGTCCACACTAACGTGACATACAAAATTCACAGGGATTTTAAGGTGTTGGTCTTGACCAAATATTTTTGTGATTCTTAGGATTTCAAATGTTTGTCAAACCCCTAGCTGTTATACTATAGAATAGACTTAGAAGTCCCAATTATGGTTGGAAACAAAACTTGTACTCTAAGATAGACTGTCCTCTCATAAATGAAAATAATAAAAGTGGTGTTAATTCATTAGTTATTGAAACATGTTTAGTGGTGTTATCTACCGGTACCTGGTGTGTAGATATGGGAGCCACTGATCATGTCTGTAATTCATTGCAGGGGTTCTAGGAAACCTGACAACTATGTGAAAGGGAAAATACCGTCTACATGGACACTGCTGCAAAAGTAGCAGCTGTTGTAGTGCGAGATGTTTATCCTCTGATAGGAATAAAACATGGATTTTGAGAAATTGTCTTTACATACCAAGTTTAGAAAGAACTTGAATTCAGTTTCTAAACTAATCAAAGAACTTAATATTCTGTTTCTTTTGATAACAAAGTTGTTATCAAGGAAAAGAGGGAAGTTATCTATTCTGGTACGTTGGTTGGCAATTTATAAAATCTAATAACTCCCACGATGCAACAAATGAAAATTAATAACATATCTTCTAATTCTAATAAGAGAAAGCAATCTTCAGAAATGAACCAATTGTATCTTTGGCATCTAAGGATAGGTTATATTAACTTGAGTAGGATTCAAAGGATAATAGTCGATGAACTTTTGGGTTCATTGGTAGTAGAAACCTTTCCAACCTACGAATCTTACTAGGAAGGAAAAATAACCAAGAAGCTTTTTAAGTCTAAGGGGTATAGAGCCAAACATGTGTTGGAATTGGTTCATTTTGATTTGTGTGGATTAATGACTATCCAGGAAAGAGGTGGTTTCGAATATTTCGTCTATTTTATAGACAACTATTCAAGATAAAGGTACATTTACTTGCTGTGCCGTAAGTCTAAGTGCTTTGATAATTTCAAAGAGTACTAGGCTGATGTGGAGTAACGTCAAGGTAAAAGTATCAAGACACTACGGTGAGATCGTAGTGGCGAGTACCTCTTGGGAGAGTTTAGGAGTCACTTATCAGAAGTCGGGATTCAATCCCAACTTACTGCACCTAGTACTACCCAACAGAAAGGTGTAGTAGAAAGAAGATATAGGACTCTTATGGAAATGATTAGATCGATGATGAGTTATTCAGAAAATTACCAAATTCGTTTGAGGATATACTCTAGAAACGGAAGTGAACATAGAACCTTCTAAGTTAGAACTCTCTACTCACATAGAATTGCAGAATAGGCGTAAGCCTAATTTGAAGCATATTTAGATTCAGGGTAGTCTAGCACATGTACTAAAGGGAGACACTGATAAGTTGGACAGGAGTTCACTTGTTTGTGGGTTATCCTAGAGAAACAAAAGGAGGTTTATAGTCCTAAAAATCAGAAGGTTATGGTTAGCACCAATGCTCGATTTTTAGAAGAGGACTATGTAATAAACCAAAAGCCCATAAGTAAATTTGTTCTTAAAGAAATAATAAAGGGCATGTCTAATCTAGTACTAACTGTATAAGATGAAATATCACAAGAAATTACAACGCGTATCACAAATGATACACAATTACAGACAGTGCCTTGTCGTAGTGGGAGGGTTGTTAGGCAACCTGAAAGATTCATGTTTTGGGAAAGTCTTTGGACTAGATCCTTGGTAAACATGAACCTAATTCCCGAACATATGATGAAGCACTCCAAGATAAAGATGCAACATCTTTGCAAAGAGTAATGAATACAGAATTAGAATATATGTATTCTAATAAAGTCTGAGAGCTTGTAGAACCACCAGATGGTGTAAAAACCATTGGGTGTAAATAAGTCGACAATAGGAAAAGAGCGATAGATGGGAAGGTGGAAACTTTCAAAGCAAGGCTTGTTGGAAAAGGAAACTTTTTCACCGATAGTCATGCTTAAGTCTATCCAAATTCTTTTATCTATTGCTGCTCATATGGACTATGAGATTTGGTAAGTAGATGTAAAGACAGCTTTCCTTAATAGAAGTCTTGAAGAAAACATTCATATAATGCAACCAGAAGGGTTCATTGCAAAGGGCAAAGAGCATCTTGTGTGCAATCTCAATCAGTCTATGGACTAATGCAAAGCTTCAAGGTCTTGGAACATCCGTTTTAATGAAGTAATCCAGTCGTATGAATTTATTCAGTGTCTGGATGAGTCTTGTGTATACAAGAAGGGTGATGGAAACATGGTGGTATTTCTTGTACTATACGTAGATGACATTTTTGGTAGTTGGAAACAATATCAAAGTGTTGTCGAAAGTAAGGGTATGGTTGTCCAAGTAATTTGATATGAAGGACTTGGGACAATGAGAACATATTTCCGGGATCAAAGGGATCGTAAGAAAAGAATGTTGTGCTTATCCCAAGCTTCATATAACAAACTCGCTTTAGCATGCAAGACTCCAAGAAAGGTTTTATACTTTCTAGACATGGAATAGCTCTATCTAACTAGATGTCTCCGAAGACATCAAAGGAGATAGAGGACATGAAGGCAGTTCCTTATGCTTCAGCTATCAGAAGCCTAATGTATGCTATGCACGAGACCGGATATCTGCTTTGCCGTGGGCATGGTTAGTAGATATCAAAAGTAACCCTGAATAGGGACATTGGACTACTGTTAAGCATTTATTAAAATACCTGAGAAGGACTAGAGATTATTGTTAGAACTTTCGAGCCGCAAAAATCACTTTTTGCATTGCAGAAACCCCAAAGTTCTTAGCCATTGGATCCTTGCGAAGAAAAAATTTTTCATGTACTTAGTTTTTCTACTCAAGATCTACTTTAGATCTACATGTCAAGGGATATACTTTTGAAGCGAAGCCCTTCGCAAATCCCGCTCATCCAAGATTCTTTGGATCTCAAGTGTGTTCAAGCGGACACACCTCTAGAAGTATCCACACGAACAAGAGATGGAGAGGACAAACTAAGAGTGTACTATCACCCTTAGAAGTCACGACAAGGATGAGAGGGAGAGGGAAGAAGAGAGGAGGAAGATCACTTGAATGAGCACACCAAAAAATTATTCACACACTTGTAACTCCTCTCCTCTTTAAGTGGCCGGCCACTCATGGAAGACCAAGAGTCATGGCTCTTGGTTTTCCTCATGAGGTGGCACACACTTGAGCTAGCTTTGATGATGTGGAACACCATCATTGGCCGGCCCCATGCCATGTCACAAATGAGGTGGCAAATGTTCAAGTCAAACTTGACCCTTCATCTTCTCTCTCAAGTCAAGTCAAACTTGACCTCTTATCTCCCATAGTTGAACAAATTCAACCTTTGATTCAAGTCAATTTTGATTTAATGAATCTCTATTCATTGAATTAAATTTACTCAATGAATCATAATCTAAATTAGACTCATTGGACACATGAATCAAATTGAGTCCAACTCAATTAGTTTAATTATGATTACTCTTAATCCAATTTGGTTCATCACATGAACCTAATCCTCTAGGTTCATCAAATGAACCTAATCTCCATCTAATTGCCCTTTGTGTATGACCCTATAGGTTCTTGTAACGTTGGCAATGTTCCTAAATGTAACACCCACTAAGCTTTTAAGATAAGCATATGAATGTAGGATTTTGCCTTAGAAAAATAAAAGGAAGTGGGTTGAAGCAAAAAGAAATAAAATGAAATAAAAAGAAGAGGAGGTCAAGGATTGAACCTTGAACCTCTTATATTATAATTTAGAGAATTAATTAGTAGAAACCAATTGGGATAGAGAGAAGATATTGATAGCAAAGGAGGGAAACTCATGATAAGGGTGAGAGTAATAGTTAGCCAAAAGAAAACAAGAAAAGAGCAAGAGAAAGGCAACTTGCCTTCCTTCCTT
This sequence comes from Zingiber officinale, assembly GCF_018446385.1. Taxonomy (NCBI): domain Eukaryota; kingdom Viridiplantae; phylum Streptophyta; class Magnoliopsida; order Zingiberales; family Zingiberaceae; genus Zingiber; species Zingiber officinale. Next base: position 50,200,330 of record NC_055992.1, on the reverse strand, counting down.
CTCTCCCTCTTTCTCTCATCTCTTGCCGAAAATAAAAGAGGCTAATTAAGGGGATTCATTCCCCCTTATTTCACCATGAATGATGAGGATAAATAAATAAATAAAAATAAAAAGGAAATAGAGAAAAAGGGCTAAGGGAGAAGGAAAGCAAAAACTAATTTTGCTACTTCTTCCTCCTTAACATAAAAGGGAGCAAGTAAAGAGAAGAATTCTAATTTTTCTCTCATTTCTCTCATTCTTCCCTCTCCCTCACTGAGAACCCCAGTCCCCTCTCCTCCATCTTTGGCCCCAAGCCAAGGTTTTCTCCTAAGAAAGCCTAAGATACAAGGAGGACTTAGCAAGGGAATCAAGGAAAGGGAACTAGAAGAAGAGGCTACTTCTTCCATCACCATACCTTAGATCCACAAGCGAAAAGGATGTAAGCTTCCCCTCACCTGTGGTACAAGGCTTTTTATGTGATTTTCGGATTTTATGAGGATTAGAAACCTAGAATAGAATTTAAGAAAAATTCGTCCAAAGAAGAGTTTTCAAATCTAGGAAGGTTTAAACAAGTCCTCATTTCATAATATTTTTCTATGCTATGTAGGAAGGTTTTCCTTCATGTTTTTATACCTATATGATGCTTGGTCAGAGGAGTACCTAACCCTAGAATTTCGGCCAAAAATATTTTAAAGAGGTTAGGGAAATCATTGTTTAACCAAACTAGTACAAGATTCCCTCCATGAATTACTAAGGATCTTTTATTGGTTTTTCTTGCTTGAAAGTTACTTGGAACCAAAGGAAATCCCCTCATATGTTTCGGCCAAGAAAAGAGCTTAGGGTTAGGAAGACCTTTAAATTTAAGTAACCATGTTTATATGATAGAATATAGAGTTCTCTTAAAGAATGGCATGTTGAATATTGATAGAAATTCATGAACTCTTCATTAAGATTTTCGGCCATGTTAAGATGGATAGCTTAGGAAAGCTTAAACAAAATTTTAACATGCTCAAGACCTCTGTGATATTAAGATATGAAAGTGGTTTAATGCTCTCATGCTTAATTAGGGTATAGAGAATTTAGCTACATGATATATGACTTGTAAGGTCACAAGGGTCCTAGCTTGTTTATGAACCAAATTTGTATATGATGTTCTTAGTAATTTTTGCCATGAAACCTACTTAGGTTTTCCATTCTTTAGGCCACTTAAAACCTAGTTTAGAGAATGGTAAGTTTCGGCCATGAGGAAAAATAAAAGAAAAAGGAAAGAAACCTAGGAAGCCTAAGACACAATGCACATGTATGTTTATTATGCTTGTCTTTATACATGCTATGAAACTTGTATGACTTCCTATGCTTTTAGGCTATTTGAAGCAAAGTTAACCACTGATGGGTCTCGGCCAAGTAGGGTTTAAATGACCTAGACGCCTTAGAATTGAAACCAATTGTGTTAAAAATGCTTCTTATGGAAATATGATAATGTGTTGATTGTGTCACATGCTTGTATAATTTTTCCATGACCTAAATGGACCATTGTAGGTCTCGTCCATGAAAGGATAGATGCCCTAGAAACCCTAGAATGAAAATTAAATATGCTCATGTCACTCTACATGAAATATGATAAGTAGAAGGCCAAAGTTCTCATGCTATATGTTGCTTAATGACCTAAAATGAGGCTAGGGTAAGTTTCAGCCATACCCTTTGTATGATACCTTATTATGAATTTATACAAGATGTTAGTTCAAGTTCACATGCTTGTATGCTTGTTTTTAGCTCTAATGAATACTTGTGAAATTTTGGCCATGACATATGTTAAGGGCTTGAAGAACTTAGGAATTAGCTCAAATATGATTACTATGTTACTTGGAAGAAAAATGCTATAAATATGGTTTAAGGTTTCCATGCTTTCATGACATTTGGGACCTTGTTTCACACCTGATAAGGTTCGGCCACATGAAGTTTAGGGACTTGGAGAACTTAGAAACCAAGTTAATCATGCTTATAATGCTTCCTATGAAATTGAGGTGATGATAATTTAGGTTCCACATGCTTGGAGGTTATTTTTACCTAAATTGAGATCTAAGGGGGTTCGGCCATGATAAGAACCCAAGGGATTAGGAAGCTTAGAACCCAAGTTAACTATGTTACCATGTTTCTTATGATAGTATAATCACATGATACACCCTTATGCTTAAACATGTATGCTTGTGATTCATACTTTCCATGATATGATATGTGCTAGAAATATGCATGTTTTTATGATATGCTATGTGGATAGAAATATGCATGCTTTTATGATATGCTATGTGGTGAAAATATGCATGCTTTTATGACATGATGTATGCCTAAGTGATGCATACCTTTATGATATGATGTATGCCTAAGTGATGCATACTTTTATGACATGATGTATGCCTAAGTGATGCATACTTTTATGATATGATGTATGCCTAAGTGATGCATACTTTTATGATATGATGTGTGCCTAAGTGATGCATGCCCTTATGATGTGTGATATGTATAAGTATGACATGTACTTTACTTTATATGGCTTGTACCAAGGGTGGGCTCCATAAGCGCCCCGGGGTCGATGGAATAAGACTCGGGCCTCGTTAGGGATGGGCTCCTAAGTGCCCCTAGGTCGATGGAGTAAGACTCGGGCCTAGTATGTTTGCCTTGTAGGGGTCAAGACTTGCTACCTTGGACCTACATAGGTTGCGCGCAATATGTAAGTGATACATAGCCGGGATCCCCTTTAAGTTGATAACATGTTCAAGTATATATGTAAGAAGAAATGGTTTTAAAGATCATGAGATATACACATGTTTTTTCGGATACATGCTTTCAAAATCGTATTGCATATACCTTATGATCATGTTGTGATGATGCTATGATTTATGATATGCCATGATTAGATATGATTATGTTATGTTTCATGCTATGCTTTAAGAGCTTGATATGCCATGCTACCTTATGATGATGCTATGATATGCCATGATTAGATATGATTATGTTATGTATCATGCTATGTTTTAAGAGATGATATGCCATGACTAGTTATGATTTTGTTATGTTGCATGATATGCTTAAAGAGTATGATATGTTATGCCATGACTAGTTGAGATCATGTTATGTTAAGATATTCTTTGATCATGTGATGATTTTCGGTTTTAGTGAGTAGGAAAGGAACTTACTTAGCCATGAGTGCTCATAGCTTACTTGTACCACAGATAAAGAAAAAAGCTGGATGAGCTAAAGGAGCAGCAGGAGAGGCAAGGAGATGTGTGTGGCGGTGGCTAGGCAACCAAATAAGAACCTGCTTTAAGAACTTTTAAGAATTACGCTTTGGTTTCGTAAATTGTAGTACTATATGGGTAACTTGATGTTATGTTTCTATTTATCTTGTTATCATGTTATGAAACCCATATTAGTGTAGTTCGGATTTGAAAACAAAACAAAAGTTTTATTAAACTAAGAAATTTTATTTTAAGTCTTCCGCTGTAATATGTACATAGAGTATCGTAGCCCCGTCCCTTAGGGTTAGCAGGGAGGGCGGGCGTTACACTAAACCCATTTAGAAACATAAGTAATGAGCAATATCTAGCAACACATCATTACTACCCAAGTTACAAGAATGTCGAGATCCAACATCACCTTGTGACTACTAATTGTGACTCTCACAATATATGACAATGTCCTTCTATCCTTGACATCTAGATTGATCAATTGAGGCATAGACCATGTCATCCTCTAATCAATTTATATCTTGAACTCCAAGTATACTCACTCTAATCAAATGAGCTCAATATCTCAAATTGACTCACTTGGGCATGGCCATGCACTTAGTGGTCTCACTCTATCAAGAATCATGAAGTCTCTCCTGTCATATAGGAGGGATAGATCTCATCTACATCACTCACATCCCTCCGCATAATTTGTTACATACCCAGTAATCGCCTTTATAGTCCACCCAGTTACGGGTAACGTTTGACGAAGGCAAAGTATACAACTCCTTATGTAGGGAACTATGGTGACTTCAGGTCCAAGGACTAATAGTTATACTAATAGTCACATGAGAAAGTATATGACACTCATATAACTATCCATGATACTTTCTCATGGCGGGTCATTCAGTATACATTCTCCAATGCATACCCATGTGTCAACTTGATATCTCTATATCCATGACTTATGAGATCAAGTCATTGAGTTGACCTACATGCTAGTCTCAGCGCATTAACATTGTCCCTGAATGTTAATACTTGGCTAGGAATGATTGAGCGTAGTCTTCTCTATATCATCTCACTATCGATTCAACCAATCGATTGATATAGATAAGAACCTTCTACTAAAGGATGATATTATACTTAGTTATTTGGCACCAATACAAGTAAGTATAATAACCATAAAGAAATGCCTTTATAAACATATAGGAATATGATACATCAAGTCCATACAACAATCATCACATGATTGGCTCTAGGGCTCTAACTAATAATCTCCCACTAGCACTAGTGTCAATCAGTGTAGACTCTAAGGCCCAATGACCTAGTGTGACCATCATGCTTTCTCTGTGCTAAAGGCTTGGTTAAGGGATCTGTGGGTACTCTGCAAATCTTCACATCTCCTCTATCGATAATCTCTCGAATGAGATGGAAGCGTCGTAGTATGTGTTTGGTCCGCTGGTGTGAGAGAGGTTCCTTAGCCTGTGCAATTGCTCCATTGTTATCACAATAGAGCTCTATAGGATCAACTATGCTAGGAACCACCCCAAGCTCAGTAATGAACTTACGGATCCAAACTGCCCCCTTTGCTGCTTCTGATGCAGCAATATACTCGGCCTCTATTTTAGAATCAACAACTGTGTCCTGCTTCGAACTCTTCCAACTCACAGCACCACCATTTAAGCAAAACACAAACCCTGACTGTGATCTATAATCATCCTGGTCAGTTTGAAAGCTCGCATCACTGTAACCCTTTACAGCTAGCTCGTCATTGCCTTCATATATCAAGAAATATTCTTTAGTCCTTCTCAAGTACTTAAGAATATTCTTGACCGCTATCCAGTGACCTTCACCTGGATCTGATTGGTATCTGCTCGTCATGCTCAAAGCATACGAAACATCAGGATGAGTACATAGCATGGCGTACATAATAGATCCTATAGCTGAAGCATAAGGGATCTTATCCATGCGGTCTCTCTCCTCTCTAGAAGAGAGACATTGAGTCTTCGAAAGACTCACACCATTTGACATTGGCAGAAATCCTTTCTTGGAATTCTGCATTGCAAACCATTGTAATAACTTGTCAATATATGTACTCTGACTTAAGCCAAGCAATCTCTTAGATCTATCTCTATAGATCTTTATGTCTAGAATATGGGTTGCTTCACCTAAGTCTTTCATTGAGAAACAATTCCCTTGCCAAGTCTTTACAGACTATAGCAAAGGGATCTCATTCCCAATGAGTAGTATGTCATCCACATACAATACAAGGAAGACAACTGTGCTCCCAACAACCATCTTGTAGACACAGGGTTTATTTTCATTCTTGATAAAATTAAACTATTTGATTGCATCATCGAATCAAAGATTCCAGTTCCGAGAAGCTTGCTTTAGTCCATAAATGAACTTATGCAGCTTGCATACTCTGCCAGTATACTGTGGATCTACAAAACTCTCAGGTTATGTCATGTACACATCCTCTAGTAAGTTTCCATTCAGAAACGTGGTTTTGACATCCATCTGTCAGATCTCATAATCGTGGTATACTGTAATAGCAAGCATGATCTGAATGGACTTAAACATTGCTACTGGAGAAAAAGTTTCATCATAGTCAATACCATGGATTTGCTTGAAACCTTTAGCTACCAGACGACCTTATATATAAGTCCATCCATGTCAGTCTTTCTCTTGAAGACCCACTTACACCCAATGGGTTTGACCCCTTCAGGTGGATCAACAAAAGTCCATACTTGGTTGGTGTACATGGATTCCATCTCGGATCTCATGGCCTCTACCCATTTCTCATAATCTGGGCTCATCACAGCTTCCTGAGAGGAGGTAGACTCATTCTCAATGAGCATAACGTCATCATGTCCAGACAAGAGAAATGAGTATCTCTCAGGCTTACGTCGTACCCTATCAGACCTGCGAAGAGGTAGGTCTACTTGAACTAGTTGTTGTTCCTCAACTCCTTGAGGAACAATCTCATCATTCACAACACTTTATGGTTCCAGTTCAACTTCCATCAAGGCTTCAGTGTCATGGTCCATATCCTGAACTTCTTCAAGATTGAACATACTCCCACTAGTTTTTCTAGAAACAAAATCCCTTTCTAGAAATATCCCAGTCTTAGCCACACTACTTTGTGTTGACTGAGAATGTAGAAGTAATATCCCTTCATTTCCTTGAGGTATCTTATAAAATAGCACTTATCATATTTGGGTCCCAATTTGTCTGAGACTTGACGTCGAACATAAGTCTCACAACCCCAAATCCTCATAAAAGACACCTGGGCATCTCTCCTAGTCCATATCCAATATGGTGTCTTTATCACAGTCTTGGATGGAACCGGTTAAGTATGAAGGTTGCTATGTCTAGAGCATAGCCGTAAAGAGATATAGCCCCAAATAAAAGGATTTTTATTTTTAAATTTTTTTATGTGGATTCCATGGTTTTAAAAGAGAGTTTAAAATATAAATCTTTCCTTCTACAAAAGATTAAGAAAAGATTTGATATCTTTCCTTATTTGTAAATTGAGAGGAAGATTTTAATTTTGATAAAACTTTCCCTTTTTGTAACCATGCTCATGATTTAAAAAGAGAGCTTTAAAATTAAATATTTTCTTTTATAGTCTTCTACAAAAGATTAAGAGAAAGATTAGATATCTTTCCTTATTTTTAGATTGAAAGAAGATTTTAATTTTAGAGATAACTTTCTTTTTTGGAAATCAACCACATGTTTAAAAGAAAGATTTTAATTTATAAAAATTCCTTTTATAAACCAACCATGAAGGGATAAATTATTAGAGAAATTTTAATTTTAAAATTTCCGAAGACAAATATGGAATTTCTAATTTTGTGTTTAAAACTTTCCTTATTTGGAGCATGGGGATGTGGTCGGACATAGCATGGTTTAAAGGAAAATTTAATTAATTTTTCCATAATAACCAAAGGCAAGGAATATAAGGGAATTTTAATAACAATTAAATTTCCTTATTTGCCAAGACCAAGTAATATAAAAGAGGGGGTAGAGGTGCCTTCACCATACAACATCTATTCTATAGTTCCTCCTCTTTTCCTTGGTGTGTGGTCGGCCCTATTCCCTCCTCTTCTCTTCTTCTTTAGTGGCCGGATCATTCTTCTCTTGGAGCTCTTATTGGTGGCTGGTTCTAGCTAGGAGAAGAAGGAGAGAAAGGAGGTTTTGCTCTTGCATCCCTTGGAGCTTGGTGGTGGTGGTCGGACCTCTACTTCTCTTGGAGAATTGGTGGTGGCCGAATCTAGCTTGGAGAAGAAGGAGCTTTGTAATGCCCGAAAATTCTTAAAACTATTTTAGATATATTCTATGATTTTTCTGGAATTTTAGGATATTTTTACAGAATTTTTAGAGTAACGGAAGTAGCAAAAATAAATAGGACCGTAAAGTAGCCTACGCGGGAATTGAACCCGAGACCTATTGGGTCCTATGACTTATGGAGAACCATAGTAACCAAGTGAACCCAACAGGGTCGTGCTGAAAGGAAAAGGGATCAATTATATTTATATTTCAGTTGGGCCGAAATTACCACTTAATATAAATAGGAAATAATTAAGTGAAGGGTTATTTTGGATCGTGATTTCTCCACTCCTCAAACCCTCACCGCCGACTCCCCTTCTCCTCTCCTTCTCTCGGCGCCAACCACAAGGAAGGCTAGGGTTCCGCTCCAAGGGTGCTTTCCGGCGACGACTTCGACACGAGGACGCTCCCCTCCGCGAGAGGAACGCATAGACGCGAGAAGATCGTCGAAAGGATCGTCTCCTCCGGAAATCTAGCAATTAGAATCGTAAGAAAATCCAAACAGGAGGTAAGAAACCCCTCACCTGCAGTATAAGTAGCTTCCGTTTGGTTTTCTATGCATTAGTTTAGTCATATGCAGTTTTTCTGACACATAGGGTGTATTTAACCCTCCTCGCAGGTTTAGGGATTTAGTGAGTACCTTTAGATGGGTCGGGCACGTCTTTCCCCCCTCAGTTGGAGGTTTTAGATGTTGTTGGGTGCCTAGAGGTAGTCTCCCTAATAGAGGGGAGAGTTTAAGCACACTAGATGTTCGATTAAATGATTAGCTCAGTAAAATGCAACTTAGGCATTTTTAATAGCTCAGTAAATGCAATAGAAGCATTTAAAATAGCTTAGTTAGCCTTACTACAACCTAGTAAACCCTGCTAAATTCGGGACTTGCAAACCCGGGTCTAGTTAGGGATGTGCGCACAGCAAGTACAGTTGCCGGGCCCAAACAGCAACATGATTACTATTTTCAATTATTATGATAATAGCTTTCAAACTCGTAATCTAATTATGTGATTATAGTTTAAGATCAGCACTAGCTCAGTTTTAGCTCAGTTTCAATTTCAGTTTCAGCCTAGTTTTCCAAGTTGATACTATGAGATAGTTCCATGCTTAGATTTATTATGTATGTCATGTTTTAGCAAATTCAGTTCATGTTTTTAAATAGCATTCTTTAAAAGCATGTTTTGCATCGTTGCATGTTTTAGTGAGGTAGTTGGTTTCTTACTAAGCTTTAAGCTTGCAGATTCTATTTCCCTTATACTGCAGATAAAGGTAAAGGAAAGATGGACTAGCAGAGGAAGCTGGAGGTCAATGCAGAGATGGTGTGTGTGGCAGGGACCTGGAATGAAGATCCTTAGGGAGTTTAGCAAATTAAGAACTTAGTTTCTTTCTTAAGACACTTTTCGGCATTTCTAGTGGTTTAAATGCTATGAATTAATAAACCTTGCACTATGTCATGTTACAATGCCAGTTATTAGATGTTAGAATGTTTTCCATGCATTGTATAATTGTTGTGTGAGATTTGGCACGAACTAGTGCTGAAATTAGAGTTTCAGTGCGAAATCAGAAACTCCGATCGGTCCATGGATTGATCTGGGGTCCTCGATCGATCCATGGATCGATTGAGGGCTGATTCCGCGAACAGAAGGCTTCTGGATCGATCAGCCGATCGATCCAGTCACATTCTGTCACGAACAGAAGGCCTCTGGATCGATCGATCGATCGATCCAAGCTATTCCTCGCGAACAGAAAGGTTTTTGATCGATCATTGGATCGATTGACTTATGTTGGATCGATCAGCCGATCGATCCAAATAAAGTCCCGTGCACAGAAGCACGCTGGATCGATCACTGGATCGATCAGTGAGCCTGGATCGATCAGCCGATCGATCCAGATTATCACCCAAGCACAGTAGCAGTCTGGATCGATCCATGGATCGATCCAACAGAAAGAAATCGACCCAGTTCAGTCTGGATCGATTGGGAAGTTCAGTTTCGACCAAGAAACTTAGCAGATCAGCTTCTAGTCCATAGGGGATGTAGGATACACCTTGTATCCCTTAGATTACATCCTTCAGTACATGTAGAACTAAGAATAGTTATCAGTTAGCAACTAAAATTTAAATTAGATCAGTTTTCCGCACAGTTAGCTCAGCATAACTGTAGTGATCGGCCTTACAGCCTAGTAGTAGAAGGCGGGTCGTTACAGAGTGGTATCAGAGCAGCTTCCATACTTCCTACACACACATCAGCATTGAACCTGCAGCTTCCAAGTAAGAATGCCTCTACTTTAATTATATCTTGCTTTCATGTTTTTGGATAATTATAGCATGCTTATATATGATAGCTTTAACATGTTTATAGTAGCTAGTTAAACGTGATAGTAGAAATTCTATAAACATGATTGTATTAGTTATGTATGTCCTCTATGTCTTTAGAAATGGCACGAGGACGCCCAGCTAGAAGGGCACCAGCCACTGAGCCCCAACATGAGGCAGGCAGTTCAGTGCCTCCCCCAGACCTTACAGCACTAGTGGCTCAGTTACAGCAGCAGCTAGCTGAACAGCAATAGGAAATAGTCACCTTAAAGGCTAGTCAGCAGAACACTCCCACTGTCACCCCGGAGCCAAACTTGGCAACACCAGTAGTCTTAGAGGTTCCACCAGTCCAGCCTACAACACCAGTAGCCCCAGCAGCAGTAAAGGCAAAGAGAGAAGCCTATTTGATCCAGTGGCAGAGAGTCAAGCCAGAGAACTTCTCAGGCACCAGTGAACCATGGGATGCACAAGCCTGGTTCAAAACACTGGAGAGTACGATGGAGCTTCTGGACTGGCCAGAACACGAGAAGGTGAAGTGTGCCTCCTTCTGTCTGACAGGAGATGCACGCATGTGGTGGGAGAGAATCAAAGCGAAGCGCCCAGTAAATCAGATGACATGGGCAGACTTCGAGAAAGAATTCTTTTAGGAGTTCTTTCACACGCGGGTCACAAACCGCCATTACGACGAGTTCACCGAGTTTCGCCAGGGCAACCTCTCAATGGAGGAAGCCGTGAAGAAATTCAACAGATTGGCTCGTCTATACCCTGAATTAGTCAGCACAGAAAGGGAACGAATCCGGTTGATGCTCAAGATGTTGAGGCTGGAAATAGCAATGAACGTGGTTGGTGGCGTTCATAGGCCACAAACCACAGAAGAGTTAGTGAGCAGTGCTCTAATCACTGAGCATTACCAGAATAGCATCAAGCAGCAGAAGCAGTTCCTCTCAGAAGCTAAAGATCAAGGAGGCTCAGTCACTCAGAAACAGCAGGGTCACAGCTCTCATGGCTCTAACTGGAAAGGGAACTCCAGCAACAAGCGCAAACCAGGGAGTTACCCAAAAGGAGGGCCAGCCAGCAAGCAGCCCAGTTATCCAAAGTGTGCTACTTGTGGGAAATTCCATCCTGGAGTTTGTCGTAAGGGCACACGAGGATGCTTTGAATGCGGACAGGAAGGGCATATGGCCAAGCAGTGTCCAAACAAGACCAGTCTTCCTCAGCCACAGCCGCTTCAGTATGGAGGCCAGCCAGCTCAGTTACATCAGATGCAGGCCGCTTTAGATGGTCCACATATCAGCCAGGGCACATTAGAAGCTCCTCCAGCTATGACCAATGCGAGGATTTACTCACTCACTAGAGAGGACGTAGCAAATGCTTCGACAGTTGTCACAGGTCAGATTAGTATTTTACAGCAAAGTACAATTGTCTTATTCGATACTGGGGCAACCCATTCATACATATCCAGGGCATTTGCTGAGAGGTTAGCAAGACCTCCAGAGGTACTCAGTAGTCAGTTCCTGACGACCTTACCTTCAGGAGAAATCATGGCATCCACACACTGGATTAGAGCAGTGCCGGTCATTATAGCAGACAGAGAGCTCTTTTGCGACCTGATAGTACTTAATATGACCGACTACGATGTCATCTTCGGGATGGACTTCTTGATCAAATACGGTGCCTCCATCGAGTGCCGTAAACAGAAGGTCATATTACAACCTGAAGCGGAAGCACAGTTCGAATTCGTCGGAGAATCCAGGAGAAAAGCCAAGAAGTTTCTCTCAGCTATGAAAGCACAAAGGTTGATGGATTCAGGATGTACGGGGTTCTTAGCACACGTAGTCAGTACCAGTCAGGACAAGGACCAACAGCTAGCAGAGGTCCGAGTCGTATGTGACTACCCAGCAGTCTTCCCTGAAGAGTTACCAGGATTAGCACCAGACAGGGAGATTGAATTTGAGATAGAGCTCATTCCCGGTACCAATCCAATTTCCAAAGCGCCTTATCGCATGGCTCCAACAGAACTGAAGGAACTTCATGAGCAACTACAGGAGCTGCTTGACAAAGGCTTCATACGCCCTAGTCACTCACCATGGGGAGCACCTGTATTGTTTGTGAAGAAGAAAGACGGGAGCATGCGCCTGTGTATAGACTACCGGGCACTGAACCAAGTCACAATCAAGAACAGGTATCCTCTTCCCAGAATAGATGACTTGTTTGATCAGCTAAAGGGAGCAGCAGTGTTCTCTAAAATAGACCTCAAATCAAGTTATCATCAGGTGAAAGTCAAGGAAGGGGATATACCCAAGACAGCATTCAGGACTAGATACGGACATTACGAGTTCGTAGTCATGCCCTTTGGCGTGACAAATGCTCCAGCTACTTTCATGGACCTCATGAACAGGGTATTCAGAGAATATTTAGATAAGTTCGTTATCATGTTCATCGATGGCATTCTTATCTATTCAAGAACTCAGGAAGAACACGCAGAACACCTGAAAACAGTATTGCAGACCCTTCAGCAGAACCAGCTGTATGCCAAGTTCACAAAATGTGAATTTTGGCTAGATCAGGTGTCCTTCCTGGGGTCACATCATCTCAAAGGATGGTATCATGGTAGACCCCAGTAAGATAGAAGCTGTGAGCAACTGGAAAAGACCCAAGAACGCCAACGAGATCAGAAGTTTTCTGGGATTAGCGGGTTACTACAGGAAATTCGTAGAGGACTTCTCCAGGATAGCCTCCCCACTGACAGCTCTTACCAGAAAGAACAAAAAATTTCAGTGGACAGAGGACTGCGAGAACAGTTTCAACGAGCTGAAAAGGAGATTGACCAGTGCACCTATTCTGACTCTGCCAGAGAACGCAGATAGCTTTGACATATATAGTGATGCCTCGAAGTTGGGACTAGGAGCAGTGCTGATGCAAGATGGCAAGGTGATCGTCTATGCCTCCAGACAACTCAAGGATTATGAGAAGAACTATCCTACTCATGACCTTGAGCTTGCAACAGTAGTGTTCGCTCTCAAAATTTGGAGACATTACTTGTATGGAGCTCAGTGCAGAGTGTATACAGATCATCAGAGTCTGAAGTACTTCTTCACTCAGAAGGATCTGAATATGCAACAGCGCAGATGGCTAGAGCTGGTCAAAGACTACGATATAGACATCCTCTACCACCCAGGAAAAGCAAATAGGGTAGCAGACGCACTCAGCAGGAAGTCCAGTGCTGCCCTATTATCTCTAGCAGCCATGTCACCGCCCCTACAGAAGGAGATCTCAAATTTCGGTCTCAAACTCATAGTCAGACAGCTCTCTACTATGACACTAGCATCCACCCTACTTGATGATATCCAGACAGCTCAGGAGCAGGATCCTGAAATTCAGAGAATCAAGCAAGGGATAGCAGAATCAGGAGGTGGAGAGTTCAGAGTGTCCAATAGCGGAGTAGTGTACTTTGGCGACAGACTCTGTGTTCTAGATCAGGAGGAACTACGGAGGCAGATTCTAGATGAGGCTCACAGGACTCCTTATGCGATGCATCCAGGCTCCACCAAAATGTACCAGGACTTGAAGAAGCATTTTTGGTGGGCTGGGATGAAGAGAGACATCGCTCGATATGTCAGCACCTGCCTAACCTGTCAGAGGGTTAAGGCAGAACATCAGAGACCAGGAGGAGTTTTGCAGCCCATTCAGATACCAGAATGGAAGTGGGAAGACATTTCTATGGATTTCATCGTGGGATTACCCAGAACCACGAATGGTTTTGATACCATTTGGGTAATAGTCAACAGATTGACTAAATCAGCCCACTTCTTAGCTATCAGGATATCCTACTCCATGGAACAGCTAGCTCAGTTGTATCTCAAGGAGATCGTTAGATTACATGGAGTCCCACGAACCATTATTTCAGACAGGGACAGTAGGTTCACATCACACTTCTGGGAGTGTGTACAGTCAGCTTTGGGCACGAAGTTAAAGTTCAGCACAGCTTTCCATCCTCAGACAGATGGACAGATAGAGCGAGTAAAGCAGGTACTCGAAGATATGCTCCGAGCATGTGCCCTAGATTTCAAAGGAAGTTGGTGCAAATATCTGAGTCTAGCAGAATTTGCATACAACAACAGCTATCAGGCCACTATCGGTATGGCACCTTATGAGGCTCTCTATGGGCGGAGGTGTAGATCTCCAATCTGCTGGTATGAGGGTGGTGAACATAAAGAGCTAGAACTTCAGACAGATCTAGTGGCAGATATCACAACAGCTATACAGCAGATCCGCCAGAGGATAGAAACAGCTCAGAGCCGCCAGAAAAGCTATGCTGATATATGGCGCAGACCTTTAGAGTTTTCAGTTGGGGATACAGTGTTCCTCAGAGTAGCTCCCATGAAGGGAGTAATGCATTTTGGGAAGAATGGCAAGCTAAGTCCCAGATACGTGGGACCATACCTTATCAGCAGAAGAGTGAGCAAGGTAGCATATGAGCTAGAGCTACCCCAGGAAATGTCAGCTGTCCATAATGTATTTCATGTCTCTATGCTGAAGAACCATATCCCAGATGCCACCCAAGTGATTGAGCCCCAGTCGGTACAGATCCGCGAAGACCTCAGCTATGACAGTCGGCCTATTCAGATAATAGACCGAGCAGTTAAGAAATTGCAGAACAAGGAGGTACCATTAGTCAAGGTAATTGGCACAGTCACACAGCAGAAGAGGCAACTTGGGAGACAGAAGCCAGCATGAGACAGAAGTACCCAGAATTGTTCTAAGTTCGAGGATGAACTTTTTATAAGGTATGGGGGATTTTAACGCCCGAAAATTCTCAAAACTATTTTAGAAATATTCTATGATTTTTCTAGAATTTTAGGATATTTTTACAGAATTTTTAGAGTAACGGAAGTAGCAAAAATAAATAGGACCGTAAAGTAGCCTACGCGGGAATTGAACCCGAGACCTATTGCGTCCTATGACTTATGGAGAACCATAGTAACCAAGTGAACCCAGCAGGGCCGTGCTGAAAGGAAAAGGGATCAATTATATTTAAATTTCAGTTGGGCTGAAATTACCACTTAATATAAATAGGAAATAATTAAGTGAAGGGTTATTTTGGATCATGATTTCTCCTCTCCTCAAACCCTCACCGCCGACTCCCCTTCTCCTCTCCTTCTCTCGGCGCCAACCACAAGGAAGGCTAGGGTTCTGCTCCAAGGGCGCTTTCCGGCGACGACTTCGACACGAGGACGCTCCCCTCCGCGAGAGGAACGCATAGACGCGAGAAGATCGTCGAAAGGATCGTCTCCTCCGGAAATCTAGCAATTAGAATCGTAAGAAAATCCAAACAGGAGGTAAGAAACCCCTCACCTGCAGTATAAGTAGCTTCCGTTTGGTTTTCTATGCATTAGTTTAGTCATATGCAGTTTTTCTGACACATAGGGTGTATTTAACCCTCCTCGCAGGTTTAGGGATTTAGTGAGTACCTTTAGATGGGTCGGGCACGTCTTTCCCCCTTCAGTTGGAGGTTTTAGATGTTGTCAGGTGCCTAGAGGTAGTCTCCCTAATAGAGGGGAGAGTTTAAGCACACTAGATGTTCGATTAAATGATTAGCTCAGTAAAATGCAACTTAGGCATTTTTAATAGCTCAGTAAATGCAATAGAAGCATTTAAAATAGCTTAGTTAGCCTTACTACAACTTTCGTGGGACTACGGTCCAATGGGTGGGCTCCCACAGTCGCCTCTAGGTTTAGACAACCTAGCACTAGGTTCAGATAACCTATTAATAGCAAGATAAGTAAATTCAGCTATATCAGTATTTTATTTTCAGTGGCACTGTACTGGACCAGATGTCCATTGAGTTGGGCTCCCACAGTCGTCCCTAGGTTCAGATAACCTAGTAAACCCTGCTAAATTCGGGACTTACAAACCCGGGTCTAGTTAGGGATGCGCGCACAGCAAGTTCAGTTGCCGTGCCCAAACAGCAACATGATTACTATTTTCACTTATTATGATAATAGCTTTCAAACTCGTAATCTAATTATGTGATTATAGTTTAAGATCAGCACTAGCTCAATTTTAGCTCAGTTTCAATTTCAGTTTCAGCCTAGTTTTCCAAGTTGATACTATGAGATAGTTCCATGCTTAGATTTATTATGTATGTCATGTTTTAGCAAATTCAGTTCATGTTTTTAAATAGCATTCTTTAAAAGCATGTTTTGCATCGTTGCATGTTTTAGTGAGGTAGTTGGTTTCTTACTAAGCTTTAAGCTTACAGATTCTATTTCCCTTATACTGCAGATAAAGGTAAAGGAAAGATGGACTAGCAGAGGAAGCTGGAGGTCAATGCAGAGATGGTGTGTGTGGCAGGGACCTGGAATGAAGATCCTTAGGGAGTTTAGCAAATTAAGAACTTAGTTTCTTTCTTAAGACACTTTTCGGCATTTCTAGTGGTTTAAATGCTATGAATTAATAAACCTTGCACTATGTCATGTTAGAATGCTAGTTATTAGATGTTAGAATGTTTTCCATGCATTGTATAATTGTTGTGTGAGATTTGGCACGAACTAGTGCTGAAATCAGAGTTTCAGTGCGAAATCAGAAACTCCGATCGGTCCATGGATCGATCTGGGGTCCTCGATCGATCCATGGATCGATTGAGAGCTGATTCCGCGAACAGAAGGCTTCTGGATCGATCAGCCGATCGATCCAGTCACATTCTATCATGAACAGAAGGCCTCTGGATCGATCGGTCGATCGATCCAAGCTATTCCTCACGAACAGAAAGGTTTTTGATCGATCATTGGATCGATTGACTTATGTTGGATCGATCAGCCGATCGATCCAAATAAAGTCCCGTGCACAGAAGGATGCTAGATCAATCACTGGATCGATCAGTGAGACTAGATCAATCAGCCGATCGATCCAGATTATCACCCGAGCACAGTAGCAGTCTGGATCGATCCATGGATCGATCCAACAGAGAGCAATCGACCCAGTTCAGTCTGGATCGATTGGGAAGTTCAGTTTCGACCAAGAAACTTAGCAGATCAGCTTCTAGTCCATAGGGGATGTAGGATACACCTTGTATCCCTTAGATTACATCCTTCAGTACATGTAGAACTAAGAATAGTTATCAGTTAGCAACTAAAATTTAAATTAGATCAGTTTTCCGCACAGTTAGCTCAGCATAACTGTAGTGATCGGCCTAACAGCCTAGTAGTAGAAGGTGGGTCGTTACAAGCTTGGTGGTTCTCATCTCGGAAGATCGTTGTCCACACAACATCCGAGATTAGAAGAGGAATACGATAGAAGATTAAGAGGTTATTTACTTACAAAGGAAAGTATAACTAGTAATTGTTTTCCGCATCATACTAGTTTTTATTTGTACTAATTCCAAATACAAGAGGCATATGATTCTAGAGTTTTGAATTTGTGATTCAAGTTTGTGTTTTTTTGTTTTTCAAATTTGCGATTCGATTGTTCCTTTTGGTTAAACCTAGAGTTATATAAGGAAATTAAATATTAAATTTCTTTAAAAGGCTTTGTCTAGGAAGTGGTGATTGCTCCCATATCTAAGAAGGCCTAGTGCCTCGCCATGTTTAACCTAGAAGCCAATTTTGGAAATTAATCTTTAATTGAATTTATAACGTAGATGGATTTGAATAAATATTGTTAAGCATCGTTTGCGATCCTAATCTAAAACATTAAGAACAGATAAATTAAATTTAGAATCAATAATGTTAAATTCCGTTTGTGATTCCTAATTTAATTTCTAAAGAATACAATAGGTTGTTTAGGAAAGGTTCGACACTTGTACAAAATTTTGGTACAATGGAACCGGTACGATCTCCCAAGGACCAACCAACACTACATTCTTTTCTTGTGATCCATTGTCACTTTGATCCAAGAATATGTCCGCATTCTCCCAAGTCTTTCATATCAAATTGCTTGCACAAACTTACCCTTACTTCTAACAACACTTTGATATTGGTGCCAACTAACAAATGTTAGAGTGTATACTAAAAGCCTAACTTTTATAAATATTTATTTTTAAAATAATAGAATCACATTGGTCAAATGTCTATATTTATTTGTTGAATATATAGTTGTTCAATTAATTTATAAAGTAGATAACATGGTGTGTGGTGTCACACACAGAAGATCATGTTATCAGCTATTTATAAATTATAAACAGTTGCTCACGACTAAGATGAAAAGGAACAAACCATTAATATAGTCGTAGTGTAATTAGGTATTAGTTTATATTGACTAATAAATTACACTAGTACACTCTAAGTGTATTGAGTAGGATCATTTTAGGTAAGTTCTTTTTATACTGACTTAATAAATGAACTAGACCTTAGTTATTATGGAAGTGTATACTCTTAATCCTAATATAATAACAAGCATATATATTTAGTATCTATTTCTTTAACTTATCAAAGAGTGAGATTTAGCTTGATAAATCAATAGGCCTGATAAGTTGGGGATTGATATTACTTATAGTGTGTGTTGTTGATTATAGAAGGAAACTGTGTCCTAGTTATCTAGGTTGAGAATGTCCCCAAGAGGAGCTCATAAGGATTGCCATGTTAAACCCTGCAGGTGGACTTAGTCCGACATGACAATGAAGTTGAGTGGTACTACTCTTGAACTAGATATTAATTAAGTGAGTTGTAAGTAACTTACTTAATTAGTGGACATTCGTTATCTTAAACACAGGGAGACTAACACACTCATGGTAAGAAGGAACCCATAATGTAATTTGGGATTGGTGCGGTATTGCAACAATAACTCTCTAGTGGAATGAATTATTGTTGATTAACTTGAGTTGTGTGTTCGGGGCGAACACGGGATACTCAAGCTCATCGGAAGGCCAAAACCAATTTCTCCTCTAGGTCCCTGTCATAGCCTCAATAGTGCCTTATAAACCACTCATTAAAAGCCCTTCTTGGTGTCCAGGAAAGGAGGTCGGCCCATTGCTTGGTGACCAAGCAATGGCCGACCACCATCTCCTTAAGAGGGTCGGCCCTCTTGCTTGGTGACCAAGCAAGTAGGGGTCGGCCATAATAAATTCAAATAGGAGGGGTGTTTTGAATTTTTAAAATCTTCTCTTTGTAGAAAACTATAAGTTTTAAAAGAGATATTTTAATTTTAAAAACTTTCCTTATTTGAATTAGGCCACATGGTATAATAGAGAGTTTTAAAAGTTTTAAAACTTTTCTTTTTTTAACCATCCTCATGGTTTTAGAAAAAAGGAAGAAAAGTTTTAAAATTAAAATTTTCTATTTTTTTAACCATGTTAAAAAAGGAAATTTTTAGAAGAGAAGTTTTAAATTTTAAAACATGGTTTTAATTTTTAAAACTTTTTCTTTTTAACATCCACTTTAGGAAAGAGAGCTTGTAAAATTTTATAAGAGGTTTTCTTCTTGTAAAATTTTATAAAAAAAAAATTATTCCTTCCTATAAGTGGTCGGCCACCCTTGCTTGGTGCCCAAGCAAGGGGCCGGCCAAGATTAAATCAAGCCAATCATTGATTTGGTGATTGATTCAATCAAGAGGAAAGAAAAGGAAAAATAAAAGGGAAAAGGAAAAACTAGAGGAAGATTTTAATTTTTGTAAAAATTCTTCCCTTATTTGCCTTGGGCAAGTAATATAAAAGAAGGGGTGAGGAGACCTCATGAGAAAAAAAATTCTTATTCTCTTGCTTGGTGATCCTCAAGTGGTCGGCCCCTCTCTCCCTCTCTTTTCCCTTTGCTCTCTTTTGCTCCTTGGTGGTGTTGTTGGCCAAATTCTAGAGGAGGTGGAAGAAGTCTTTGGGTGGTGTTCATCTTGGAGGATCGTCACCCACACGACGTCCAAGGCGAGGCGAGGAATATGGGAAAAGATCTTGAGGTCATTATCTTGCAAAGAAAAGGTATAATCAGCAATTATTTTCCGCATCATGCTAGTTATTTTTCTTTGTATGAATTCCAAACACAAGAGGCATTAGATCTAGTTTTTCGAATTAGTAATTTGTGTTTGTGTTTTTCTTTATTTTTCAAATTTGTGATTCGATTGTTCCTTTTGGTTAAACCTAGAGTTATATAAGGAAATTAAATATTAGCTTTCCTTAAAAGGCTTTGTCTAGGAAGTGGTGGTTGCTCCCATATCCAAGAAGGCCTTGTGCTTCGCCATGTTTAACTTGGAAGCCAATTTTGGAAATAAATATTCAATTGAATTTATAACGTAGGTGGATTTAGATCAATAGTGTTAAGTTCCGTTTACGATCCAATTCTAAACCATTAAGAACAGATAAGTTAAATTTGGAATCAATAATGTTAAGTTCCGTTTGTGATTCCTAATTTAACTTCTAAAGAACACAATAGGTTATTTAGGAAAGGTTCGATACTTGTACAAAATTTTTGTACAATGGAACCGGTACTATCTTCCTAGGACTAACCAACAATTAGTATCAGAGTTAGGGTTTGCCTCTGTGTGTTTTGGTTTTCAAATTAATTATGCACATGTCATACATAATTTAGGTAGGATAATAGTAGGATGTGCTAACTTTGTGGTTGCAGCCTCCAACTATTATGGCATATAGATATTGTGTTTTATTGGACCCTTGGACATGTCAAGGGCATTTTTTTTGTGTACATGATTGTATGTATCAAATACAGCAGCAGATGTATTATTTTTTAGAATTTTATTTTTGTTCGATCTAGAATATATGTACATTCCTTTATGGAATATAGGATCTTCTATATTTGTCGCGGGTCGTATCTTTGCGAGGCGTGGTGCTATTGGAGGACCAGAGACGCAGCAGAATAAGAAGCAAGATGATGCGACAACTCGACCCAATGGCGGTGGCTAAAGATGGTGGCAGCTAAGGATGGAGCACATGGAGAACAGTGACAGAAAAGGTCATAATAGTTGGAAAATTAATTTTCATATTTATTACTTTTATTTACTGTGATGTGTGTGTGATGTATGCTAGCATAGGTTAAAATCCTCATTCTTAAATAACTAAGTGGGAGAGTGATTTTAATAAATTCCACGGTCTCCATTATTGGTTTGTAATTGATGCAACAAACTTGCGTGTTGGCTCTGAGTGCCTCCCTCCACAATGGATGGGTTTGTTTTGGATCACTATATCAAACTTCCTTTGTGGATGGTTATAGGAAATTATTTAGGAGCGTGTGATCTTCTCCAACTGAAGGGGCATAATCCTATTTAATGGACTAAGTATCAAGTAATGGTATACACTTAGACACATTCAATAGTATCCTCCCCAACGGAGTCACTGCTATTATTTTGTGTGACCAAAGGAAAACCAATTATTAATTTTATTTGTCATAAAGTTAGGATGACAAGATAATAAAATTAATGGGTTACACCCTCCTCTTACAAATGTTGAATTTGTATACGTCCACACTAACATGGCATGCAATATTCATGGTGCTTTGAGGTGTTGGTAAATTTAAATAGTATTGTTTGAGGAATCAATATTATTCTAAATTTAGAGTTCTGACCAAAATTTATTTTGTGATTCTTAGGATGACTTTCAACCCACTGGCCATTGTTCTAAAAGAAAAATAAACTTACTGGTTCAAACTATATAGATTGGAAAAGAAACTTGGATATTGTCTTAACTGCTAAAAGCTATAAGTTTGTACTGTCAGAGGTATGCCCAGATACACCTAATGGTGACTCTACCCCAGATGAGATTGAGTATCATAAGAAATGGGTAAAAGCAGATGAGATGGCGCGGTGTTACATTTTGGCTTCAATGTCAAATGTATTGCAACATCAGCATCAAGATTTACCAATAACTTATGATATAATGAACAATCCCAAAGAACTCTTTGGGCACCAGAGTCGGACTGCTAGGCAAGAGGCAATGAGAAAGTTAATAACAGCCACCATGTCTGAGGGGGCACCCGTAAGGGATCATATCCTCAAAATTGTAACGCCCACCCTTCTTACCCAACCAAAGGTGGCGCTACGTTCTTATACTACTTACGTACATGCTTTAGTTATAACAGCGGAAGAATAAAAACTTTAAAGAATTTAATTTATTAAGCATAATATCACATATTCTGATTTGTTCAAATGTGCATATATTGAACTTATAACTAAAAATATTAATTTGTCCGAATCGTCCTAGCCGAGCCACCACCACACACATTATTATCTGCTCCTCCTGCTGCTCCGTTGTACATCCAGCTTTCTCTTTTATCTGCGGTACAAGGAAAGTAAGCTATGAGCACTCATGGCTCAGTAAGTTCCTTTCCTACTCACTAAAACCGAGAATCATCGTATATCAAGAATGGATCAACATATCATCGTCTCAACTAATCATAACATAACATATCATTCTATTCAAACATATCATGCATATTTCTTATTCACATATCATTTCATAGAAGCATGAATATCATATCATAAAACAAATAAATCACAAGCATGAGACATACAAGGGCATCATATTCATATCATAATATCACATGACATTATATCATATCATCATATAATTCAAGCACATATGAATGTAGGCAATGCATCGTGAATTTGAAAACTTATACTTAATAGTACTTGAAATTAATATCATCATCATTTGGGATCCCGGTTTGTACCACATACTTAATGCGTAGGTCCAAGGTAGCAAGTCTTGAGCCCTACCATGCATACATACTAGGCCCGAGTCTTACTCCATCGACCTAGGGCACTCAAAGGCCCATTACTGACGAGGCCCGAGTCTTACTCCATCGACCCTGGGGCGTTTACGGAGCCCACCCTTGGTACAAACTATAAAAATAATTTATCATGCATAACTATCATATCATGTCCTTAACAATCTTTCATGCATTTATTCTTTTTCATTTCTTTTCATTATGTATAGCATTTTCTATGCTATCACATATCATAACATAACTTCATTTCTTTTCATTATGTATAGCATTTTCTATGCTATAACACATCATGGCATATTTCATAATATAACTTCATTATGCATATCATTTCGTAACTAAAGCAATCATGCATTCTAATTTATTATCATATCATTTTCATATAGCATGGCATAGACATATTTAATTTTTGTTCTAGGGTTTCTAGGGCATCTATCCCTTCATGGCCGAACACATAATGATTCATTTAGGTCATACAAACATGTATCACATTCACACATTATCAAGTTTTCATAAGAAGTACTTTAACCCCTTAGGTTTCATTTCCAAGGCCTCTAGGTCCTTTAAACCTTACTTGGCCGAAATTCATAGAATATAAACTTCCTTTAAGTGGCCTAAAGCATGGGAAACCTAAGTAATTTCATAGCAAGATTTACTAAGAACATCATACACAAGGTTGGATCATAAACAAGCTAGGACTCTTGTGATCTTACATGTCATAAATCATGTAACTAATTTTCTACATTCCAATTAAACATGAGAGCATTAATCATCTTTCATAACATAATATCACAGAGGTCATTGAGCATATTAGAATTTTGTTTAAGCTTCTCTAAACTATCACCTTACCATGGCTGAAATATTAAGAGTAAGGTTCATGAGTTTCTTTCAACATACAAGTATACAACTCTTAAGAACTTTATATCATGTCATATAAGCATAGTTATTTTAAATTCAAGGTCCTCCTAACCCTAAATTCTTTCTTGGCCGAAACATGAGAGTGGGGTTCTTTTGGTTCCAAGCAAGAAAACCATAGGAAGGTCCTTAGCATTTCATAAGGGAAAACTTGCACTAGTTTGGTTAGACAATAATTTTCCTAACCTATTTACAATATTTTTGATTGAAATTCTAGGGTTACATACACCTCTGATCATGCATCATATATGTATACAAACATAGGGGAAAACTTTCTTTCAAGGCATAGAAAAAGAATCCGAAAATCACATGAAAGCCTTGTACCGCAGGTGAGGGGAAGCTTACCTTCTTTGCTTAAGTTTCCTAGAGTTGAGAACTTGCTTGTGGACCTTTCTTCCTTGCTTGCTTTGCTCGGCACCAATGGAGGAAGAAGTGGCTAGGTCTTTTGGTGGAGAGGAGGAGGAAGAAGAGGAGGCTTCTTCCTCTTGTGTTGCTCGGCAACAAAAAGAAAGAAAGAAGGGGAGAGTTGTTGCTCTCGGCAACAAGAGGAAAGAGGGAGGGAGAGTGCTCGGCACAAATGGAGGAGAGGAGGAGCGGGAGTTGAGGATGAAGCCCCCTCCATGCCTATTTATACTAAAGTGAGGGAGGAAAACTTGACTTGATTCATCCTCCTCATTTACTTCTCCTCTTAATGAGAAAGAATATGCTAGAGAAATGCTTCTTGAGTTTCTCTCTTTTCTTTCTCTTAATTTCTCTCCTTTCTTTCCTTTAATTATAATTCCCATCTCTCCTCTTACAATATTCACTCCTATCACACTTGGTTAACACATGCATGCATCCACAAGAGAACCAAGGATCAAATCCTTCTCCTAACATATTTTTGTACAAAATAATTCATGTATATGCATTATGCATAAATATTTCATACATGCATATATAATATCTCATATCTCTTTTGTTTACATTAATTCCTTGCATTATAAATCATGTATAGAACTTTATATTCTCAACTTTATTTTCTTTCATAAAGTTTTTAATCATCTAAATCCTTCCCATCGTAACATTCAACGTAGACTATCTACACATTCTTTTCATTACATTCGTACTCTCATTGCCCTTACTTTATCTAGGCTTTCTAGGGGTGTTACAAAAATGATGGCTTATCTGAATGAAATACAAGTCCTTGGAGGAGAAATCGATGGGGAAACCCAGGTCGATATAATTCTCCAAACGCTACTCAGAAGTTTTGAGCAGTTTCGTCTGAACTATAATATGAACAAAAGAGAGTATGCGTTGGCGGAACTTCTGACAAAACTACATGCAACAGAAGGAATATTTCGTCACAGTTCTCAGATTTACTATGCTGAAAATGGTTCTACTTCTAAGTCGAAAGGCAAGAAGAAGAAGAAACAGGTCTTTTCAGCAAAGAAGATGAATAAACCTTAGGGTATAAGACAAAAAGATGGAATGAAGAAGCCGAAGGGAAAGTGCTTCATCTACAAGCAGTCAGGACATTGGAAGGCGGACTGTCCTCATAGGAATCAGAACAATAAAGGTATATCTCATGCTCTAGTAGTTGAAACATGTTTAGTGGTGTTATCTACCAACACCTGGTGTGTAGATACGGGAGCCATTGATCATGTCTGCAATTCATTACAGGGGTTTCAGGAAACCTGACGACAATTTGAAGGAGAGATAACCGTCTACATGGGCATTGCTACTAAGGTGGCGGCTGTTGCAGTGGGAGATGTCTACTTATCTTTTAATAGGAATAGAAGTTTGATTTTAAGAAATTGTCTTTATGTACCCAATTTTAGAAAGAATTTAATTTCAGTTTCTTAACTGTATTTGGATGGATATTCTGTTTCTTTTAGTAACAATGTGGTTATAAAGAGGAATAAGGTTATTATCTGTTCTGGTGCATTGGTTGACAATTTATATACTTTAAATCCAATTTCTCCCATAATGCAATATATGAAAATTAATAACACATCTTCTAACTCTAATAAGAGAAAAGAACCTTCGGAAATGAACCGAACATATCTTTGGCATCTAAGGCTTGGTCATATTAACTTAAGTAGGATTCAAAGGCTTGTAGCCGATGGACTCTTGGGCTCATTAGAGTTGGAAAACTTTCCAACTTGTGAATCCTGCTTGGAAGGTAAAATGACCAAGAGACCTTTTAAGGCCAAGGGGTATAGAGCCAAAGATGTGTTAGAATTGGTTCATTCTGATTTGTGTGATCCTATGTCTATCCAGGCAAGAGGTGGTTATGAATATTTCGTCTCCTTTATAGACGATTATTCAAGATATGGATACATTTACTTGATGTGCCGCAAGTCTGAATGCTTTGATAAGTTCAAAGAATATAGGGTTGATGTGGAGAAACGTCTTAGTAAAAGTATCAAGACACTACGGTCTGACCGTGGTGGCGAATACCTCTTTGGAGAGTTTAGGAATTACTTATCAGAAGTCGGGATTCAATCCCAGTTATCTGCACCTGGTACACCCCAACAGAATGGTGTGGCAGAACGAAGGAATAGGACTCTTATGGAAATGGTTAGATCGATGATGTGTTATTTAGAATTACCAAATTCGTTTTGGGGATATGCTCTGGAAA
Organism: Zingiber officinale; assembly: GCF_018446385.1. Classification (NCBI taxonomy): domain Eukaryota; kingdom Viridiplantae; phylum Streptophyta; class Magnoliopsida; order Zingiberales; family Zingiberaceae; genus Zingiber; species Zingiber officinale. Next base: position 50,174,293 of record NC_055992.1, on the reverse strand, counting down.
CAGCTGTGTACATTCTGAATATGGTACCTTCTAAAATAGTTCCTTCTACTCCCATGGAATTATGGAATGGGCGTAAGCCTAATCTGAATCATATCCGGATATGGGGTAGTCCGGCACATGTGCTGAAGGGAGATACTGACAAGTTGGAATCACGTACAGAAGTTTGTCTGTTTGTGGGATATCCTAAGGGTACGAAAGGTGGTTTGTTTTATAATCCTAAAAATCAGAAGATCTTTGTTAATACCAATGCTCAATTTTTAGAAGAAGATTATGTAATGAACCATAAGCCCATGAGTGAAATAGTTCTTGAAGAAATAAGAGAGGACACGTCTACTTTAGTACCAATAGTACAAGATGAAGTACCACAAGAGACTGCAACACGTGTCTCACATGATACACAACCAAAGGCAGTGCCTCATCGTAGTGGGAGGGTTGTGAGGCAACCTGAAAGATTCATGTTTTTGGAAGAGTCTTCGGACTTGATCCCAGGTAAACATGAACCTGATCCCCGGACATATGACGAAGCACTCCAAGATATAGATGTTGTATCTTGGCAAAAGGTAATGAATTCTGAAATAGAGTCTTTATGTATTCTAATAAGGTTTGGGAGCTTATAAAACCACCAGATGGAGTAAAAGCCATTGGATGTAAGTGGATCTACAAAAGGAAAAGAGGGATAGATAAGAAGGTAGAAACCTTCAATGCAAGGCTTGTTGTGAAAGGGTATACTCAGAAAGAGGGAAACGATTATGAGGAGACTTTTTCACCGGTAGCTATGCTAAAGTCTATCCGAATACTCTTATCCATTGTCACTCATATGGATTATAAGATTTGGCAAATGGATGTCAAGACAACTTTCCTTAATGGAAGTCTTGAAGAAAACATCCATATGAGGCAACCAGAAGGGTTCATTGAAAAAGGCAAAGAGCATCTAGTGTGCAAGCTCAATCGGTCCATTTATGGACTGAATCAAGCTTCAAGATCCTGGAACATCTGGTTTAATGAAGTAATCCAGTCATATGAATTTATTCAGTGTCTGGATGAGTCTTGTGTATACAAGAAGTGTAACAGAAACGTTGTGATATTTCTTGTACTATACGTAGATGATAATTTGTTAATTGACAACAATGTCAAAGTATTATCAGACTTAAGGGTATGGTTGTCTAAACAATTTGATATGAAGGACTTAGGAGAATGTGCACACATTCTTGGGATCAAAGTTATAAGGGATCGCAAGAAAAGAATGTTATGCCTATCCCAAGCTTTATATATAGATACAATCCTTGCTCGTTTTAGCATGCAAAACTCCAAGAAAGGTTTCTTACCTTTTAGGCATGGAGTAGCCTTATCTAAAGAAATGTCTCCGAAAACATCAAAGGAGATAGAGGATATGAAGGCAGTTCCTTATGCTTCGGCTGTAGGAAGCCTTATGTATGCAATGCTATGTACGAGACCTGATCTTTATTTTGTCGTGGGCATGGTTAGCAGATATCAGAGTAACCCTGGACAAGGACATTGGACTACTGTAAAGCATATATTGAAGTACCTGAGAATATGAAGGCAATGCTATGTAGGAGACCTGATATCTATTTTGTCGTGGGCATGATTAGCAGATATCAGAGTAACCCTAGACAAGGACATTGGACTACTGTAAAGCATATATTGAAGTACCTGAGAAGGACTTCAGATTATATGTTAGTTTACCAAGCAGACGATTTGCTCCCTGTGGGTTACACGGATTCGGATTTCCAATCAGATAGGGACAATAGTAAGTCTACATTAGGCTATGTGTTTACTTTAGGAGGTGGAGCCATTGCATGGAGGAATGTTAAGCAAAAATGCGTTTCAGACTCAACCATTGAAGTTGAGTATGTGGCAGCCTTTGAGGTAGCCAAAGAAGTTGTATGGCTCTGGAACTTCCTAATGGGCTTAGATGTGATTCCTGGTTTGCCCAATATCATCACAATTTATTGTGATAATAGCGGTGCAGTTGCAAACTCGAAGGAGCCATGAGCCCATAAGGCAAGTAAACATATAGAGCGCAAGTACCACATGATACGAGACATCGTCAAGCGAGAAGAAGTTGTCGTCGCCAAGATTGCATCAGCAGATAACCTGGCAAATCCTTTCACTAAGGTCCTTCCGGCGAAAGCTTTTGATCAGCATGTGGAGGGGATGGGAATCAAATGCATGGCAGCAGATATGGTAGCTTACTCTTTTAGTATAAGTGGGAGATTATTAGAGTGTATACTAAAAGCCTAACTTTTATAAATATTTATTTTTAAAATAATAGAATCACATTGGCCAAATGTCTATATTTATTTGTTGAATATAGTTGTTCAATTAATTTATAAAGTAGATAACATGGTGTGTGGTGTCACACACAGAAGATCATGTTATCAGCTATTTATAAATTATAAACAGTTGCTCACGACTAAGATGAAAAGGAACAAACCATTAGTATAGTCGTAGTGCAATTAGGTATTAGTTTATCTTGACTAATAAATTACACTAGTACACTCTAAGTGTATTGAGTAGGACCATTTTAGGTAAGTTCTTTTTATACTGACTTAATAAAAGAACTAGACCTTAGTTATTATGGAAGTGTGTACTCTTAATCCTAATATAATAACAAGCATATATATTTAGTATCTATTTCTTTAACTTATCAAAGAGTGAGATTTAGCTTGATAAATCAATAGGCCTGATAAGTTGGGGAATGATATTACTTATAGTGTGTGTTGTTGATTATAGAAGGAAATTGTGTCCTAGTTATCTAGGTTGAGAATGCCCCCAAGAGGAGCTCATAAGGATTGTCATGTTAAACCCTGCAGGTGGACTTAGTCCGACATGACAATAAAGTTGAGTGGTACTACTCTTTGAGCTAGATATTAATTAAGTGAGTTGTTAGTAACTTACTTAATTAGTGAACATTCGTTATCTTAAACACAGGGAGACTAACACACTTATAGTAAGAAGGAGCTTATAATGTAATTTGGGATGGTGCGGTAGTGCAACAATAACTCTCTAATGTAATGTGTTATTGTTGACTAACTTGAGTCGTGTGTTCGGGGCGAACACGGGATACTCAAACTCATTGGAAGGCCAAAACCAATTTCTCCTCTAGGTCCCTGTCATAGCCTCATTAGTGCCTTATAAACCACTCATTAAAAGTCCTTCTTGGTGTCCAAGAAAGGAGGTCGGCCCATTGCTTGGTGACCAAGCAATGGCCGACAGCCATCTCATTAAGAGGGTCGGCCCTCTTGCTTGGTGACCAAGCAAGTAGGGGTCGGCCATAATAAATTCAAATAGGAGGAGTGTTTTGAATTTTTAAAATCTTCTCTTTGTAGAAAACTATAAATTTTAAAAGAGATATTTTAATTTTAAAAACTTTCCTTATTTGAATTAGGTCACATGGTTTAATAGAGAGTTTTAAAAGTTTTAAAACTTTTCTTTTTTAACCATCCTCATGGTTTTAGAAAAAAGGAAGAGAAGTTTTAAAATTAAAATTTTCTATTTTTTTTAACCGTGTTAAAAAAGGAAATTTTTAGAAGAGAAGTTTTAAATTTTAAAACATGGTTTTAATTTTTAAAACTTTTCCTTTTTAACATCCACTTTAGGAAAGAGAGCTTGTAAAATTTTATATGAGGTTTTCTTCTTGTAAAAATTTTATAAAAAAAAATTATTCCTTCCTATAAGTGGTCGGCCACCCTTGCTTGGTGCCCAAGCAAGGGGTCGGCCAAGATTAAATCAAGCCAATCATTGATTTGGTGATTGATTCAATCAAGAGGAAAGAAAAGGAAAAATAAAAGGGAAAAGGAAAAACTAGAGGAAGATTTTAATTTTTGTAAAAATTCTTCCCTTATTTGCCTTGGAACACCGTGAATTTTTTATGCCACGATAGTGTGGACGTATACAAATTCAATCTTGTCGTCCTAACTTTATGATAAATAAAATTAATAGTTGGTTTCTCTTCGATCAAATATTTGGTCAAAACTTTAGAATTTAAAATAATATTGATTTCTCAAAACAATATCATTTAAATTCACCAACACCTCAAACACCGTGAATTTTGTATGCCATGATAGTGTGGACATATACAAATTCAAACATTTGTAAGAGGGGAGTCTTACCCATTAATTATCTTGTCAACCTATAATTACCTCAAATACCATGAATTTTTATGCCACGATAGTGTGGACGTATACAAATTCAATCATTTGTAAGAGGAGGTTTTACCCATTAATTTTATTTTGTCAACCTACCTTTATGACAAATAAAATTACCTCAAACACCATGAATTTTGTATGCCACGATAGTGTTGACGTATACAAATTCAAACATTTGTAAGAGGGAGTTTTACCTAGCTTTATGACAAATTAATAGTTGGTTTTTCTTCGGTTACACAAATAATAGCAGTGACTCTGATGGGAAGGATACTATTAAATATCCCTAAGTGTATACCATTACTTGATACTAAGTCCATTAAATAGGATTGTGCCCCTTCAGTTGCAGAAGATCACACGCTCCCAAATAATTTCCTATAACCATCCATAAAGTGAATTTGATCTAGTGATCCGTAAACAAACTTATCCAATGTGGAGGGAGACACTCAGAGCCAACGCACAAGTTTGTTGCATCACTTACAAACCAGTAATGGAGACCATGGAATTTATTTATAAATCCCACTTCCACTTAGTTATTTAAGATAAGGATTTTATCATGCACACACACACACATCACAGCAAATAAAAGTAATAAATATGGAAAAACAATTTTTCATCTATTATGGCCTTTTTCCATCACTGTCCTCCATGTGCTGCCAACCCTAACTGTTGCCATCTTTAGCCACAGCAATCGGGTATATTCATCGCATCTATCTTTCCACTTTTTCCACTGTGTCTCTGTTGCTCAAATAGTACCATGTCTCGCAAAGATACGATCCGCGACAAAAATAAAATTTTACATATATCAATCCTATATTCCACAAAGGAATGTACATAAAGTCTAGATCGAACAAAATGTAAAATCCTAAAACTAATACAGCTCCTGTTGTATTTAATAAGTACAATCATGCACACACATAAAATACCCTCGACATGTCTGAGGGTCCAATCACACACAATCACAATAGGCCATAATAGTTGGAGCTTGCAACCACAGAGTTAATCTATTTGCACATCCTACTATTATCCTGCCTAAAATATGTATGACATGTGCATAATTAAACTAAAAACCAAACACAGAGGTATAACCTAGCTCTGATACCAATTGTTGGTTGTTACTCAGAATATCGTCCTAGTTCCTCTGTACAAAAATTTGTACAAGTATAGAACTATCCTAGCTACCAATGTACTCTACTAAAGTTAAATTTGGATTGCAAATGATGCATAACATTATTAATCCAAATTTCCCTTTAGAAGTTAAACTTGGATTGAGAACGAAACTTAACATTCTTACTCCAAGTTCAACCGATGTGATATTCCTAAGTTAAACCATATTACAGAAGTAATCAAATATCTATTTCAAAGATCAGCTTCTAAGTTAAACATGGCGAGGCACTAGGCCTTCTTGGGTATAGGATCATCCACCACTTCCTAGACAAAGCCTCCCAAAGAAATCGGATATTTAACTTCTTACAGTAAACTAGGTTTAACTATAAGACCTCAATAGAAACACATTATCAAAACATGAAATCAAAAAATAAAATCGATAACAAAAATGATAACTTAAAACCGATAACCTCTTGTGTTTGGTTTTTCAAAATCTATATAAAAGATGAACTAGTTATGATGCGAAAACTAATAACTAGTTATACCTTTTATAGCTTATAGACCTCTTGATCTTCTATTGTATTCCTCTCCTTCTCTTAGACGTCGTGTGGGTGACGATCTTCCAAGATGAAATCCACTCAAGCTTCTTCCAAGGCTTCCAAGATCCGGCCACCAAATAACCTCCAAGGGATGCTAGACAAGAGAGCTTCCTTCTCTTTTTCTTCTCCTTCAAGCAACCAGCCACCAAGAGATCTCCCACAATTGATGTCGTCGGCCTCCAAGAGAGAAAACAAAAGGATAGAAGAGAAAGAACAAGGGTCGACGACCAAGGAAGAATAGAGAGGAATAGAAGATGTGCTATTGGGTGAGGCATGTAACGACCCAATTTTTCCAATTTCAAGTTCTAAAAGTCCATAAAAATATTTGGAAATACTTTTAAAATATTCTAGAGATTTTTAGGAATTTTTAGAGTATTTTTACGTAATTTTTGGAGGTCGTTTAGTAGGGTTATAAAAAGAAAGAAGTTTTTAAAAAAAATGTTGAAGGTGAGATTCGAACCCACGATCTCGGGTTGGACTGACCCAAGCAAAACCGGCCCCAACCAGCTGAGCTAAACGGTTTTGTTAACCTTATATGGTGAGAACTAAGTTTATAGCATAGTTAATGATTAGGGAATAAATTGGGAAAAAGTGCGCGGCTGAGGGATTGAAGCCGAGACCCTGGACTCGGTTAAAACCCAGCCAACCAACCGAGCTGCGCTCGATTTGTTAATTAAATATGGGAACAAATTGATTTAAGGTATAGTTCGATTTAAACCCTAGTATAAGAAAAGGAATTTAGGTTTCTTTTCGGAAAATCAACATTTTCTCTCAAAATCTTCTCCTTCTCTTCTCTGGTGCGCGACGGCGCCGACTCACGGGCGGAAACAAAGGAGGACCTAGGGCTTGATCTCCGGCGCCGGCGAAGGGTTTTTTTTTCCGGCCGGTCTTCACACCGCCGAGCTCCTCTCGACGAGGAACACACGAAGGCGCACGAAGAGGAACCGGAAGACTTGAGTTGACCGAAACCCTAGGGCTTTTCTTCTTCCTTTTCGGTTGTAAGTCCAAGAACAGCGAGGTGAGTTGCTACTCACCTGCAGTAGGAGTAGTTCCGCGATTTCGTTTTTCTTCTTTGCTTTGCTTTCGGATTCTTGTTTCCTTCTTTGATTCCGGAGCTCCGAGGTTTATTCCTTGATTCCTTTCTTTGTTCCCGAAGTTTTGCCTTCTGTTGAAGTTGCTGCCGAGAATCTCAAAGAAAGGAGATAGTTTTGTTTGCTTAGCATGTGGTTTGTTTTTCTTGAGTTGCTGCCGTGAGAAATTCTTGAATTGGATGAAAGGTTTCGATCTTGATGTTCTCATGGTTTCCTTGAAGTGGAATTTGTGTTCACAGAATCGGAACATAGGGTACAGAATTGAGTTGCTAGGAATATAACTTATAGTTAGCATACCATTTTTGGATTCCATGTTCCATGTTACTGCTGTGAGCAGGATTGAGTTGCTAGTCTTCATCTATAGTAGCATGATTAAATAATCAGAAGCTTGAAGGGATTTAGGTTCTTTGTTACTATGTTGAGCAGAATTGATACATATATATGTATAGTATTTGAGTTTAGGCTTTCTTTGCCGTGATATGTGCTGTGAAAGGGGCACGAATTGTATCTTTTGAGCTTACTGTTTAATTCAGGTTTATAGGGGGAAAGTGATAATGATGAAGCAATATGGTCCTACCCAATGTCTTTTATGAGTGCGAGAGGGCCCTTGCAAGCATGACACTGATAGTAGATGCCGGTGATGTGATACTAAATAAAGGATTGTTGTTATCAGATATGTGTTCAGAAGTTCTAAAGTAGATGGCTCAAAGTACGTGCTAGGAATTAGTGAAATTATCTCCATTAGTTAAGAGGGATAGAGAAATGAGTGGGGGTGTCGACTGTAGCTAGAGCTGTAGTTTTCGAGCCTACTCTTTAATAGAGATGAAGACAGTGTAACTGGCATTGGATGGCTAACTAGTGGTCCATCATTTAACATTGGATCTGACCGAACCATGTGAGAGATGATTATAGGATGAGATTGTTTTTATAAGTATGCAGATTTTATAAGTGTGCAGATTTTATTAAGCTTAGTATAGTGCAGATTTTATAAGTATAAAGTGCAGATTTTGTAAGCTTATAGAATGCAGATTGTTGTTAAGTGTGCAGATTTTAGTAAGCTTAATATGCAGAATTTTATTAGCATAGTGGGCAGATTTTTGGTTTAAGCCTTTCAAAGTTAGAATTTGCTTAAACATTTCAGTTCCTTTTAAAGAAGTATTCTTTTAGAAATATTAGAAAAGAATAAGAAAGATAAAGAAAGGAAAGAAAAAGGCCAAGGCCTTAAGTAGATCCCAAAGTCAAGACTTTAAGGATTTTGGCACACGAGGTGCTTATTAAAATGCCAAGGCATTTAAAGAAGAAGTAAATAAGATAATAAGTATTTTACTTTTAAAGGGCATGTACCGGACACAAGGTCCAAGGGATGGGCTCCAAGTTGCCCCTAGGCACAAGGCCTAGAAGTATCTTAGTAGTTTCGGGATTAGCTACCTCGATTCTTATTAAGAATGCGCGCAAAGTGGTACAATGCCGGGCCCAAGAGAAGTTGATTATTATTTTAATCTATTATGTAAATAGTTTTCAAAACTTCACAAATTAGTTATGTGAATACAAGTTAGACTCAGGTTAGCATTAATTAGTTTAGCTTAGGTATCAATTCAGTTTCTTATTGATACACATGATAGTTCTATGATTAGCTATACATGTTTAGTATTTCAGTTAGTATGATTCCTTTATTGGTTTATGAGCATGATTTGCTATACATGTTTAGTATTTCAGTTAGTTAGATTCCTTTGCTATTTATGAGCATGATTATCTTTACATGTTAGATTTTCAGTTAGTTTCTTTGCTATTTATGAGCATGAGCAGCTTTACATGTTAGCATTCAGTTTTAGCATGTTTTTATTTATATACATGCATATCGAGTTTTGTGAGTAGGATAGTGCTCACTAAGCTTTTAGCTTATAGATACTATTTTCCTCCTACTGCAGATAAAGGAAAAGGAAAAGTATAAGAAGGAAGGCGACAAGGAGATGCTGTGACAGTGTGTGTGATGCCAGGACTATGGAGAGATCCAGAGTTCGCTAGCGAATTTTCCGGACCTACCTGTTTAGAGTTTTAGTTTATGTTATTATGAAGTTGAGATTGTAATTGAGTTATTCCGCACTTGTAGCTTGTTATGTCCTATCGTTGGAGTTCTATCTGTTTACTATTGCTAGAATAGTTTTTTTTAGTTGTTGGTCATTATTACTGCGTGGTTGATTAATATATAAATGTTCCAGCCGTCTGTGGCTGATGTATACATGTTATGTATCCCAGTTTGGGGTCACCGGTACAGGGGAGATGCTGCCGAAATTTTTCGGTAGGGTTTCCATATGATTTTTAATCATACCGGTTAAGTAGAGTTAGTAGTCAAGTAACGGTCACCTTTAGAGAGTATTAGTAGTGTAGAAAGGTGGGTCGTTACAGTTGGTATCAGAGCAGTGTTCCATTCTCCAGCATCACACACACATCAGCATCATCCTTGCCGTCTTCAAGTAAGAAAGTATTTAAGTTCTTTCTTTATTGCTTTCCTTATTATTAACTGCAGTACAGAGTAATTGCTTATGAGTACTTAAGTAAGATAGAAATTATGGTTTCTCCTTTCTTGATCCATATGTATGTATGTTAGAAAGGATAGAGGAGATATGAAGTCTTTTTTCTCTGCATAACTAGATGTCATGAATAGGACATCCCCGTACCGTTCGTACTAAAAACCAAGATCAGGAGAACGAAGAGCTTAGATCAACTGAGCCCAATCTCTTTGAAGTTGTTACCCAACTCCAGAGACAAGTAGTAGAGCAGCAACAAGTGATTTCCAATCTGATGACCAATCAGAAGCCAGCTCCTCCCATTCCCCCCAACCATTAACGTGGAGACCCCAGCGGTGATTGAAGTCCCATTAGTTGCCCTAGAAGTCGCCACAGCACTTAGAAGACAAGAAGCTTACCTCATACAGTGGCTGAAATTGAAACTAGAGAGCTTCTCAGGCACGACTGAGCCCTGGGATGACCAGGCTTGGTTCAAAACACTAGAGAGCACAACGGAGCTTCTTGACTGGCCAGAAGTCAAGAAGGTTAAGTGTGCCTCTTTCTGCCTATCTGGAGATGCTTGTATGTGGTGGGAGCGAGTTAAGAGTAAGAGAGCAGTCAACCAGATGAGCTGGGTTGACTTCGAGATAGAGTTTTACGAAGAAGTCTTCCGTCAACGGATCACCAATAAACAGTATGAGGGGCTTATGGAATTCAGACAAGGTGACCTACCAGTAGAAGAAGCGGTTAAAAGATTTAACAGACTATCTCACCTTTGCCTAGAGTTAGTAAGTACAGTGAAAGAATGAGTCAAACTGATGCTCCTAATGCTGAGACCAGAAATAACACCTAATGTGATGTAGTGAAACTCACCGACCATAGATTGGTGAAGAGCTAGTCAGCAGGGCATTAGTGAGCACTATCTGAACAGCAACAAGGCACAACAAACACAACACAAGCCAGTCAAGATAGAAGACAAGACAGTGGGGAAACAGAGACCATAGTCAAGTAATCAGAACTGGAGTACAGAAGAACAAGAAAGACCCAAGCAGGAAGATGTTCGGGTAGTCTGTGAGTATCCAAAGGTATTTCTAGAAGAGCTACCTAGACTACTTCCCAGCAGATAAGTGGAGTTTGAAATTGAATTGGTTCCTGACATCAGCCAATTTCAAAAGCTCCTTACCGAATTTCTCTAGCAGAGTTAAGAGAGTTACAAGAACAATTTCAGGAGCTACTTGACAAGGGTTTCATCCGCCCTAGTCACTCACCTTGGGGAGCTCCTGTGTTGTTTGTCAAGAAGAAAGACGGATCTATGCTAATGTGCATAGATTTTAGAGTGCTGAGCAAAGTAACAGTTAAGGACTAGTACCCTCTTTCCAGAATAGATGATCTATTTGATCAGCTAAAAAGGGCAATAGTGTTCTCTAAAAATAGATCTGCGCTCTGGGTACCATCAGTTGAAAGTGAAGGAGAGTGATATACCCAGAACGACTTTAGGATCAGATATGGACACTACGAATTGTGGTCATGCCTTTTGGGTGACTAATGCACTGCAGTCTTCATGGACTTGATGAATAGAGTGTTCAGAGAATACCTTGACAAGTTTGTCATTGTGTTCATCGACGACATTCTAGTCTATTCCAAAACTTCAGAGGAGCATGACACGCACTTGAGAATAGTCCTGCAGACCCTTCAGCAAAAGCAACTCTATGCTAAATTCTCAAAGTGCGAGTTCTGGTTGGAGCAGGTGGCGTTTCTAGGTCACATCGTTTCTAAAGAAGGCATTCAAGTAGATCCAGCCAAAGTAGAAGCGGTCAGCAATTGGAAGAGACCCAAGAATGCCAGGGAGATCAGAAGCTTCCTTGGTTTAGCTGGGTACTACAGGAAATTCGTGGAAGACTTTTCCCGAATAGCCTCTCCACTTACAGCCCTCACCAGGAAGAACAAGAAGTTTGAATGGTCAGACAAATGTGAGCAGAGTTTTCAAGAACTCAAGAAGAGACTGACCAGTGCTCCCATTCTGACAGTCCCAGAAAGTGACAAGAGTTTTGACATCTACAGTGATGCTTCCAAGATGAGTCTAGGAGCTGTACTCATGCAAGAAGGAAAAATTATAGCTTATGCTTCCAAGCAAAGCTAATAAAGTAGCAGATGCACTAAGCAGAAAATCCAGTGCATTCCTGATGTCTTTGTTATCATTAGCCCTGCCACTGTAGAAGGAGTTGTCAGATTTTGGACTTGAAGATTATTTATGGGCAACTCTCTGTATTGACTCAAGAGTCAACCCTGCTTGAGGATATACAGAAGAAGCAAAGTGAAGATCCTGATATCCAAAAGATCAAGCAAGGGATACAGAAAGAAGGAAATTCGGAGTTTCGAGTATCAGACAGTGGAATTCTTTATCAGGGGAATCGCCTTTGTGTTCCAAATGATGAAGAGCTGAGAAAGAAAATTTTAGAAGAAGCCCATAGTACACCATACTCCATGCATCCTGGTTCTACCAAGATGTACCAAGACGTGAAGCAGAAGTTCTGGTGGTCTGGACTCAAAAGAGATGTGGCTAAATATGTCAGTACCTGCCTGATATGTCAGAGGGTCAAAGCAGAACACCAGAGACCAGGAGGAGTTCTACAACCTCTTTCGATACCAGAGTGGAAGTGGGAAAACATATCCATGGACTTTATAGTAGGTCTCCCAAGAACCACAAATGGATATGATGCGATATGGGTGATAGTGGACTGATTGACCAAGTCTGCTCATTTTCTAGCCATCAGGGTGTCTCACTCTATAGAGCAGTTGGCACAGCTGTATGTTAAAGAGGTGATCAGACTTCACGGAGTTCCTAAATCTATTATTTCTGATAAAGATGGGCGCTTCACTTCACACTTTTGGGAGTGCGTTCAGAATGCACTAGGCACCAAACTTAAGTTTAGCACAGCCTCCCATCGTCAGACTGATGGACAGACAGAGCGAGTAAATCAGATCCTAGAAGATATGCTCAGGGCTTGTGTACTAGATTTTAAAGGCAGTTGGTGCAAGTATCTGTGTTTAGCTGAGTTTGCCTACAACAATAGCTATCAGGCCACCATCAAGATGGCTCCTTATGAGGCATTGTATGGCAGGAAGTGCAGATCACCCATTTGCTGGCAAGAAGCAGGTGAAAGAAGAGAGATGGAAGTGGAACTGGGCATTCAGACAGAGCTGATAGATGAGACTACTCAGGCTATCCAGAAGATCAGACAGAGGATTGAGACTGCCCAGAGTAGACAGAAGAGTTATGCTGACACACGTCGTAGGCCACTTGAATTTCAAGTAGGGGATTCAGCTTTTCTCAAGGTCGCTCCTATGAAGGGAGTGATGAGATTTGGTAAGAAGGGCAAATTAAGTCCTCGTTATGTAGGACCTTACCTGATCACAGAAAGGATTGGGAAAGTAGCTTACAAGCTGGACTTACCACAAGACATGTCAGCAATACATGATGTATTTCATGTCTCCATGCTAAAGAAGTGTTTTCACGACCCGAGCCAAGTGATTCAGCCTCAGTCAGTGCAGATCCAAGAGGATCTTAGTTATGAGAGCAGACCTACACAGATAGTGGACAGAGCAGTCAAGAGACTAAGGAACAAAGAAGTGCCACTAGTGAAGGTCGTCTGGCAGAACCAGAAGCACGAGGAAATCACTTGGGAGCGTGAGGACAGTATGAGACAGAAGTATCCAGAATTGTTCTAAGTTCGAGGATGAACTTTTTATAAGGTATGGGGAATTGTAACGACACAATTTTTCCAATTTCAAGTTCTAAAAGTCCATAAAAATATTTGGAAATACTTTTAAAATATTCTAGAGATTTTTAGGAATTTTTAGAGTATTTTTACGTAATTTTTGGAGGTCGTTTAGTAGGGTTATAAAAAGAAAGAAGTTTTTAAAAAAAATGTTGAAGGTGAGATTCGAACCCACGATCTCGGGTTGCACTGACCCAAGCAAAACCGGCCCCAACCAGCTGAGCTAAACGGTTTTGTTAACCTTATATGGTGAGAACTAAGTTTATAGCATAGTTAATGATTAGGGAATAAATTGGGAAAAAGTGCGCGACTGAGGGATTGAAGCCGAGACCCTGGACTCGGTTAAAACCCAACCAACCAACCGAGCTGCGCTCGATTTGTTAATTAAATATGGGAACAAATTGATTTAAGGTATAGTTCGATTTGAAACCCTAGTATAAGAAAAGGAATTTAGGTTTCTTTTCGGAAAATCAACATTTTCTCTCAAAATCTTCTCCTTCTCTTCTCTGGTGCGCGACGGCGCCGACTCACGGGCGGAAACAAAGGAGGACCTAGGGCTTGATCTCCGGCGCCGGCGAAGGTTTTTTTTTTCGGGCCGGTCTTCACACCGCCGAGCTCCTCTCGACGAGGAACACACGAAGGCGCACGAAGAGGAACCGGAAGACTTGAGTTGACCGAAACCCTAGGGCTTTTCTTCTTCCTTTTCGGTTGTAAGTCCAAGAACAGCGAGGTGAGTTGCTACTCACCTGCAGTAGGAGTAGTTCCGCGATTTCGTTTTTCTTCTTTGCTTTGCTTTCGGATTCTTGTTTCCTTCCTTGATTCCGGAGCTCCGAGGTTTATTCCTTGATTCCTTTCTTTGTTCCCGAAGTTTTGCCTTCTGTTGAAGTTGCTGCCGAGAATCTCAAAGAAAGGAGATAGTTTTGTTTGCTTAGCATGTGGTTTGTTTTTCTTGAGTTGCTGCCGTGAGAAATTCTTGAATTGGATGAAAGGTTTCGATCTTGATGTTCTCATGGTTTCCTTGAAGTGGAATTTGTGTTCACAGAATCGGAACATAGGGTACAGAATTGAGTTGCTAGGAATATAACTTATAGTTAGCATACCATTTTTGGATTCCATGTTCCATGTTACTGCCGTGAGCAGGATTGAGTTGCTAGTCTTCATCTATAGTAGCATGATTAAATAATCAGAAGCTTGAAGGGATTTAGGTTCTTTGTTACTATGTTGAGCAGAATTGATACATATATATGTATAGTATTTGAGTTTAGGCTTTCTTTGCCGTGATATGTGCTGTGAAAGGGGCACGAATTGTATCTTTTGAGCTTACTGTTTAATTCAGGTTTATAGGGGGAAAGTGATAATGATGAAGCAATATGGTCCTACCCAATGTCTTTTATGAGTGCGAGAGGGCCCTTGCAAGCATGACACTGATAGTAGATGCCGGTGATGTGATACTAAATAAAGGATTGTTGTTATCAGATATGTGTTCAGAAGTTCTAAAGTAGATGGCTCAAAGTACGTGCTAGGAATTAGTGAAATTATCTCCATTAGTTAAGAGGGATAGAGAAATGAGTGGGGGTGTCGACTGTAGCTAGAGCTGTAGTTTTCGAGCCTACTCTTTAATAGAGATGAAGACAGTGTAACTGGCATTGGATGGCTAACTAGTGGTCCATCATTTAACATTGGATCTGACCGAACCATGTGAGAGATGATTATAGGATGAGATTGTTTTTATAAGTATGCAGATTTTATAAGTGTGCAGATTTTATTAAGCTTAGTATAGTGCAGATTTTATAAGTATAAAGTGCAGATTTTGTAAGCTTATAGAATGCAGATTGTTGTTAAGTGTGCAGATTTTAGTAAGCTTAATATGCAGAATTTTATTAGCATAGTGGGCAGATTTTTGGTTTAAGCCTTTCAAAGTTAGAATTTGCTTAAACATTTCAGTTCCTTTTAAAGAAGTATTCTTTTAGAAATATTAGAAAAGAATAAGAAAGATAAAGAAAGGAAAGAAAAAGGCCAAGGCCTTAAGTAGATCCCAAAGTCAAGACTTTAAGGATTTTGGCACACGAGGTGCTTATTAAAATGCCAAGGCATTTAAAGAAGAAGTAAATAAGATAATAAGTATTTTACTTTTAAAGGGCATGTACCGGACACAAGGTCCAAGGGATGGGCTCCAAGTTGCCCCTAGGCACAAGGCCTAGAAGTATCTTAGTAGTTTCGGGATTAGCTACCTCGATTCTTATTAAGAATGCGCGCAAAGTGGTACAATGCCGGGCCTAAGAGAAGTTTATTATTATTTTAATCTATTATGTAAATAGTTTTCAAAACTTCACAAATTAGTTATGTGAATACAAGTTAGACTCAGGTTAGCATTAATTAGTTTAGCTTAGGTATCAATTCAGTTTCTTATTGATACACATGATAGTTCTATGATTAGCTATACATGTTTAGTATTTCAGTTAGTATGATTCCTTTATTGGTTTATGAGCATGATTTGCTATACATGTTTAGTATTTCAGTTAGTTAGATTCCTTTGCTATTTATGAGCATGATTATCTTTACATGTTAGATTTTCAGTTAGTTTCTTTGCTATTTATGAGCATGAGCAGCTTTACATGTTAGCATTCAGTTTTAGCATGTTTTTATTTATATACATGCATATCGAGTTTTTGTGAGTAGGATAGCGCTCACTAAGCTTTTAGCTTATAGATACTATTTTCCTCCTACTGCAGATAAAGGAAAAGGAAAAGTATAAGAAGGAAGGCGACAAGGAGATGCTGTGACAGTGTGTGTGATGCCAGGACTATGGAGAGATCCAGAGTTCGCTAGCGAATTTTCCGGACCTACCTGTTTAGAGTTTTAGTTTATGTTATTATGAAGTTGAGATTGTAATTGAGTTATTCCGCACTTGTAGCTTGTTATGTCCTATCGTTGGAGTTCTATCTGTTTACTATTGCTAGAATAGTTTTTTTTAGTTGTTGGTCATTATTACTGCGTGGTTGATTAATATATAAATGTTCCAGCCGTCTGTGGCTGATGTATACATGTTATGTATCCCAGTTTGGGGTCACCGGTACAGGGGAGATGCTGCCGAAATTTTTCGGTAGGGTTTCCATATGATTTTTAATCATACCGGTTAAGTAGAGTTAGTAGTCAAGTAACGGTCACCTTTAGAGAGTAGTAGTAGTGTAGAAAGGTGGGTCGTTACAAGGCACCCCTCCTTCTCTTTTATATTCCTTGGTCTTGCAAAAAAGGAAAGTTTTGTAACAAAAAATATAACTTCTTTTCTTTTCATAGCATGGCCAACCACAAGCTTGTTCTCCAAGCAAGGAAAGATTTTAAACAAAAATTAAAATCTCTCTTTTAAAATCCCTTTTGTGGATAGTTATAAAAGGAATATTTTATAAATTAAAATTTCTCTCTTTTAAATCCTTTTATAGATATCTATAAAAGATAAGATTTAAAATAAAACATGGTTTCAAAAAAGAAAAGTTTTACAACTAAAATTAAAATCTTTCTTTCACATTATAGATAACTACAAATAAAGAAAATTTTCAAATATTTCTTTTATTCCTTTGTAGAAAGTTATAAAAGGAAAGATTTTAAAATTTAAAACTCTCTTTTAAAACCAACATAAAAGGAAAGTTTTTAACAAAATAAAAACTTCCTTTTTTTCCTTTTATGACCAATCTAAAAAAGAAAAGTTTTATATTAAAATCATCTTTTTTAATCCTTTTTATGGATCTCTATAAAAGGAAAGATTTTACAAAAAAAACTTCCTTCTTCTTGTGTGTGGTCGGCCCCTTGCTTGGGCACCAAGCAAGGCTTGGCCGGCCCTAGCTTGGCCTCCAAGCTTAACTTGGCTGGCCCCTTGCTTAGTCTCCAAGCAAGGCTTGGTCGGCCCTAGATTGGGCCTTAAGAAGCTAGGCTTTTGTGTGGATATAAGGCTTTATATAAGAGGCTACAATAGAGACCTAGAGGAGGAATTTCTTTTGGTTTCCCGATGAGCTTGAGCTTCCCGTGTTCACCCCGAACACCCAACTCAAGTTCATCAATAATATCTCATTCCACTAAAAAGTTATTTATTGACTACCTTACCAATCTCATATTACAATATGGTCTCCTTCTTATTATGAGTGTGTTAGTCTCCTTGTGTTTAAGATATTGAATGCCCACTAATTAAATGAGTTAATGATAACTCACTTAATTAATATCTAGCTCCAAGAGTAGTACCACTCAATCTTATCATCATGTCAGACTAAGTCTACCTGCAGGGTTTACATGACAATCCTTATGAGCTCCTTAAGGGGACATCTGTTAGAGTGTATACTAAAATCCTAACTTTTGTAAACATTTATTTTTGAAATAAAAGAATCAAATTGGTCAATATCTACATTTATTTGTTAAATGTAATTGTTTAATTAATTTATATAGTAGACAACATGGTGTGTGGTGTCACACACAGAAGATCATATTGACGGTTCTTTATAAATTATAAACAGTTGCTCACGACTAAGATGGAAAGGAACAAACCATCGGATTAGTCGTAGTGTAATTAAGTATTAGTTTCTCTTGATTAATAAATTACACTGGTACACTCTAAGTGTATTGAGTAGGACCATTTAGGTAAGTTCTTTTTATACTGACTTAGTAAAAGAACTAGACCTTAGTTATTATGGAAGTGTGTGCTCTTAATCCTAATATAATAACAAGCGCATATATTTAATATTTATTTCCTTGACTTATCAAAGGGTGAGGTTTAGCTCGATAAATCAATATGCCCGATAAGTTGAGAAATGATATTACTTATAGTGTGTACTGTTGATTATAGAAGGAATCTGTGTCCTAGTTATCTAGGTTGAGAATGTCCCCAAGAGAAGCTCATAAAGATTGTCATGTTAAACCCTGCAGGTGGACTTAGTCCGACATCACAATGAAGTTGAGTGGTACTACTCTTGGAGCTAGATATTAATAAAGTGAGTTGCCTGTAACTTACTTAATTAGTGGACATTCATAATCTTAAACACAGGGAGACTAACACACTCATGATAAGAAGGAGCCCATAATGTAATTTGGGATTGGTGCGGTAGTGCGATAATAACTCTCTAGTGGAAAGAGTTATTATCGATGAACTTGAGTTGTGTGTTCGGGGCGAACACGGGATACTCAAGCTCATCGGAAGGCCAAAACCAATTTCTCCTCTAGGTCCCTGTCGTAGCCTCATTATAACCTCAAGTCCATCCAAAGAAAGGCTCATCTTGGTGTCCAAAAAGGGGGTCGGCCCAATGCTTGGTGACCAAGCAAGGGCCGGCCACATCCTCTTTATAGGGGTCGGCCAAGATTAATTCAAATAGGAGGGTTGTTTTGAATTTTTAAAATCTTCTCGTTGTAGAAAACTATAAGTTTTAAAAGAGAGATTTTAATTTTTAAAACTTTCCTTATTTGAATTAGGCAACATGTTTTAATAGAGAGTTTTAAAAGTTTTAAAACTTTCCTTTTTTAACCATCCTCATGGTTTAAGAAAAAAAAAGGAAGATAAGTTTTAAAATTAAAATTTTCTATCACCATGTGAAAAAAGAAAATTTTATAAGAGAAGTTTTAAATTTTAAAACATGGTTTTAATTTTTAGAACTTACCCTTTTTAACTCCTACTTTAGGAAATAGAGCTTGTAAAATTTTATAAGAATTTTTCTTGAAAAATTTTATTAAAAAAAAAATTCCTCTTATGGGGGTCGGCCACCCTTGCTTGGTGCCCAAGCAAGGTGGTCGGCCATGTTTAATTATAAAATCATCAAATTTATTTTTGGTGATTGATTCAATCAAGAGAAAAGAAAAGGAAAATTAAAAGGGAAAAGGAAAAGTTAGAGGAAGATTTTAATTTTTGTAAAAATTCTTCCCTTATTTGCCTTAGGCAACTAATATAAAAGAAGGGGTGGGGAGGCTTCATGAGACACAACTCTTATTCTCTTGCTTGGAGACTCTCTTGGTGTGGCTGGCCCTCTCCCTTCTCTTTTCCCTTTTGCTCTCTTCTCCTTGGTGGTGGTGGTGGCCGAATTTTAGAAGAAGAGGAAGAAGCTTTTGGGTGGTGTTCATCTTGGAGGATTGTCACCCACACGGCATCCAAGGCGAGGCGAGGAATACGGCAGAAGATCTCGAGGTCATTAGCTTACAAAGAGAAGGTATAACTAGTAATTTTCTTCCACATCATACTAATTATTTTCTTTGTAAGAATTCTAAATATAAGAGGCAATTAGATCAAGTTTTTCGAATTAGTTTTTCGAGTTTGTGTTTTCTTCTTTTTCGAATTTGTGATTCGATTATTCTTTTTGGTTAACCTAGAGTTATTTAAGGAAATTAAATATTAGCTTTCCTTAAAAGGCTTTGTCTAGGCGGTGGTTGTTACTCCCATATCCAAGAAGGCCACGTGCCTCGCCATGCAGTCCTGGAAGCCAATTTTAGAAATTAATATTTAATGGAATTAATAATATAGGTGGATTTAAATCAATTGTGTTAAGTTCCGCTTGCGATTCAAATCTAAATCATTAAGAACATATAAGTTAAATTTGGAATCAATGATGTTAAATTCTGTCTGTGATTCCTAATTTAACTTCTAAAGAACACAATTGGTTATTTAAGGAAAGGTACGACACTTGTACAAAAAAAAATTTGTACAGTGGAACCGGTACATTTTCCTAGGATTAACCAACAATTGGTATCAGAGCTAGGGTTTGCCTTTGTGTATTTAGAATTCAAATAGGTTATGCACATGTCATACATAATTTAGGCAAGATAATAGTAGGATGTGCTAACTCTTTGGTTGCAGGCTCCAACTATTATGGTTTATAGATGTTGTGTGTGATTGGACCCTTGGACATGTCAAGGGCAATATTTTGTGTGTGCATGATTGTATGTATCTAATACAGCAGGAGCTATATTATTTTTAGAATTTTATTTTTGTTCGATCTAGAATACATGTACATTTCTTTTATGGAATATAGGATCGATATATGTAAAATTCTATATTTGTCACGGATCGTATCTTTGCGAGGCATGGTGCTATTGGAGGACTAAAGGCGCAGCGGAATAAGAAGCAAGATAGATGCAACAACTGATCCGATGGCGGTGGCTAAAGATGACAGCAGCTAGGGTTGAAGCATACTGAAAACAGTGAAGGAAAATGCCATAATAGTTGGAAAATTAATTTTCAAATTTATTACTTTTATTTACTGTGATATTTATGTGCATGTGATGTATGATAGCATAGGTTAAAATCCTCATTTTTAAATAACTAAGTGGGAGAGGGATTTTAATAAATCTCATGGTCTCCATTACTGGTTTGTAAGTGATGCAACAAGCTTACGTGTTGGCTCTGAGTGCCTCCCTCCACAACGGATGGGTTTGTTGCGGATCACTAGAACAAATTTCCTTAATGGATGGTTATAGGAAATTATTTAGGAGCGTGTGATCTTCTCCAACTGAAGGGGCACAATCCTATTTAATGGACTTAGTATCAAGTAATGGTATACACTTAGATGCATTCAATAGTATCCTCCCCAACGAAGTCACTGCTATTGTATTGTGTGACCAAAGTGAAACCAACTATTAATTTTATTTGTCATAAAGTTAGGATGACAAGTTAATAAAATTAATGGGTCACACCCTCCTCTTACAAATGTTGAATTTGTATACGTCCACACTAACGTGGCATGCAATATTCACGGTGATTTGAGGTGTTGGTTAATTTAAAATAGTATTGTTTGAGGAATCAATATTATTCTAAATTTAGAGTCTTGACCAAAGTTTATTTTTGTTATTCTTAGGATGACTTTCAACCCACTGGCCATTATACTGAAAGAGAACAAACTTACTGATCCCAACTATATTGATTGGAAAAGAAACCTGGACATTGTCCTTATTGCTGAAAGCTATAAGTTTGTACTGACTGAGGCTTGTCCTGATGCACCTAACGATGACTCTACCCCAGAGGAGATTGAGTATCATAAGAAATTGGTAAAAGCTAATGAGATAGCGCGGTGTTATATTTTGGCATCTATGTCAAATATATTGCAACATCAGCATCAAGATTTACCAACAACTTATGATATATTGAACAATCTCAAAGAACTCTTTGGGCACCAAAGTCGGACTGCTAGGAAAGAGGCAATGAGAAAGCTAATGACAGCCACCATATCTGAGGGGACACCCGTAAGGGATCATATCCTCAAAATGATGGCTTATCTGAATGAAATACAAGTCCTTGGAGGAGAAATCGATGGGGAAACCCAGGTCGATATAATTCTCCAAACGCTACCCAGAAGTTTTAAGCAGTTCCGCCTGAACTACAGCAGAAGGAATATTTCGTCACAGTTCTCAGATTCACTATGCTGAAAATGGTTCTACTTCTAAGTCGAAAGGCAAGAAGAAGAAGAAACAGGTCTTTTCAGCAAAGAAGGTGAAAAAACCTCAGGGTACTGGACAAAAAGCTGGAATAAAGAAGCCGAAGGGCAAGTGCTTCATCTACAAGCAGTCAAGACATTGGAAGGAGGACTATCCTCGTATGAATCAGAACAATAAAGGAATATCTCATGCTCTAGTAGTTGAAACATATTTAGCGGTGTTGTCTACCAGCACCTGCTGTATAGATACGGGAGCCACTGATCAAGTCTGCAACTCTTTGCAGGGTTCCAGGAAACCCGACGACTATTTGAAGGAGAGATAATCGTCTACATGGGCAATGCTACTAAGGTGGCGGTTGTTGCAGTGGGAGACGTCTACTTATCTTTTGATAGGAATAGAAATTTGGTTTTAAGAAATTATCTTTATGTACCCAGTTTTAGAAAGAATTTAATTTCAGTTTCTAAACTGTATTTGGATGGATATTCAGTTTACTTTAGTAACAATGTGGTTATAAAGAGAAATAAGGTGATTATCTGTTCTTGTACATTGGTTGGCAATTTATATACATTAAATCCAATTTCTCCCTCAAAGCAAATTATGAAAATTAATAACACATCTTCTAACTCTAATAAGAGAAAAGAACCTTCGAAAATGAACCAAACGTATCTTTGGCATCTAAGGCTTGGTCATATTAACTTAAGTAGGATTCAAAGGCTTGTAGCTGATGGACTCTTGGGTTCATTAGAGTTGGAAAACATTCCAACATGTGAATCCTGCTTGGAAGGAAAAATGACCAAGAGACCTTTTAAGGCCAAGGGGTATTGAGCCAAAGATGCGTTAGAACTGGTTCATTCTTATTTTTGTGGTCCTATGTCTATCCAGGCAAGAGGTGGTTATGAATACTTCATCTCCTTTATAGACAATTATTCAAGATACGGATACACTTACCTGATGCGCCGCAAGTCTGAATGCTTTGACAAGTTCAAAGAATATAGGGTTGATGTGGAGAAACGTCTTGGTAAAAGTATCAAGACACTAAGGTCTGACCGTGGTGGCGAATACCTCTTTGGAGAGTTTAGTAATTACTTATCAGAAGTCAGGATCCAATCCCAATTGTCTGCACCTGGTACACCCCAGCAGAATAGTGTGGTAGAACGAAGGAATTGGACTCTTATGGAAATGGTTAGATCGATGATGAGTAATTCATAATTACCAAATTCATTTTGGGGATATGCTCTGGAAATAGTAGTGTACATTCTGAATATGGTACCTTCTAAAGTAGTTCCTTCTACTCCCATGGAATTATGGAATGGGCGTAAGCCTAGTCTGAATCATATCCGGATATGGGGTAGTCCAGCACATGTGCTGAAGGGAGATACTGACAAGTTGGAATCACATACAGAAGTTTGTCCATTTGTGGGATATCCTAAAGGAACGAAATATGATTTGCTTTATAATCCTAAAAATCAGAAGATCATTGTTAGCTCCAATCCTCGATTTTTAGAAGAAGATTATATAATGAACCATAAGCCCATGAGTGAAATGGTTCTATAAGAAATAAGAGAGGTCACATCTACTTTAATACCAACAGTACAAGATGAAGTACCACAAGAAATTGCAACACGTGTCACACATGATACACAACCAGAGACAGTGCCTCGTCATAATGGGAGGGTTGTAAGGCAACCTGAGAGATTCATGTTTTTGGGAGAGTCTTCGGATTTGATCCCAGGTAAACATGAACCTGATCTCCGGACATATGATGAAGCACTCCAAGATATAAATGCAGTATCTTGGCAAAAGGCAATGAATTCTGAAATAGAGTCTATGTATTCTAATAAGGTCTGGGAGCTTGTAGAACCACCTGATGGTATAAAAGTCGTTGGATGCAAGTGGATCTACAAAAGGAAAAGAGGGACAGACGGGATGGTAAAAACCTTCAAAGCAAGGCTTGTTGCGAAAGGGTATACTCAGAAAGAGGGAAACGATTATGAGGAGACTTTTTCGCCGGTAGCCATTCTTAAGTCTATCCGGATACTCTTATCCATTTCCGCTCATATGGATTATGCGATTTGGCAAATGGATGTCATGACAACTTTCCTTAATGGAAGTCTTGAAGAAAACATCCATATGAAGCAACCAGAAGGGTTCATTGAAAAGGGCAAAGAGCATCTAGTGTGCAAGCTTAATCGGTCTATTTATGGACTGAAACAAGCTTCAAGATCTTGGAACATCCGGTTTAATGAAGTAATCCAGTCATATGGATTTATTCAGTGTCCGGATGAATCTTGTGTATACAAGAAGTGTAATGGAAACGTGGTGGTATTTCTTGTACTATACGTAGATGATATTTTATTAATTGGCAACAATGTCAAGGTATTATCGGATGTAAGGGTATGGTTGTCCAAACAATTTGATATGAAGGACTTAGGAGAATGTGCACACATTCTTGGGATCAAAGTTATAAGGGATCGCAAGAAAAGAATGTTATGCCTATCCCAAGCTTTATATATAGATACAATCCTTGCTCGTTTTAGCATGCAAAACTCCAAGAAAGGTTTCTTACCTTTTAGGCATGGAGTAGCCTTATCTAAAGAAATGTCTCTGAAGACATCAAAGGAGATAGAGGACATGAAGGCAGTTCCTTATGCTTCGGCTGTAGGAAGCCTTATGTATGCAATGCTATGTACGAGACCTGATCTTTATTTTGTCGTGGGCATGGTTAGCAGATATCAGAGTAACCCAGACAAGGACATTGAACTGCTGTAAAGCATATATTGAAGTACCTGAGAAGGACTAGAGATTATATGCTAGTCTAATAAGCAGACGATTTGCTCCCTGTGGGTTACACGGATTCGGACTTCCAATCAAATAGGGACAATAGTAAGTCTACGTCAGGCTATGTGTTTACTCTAGGAGGTGGAGCCATTGCATCGAGGAGTGTTAAGCAGAAATACGTCTCGAACTCAACCATGGAAGCTGAGTATGTGGCAGCCTCTGAGGCATCCAAGGAAGTTCTGTGGCTCAGGAACTTTCTAATGGAGTTAGATGTGATTCCTGGTTTTCCCAAGATCATCACAATTTATTGTGATAATAGTGGTGTAGTTGTAAACTTGAAGGAACCACGAGCCCATAAGGCAAGTAAATTTATAGAGCGCAAGTACCACCTGATACGAGACATCGTCAAGCGAGGAGAAGTTGTCGTCGCCAAGATTGCATCAGTAGATAACCTGGCAGATCCTTTTACTAAGGCCCTTACGGCGAAAGCTTTTGATCGGCATGTGGAGGGGATGGGAATCAGATGAATGGCAACAGATATGGCAGCTTAGTCTTTTAGTATAAGTGAAAGATTGTTAGAGTGTATACTAAAAGTCAAGCTTTTGTAAACATTTATTTTTGAAATAAAAGAATCAAATTGGTCAATATCTACATTTATTTGTTAAATTTAATTTTTCAATTAATTTATATAGTAGACAACATGGTGTGTGGTGTCACACACAGAAGATCATGTTGACGGTTCTTTATAAATTATAAAAAGTTGCTCATGACTAAGATGGAAATGAACAAACCATCAGATTAGTCGTAGTGTAATTAAGTATTAGTTTATCTTGATTAATAAATTACACTGGTACAACCTAAGTGTATTGAGTAGGACCATTTAGGTAAGTTCTTTTTGTACTGACTTAGTAAAAGAACTATACCTTAATTATTATGGAAGTGTGTGCTCTTAATCCTAATATAATAACAAGCACATATATTTAATATTTATTTCTTTGACTTATCAAAGGGTGAGATTTAGCTCGATAAATCAATATGTCCGATAAGTTGGGGAATGATATTAATTATAGTGTGTATTGTTGATTATAGAAGAAATCTGTGTCCTAATTATCTAGGTTGAGAATGCCCCCAAGAGGAGCTCATAAAGATTGTCATGTTAAACCCTGCAGGTGGACTTAGTCCGACATGACAATGAAGTTGAGTGGTACTACTCTTGGAGCTAGGTATTAATTAAGTGAGTTGTCTGTAACTTACTTAATTAGTGGATATTCGTAATCTTAAACACAGAGAGACTAACACACTCATGATAAGAAGGAGCCCATAATGTAATTTGGGATTGGTGCGGTAGTGCGATAATAACTCTCTAGTGGAATGAGTTATTATCGATGAACTTGAGTTGTGTGTTCGGGGAGAACACGGGATACTCAAGCTCATCGGAAGGCCAAAACCAATTTCTCCTTTAGGTCCCTGTCGTGGCCTCATTATAACCTCAAGTCCATTCAAAGAAAGACCCATATTGGTGTCCAAGAAGGGGGTCGGCCCAATGCTTGGTGACCAAGCAAGGGCCGGCCACATCCTCTTTATAGGGGCCGGCCCTATTGCTTGGTGACCAAGCATGTAGGGGCCGGCCAAGATTAATTCAAATAGGAGGGTTGTTTTGAATTTTTAAAATCTTCTCTTTGTAGAAAACTATAAGTTTTAAAAGAGAGATTTTAATTTTTAAAACTTTCCTTATTTGAATTAGGCCACATGTTTTAATAAATAGTTTTAAAAGTTTTAAAACTTTCCTGTTTTAACCATCCTCATGGTTTTAGAAAAAAAAAGAAGATAAGTTTTAAAATTAAAATTTTCTATCACCATGTTAAAAAAGGAAATTTTATAAGAGAAGTTTTAAATTTTAAAACATGGTTTTAATTTTTAGAACTTTCCTTTTTTAACTCCTACTTTAGGAAAGAGAGCTTGTAAAATTTTATAAGAATTTTTCTTGTAAAATTTTATTTAAAAAAATTTTCTCTTATGGGGGTCGGCCACCCTTGCTTGGTGCCCAAGCAAGGTGGCCGGCCATGTTTAATTATAAAATCATCAAATTTATTTTTGGTGATTGATTCAATCAAGAGGAAAGAAAAGGAAAATTAAAAGGGAAAATGAAAAGTTAGAGGAAGATTTTAATTTTTGTAAAAATTCTTCCCTTATTTGCCTTGGACAACTAATATAAAAGAAGGGGTGGGGAGGCTTCATGAGACACAACTCTTATTCTCTTGCTTGGAGACTCTCTTGGTGTGGCCGGCCCTCTCCCTTCTCTTTTCCCTTTTGCTCTCTTCTCCTTGGTGGTGGTGGTGGCCGGATTTTAGAAGAAGAGGAAGAAGCTTTTGGGTGGTGTTCATCTTGGAGGATCGTCTCCCACACGACGTCCAAGGCGATGCGAGGAATATGGCAGAAGATCTCAAGGTCATTAGCTTACAAAGAGAAGGTATAACTAGTAATTTTCTTCCGCATCATACTAGTTATTTTCTTTGTAAGAATTCTAAATACAAGAGGCAATTAGATCTAGTTTTTTGTATTAGTTTTTCGAGTTTGTGTTTTCTTCTTTTTCGAATTTGTGATTCGATTATTCTTTTTGGTTAACCTAGAGTTATTTAAGGAAATTAAATATTAGCTTTCCTTAAAAGGCTTTGTCTAGGCGGTGGTGGTTGCTCCCAAATCCAAGAAGGCCACGTGCCTCGCCATGCAGTCCTGGAAGCCAATTTTGGAAATTAATATTTAATGGAATTAATAACATAGGTGGATTTGAATCAATAGTGTTAAGTTCCGCTTGTGATTCAAATCTAAACCATTAAGAACAGATAAGTTAAATTTGGAATCAATGATGTTAAGTTCCGTCTGTGATTCATAATTTAACTTCTAAAGAACACAATAGGTTATTTAAGGAAAGGTTCGACACTTGTACAAAAAAATCTTGTACAATGGAAGCGGTACGTTTTCATAGGATTAACCAACAACATCATCAACCTAGATTACTAGGACATAGTTTCATTCTATAATCAACAACACACCATATAAATAATATCATTTTCCAACTTATCGGTCCTATTGATTTAACGAGCTAAATCACACCCTTTGATAAATTAAAGAAATAAATATTAAATATACATGCTTGTTATATCATGATTAAGAGTACACGCTTCCATAATAATAGAGGTTTTGTTCTTTTATAGAGTCAGTATAAAAAGAAATTACCTCAAATGGTCCTGCTCAATATACTCATAGTGTACTAGTGTAATTTATTAGTTAAGATAACATAATACCTAATTACACTACAATCACTCCAATGGTTTATCTCATTCCATCTTGGTTGTGAGCAACTGTTTATAATTTATAAGGAGATGATAATATGAACTTCTGTGTATCTCCTCACACCATGTTATCTACAATATAAATTAAATAGACAACTACACTTAGCATAAATGTAGACATTTGACGAATGTGATTCTTATAAATGTTTATACAAAAGTTAGGTTTTTAGTATACATCCTAACACGTGACATGACCGTGTGGAGTCACACGACCCCGAACTTTCTTCTCTCGGCCAAGTTGACACGGCCATGTAAATTTACATAGTCGTACCATGTTCCCTCTCTGGAGGACTTACACGGTCGTGTGGTATACACGGTCGTGCCCAACCTAGTCTTTGGAAGGGGTTACATGGCCATGTGTTACACACGGCCATGCAAGGCTTAGCCTCTGGAAATGTCACACAACCATGTGACACACACGACCAAGTGATGGGTCTTGCTTCAAAGGTGACACGACCATGTGTCCTTTACATGGTCGTGCCCTGCACTAGCAGGGAAGGCCTTACACGGTCGTGTGTCACACATGGTCGTGCCCAGACTCGGGCCCGGTAAGGTCACACGACCGGTTATCACCACACGACCACAACTAGCTCCTTCTCGAGTGAGGCTACACGGTCGGTTAGGGTCACACAACCCAGACCCTCTAGCAGCTCTAGACTTCATCTCAGCTCTGCATCGCTCCAAACCATGACTCAACAGTCGAAACAAGTTTAGAGTAGATCTTTGAACCGAGCAGTGTGCATATAACGAAGTCTTTAGAAGGTATGAAAAGTGTAACGTCCGTGACTTAGGTTTGAGGGTAATAAGTAGGACGGGTGTTATAGAAGGCACTGCATAAGGGATAGGTGACGTGCTTCTTGCTTGTCTAGGACAATGGCCAGCATCGTGGAATGGGAGTGATGTGTCCCAATTTGGAGGGATCCGACGTGTTTTGATTGCGAACGGTGGCACCGCGTTGGATCGTCCGACGAAGCACACAACAAAGAGACATGGAGGGGTTGAAGATCGGTGCGGTGATGTCGGGGCAGAGGCACGCGAACGAGCGGAGGGAAATGGAAAGGTGTTGGCAAAGGCGCTGGTGGCCATAAGGAGGAACACGACGCAGTCGATCGAGAGTGGAGAGGTCTCTACCAATCGCTCGCGCCGTTGAGTTGTGTCGTGGGTGAGGCACTAATACCAACTTAGGGTTTAATTAAGAAAACCTAACTCTATCTCAATCAACACCTCATTTAATGGGTATTGTAAACAAACTTTATTTCTTATCTATTTACCCTCATAAACATAAAAAAGATTCCTTTAAAATCCATAAAAATTCCAGTAAATTTAATTAATTCATATAAACTTATTTTCTGATAAATTATCCACTAAAATATATTTATTTTAGTTAAAATAATTTAATTATATCAACATTTAATTATTTTAAATCCTTAGCTATATTTTTGGTATATTACATTCTCCCCTACTAATTAAAATTTAGTCCCCAAATTTATCACTTAGATTGTAATACTACGATATCCTCATCTAAGGTGACAACTATGCAATACACCCTTATACTCATCCATTCTAATAGCATGGGAGGTCTTAACTATTAGAGAATAAGGGTCCCTTATAAATATTTAAGGAGCTATTCTAAGGTGAAAAATCAATACTCTGTGAGTTATAAACCCACCTGTTGTTACTACATTCACATTACCATCTAGTTAACTATTGTGGGTAAACTCCACTAGGTATAAATGATCCTCTAGCTGCCTTCGATATCCATCTTGCATGCTGAAGTAAGTCCTCTGGTTAGTGAATGTTGCACTCTATCCATCTATTCGCCTAAAATATTCCAAAAATAAAATTTTATACACATAACTCGTTGGAAACTCCACCAAGTATTCCCAAGAGTCTATCTACAGGGTGTTGGTTGCTACTCGTAAAACCCAATGGCTCCACTGTACAAAAATTTTGTACGTGATCTGAACCTTTCCTAGCTACCATGTATTCTTTTAAGTTAAACTTGTATCTCCTGCGGAACTTAACACGTTTGATTCAAAGTTTAACTTATATGTTCTTTTAGGTTTAGATTTGGATCTCCTGCGGAACTTAACACGTTTGATCCAAATCACCTAGGTTATAAATTCAATTAAATATTAGTTTCCAAAATTGGCTTCCAGTGCTGCATGGCGAGGCACATGGTCTTCTTGGATATGGGAGCAACCACCACTGACTAGACAAAGCCTTTTAAGGAAAGTTAATATTTAATTTCCTTATATAACTCTAGGTTAACCAAAAGGAACAATCAAATCACAAGGAAAAAAAAACACAACATCGAAATTAAATTCGAAAAACAAGAATCGAATGCCTCTTGTATTTGGTATTTATACAAAGAATAATTAACTAGTATGATGCGGAAATTAAATACTAGTTATACCTCTTCCTTGTATGCTAAAAACCTCGAGATCTTCTGCCGTATCCCTCGCCTCCTCTTAGACGTCGTGTGGGAGATGATCCTCAAAGACGAACACCACCCGAAAAGCTTCTCCTCCTTCTCTAGAATTCGGCCACCACCACCACAAAGGAGCAAAAGAGAGCAAAGGGAAGAGAAGGGAGAGGGGCCGGCCACTTGATGATCTCCAACAACACAATATCAATTGTTATGTTTTTCAAGGCCTCCCCTTCCTCCCTTTTTATATTAGTTTCCCAACAGAAAATTATGGAAAGGGTTTTATAAAAAATTAAACTCATTCCTATTTCCTTTTAACTTTTTCTTTTTCTTTCCTTTTAATTAATCAATCCTAGATTGATTTATTAATTGAACAACTATTTGTTGATTTTTAATTATTTGACCGGCCCCTTGCTTGGGCACCAAGCAAGGTGGCCGGCCACTTATTAAAAGGGAAAGAAAGGAAAAAAATTTTATAAAATTTAAAAGAAGAAAACTTCTAATAAAATTTTACAAACTCTCTTTTTTTTCAATGTGGATATTAAGGAAAGTTTTAAAATTTAAAACCAAGTTTTAAAATTTAAAACATCTCTAATAATATTTCTTTTTAAAAGAAAGTTTTATAAATTTTACAACTCTCTTTTAAAACCTTGTGGCCTAATTTAAATTAGGAAAATTTTATAAATTTTTAAAATCTCTCTTTTTACAAATTGTAAATATCTGAGGAAATTTAAAAATTCAAAAACAACCTTCCTAATTTAAATATTGCGGTCGGCCCCCTTGCCCAAGGCAAGGGCCGGCCACTTCTAGAGAATATGTGGTCGGCCATTGCTTGGTCACCAAGCAATGAACCGGCCCCTTCTTGGACACCAAGATAGGATTTTCTTTGGATGGACTTGAGGCTTTATTGAGGCTACAACAAGGACCTAGAGGAGAAATTGGTTTTGGCCTTCCGATGAGCTTGAGTACCCCGTGCTCGCCCCGAACACACAACTCAAGTTCATCGATAATAACTCATTCCACTAGAGAGTTATTACCGCACTACCACACCAATCCCAAATTACATTATGAGCTCCTTCTTATCATGAGTGTGTTAGTCTCCCTGTGTTTAAGATTACGAATGTCCACTAATTAAGTGAGTTACTGACAACTCATTTAATTAATATCTAGCTCCAAGAGTAGTACCACCCAACTTTATTGTCATGTGGAACTAGGTCCACCTGCAGGGTTTAACATGGCAATCCTTATGAGCTCCTCTTGGGGACATTCTCAACCTAGATAACTAGGACACAGATTCCTTCTATAATCAACAACACATACTATAAGTAATATCATTTCCCAACTTATCGGGCATATTGATTTATCAAGCTAAACCTCACCCTTTGATAAGTCAAAGAAATAAATATTAAATATACATGCTTGTTATTATATTAGGATTAAGAGCACGCACTTCCATAATAACTAAGGTCTAGTTCTTTTACTAAGTCAGTACAAAAAGAACTTACCTAAATGATCCTACTCAATACACTTAAAGTGTATCAGTGTAATTTATTAGTCAAGATAAACTAATACTTAATTACACTACGTCTATTCTAATGGTTTGTTCCTTTCCATCTTAGTCGTGAGCAACTGTTTATAATTTATAGAGAACCGACAACATGATCTTCTAAGTGTGACTCCACACTCCATGTTATCTACTATATAAATTAATTGAACAATTACATTTAACAAATAAATGTAAACATTTGACCAATGTGATTCTTTATTTCAAAATAAATGTGTACAAAAGCTAAACTTTTAAGTATACACTCCAACAATCTCCCACTTATACTAAAAGTATAAGCTGTCATATCTGTTGCCATACATCTGATTCTCATCCCCTCCACATGCCGATCAAAAGCTTTCGCCGGAAGGGCCTTAGTGAAAGGATCTGCCAGGTTATCTGCTGATGTTATCTTGGCGACGACAACTTCTCCTCGCTTGACGATGTCTCGTATCATGTGGTACTTGCGCTCTATATGTTTACTTGCCTTATGGGCTCAAGGCTCCTTCGAGTTTGCAACTGCACCGCTATTATCACAATAAATTGTGACGATCTTGGGTAAACCAGGAATCACATCTAAGTCCATTAGAAAGTTCCTGAGCCATACAGCTTCTTTGGCTGCCACATACTCAGCTTCCATGGTTGAGTCTGAGACGCATTTCTGCTTAACACTCCTCCATGCAATGGCTCCACCTCCTAAAGTAAACACATAGCCTGATGTAGACTTACTGTTGTCCCTATCTAATTGGAAGTCCGAATCTGTGTAACCCACAGGGAATAAATCGTCTGCTTGGTAAACTAGCATATAATCTCTAGTCCTTCTCAGGTACTTTAATATATGTTTTATTGCAGTCCAATGTCCTTGTCCAGGGTTACTTTGATATCTGCTAGCCATGCCCACGGTAAAACAGATATCAGGTCTCGTACACAACATTGCATACATAAGTCTTCCTACAGCCGAAGCATAAGGAACTGCCTTCATGTCCTCAATCTCCTTTGATGTTTTTGGAGACATCTCTTTAGATAAGGCTACTCCATGCCTAAAAGGTAAGAAACCTTTCTTGGAGTTTTGCATGCTAAAACGAGCAAGGATTGTATCTATATATAAAGCTTGGGATAGGCACAACATTCTTTTCTTGCGATCCCTTATAACTTTGATCCCAAGGATGTGTGCACATTCTCCTAAGTCCTTCATATCAAATTGTTTGGACAACCATACCCTTACGTCTGATAATACCTTGACATTGTTGCCAATTAACAAAATATCATCTACGTATACTACAAGAAATACCACCATGTTTCCGTTACACTTCTTGTATACACAAGACTCATCCGGACACTAAATAAATCCATATGACTGGATTACTTAATTAAACTGGATGTTCCAAGATCTTGAAGCTTGCTTCAGTCCATAAATGGACCGATTAAGCTTGCACACTAGATGTTCTTTGCCCTTTTCAATGAATCCTTCTGGTTGCTTCATATGGATGTTTTCTTCAAGACTTCCATTAAGGAAAGCTGTCTTGACATCCATTTGCCAAATCTCATAATCCATATGAGCGGCAATGGATAAGAGTATCCGGATAGACTTAAGCATAGCTACTGGCGAAAAGGTCTCCTCATAATCGATTCCCTCTTTCTGAGTGTACCCCTTCGCAACAAGCCTTGCTTTGAAGGTTTCTACCTTCCCATCTGTCCCTCTTTTCCTTTTATAGATCTACTTGCATCCAATGACTTTTACACCATCAGATAGTTCTACAAGCTCCCAGACCTTATTAGAATACATAGATTCTATTTCGGAATTCATTGCCCTTTGCCAAGATACTGCATCTATATCTTGGAGTGCTTCATCATATATCCGGGGATCTGGTTCATGTTTGCCTGGGATCAAGTCCGAAGACTCACCCAAAAACATGAATCTCTCGGGCTGCCTTACAACCCTCCCACTACGACGAGGCACCATCTGTGGTTGTGTATCATGTGTGACACGTGTTGCAGTCTCTTGTAGTACTTCATCTTGTACTGTTGGTACTGAAGTAGACGTGTCCTCTCTAAGTTCTTCTAGAACAATTTTACTACTGGGCTTGTGATCCATTATATAGTCTTCTTCTAAAAACTGGGCATTGGTGCTAACAATGACCTTCTGGTCTTTAGGACTATAAAATAAATCGTCTTTCGTTCCTCTGGGATACCCCATAAACATATGAACTTCTATACGAGATTCTAACTTATCAGCATCTTGTTTCAGCACATGTGCTGGACTACCCCAAATCCGAATATGTCTTAGACTGGGCTTCCGCCCATTCCATAATTCTATGGGAGTAGAAGACACTGATTTAGAAGGTACTAAGTTCAGAATGTGGGCTGCTATTTCCAGAGCGTATCCCCAAAATGAATTTGGTAATTCTGAATAACTCATCATCGATCTAACCATCTCCATAAGAGTCCTATTCCTTCGTTCTGCCACACCATTCTGTTGGGTTGTACCAGGTGCGGATAATTGGGATTGAATCCCGACCTCTGATAAGTAATTCCTAAACTCTCCTAAGAGGTATTCGCCACCACGATCAGATCGTAGTGTCTTGATACTTTTACCTAGACGTTTCTCCACATCAGTCTTGTACTCTTTGAACTTATCAAAGCACTCAGACTTGCGGCGCATTAGGTAAATGTATCCATATCTTGAATAATCGTCTATAAAAGAGACAAAATTTTAAAGCCACCTCTAGCCTGGATAGACATAGGACCATACAAATCAGAATGAACCAATTCTAACGCTTCTTTGGCACTATACCCCTTGGCCTTAAAAGGTCTCTTGGTCATCTTACCTTCCAAGCAGGATTCACACGTTGGAAAGTTTTCCAACTCTAATGGACCCAAGAGTTCATCGGCTACAAGCCTTTGAATCCTACTTAAGTTAATATGACCAAGCCTTAGATGCCAAAGATGTGTTTGGTTCATTTCTGAAGGTTGTTTTCTCTTATTAGAGTTAGAAGATATGTTATTAATTTCCATATTTTGCTTTGTGGGATAAATTGGATTTAAAGTATATAAATTGCCAACCAATGCACCAGAACAGATAATCACTTTATTTCTCTTTATAACCATATTGTTACTAAAGGAAACTGAATATCCATCCAAATACAATTTAGAAACTGAAATTAAATTCTTTCTAAAACTGGGTACATAAAGACAATTCTTTAAAACCAATTTCCTATTCCTATCAAATGATAAGTAGACGTCTCCCACTGCAACAACCACCACCATAGTAGCATTGCCCATGTAGACAGTTATCTCTCTATCAAATAGTCGCTAGGTTTCCTGGAACCCATGCAAAGAATTGTATACATGATCAGTGGCTCCCGTATCTACACATCAGGTGTTGGTAGATAACACCGCTAAACATGTTTCAACTATTAGAGTATGAGATATACCTTTATTGTTCTGTTTCCTACGAGGACAGTCCGCCTTCCAATGTCTAGTCTGCTTGCAAATAAAGCACTTGCCCTTCGGCTTCTTTATTCCAGCTTTTTGTCCTGCACCTTGAGGTTTATTCACATTCTTTGCTGAGCCATTTTGTTTCTTATTCTTCTTTCCTTTTGGCTTAGAAATAGAACCATTTTCAGCATAGTGAATTTGAGAATGTTGATGAAACAACCCTTCGGCTGCCTGAAGTTCTGTCAGAAGTTCCGCCAATGAATACATCCTTTTGTTCATATTATAGTTCAGGCAAAAATGCTCAAAACTTTTGGGCAGCGTTTGGAGGATGATATCGACCTGGGTTTCCCCATCAATTTCCCCTCCAAGAACTTGTATTTCATTTAAGTAAGCCATCATCTTGAGAATATGATCCCTCACGGGAGTCCCCTCAGTCATGGTGGCTGTCATCAGTTTTCTCATTGCCTCTTGCCTAGCAGCCCGATTCTGATGTCCGAAGAGTTCCTTGAGATTGTTCATTATATCATAGGCTGTTGGTAAGTCCTGATACTGATGTTGCAATACATTTGACGAAGCCAAGATGTACACCGCGCCATCTCATCAGCTTTTACCCATTTACTATGATGCTAAATCTCCTCTGGGGTAGAATCATTGCTAGGTGTTTCTGGGCATTCCTCTGACAGTACAAACTTATAGCCCTTAGCAGTTAAAACAATGTACAGGTTTCTTTTCCAATCTATATAGTTAGGACCAGTAAGTCTGTTTTCTTTTAGAATAATGGTCAGTGGGTTGAAAGTCATCCTAAGAATCACAAAATAAATTTTGGTCAGAACTCTAAATTTAGAATAATATTGATTCCTCAAACAATATTATTTTAAATTAACTAACACCGTGAATTTTGTATGCCACGATAGTGTGGACGTATACAAATTCAACATTTGTAAAAGGAGGGTATATCCCATTAATTTTATTATCTTGTCAACCTAACTTTTTGACAAATAAAATTAATAGTTGGTTTCCTTCGGTCACACAAATAATAGCAGTGACTCCGATGGGGAGGATATTATTAGACGTGCCTAAGTGTATACCATTACTTGACACCAAGTCCATTAATAAGATTGTGCCCCTTCCGATGGGGAAGATCACACGCTCTTAATTAATTTCCTATAGTCATCCGAAATGGAAGTTTGGTCTAGTGATCCGCAAGCAAACTCATTCGATATGGAGGAAGGCACTCAGAGCCAACACGCAATTTTGTTTGCATCACCTACAAACCAGTAATGGAGACCGTGGAATTCACTAAAATAAATTCCTCTCCCACTTAGTTATTTAAAGTGAGGAATTTTGATGATGCTAGCCTACTAAACATGTACACTAACATTCACACACAACACAATACAAAAGCAATAAATAGAAAAACTAATTTTCAACTATTATGGCTTTTATCTATTGTTGTCCTCCGTGTGTCGTCATCCCTAGCTGCTGCCATCTTTGGCCACCGCCACCGGGTCTAGTTGTCGCATCCATCTTGCTCCTTGTTCCGCTGCGCCACTCTAATCCTCAAAAGGTTCCACGCCTTGCAAGATTCGATCCGCGACATAAATAGAATTTTACATTTTTCGATCCTATATTCCTCGAAGGAATGTACATGTAAACTAGATCGAACATAAAATAAAATTTACATCCATCGATCCTATATTCCATAAAAGGAATGTACATGTATCTAGATCAAAAAATAAAATCCTAATAAAACTAAATACAGCTCCTGCTGTATTTTATAATACAATCATGCACACATAATAAATGCCCTTGACATGTCCAAGGGTCCAATCACACACATAATAACTATAAGTCATAATAGTTGGATCCTGCATCCACAAAGTTAACACATCCTACTATTAACCTGCCTAAATTATGTATGACATATGCATAATTAAACTAATACCAAATACACAGAGGCAAAACCCTAGCTCTGATACCAATTGTTGGTTTCTACTCGGAAAATCCAATGGCTCCACTGTACAAAAATTTTGTACGTGATCTGAACCTTTCCTAGCTACCATGTGTTCTTTTAAGTTAAACTTGTATCTCCTGCGGAACTTAACATGTTTGATTCCAAGTTTAACTTATATGTTCTTTTAGGTTTAGATTTGGATCTCCTGCGGAACTTAACACGTTTGATCCAAATCACCTAGGTTATAAATTCAATTAAATATTAATTTCCAAAATTGGCTTCCAGTGCTGCATGGCGAGGCACTTGGCCTTCTTGGATATGGGAGCAACCACCACCGACTAGACAAAGCCTTTTAAAGAAAGTTAATATTTAATTTCCTTATATAACTCTAGGTTAACCAAAAGGAACAATCAAATCACAAGGAAAAAAAAAAGAACACTACATCGAAATTAAATTCGAAAAACAAGAATCGAATGCCTCTTGTATTTAGTATTTATACAAAGAAAAATTAACTAGTATGATGCGGAAATTAAATACTAGTTATACCTCTTCCTTGTATGCTAAAAACCTCGAGATCTTCTGCCGTATCCCTCGCCTCCTCTTAGACGTCGTGTAGGCGACGATCCTCCAAGATGAACACCACCCGAAAAGCTTCTCCTCCTTCTTTGAATTCGGCCACCACCACCACAAATGAGCAAAAGAGAGCAAAGGGAAGAGAGGGAGAGGGGCCGGCCACTTGATGATCTCCAACAACACAATATCAATTGTTATGTTTTTCAAGGTCTCCCCTTCCTCCCTTTTTATATTAGTTTCCCAACGGAAACTTATGGAAAGAGTTTTATAAAAAATTAGACTCATTCCTATTTCCTTTTAATTTTTTTCTTTTTCTTTCCTTTTAATTAATCAATCCTAGATTGATTTATTAATTAAACAACTATTTGTTGATGTTTAATTATTTGACTGGCCCTTGCTTGGGCACCAAGCAAGGTGGCCGCCACTTATTAAAAGGGAAAGAAAGAAAAAAATTTTTATAAGTTAGTACACTTATAAAGTCTAGACACTCCATGTTCAATTAATTTATATAGTAGATAACATGATCTTCTAAGTGTGACTCCACCAACATGATCTTCTAATTGTGACTCCACACTCCATGTTATCTACACTTAGTACACGTTTGAGGGAGAGAGGCTTTTCTTTGGATGGACTTGAGGCTTTATTGAGGCTACAACAAGGACCTAGAGGAGAAATTGGTTTTGGCCTTCCGATGAGCTTGAGTATCCTGTGCTCGCCCCGAACACACAACTCAAGTTCATCGATAATAACTCATTCCACTTGAGAGTTATTACCGCACTACCGCACCAATCCCAAATTACATTATGGGCTCCTTCTTATCATGAGTATGTTAGTCTCCCTGTGTTTAAGATTACGAATGTCCACTAATTAAGTGAATTACTGACAACTCATTTAATTAATATGTAGCTCCAAGAGTAGTACCACCCAACTTTATTGTCATGTTGAACTAGGTCCACCTGCAGGGTTTAACATGGCAATCCTTATGAGCTCCTCTTGGGTACATTCTCAACCTAGATAAGTAGGACACAGATTCCTTCTATAATCAACAACACATACTATAAGTAATATCATTTCCCAACTTATCGGGCATATTGATTTATCGAGCTAAACCTCACCCTTTGATAAGTCAAAGAAATAAATATTAAATATACATACTTGTTATTATATTAGGATTAAGAGCACACACTTCCATAATAACTAAGGTCTAATTCTTTTACTAAGTCAGTACAAAAAGAACTTACCAAAATGATCCTACTCAATACACTTAAAGTGTATCAGTGTAATTTATTAGTCAAGATAAACTAATACTTAATTACACTACGTCTATTCTGATGGTTTGTTCCTTTCCATCTTAGTCGTGAGCAATTGTTTATAATTTATAGAGAACCAACAACATGATCTTCTAAGTGTGACTCCACACTCCATGTTATCTACTATATAAATTAATTGAACAATTATATTTAACAAATAAATGTAAACATTTGACTAATGTGATTCTTTATTTCAAAATAAATGTATACAAAAGCTAAACTTTTAAGTATACACTCCAACACAGGGTTAATAGAAATTGGTCAAACTTAGTTAATTAGTCAATGATTACCCAAATCAAATTATGTACTCTCCAACATACTAAACTTATCCTAAATAAGTCTATTGATCTCTGATGCTCCCAGTGGATTAGGGTCCCACTACCCTTCTACTATGCCACTTTGATGTTTTGTCTTCACTTGTTGACATCCAAAGAATTGGACTCCAAAGTCCACAATATCTTTCTTGCTACCCTTCCACTAGTAGGGGCAATTTAAGTCTTAATACATAAGAGTATCCCCGAATGACCTATAAATCATGATCGATGTGTTTCTTGATGTAGGTATTCTATAATCAGATGTGTTTTGGATACACAAACTTCCGTGAAAATGGAGAGACTCCTCTTTATCGTGTGAAATTCTATCAATAGCCCTGAATACCATTCATCATTTTAGAATATGAGGTGTTGTTTACTAACTCAGGCTTCCTTGTTGTGTGCAACAAAAAGGTGACTAAACAACTCTAGACACCCGTAAGTGATCTAACTTCCCAATTGGCAATAACTTTATACTATTTTGAGGTTACACAAAAAATGTCTTTGCCAGATCCCCATATCCAAGAAGTCCCACGGTGGATAACTAAAATGTGTATTTAATGAACTTCACATATCAACACTCCTTTCGTAATGTTTTGGATATACTTCTCCTTTGATCTTGAATATCAAGATATCCTCTATGAATGATAACCAATTGATCCAAATACTCCAAGGACACCAAGTTAGTCAAATCCATGCAACTGGTTGAAGAATTAGTAAGCCCAAATGGCATCACCAAAACTCATAATGTTCATACCATATGTGGAACATCAACTTCTATACATCTCCAACTTTACTCTACGCTGATGTCAGCCAAATCTTAATGTGATCTTAGAGTATACCTAAGTGTCCTTGAGTTGATCAAACAAATCCTTTAGATGGTCTCTATATTAAGTTGTCTCAACTTGCTAAACATTATCAATGATCCATCCCTCTTCTCAACAAAGAAGACTAAAGCTCCCCTACGAGTGACACTAGAAAGAATAAATCTTCTATTATCACTAGGGATATTTATTCCTAATGGTCTTTGTATTAAGTCATCTAGACCTGCTTGACCATTTCAACCATGTATCCTTCTTCTTCCCTTAATCCAACATAGTACATAGAGTTGATGTGAGTAGATTTTATACACTTGTTTTGCATATTTTGATGCACATTCTTATGTCTTATACATGCTTTATCTATGCACTTTCATGTTCCTTGCTTTGCTTTTAGCATAAATACTTTTCTTTGTTCAGAGATCTGCTTTTGTGCATTTTATGCTTTCAGGAGTCGAATTTGGAGAAGAATTGATGTCCAAGGCTGATTCTACAACCAAACGGAGGAAAAATGACTTGGGCAATGAGTGTCACACGGCCTTGCAAAGGGGAA
Organism: Zingiber officinale; assembly: GCF_018446385.1. Taxonomy (NCBI): domain Eukaryota; kingdom Viridiplantae; phylum Streptophyta; class Magnoliopsida; order Zingiberales; family Zingiberaceae; genus Zingiber; species Zingiber officinale. The sequence continues at coordinate 50,133,588 of NC_055992.1, read as the reverse complement.
TGGCCCTAGCTATGTGGTCATGACAGGTCGTGTAGCATCGGCAGCAAGGGAGAATGCTTGGGCCGTGTGAAGGGTACACGGTCATGCCACCTTCTTCAACCAGCCAGCACACGATCGTGTATAGTTACACAACCGTGTAGCCTTTCCAGTGACAGAGATTGCCCTGGCCATGTATGATTACACGGCCGTGTAGCCTTCCAGAGCTGAAGAGTGGCGTGGTCGTGTGTGCCACACGGTCGTGCAACCCTTCCAGAGACAAGAATTGACCAGGCTGTGTGGTTTCACACGACCGTGCAAGCAAGCAGGAATGGAACATGGCACGACCATCTGAGGATCACACGGTCGTGTGGCCTTGGCCGAGAGGAGGAACACCCTGTCCATGTGGATCTCACACGGCCATGTCCTGGGTCGTGTGGCACCCAAATGCCCTCCTCTATATATAGAGCTTCTTCCTCTTTGAAAGGGGGTGGCTCTCCCTTTGGGGAGATATGTTCTTGGGCAAATTTCCAGCCATCAGAAGGAGATTTCTGTCTAAGATTCGACTCCAAGAGCGAAGGATTGGTTTCGAAGATCACTCATCGTATTGAGATAAGTATTCCCTTCTACTTTCTTGATTTGGATCAAGATGTCTTTAATCTTCTTGTCTTTGATTCTTTCCTTGGTTTCTATAGGGTAGATTCTTTGTTCTAGGAAGGAGAGAGTATTTGTGATGTAATTTGATGTAAGATTCATGGATTTTCCATCTTCTTGATTCAAGGATATTGTATGTTTTGTATCAATCAATTTTATATGGATTGTTATGTTTTGTACCTAATTATCATTCTTGATTGGTTGTTTGTATTTCTTGTGGAATCTTGCTGAGGAATTCGCTGAATCGTATTACCGAGTGGCATCGTGACAGGGCTGCCCCACTAACGGACCTTTTAGGGAATCAACTTTAGGGATAAAGCAAGAACATACAAAGAAGTAGGACGGATCGATATGCTTAATTCCATATCTTAAGGTGAATTGATTAGTGATGTGTTTCTATGTCGTATGACCTAGGGGTATTGTGACAGGGCTACCCTGCTAATGGACTTCATAGGGATCATAACTCTTTGATTACTTAGGATTTAGATTTGAGTCCTTGACCGGTGTTTTCTGCAGAAGATAACCAGTGACTTCTTACGAATACGTTACAATTGAGGACAAGGTTTGGTAGATTGCATTACATTGATGAGTATCATAAAGAAACCAAGACTCCTAGAACCTTATTAAAACTGAATTTCTGCATTTAACTCTTACCTCTAATCTTTAGTTGTAAATGATCTTTTAATCGTTTGTTTAGCTAATTCGCCTTTGAGACATCTTTAGTGATTATAACCAGTACCTGTGGGGACGATATCTTTTATTATTACTGATGATGTAACCGTACACTTGTGGTTCGTAACAAGTTTTTGGCGCCGTTGCCGGGGACTGCATTTATAGCATTAGAAATTATCATTTGAGTTAGACTAAACTTTTCTTTTCTTTTCTTACATCTGACTTGTAACTAGTTTTCTTTTTCTGTTTTGCATTATTTTATTGCATTCATTCTTTCATTCATTCATTACATTGAGTTAAAATGGCCCTTCACCCGAGGTTGATTGAGCAATTAAAGAGGTTATAATATTGACAGTCTGGGAAAAGAAGTAGCATTTATAGTCATAAAGGAGAAGTAAATGAAAGTCGAGTTTAGGTCTTGTCAATCGGACTTGAGCCTCGTTCGACTAGACTTGGAGGGGAGGCTTGTGATACGGTATATAAAGGTGCGGCTTGATAAGGCCAGGCAGTCAGAAGTCAAGGGGACGTGACAGTCAAGGACAGCCAAAAGTCAAGGGGACGTGGCGGTCAAATGTTAAAGGGGCGTGACAGTCAATAGTTAGGAGAAAAAAGGATTTAGACTGTCTTACGTCATCATCCGCATAATTCTTGGTCAGGTACAGATGAAGCAGGGTCCTAGATCTGAGATGTAAGACATAACCTCGATTAGTGCCTAACCTGGCCCGATTGGTCAAGCTTCCTTAGCTCGGGCCGCGTAGCCAGGCCTGGTACTTTCAGTGAGACAACTCTCGATCGACCCTTCAATGATCCTAGTGTGAAAGATGGGTCCCTCGCCACAGCTCGCCCCCCTTATCTTGACTCAAGACAAGCGGTATACCCGAATGGTCATCCCGAGCTGTCCATAGCTAAACTCGGGTAGGGCAGAAAGCGCTAAGAGACAAATAATATCAGGAAATCATAACCTCTTGTCAGAAAATAATTGCCAGGCATCAGAGAATATTCCAGTGGTTTGCTATCACTTGCGAATGGAACCTTCCTTCCACCAATAGGAGACAACCGTACATCCTCTCTCACTCGACAGGCCCTAACACCTGACATTCTCTGACAACATGTAGGCTCTGAAGGTACGTAACATCATATAAAAAGGGAGGTCCTCTCCCTTAGCCAGGTACGCGCACATATGCACTCGTCTTCTACAATTCTTTTTTCCTTTGTACACTGTTCTTTAGGGAAAAAGTACCTAACTTAAGCGTTGAAGGGCCTGCCCCAGGGACCTTTTCCCTATTTCTAGTTTCTAATGCTTCGTGTGCTTGTCAGAGTGTATGCAGAGCCAAAGTATCACCGGTCTCATTACCACTATCCAGGAGTACCACGTGGGGGTTCATTTTTCTAGTGTATATATTGTAAGGTCCCGTAAGCATAATTAAGGAATTTACTTATGAAATTTTCTAAAGTCATCCGAATGCTAATTATGGGATTAACTTATAAAATTTTATATGAATTTTAGAAATGTTTCAGAATTTTAAATGAACTTGTATGACATACTTAAAAGGGATAGAATAGTTAAACATGAGGAAAACCAAAACTAACACCCAATTAATTAGGAGATGATTGCTTTAATTAGCCTAAGGATAGGATTTAATTGACCTAGGCTTAGGACTTAATTAACCTAGGTATAAAACTATACCTGATTCGCCGAATCCACTCTCTCCCTCACAATTCCTCCTCTAAATCGCTGACTCCCTCTTTGCCCTCACCACCGGCTCTCGAGACTCGGCCAACCGCTACCCCAGGCGGATAGTTCCTTTAAGGGCATCGCGATCGGAAGAGGAAGCTCGCGACCTTCGCACCGGTGACACGACGATATGCAACGGGTGAGCGAGGGCTTCCGACAGTGGAACGAAGAAAGGACAGGCAAGTTCATTCCTTATGTTAGTGCGAGATCCTTGAGATATAGAATAGGAACCTAGGAGATGAGATCTACTGATGGAATACCTCGTTATTCGATTTTTATCTTGTGATGTTCTTGAAGTAACACACGATATCTGTGCTTGATTCGGTGGGTGTTTCCTTTGAGGTTTTGTTTTGGATTGCAATTGATTTTGGTGACGTTTTCGTCGAACGATGACTTTATTTGGAGTTCCGCAAGGATTTGAGCTTTCGATTGAGTTCGATGTGGCTTGTTTCCTATTTTTGCGAAGTTGGAATACTGCGGATTTGGGAGTCAATGATTGGTTTTGAGGTTGGATCGAAGGTGATGTATTTGCTATGGGTAGTGATTCATTTTCCTTTGAGGTTTCTGTGTTTTTCTTGGGGTTTCTTACGGGTTTTGATTTGTTGCCGCTCATGAGAATATCGAAGAACCTGATGGAAGGGGGATGCTTTGCAAAACTCAGATCATTTTGATGTCTCGTGGTGTTCTTTTGGGTTGCAATTGCAGCGTCGTTGCTGTTGGTTTGAGTTTGTGCAACCAGTTTGTTATAGAATGGATTCTATTTGGTTTTCACTCTGTAGTTTTTCTTTCCTGTGTATGGACTTCGATTCTTGATGTTTTCGGCTGGATGAGCTGCGATTGAGGCTTATGAGATATTCTTGCTTGTGCTTGAACCGTCGCGTGTTTCGTTTCTGGTTTCCGCACAGGATTTAGATATTCATGTTTGGAAAAGGATTTCTTGCTTGGAATTTTTCCTGGATGGTTCAAGTGTATCCTTTATTATTGGTGTGGACTCATCGAGGTAAGGGTTGGATGTCTCAGAAAAATTGATACACTTTGTTTTATAATGCTCGGAAGAAGGATTAGGTAGTGAACTGATTTCCTTTGGTGTTATGCTTCTTATGGTGAGTTATTTCGATTTCCGGTTATGGAATTGAGGTATTTCTATATTGAATCTGATGTTGTCTTGCTCTTCTGGTTATTGCTTACTTACATGTTGATTATGATTACTGATACAGAATTAAGGTGTAGATTTAAAAGATGATGAATGTTAATAAATGCTAAGCTACATCTTGCTATTGTTAATGGAATGCCTAGACAGAACTTGACAGAATGTGAATGAATGATGTAAATTTAATTGTTCTTCTGTGGTTGCTTTCTCTTAAGTAATGGGGAGTAAGAAGTCAATAGGATATATTATTTATGTAGCTAATTGGTTGAGTATGAGCATATGTGGTGATAGTACGGGTTGAGTTCCCCGGGATGAGCTCCGGGGAGGGCCCTTCCAAACTTGACTGTTAATTTATTAATGTTAGCTTTGGCTAAATGACTACATGTTCTCTAGGTGGTACTTCTAGGGTCATGGGATTGTTGACTGGCTCTATTAGTGATTACCGGATATGTGGTATATTCACCCTTATTAACTATGTAGAAACTTTTACATATCATACCTTTCTTCGGTTTACTGTATTTGAGATAAATTATATGCCTACTAGTTACTATTCCTGATACTTTATGGATGTCATACTATTCATATCGGATTGTACTTGTTGGGTTCGTAGACTCATGAGGCCTACGTTACAGGTGAGAGCGTCTACCAGGATGTGACGGAAGGCGCATGTGGACGGAGTAGGAGAGGAGGTGAGAGGAACGCATGGTACTGTCCAGATATTTAGGAGTGCAGAGCATACTCTTTCCATTGTGAGAGGTTCTTCATTTGTTTAGGGAGAGATTTGAGAATTCATTATTCCTTTGTTTTGTTAAACTCTTGTTTGGGATACTGTCATTTACATTAGGTAAGATAGATCATTTTGATGGAATTGCACTATGGTTATCTACATAGCAGATGTCAAGACGGTTGTTTTTAAAATAAAATAAAATAAAACTTGATGCAAAATTTAGGGATGTTTCAGTTGGTATCAGAGCACACTCCTAAGGGACAGCATGCGCGCTACAAGAATAATAGTCTATTATGACACGTATAAATATCCTTATAGTATATTTATGGTGACACTAACGTTTTAGTGGCATATCCAAAAAATGTCCTATATAGTGATGTCGTCTTAGACCTTTCTCACATTTCTGACATTTTATAATGTCGTTATATAATATCAATGCTAACGTTATAAGTGTCGCAATTTAAAATTATAATGACATTCTAAAATGTCAGGAAAAGTCATTTTAAAGACATTTATATATGTCTTATTATGATCACAATAGGGACAAAGTTAAATGCGACCAAAACTCATTTATTATGACCTTTATATTTTTTATAAGGACAATAAAAAATGTCAATAAAAATAATTTATAAAATCATTTTAAAATATCACATTAACTAATCTATAATGACATTAATAAATATCATTATAATAATTTATAAATATATTTAAAATGATCACTAATATTTATTTAGAATATATAATATGAATTCAATATTTACATATCATCACAATTCATCCACCATTTAAAATAGAAAAAAATTATAAAATACAATTTAAAATGCAAGTAGATCATCTAAATTCATCCAATAAATATTTGGGTCAAAGTTACAAATGCAAATTAATGACGAGTCTTTTACATCCAAAACTAGTTATACACTATACTCAAAATATTAAATTTTAGAAGGAAATCATATCACCTTTGAATATAAGGTAGCACAACTAAAAAGGGCTTTCATGTAGTTGGCTCAAATACTAAGAGCTTTGTTGCAATCCTCAACAGCCTTTTCGCACTATCTGAGTTGCAATAAAGAACAAGGTTTGCAGGGTCAACTTGAGTCCTTCCCAGTAAGCTAAGCTTGCTTCCGTAAATTTTCTTGAGTTAAAGAGTTCATTACCTAATGCTCGTGCTCGAGATATAGCTCGTGTTGTTCATTAATGTATATATCTCCACATTTCTAGGATAAATCTGCTTTGCTTTTTGTGAAGACATTTTCAAACCTGAAAATTATTCATTACACATTTTCAATGAACATAAAATTAATATTGAAAACTACCTTAATATTCAATATAACACTTTAACTTTACCTTCCTCGAGCCATGTCCACTTGGACACTGACAGCATACAAGTATGAATTTGCCAGTATACCAAAAAACTTAGTATTTTAGGATGGTGAATTTACACTATCAAGTTTAAATACATTGGATATGACCATATCAGCCTCTTCAAATTGATGAAGTCAAAGTTATGCTTCAGATTTTGAAACCATTACCTGCAATTGTGGGCATTATAAGAATACATTATTGTATTCTCTTATAATAACATTAACAAGACATCCAAACTAATGAGATTAAGTGCTAGTATGAATTTACAAACGAAGAAGCATTTGCTCCTTCAATGAAGGCAGTATCACACTCCTTAAGGGCACTCTTCCAATCTACAACCTTCCAGACTTCTGCACACATGTCCAAATGTCTTTCCACTGCTTGAAGCTCCCTAAATTCAATAGAATCAGGCTGTAGGCCAGCCAACAAGAGATGTTTCCTAGCATTCTCAACTTAACCTAAGTTGTCGAACAAAATAAACAGTTTATTCAGAAGAATGCATATTTCAGTATAAGATTTACTCATCAACATCATTTATCACAAGGAGTCAAAAGAAAGAATAATGAAATTTAAAAGCTAAAACAAACTAAGCATAAAAAACAACAATTTCTTTTTCTTCTCAAGTTCTTGAGTTCATATAACATGATAAAGAACTTCATGTGTTATTATTTATTTCTGATCACAATATTTGTTGCAGTGTGGTCTACTAATAATAGTAAACAAAACAGACACTTGATTGTATCTCTGGAATTCAATTAATCATAAGTACATACGGAGCAACATTAATATATGGCAATAACAATGTTATTTTTTTCTTTTCTTATTGAGCAACACAAGGATATATTTTAATTACTACAATTAATGACACTCCAAGGCTATCTACAAATATTGTGAGTTAAAACAGAAGAATGTAAGACAAATATATGTGTAATAATTTGTTTAAAGCTGCTTAATGCTTGACAATTCTACAAAAAGATCTCTTTTACAATTCAGAATTGTGATCAGGCAAAATGATTGTAGTAAGGACCAAGGATTGATGTTGCAACTTTGAATAACTAATATAAACAACGCAAAAATCATAAGACAACTCTACCATAAAAAAAATGCAACCTCATCAATCAAAATAGAGTTTGATAAAATTGAGATAGTTCTTCGATTATACCTATTAATTATGTAATAGAAGCATTCATAAACAAATTACACATTATAATTAATAACAATAATGGGTGACTGGCTCCAAGGACATGAATCATTTGCAATTAAGCAATATCAATATCTCAGCATAACACTAGGACCAGTAGCAATCAATTTGCAAACTTGAATTAGAAAGAATGAAACATTTTTAAAGTGATATAACCTTATAAGCAACGATGCCAACCTCTGGTGTGCGCGCCTGAAAGCAGGATCCAAAACCAATGCCTTTTCACACTCCTTTATATAAAATTGAATTGACAGTTTAACATGGGAGATGTGCTTATTGGTGGTAAATCTACTGGCATTGCATGCAAACTGATTTATTTCATTCTCATTCTTCCATTCATGTCTTCTATAGCACAATTTAATTACTCAAACATTTCCAAAGCCAAGGAGATAAACAAAACAAAACAAAACTGAACATCATACCTTCTTCAACAATTTCAGATCTTGGAAGAACACGCCCGAAGAAGAAAATTGATCCTTCAGATGTGCACCAGCATGAGCGCATGACAACAAGCGTCAAGACCAACACCCACCATCACAACTTTGCCGTGAGAGGAGAAATTGAAAAGGGGAGGGGAACATGTGTCAACCAACAAACAAGGAAAATAGTTAGAAAATGAGAAGGATGCAGTGCTCGCAACAGATCCTTCGGACGTGCTCCAGCAAGAGCGCTGCGAGACCGTGCCATGAGGGGAAGAATTGAAAAGGAGGAATGGGCCGATCGAGGATTAGGACACAAACCTGAGAGAAGATGAATGTCGAGAAAGTAAAGACCGATCGCTTCGACTCAGTGCTGCATGAGGAAAAGGGCAAGCTTCCTACTAGTATATGGAGATGGAAAAGGGTGAGAGTTTCAGAAGAAGATAGCAATGTTGTACCTCGCTATAGGTCACTGCCCGGTATTGACCCCCTCGTATGTGCCTGTTTGTGAACGGGCTAGCTGGTGAGGCATCAACCCTTTCACATGTAACCGTTCGCAAATATGCTGCTAGCGAACCAACGGCCTAGCGAGGTTGCAACCCCCTCGAGTGCGGTCACTTGTAAAATGGCTGCTCGTAGCCTGACGAGGCTGTGCACGATGTTGCCGAAAGGGAAGAAATGAGAAATAGGGTTACCTTTGAGCCACTCCTTGCTTGCTACGGAAAGGGAAGAACCTAGCTGCGTTGTGGAGAGGGAAGAAAAGAAGGGGTGGGAGATGGAAGAAACCTAGCAGCGATAAAGAAAAGTAACGAAGAAGAAATGGGAGAGGGAAGGAAATGATAGGGCAGAAGGAAAAGTTTAGATTAATATATTTATAATATAATGACATTTATAAAATATGTCATGGTAAAAGGTCTAATATGATAAATTTTATAAAAAATTAATTAGTTGTAAAGAGTGTCATTATAAATGTCACTTAATAAGTGTCATAAAGAAAATGTCACAATAGATATTTTTTTTTGTAGTGGCGTAAGCCATCTCGTCAAGGACTCGACTACTCTTGCCTTCAAATTTGTAAGAAATGCTATTCTATGTTGAAGCATAGTCAGTCAGCCATAGTTGTCAAAAGGTTAGATAAAAAAAAAAAGGATTTATCTTACATATGTGTTCACCTAGGTCTTCCTATGCATGTAGCTACCTTTTGTGTTTAGCTATCTATCAAATTAATTTTGTATAGGGTTATGTTTTTGGAGTTTCAAAAAGTACTCTTTTCATAAAGAGCATATGAAACTAAGATAATAAAGAAGAATTTCAGTTTGATAAGAGCACTAACTAGGGCCACGCTGCCTAGAGCAATGGCCTAACAAGCCCAATGATTTTCTAATTTGACTGAAAGTCCTATTTAAAATGTTATATCAACTTTTGTGGTATTGACTAGAACAACAAGAGATTTTCTCCATGTTCTTAGCAACCTCTTTGCAAGTTTTGTGTTCGTCTTTTATTATACACCAGGTTCAGTTTTTATGATTTTTTTTTTTTCTATATGCTTTATTTATATACGCTGTAGGATAGGTGAGATTGAGTTGCCTACTTATATTCTACAATCATTTTAAAAGCATATATCATATGGAAGTTTTTTTTTTTATCCTCTTAGATCAAATCTGAGATTTGTGATACTTGTTTACAAGATTAATTGTTTATTTTTTTTTTATTAGCAAAGTGTCACACCAAAATGACATGAGCCATGTTCAATATAGTGTTAGCATTGTTTCTCTCTTGGCCTAGTTTTCTCATTGCAAATAATTAATGTTTTTTTAATTATTTATTTTCCAACTATAGTTTACTTTTAGATTGGTATGCTTACAGTATAGATGTTTACCTTAAAAACACTTTGATATGCATGCTAGAATTAAGCTATAGCTATGTTTGTTGTTACGTTCTTGTTTACTATTATGCTCTTATGATTGTGATTAGATTTTATTTCTTTTTAAAGATTTATATGCTTACAGTATAGATGTTTTATGCTATGGATGTGGATGGGGGTGTGTTGACAACAATGTCAAATTGACTTGGAGTGATAGAAACCATAGGAATTCCCAACAATAGAGGAAGATAAGGGGTTTGGGCGGTAGGCCAACCGTACAAGATTGCAATGGTGGCAAGAGGCGGCAAGATGAAGGTGCATGTTGCAGCATGGTTCGAGATGGTTTGGCAAGGCAATGATTGACGTCAGGGAACTAGTAGTGGTGGTCAGAAGTTGCCACTATGACTTTGGTTACAAAAGAGATTAAGGAGGGAAATGATGTGCATGAATCAAAAGTAGGTTCTGTGTGGGTGGAGCAATAGTGGAAGGGTGGCTTTATCTAGATCTCTTAAGGACAGAGTATCAGGAGAAAAAAATGAATTCTTATAGAGACTGAACCTGACTCTAATAACAATTTGCATAACACAAACAGAATCAAGCATCACACAAAGGAAATCACTCAGAAAAAAAACTACTATTACTCTCACTAATTAATTGACTACCTAATTAGGTAAAGCTATCGAACTAAACTAGAATTATTACCTAACCAACTCTATTTATTACCAAACAACTCAAATTGGGAGGACCTCAACCCGTATGTTTGTGCTGGTGACAAAGTTGCAGACTCTGAAAAGAAATAAAGAGTTGTGGTCGCATGACATTAAGAGAGATAATGACCACCAGACTGCTACTGTTAAACTGAAGCTAGAAGAAGTACAAAAAGCCTTGCTGACTAATATAATTTGGAAACAGCAAGAATTGAGTTTGCACAGGGAAATTATGGTGCTGCTTGAATTGGAGGACGTGCAGTTAAGACAGACATCTAGAGACACCATCATAGCATTAGGTAACTCTAACATGAGGTATGTTTATAGATCTTTGCAGGCTAGAATGCATATGAATTCTATAAACTTGCATTGGATAGAAATGTGTTGCAAGGTGGACAATTGTGAAGAAGAAGCTGCTCCCTTCTAGGTGCTAGTGGGGTGGATTGCCATGAAGATGAAATTGTTAACCTCTTACCCAAGTTGAATAGAGTTCTTGAAGCTGAAAACCTGTCTTATAAGGATTTTTCTGATAAATAAATTAGTGTGTTTTACTCAAGGAACCGTTCGATAAAGCCCAGAGGTGGATTTCTATAATGTAGAGTTCTATGAAGATGTCATAAAAGCTATACAGTCTTTTTGGTCATGAGCGGATGCTTGATGAGGTTGACGGTCGATGAGGTAAATGTTATCACTATATAACCTTGATGAAGAAAAAGTCAAATATCTACAGCAAAATGCAGTTTAGTCCTCTGCCAATATGTAAGGTTTTGTACAGATTTTTGGCAAAAAAAAAAAATTTATTGTTAATAGGATAAAGCCTATGTGATTAAACATCAATGCTAGGGATCAGCATGGTAATAAAGGCCTTATGAAAATAAAAATTGATCTTAGGATTTTCATCATTCTCATATATAAATTTTCTCATTTTCTGATCAATCATTAATATGCTTATCATTATTATATTTCTTCAAATGCAAAATATGAATTTGATATAAAAGATATGCATATGTATAAATTGCTTTAATGCTTATCATCATGTTAGATTGTTAATTATTGTGATCATTCATGTATATCTTTATTTATCGCTGGTTTAATATGTTTTGATGTATGACAAATAATAAACTTCCATAAATTATGCTTATTTGAAAGGTTAAATGTAGTTTAATTCAAGAATGGTTAGAATTGATTGAGGGATTGAGCTGTGGATGTTAGTTAGAGCCCTAGAGCTAATCATTTGATGATTGTTGTATGGATTCGTTGTATCATATACTTATGTATATAAAGATATTTGTTTATGATTATTATGCTTACTTGTGTTGGTGTCAAATAACTAAGTATAATCGCGTCCTTGAGTAGAAGGTTCTTACCTATATCAATCGATTGGTTGAATCGATAGTGAGATGATATAGGGAACACTACTCTTAATCATTCCTAGTCAAGTATTAACATTCAGGGGACAATGTTAATGCGACGAGATTAGAATGTAGGTCAACTCGATGACTTGATCTCACAAGTCATGGATATGGAGATATCAAGTTGACACATGGGTATGCATTGGAGAATGTATACTGAATGACCCGCCATGAGAAAGTATCATGGATCGTTATATGAGTATCATATACTTTCTCATGTGGCTATTAGTATGAATATTAGTCCTTGGACCTGAAGTCACCATGGTTCTCTACATAAGGAGTTACATACTTTGCCTTCGTCAAACGTCACCCGTGATTGGGTGGACTATAAAGGCGATTACTAGGTATGTAACAAATTATGCAGAGGGATGTGAGTGATGTAGATGGGATCTATCTCTCCTATATGACGGGAGTGACATCATTATTTTTGATAGAGTGAGACCACTAAGTGCATGACCATGCTCAAATGAGTCAATATGAGATGTTGAGCTCATTTGATTGAGTGAGTCTACTTGGAGTTCAAGATTTAGATTGATTAGATGATAACACGGTCTATGCCTCACATTGATCAATCTAGATGTCTAGGATAGAAGGACATTGTCATATATTGTGAAGAGTCACAATTAGTAGTCACAAGGTGATGTTGGATCTCAACATTCTTAAAACTTGGGTAGTAATGATGTGTTGCTAGATACCGCTCATTACTTATGCTTCTAAAAGGGTTTAGGAGCATTGTCAACGTTACAAGAACCTATAAGTTCACACACAAAGGACAATTAGATGGAGATTAGGTTCATTTGATATACTTAGAGGATTAAGTTCATATGATGAACCAAATTGGATTAAGAGTAATCCAAAGTAAACTAATTGAGTTGGACTCAATTTGGTTCATGTGTTAAATGAGTCTAATTTGGACTTAGACTCATTGAGCCAATTTAATTCAATGAATAGAGATTCATTAAATTAAAATTGACTTGAACCAATGGTTAGATTTGATCAACCATGGGAGAGAAAGTGGTCAAGTTTGACTTGACTTGAGAGGAAGATGAAAGGTCAAGTTTGACTTGACCATTGCCACCTCATTTGTGAGTTGACATTAAGTGGGCTAATGATGATATGTCACATCATCAAGATTAGCACATGTGTGTGCCACATCATGAGGGAGATCAAGAGTTGTGACTCTTGATATCCCATGGGGTTTAAAAACCCCTTCTTGAAGTGGCCGGCCACTTTAACACAAGTGAGAGTTTCATTTTTTGCTTTGTGTAACCTCCTTCTTCCTCTCTACCTTTCTTCTCTCCCTCTCCTCCACCATTGCTGATCCTCTAAGGTTGCTAGCACATCTTTAGAGGTTCTCTCCATAGATTTGTTCATGTGGATACACATAGAGGGTTGTACACATGACAACCTTGAGATCCGGCGAACCTTGGACGAGCGGGATACGCGAAGGGTTTCGCTACAAAGGTATAAGTCTCTTCCTTGTAGATCCAGTGTAGATCTAGGCTAGAAAACATGTACACGAAGTTTTTACGAAATTTTATAACTTCGCACAGATCCAGTGGCATGAGATTCGGGGTTTCCGCAAGGCATAAAGCGGTTTTTGCAGCCCGAAAAACCCAACAGTGGTATCAGAGCCACATGCGAAGCGTGTACATGTTTTATTTATATTTTTATGAAAAATATAAGTACTGTAACTTTCTATAAATTTATGATTTTTATGTATTTTATGGGTATTTTTCTCGTAGAAGCGAAACAACAAGTGTTTAAATACTTGTAGGCTTCGACTACCGAGAAACACCTTCCGAATCGGCAAGGTCTCGCCCAAAATGATTTGGGACAGCGAGCTAAGGCGCTGTAGGATCGCTTAGGAACACTTGTGATGGTTATATCGCAAGTAGGGGTGCTGCCCCTAACCCCGCAAGGGGCTTCGTTCCGCGATTGCGCCCGAAAATCGCTAATCGGGACCGCCGGGAAGTTGTGACTCATAAAATCGTAAAAATATTAGAAAAAATTACAGAAATTTATGGAAATCACATAATTTAGAATTATGTATCATTTTATGATGGTCATGGCCCAAAGAACCCAATTTGATTGGAAATATGTGTTGTAATTCATAATATGACCTGCGCGCCATTTTGTGTGTTTGTGCGTGTTGTACTTGATTCGCGACCTACGCGTCATGCCCTTCTATTTATATTCCTGTTGTAAAATAATTTTTAGACTCGAATGTAACTCGAGTTTCACCTTTGTAATGTACAAAATTGGAGCGGTGGAAGGTCCACTCGAGACGGAGTTACGAGGAGGGTGCGAGCAACACATGACGGTCAAAGGGAGGAGCTTGAGGATGCTATTGACCCTAGGTTGACCAACCGATCTTCTCATTGGCTTGAGAAGATCATAGTAGGGCCATGACTAATCACAAAATTTAATTAATTGCTTGTGTGTGTATGTGATGCATGCTAGATTAATAATTAATTAGTGTCTTAACGATTAGATTAGATCTAAATCGTGCACATGATGCACCTCCACGATTAGATTAGATCTAAATCACGTATATGATACACATCGTCGATTAGATTAGATCTCAATCGTGTCAACTCGAAATGCCTACCTTGTCGTGATACCCATCACTACCTCGATCACATGTTGTTGTTGAATCTGCCAAAACAGAGCAACACATATTATCTTGGTAGGGTGTGGAGGGACAATCTTGGTCCCGCCTATCAACGCATGGGTGAGTACAACTCAATTAGATTGAGTAACTAGTTAACTCAATTGGATCAAGTTTAACTATAGGCATTTTCCAATGGTTGGTAGATAGGTCAAAATCACATTTATATTAATTCTTGGGCGATTTAGCCAAAGCTAACTCAAGTTTTAATATATATGCGGATCTTGATCCTATAAACAAGAGTTACATAGAGATGTAATTGGAAATTTGTTATCTACCGATCATACTAAGTCTTGGGCGATTTAGCCAAAGCTAACTCAAGGCGTAGTATGATGTGGATCTTGTCCCACTTGAATTATAGAATTCAGTGGGAGCATCATTTAATTAAAGGACTAATTAGATGATTAATTGGAATATGATATTTATTTTTCTACATTTTTCTGTTGTAGATTACCATGTAATCAAACATGAACTCCTTCTCCCTGCGTTCTGTCCTCGATAAGGACAAGCTCAATGGAGCTAACTTCCTGGACTGGTACAGGAACCTGAGAATAGTTCTCACACAGGAACGAAAACTGTACGTCCTGGAGTAGCCCATTCCTGAGGCACCTCCTGCCACTGCCACGCGAGCTGATCGAGATGCTTACAAGAAGCATCAAGATCATGCATTAGATGTGTCATGTCTTATTCTCGCGACCATAAACTCTGAGTTTCAGAAGCAACACGAGTTGATAGGCGCTTATGATATGATTGAACATCTTCGTCAACTATATCAAGGACAAGCGAGGCACGAGAGATTCGAGATCTCTAAGGTACTGTTTCAGTGCAAGATGCAAGATGAGACTCTCGTAAGTCCCTATGTACTCAAAATGATTGGGTACATAGAAAACCTACAGAGATTGGGATTCCCACTTGGCCAAGAGCTGGCCATTGACCTGATCTTGCAATCCTTGCCAGATAGCTATAGTCAATTTGTTCTAAATTACAACATGAATGAAATTGATAAGCCACTGCCCGAGCTGCTTAGCATGTTAAGAACTGCTGAGCTCAACCTTAAGAAGGTTAAGCCCAACTCTATTTTGATGGTTCAAAACACAAGGGCAAGGGCAAGCCCAAAGGTAAGGGAAAGTCCCAAGCCAAGAGTAAAGGCAAGGCACCGAAACCCAAAGGAGGGGTTGCCAAGGATGCTACCTGCTTTCATTGCGGTCAGACCGGGCACTGGAAGAGGAATTGCAAAGTGTACCTGGAAGATCTTAAGAAGAAGAGAAGTGAGACTTCCACTTCAGGTATATATGTTATAGAAGTCAATCTATCTATTTCTTCATCATGGGTATTAGATACTGGATATGCTTCTCACATTTGTACTAATGTGCAGGCGCTAAGAAATAGCAGGGCATTGACGAAGGGCGAGGTGGACCTACGAGTAGGCAATAGAGCACAGGTTGCTGTTGTTGTTGTAGGAACTTATTTTCTATCTCTGCCCTCTAGGCTTGTACTAGAATTGGATGATTGTTGTTATGTGCCTGCTTTGACTAAGAACATTATATCAGTTTTTTGTTTAGACAAGAAAGACTTTTCACTTATAATAAAGAACAAATGTTGTTCAGTTTATTTAAATGATATGTTCTATTGTAGTGCACCTCTGATGAACGGACTCTATATTCTAGACCTTGAGAACCCTATCTATAACATAAGTACCAAGAGGTTCAAGTCAAATGACATGAACCAAAGCTATATCTGGCACTGTCGCTTAGGTCATATAAATGATAAACGCTTATCCCAGCTCCATAAAGGTGGTTTGCTGGACTCAATTGATTTTGAATCATATGAGATATGCGAGTCATGCCTACTGGGCAAGATGACCAAGACTCCTTTTAGTGGACACAGCGAGAGAGCGACTGACTTGTTAGGACTTATACATAGTGGTGTATGTGGCCCTTTCAATGTCACTGCCAGAGGTGGTTATAGGTACTTCATTACATTTACTGATGATTTCAGTAGATATGGTTATGTGTATATGATGACACATAAGTCAGAATCCTTTGAAAAGTTCAAGGAATTCAAGAATAAAGTACAAAATCAGCTTGACAAGAGTATTAAGATATTTCGATTAGATCGAGGTGGAGAATACTTTAGCCATGAGTTTCGTGACTATCTAGCTGAGTGTGAGATCCTATCCAAACTCACTCCTCCTGGAACACCACAATGGAATGGTGTATCTGAAAGGAGGAATCGTACCTTATTAGATATGGTACGGTCTATGATGAGTCACACAGATCTTCTTATGTATCTTTGGGGCTATGCTCTAGACACAGCAGCCTTCATTCTCAACCGAGTTCCATCTAAGACTGTAATAAAGACACCATATAGGATATGGACTGGGAGAGATGCCCAGGTGTCTTTTATGAGTATTTGAGGTTGTGAGGCTTACGCTCGACGTCAAGTATCGGATAAATTGGGACCCAAATCCGATAAGTGCTATTTTATTGGATATCCCAAGGAAACAAAGAGATATTACTTCTACATTCCCAGTCAACACAAGATAGTTGTGGCTAAGACTAGGGTATTTCTAGAAAGGAATTTTGTTTCTAGAAGGACTGGTGGGACTACGTTCGATCTTGAAGAAGTTCAAGATGTGAACCATAGACTGAAGTCTCGATGGAAGTTGAACTGGAACCACAATGTGTTGTGGATGATATTGTTCCATAAGTAGTTGAGGAACAACAACCAGTTCAAGTAGACTTACCTCTTCGCAGATCTGATAGAGTTCGTCGTCAGCCTGAGAGATACTCATTTCTCTTGTCTGACCATGATGACGTTGTGCTCATTGAGGATGAGCCTACCTTCTATCAGGAAGTTGTAATGAGACCAGATTCCGAGAAATGGCTAGAGGCCATGAGATCCGAGATGGAATCCATGTACACTAACCAAGTATGGACTTTGGTTGATCCACTTGAAGGGGTCAAACCCATTGGGTGTAAGTGGGTCTTTAAGAGAAAGACTGACACGGATGGACTTATTTATAAGGGTCGCTTGGTAGCTAAAGGTTTCAAGCAAATTCATGGTATTGACTATGATGAAACTTTTTCTCCAGTAGTGATGTTTAAGTCCATTCGGATCATGCTTGCTATTGCAGCGTACCACGATTATGAGATCTGGCAGATGGATGTCAAAACCGCATTTCTAAAAGGAAACCTGCTCGAGGATGTGTACATGACACAACCTGAGGGTTTTGTAGATCCACAGCATACTGCCAGAGTATGTAAGCTACATAGGTCCATTTATGGACTAAAGCAAGCTTCTCGGAACTGGAATCTTCGATTCAATGATGTAATCAAACAGTTTGGTTTCATCAAGAATGAAGATGAACCTTGTGTCTACAAGAAGGTTGTTGGGAGCACAGTTATCTTCCTTATATTGTATGTCGATTACATACTACTTATTGTGAAAGACATCCCTTTGCTGCAGTCTGTCAAGACTTGACTAGGGACTTGTTTCTCAATTAAGGACTTAGGTGAAGCATCCCGCATTCTAGGCATACAGATCTATAGAGATAGTTCTACGAGATTGCTTGGCCTAAGTCAGAGTACATACATTGACAAGGTATTACTTCGGTTTACCATGCTGAACTCCATGAAGGGATTTCTGCCGATGTCACATGGTGTGAGTCTTTCGAAGACTCAAAGTCCCTCTTCTAGAGAGGAGAGAGACCGTATGGATCAGATCCCTTATGCTTCAGCCATAGGATCTATCATGTACGCCATGTTATGTACTCGTCCTGATGTCTCGTATGCTTTGAGCATGACGAGCATATACCAGTCAGATCTAGGTGAAAATGACTGGATAGCGGTCAAGAATATTCTTGAGTACTTGAGAAGGACTAAAGAATATTCTTGATATATGGAGGCGATGACGAGCTAGCTGTAAAGGGTTACAGTGATGCTAGCTTCCAAATTGACCAGGATGATTATCAATCGCAGTCTGGGTTCGTGTTTTGTATAAATGGTGGTGCTGTGAGCTGGAAGAGTTCCAAGCAGGACACAATCGTTGATTCTACAACAGAGGCCGAGTATATTGTTGCATCAGAAGCAGTAAAGGAGGCAGTCTGGATCCATAAGTTCATTACTGAACTTGGGGCGGTTCCTAGCATAGCTGATCCCATAGAGCTCTATTGTGACAATAATGAAGCAATAGTACAGGCTAAGGAACCTCGCTCACACCAGCGGACCAAACACATACTACAGTTCTTCCATTTCATTCGAGAGATCATCGATAGAGGAGATGTGAAGATTTGCAGAGTACCCACTGAGGCTAACATCGTAGATCCCTTGACCAAGGCTTTGACACAGAGAAAGCATGATGGTCACACTAGGTCATTAGGCCTTAAAGCCTATACTGATTGACACTAGTGCTAGTGGGAGATTGTTAGTCAGAGCCCTAGAGCTAATCATTTGATGATTATTGTATGGACTCGTTGTATCATATTTTTATGTGTATAAAGGCATTTGTTTATGGTTATTATGCTTACTTGTATTGGTACCAAATAACTAAATATAATAGCGTCCTTGAGTAGAAAGTTCTTACCTATATTAATCGATTGGTTGAATCGATAGTGAGATGATATAGGGAACACTACTCTTAATCATTCCTAGTCAAATATTAACATTTAGGGGACAATGTTAATGCGACAAGACTAGCATGTAGGTCAACTCGATGACTTGATCTCACAAGTTATGGATATGGAGATATCAAGTTAACACATGGGTATGCATTGGAGAATGTATACTGAATGACTCTATTGGTTAGTCCTAGGAAAATCGTACCGGTTCCACTGTATAAAATTTTTTGTACAAGGGTCGAACCTTTCCTTAAATAACCTATTGTATTCTTTAGAAGTTAAATTAGGAATCGCAGACGAAACTTAACATCGTTGATTCCAAATTTAACTTATCTATTCTTAATGGTTTAGATTTGAATCGCAAGCGGAACTTAACACTATTGATTCAAATCCACCTATGTTATTAATTCCATTAAATATTAATTTCCAAAATTGGCTTCCAGGACTACATGGCAAGGCACATGACCTTCTTGGATATGGGAGCAACCACCACCGCCTAGACAAAGTCTTTTAAGGAAAGCTAATATTTAATTTCCTTAAATAACTCTAGGTTAACCAAAAAGAACAATCGAATCACAAATCCAAAAAACAAAGAAAACACAAACTTGAAAAATAAATTCGAAAAACTAGATCTAAGGCCTCATGTGTTTGGAATTCTTACAAAGAAATAAACTAGCATGATGCGAAAAATAAATACTAGTAATACCTTTCATTGTAAACTTTAATGACCCCTTGATCTTCTACTATATTTCTCTTTTAACTTCGGACGTTGTGTGGGCAACGATCTTTCGAGATGAGAACCACCAAACACCTTCTTCTTCCTTCTAGGTTTCGGCCACCAAGAGTCCTTCTTGATGGAGAGGTTCGGCCACCACCAATGTTCCAAGGGATGCTAGAGACTAGGTTTCCTTTCTCTCCTTCTTCTCCTTGCATGATCCGGCCACCAAGAGAACTCTACCAATAAACAAGTTTCGGCCACAATAAGGAGAGGAGAGAAAAAAAAGGGGTCGGCCATATCCAAGGAGAAAAAGAGAGGAGAAAAATAGAATAGAGGTTATCTCCATGAAGGCACCTCTTCTCCCTCTTTTATATTCCTTGGTTTTGGCAAATAAGGAAATTTAAATAAAAACTTCCTTAATTCTTTTGCCATGAAAAGCAAAATTTATTTAATTAAAAATAATTTCCTCTTCTCACATTACATGGCCGACTACTTTCTATAACCTATAAACAAGGAGAGTTTTAATTATAAGAATTAAAACTTCCTAATTTGTCTCTGAAAATTTATAAAAAATTTCTCCAATAATTTTTCCCTTCATGGTGGATTACAAAAAGAAAATTTTATAAATTAAAATATTTCTTTTAAACATGTGGATGATTTCCAAAAAGGAAAGTTATCTCTAAAAATTAAAATCTCCTTTTAATCTACAAATAAGGAAAGATATCAAATCTTTTCTTAATCTTTTGTAGAAACTAATAAAAGAGAATATTTAATTTTTAAACTCTCATTTAAATCATGAACATGGTTAAAAAAGGAAAGTTTTCTTAAAATTAAAATCTATCTTTCAATCTACAAATAAGGAAAGATTTCAAATCTTTTCTTAATCTTTTGTAGAAAGCTATAAAAGGAAAGATTTAAATTTTAAACTCTCTTTTAAAACCATGGAATCCACATAAGAAAAATTTTAAAAAATAAATTACTTTTATTTTAATAGGGCCGGCCACCTAAGCTTGGGTTCAAGCTAGGGTCGGCCACCTCATGAACCCATGAACCATGCCTTTGGCCGGTCCTAGCTTGGACTCCAAGCTAGCTTGGCCGACCTTTATAGGATGGGTAAGAAGGTGGGTATAGTACTCTATAATTAAGAGGTTACGATAGGGACCGAGAGGAGGAATTGGTTTTGGTCTCCCGATGAAATTATGCATCTCGTGTTCGCCCTGAACACATAACTTAATTTCATCAATAATAATTCATTCCACTAAAGAACTATTATTGAACTACCGCATCAATCCCAAATTACATTTTGGGCTCCTTCTTATTATGAGTGTGTTAGTCTCCCTGTATTTAAGATAATGAATGTCTACTAATTAAATGAGTTACTGACATCTCACTTAATTAATATCTTAGTCCAAGAGTAGTACCACTCAATCTTATCGTCATGTCGGACTAAGTCCACCTGCAGGGTTTAACATGACAATCCTTATGAGCTCCTCTTGGGGTCATTCTCAACCTAGATTACTAGGACACAATTTCCTTCTATAATCAACAACACACACTATAAGTAATATTATTTCCCAACTTATCGGACTTATTGATTTATCGAGCTAAATCTCACCCATTGATAAGTCAAAGAAATAAATACTAAATATATGTGTTTGTTATTATATTAGGATCAAGAGCACACACTTCCATAATAACTACGGTCTAGTTCTTTTATAAAGTTAGTACAAAAAAAACTTACCTAAAATGGTCCTACTCAATACACTTAGAGTGTATCAGTGTAATTTATTAGTTAAGATAAATTAATACTTAATTACACTATGAATACTTCAACAGTTTGTTCCTTTCCATTTTAGTCGCAAGCAACTGTTTATAATTTATAAAGAACCGACAACATGATCTTCTGTGTGTGACACCACACACCATGTTATCTACAATATAAATTAATTGAACAACTACACTTAACAAATAAATGTAGGCATTTGACCATTGTGATTCTTTATTTCTAAATAAATGTTTATACAAAAGCTAGGCTTTTAGTGTACACTCTAACAGACCCGCCATGAAAAAGTATCATGGATCGTTATATGAGTGGCATATACTTTCTCATGTGGCTATTAGTATGACTATTAGTCCATGGACCTGAAGTCACCATGGTTCCCTACATAAGGAGTTATATACATTGGCTTCATCAAACGTAACCCGTAACTGGGTGGACTATAAAGGCGATTACTAGGTATTTAACAAATTATGCAGAGGGATGTGAGTGATGTAGATGGGATCTATCCCTCCTATATGACGGGAGTGACATCATTATTCTTGTTAGAGTGAGACCACTAAGTGCATGACCATGCTCAAATGAGTCAATATGAGATGTTGAGCTCATTTGATTGAGTGAGTCTACTTGGAGTTCAAGATTTAGATTGATTAGAGGATGACACGGTCTATGCCTCACATTGATCAATCTAGATGTCTAGGATAGAAGGACATTGTCATATATTGTGAAGAGTCACAATTAGTTGTCACAAGGTGATGTTGGATCTCAACATTCTTGAAACTTGGGTAGTAATGATGTGTTGCTAGATACCGCTCATTACTTATGCTTCTAAAAGGGTTTAGGAGCATTGCCAACGTTACAAGAACCTATAGGTTCGCACACAAAGGACAATTAGATGGAGATTAGGTTCATTTGATGTACTTAGAGGATTAAGTTCATATGATGAACCAAATTAAATTGGATTAAGAGTAATCCAAAGTAAACTAATTGAGTTGGACTCAATTTGGTTCATGTGTTAAATGAGTCTAATTTGGACTTAGACTCATTGAGCCAATTTAATTCAATGAATAGAGATTCATTAAATTAAAATTGACTTGAACCAATGGTTAGATTTGATCAACCATGGGAGAGAAAGTGGTCAAGTTTGACTTGACTTGAGAGAAAGATAAAAGGTCAAGTTTGACTTGACCATTGCCACCTCATTTGTGAGTTGGCATTAAGTGGGCTAATGATGATATGCCACATCATCAAGATTAGCACATGTGTGTGCCACATCTTGAGGGAGATCAAGAGTTGTGACTCTTGATATCCCAAGGGGTTTAAAAACCCCTTCTTGAAGTGGCCGTCCACTTTAACACAAGTGAGAGTTTCATTTTTGCTTTGTGTAACCTCCTTCTTCTTCCCCTCTACCTTTCTTCTCTCCCTCTCCTCCACCATTGCTGATCCTCTAAGGTTGCTAGCACATCTTTAGAGGTTCTTTCCATCGATTTGTTCGTGTGGATACACATAGAGGGTTGTACACTTGACAACCTTGAGATCTGGCGAACCTTGGACGAGCGGGATACGCGAAGGGCTTCGCTACAAAGGTATAAGTCTCATCCTTGTAGATCTAGTGTAGATCTAGGCTAGAAAATATATACACGAAGTTTTTACGAAATTTTATAACTTCGCACGAATCCGGTGGCATGGGATTCGGGGTTTCCGAAACGCATACAGCGATTTTTGCCGCCCGAAAAATCCAACAGTGGATATGACGATTATGGAGATTATGTGCTCAAGAGCTTCACTTGGATCAGGTTGCTACATTGGAGTTTGAGATGAGCTTGATGGACTTGATAGTTGGAGGCTTAGATTGAGTGTTGAACTTAGTCATGGAATCCTGGACTCTAGAGTTTGACTTGTATTGAGTTACCTCACTAGGGCTCGATACAGAGCTTGGTGGACTCGAGTGCTAGAGGTTTGGATTAAGGTGTTACTTGGACCAAGGTATATTGGACCTTTTAATATTTTGGAACGAGTTGACACACAAGCATATCATGTTGCCTTACTACCAAACTTAGTAGGAGTTTATAATGTGTTTCAATATCCATACTTAGGAAATATATTCCTAACTTAACTCATGCGAATGGACATGAGTCGGTGCAGTGGATATCGGATTTGTCATAAGAGGAAGAATCAAAATAAATCCTTGAGCGCCAAGTTCGAAAATTAAGGAACAAGGAGATCAGAATGGTAAAGGTCTTGTGGGAAAATAAACCGATGGATGAAGATATTTGTGTTAGTTAGAGCCCTAGAGCCAATCATATGATGATTGTTGTATGGATTCGCTGTATCATATTCCTATGTATATAAAGGCGTTTCTTTTTGGTTATTATACTTACTTGTATTGATGCCAAATAACTAAGTATAATAATGTCCTTGAGTAGAAGGTTCTTATCTATATCATCGATTGGTTGAATCAATAGTTAGATGATATAGAGAACACTACTCTTAATCATTCCTAGTCAAGTATTAACATTTAGGGACAATGTTAATGCGACGAGACTAACATGTAGGTTAACTCGATGACTTGATCTCACAAGTCATGGATATAAAGATATCAAGTTGACACATGAGTATGCATTGGAGAATGTATACTGAATGACCCGCCATGAGAAAGTATCATGGATCGTTATATGAGTGTCATATACTTTCTCATGTGGCTATTAGTATGACTATTAGTCCTTGGACCTGAAGTCACCATGGTTCCCTATATAAGGAGTTGCATACTTTGGCTTCATCAAACGTCACCCGTAATTGGGTGGACTATAAAGGCGATTACTGGGTATGAAACAAATTATGCGGAGGGATGTGAGTGATGTAGATGGGATCTATCCCTCTTATATAACGGGAGTGACATCGTTATTCTTGATAGAGTGAGATCACTAAGTGCATGACCATGCCCAAATGAGTCAATATGAGATATTTAGCTTATTTGATTATAGTGAGTCTACTTGGAGTTCAAGATTTAGATTGATCAGAGGATGATACCGTCTATGCCTTAAATTGATCAACCTAGATGTCAATGATAGAAGGGCACTTGTCATATATTGTGAAGAGTAACAATTAGTAGTCACAAGGTGATGTTGGATCTCAACATTCTTGTAACTTGGGTAGCAATGATGTATTGCTAGATGTCGCTCATTGTTTATGTTTCTAAATAAGATTTAGAAACATTGCCAACGTTACAAGAATCTATTCGGTCACACACAAAGAACAAGTGGATGGAGATTAGGTTCATATGATGAACCAATTAGATTAGGTTCATGTGATGAATCAAAATTGGATTAAGAGTAATCCAAAGTAGACTTATTGAGTTAGACTTAATTATTGAATGAGTCTAATTTAAAGTTGATTCATTGAGTCAATTTATATTAATGAATTGAGATTCATTGAATTGAAATTGACAAGAATCAAAGGTTGGATTTAACTCACCTAAGGAGAGAAGTGGTCAAGTTTGACTTAACCAAAATAGGAAGTTGAAACATCAAGTTTGACTTGACCAAATGCCACATCATGAAGGTTGACTCTTCCTACATGGCATGACTAGCCTTGCCACATCATCTCCACATCATCAAAGGAGATCAAGAGGCATGGAATGTCAACGGTCAAAGACCCTTGGCATTCCATGTGTGGTCGGCCACATAAAGGAATATGAGTTTCATTTGTGGTATTGATTTTGGTGATTCAATGCTTCTTCCTCCTTAGCTCTCATCTTGCTCCTTCTCCTTTCTTGGCTGAGAGCTCCAAGCAAGGCAAGAAGGTTAGTGAGTTTTAGTTCCAAGAAGAAACATAGAGTGATAGTCACATAGAAGAATAAGAAGAGTGTTTGAGATTCATTCTATCTTTTTCTTTTCTCTATTTTCTTCTTCCAATCCCATCCGAGAGCCCTAAGAGTGCTAGCACATTTGTGGTGTTCTCTTCTCCATCTAGAGTGGTTTGAGAATCACTTCTTGTTCGTGTGGATACTACTAGAAGTGTGTACACTTGAACACACTCGAGATCCGACAACTTTTGGACGAGCGGAATTCGCGAAAGGCTTCGCTACAAGGGTAATCTCTTAACCATGTAGATCTAATGTAGATCTAGGATAGAAAAACTTGTACATGTAAAATTTTAATATTCACACGGATCCGGTGGCATGGGATTTTGAGGTTTCCGCAACGCAAAAGCAGTTTTTGCGGCTCGAAAATCCCAACAATTTGGGGAGACTGAATTGGATATGCACAACCGCTACCCCGAATTATTCAGTAAGCCAAATTTCGAGGATGAAATGTTTATAAGGGGGGAGAATTGTAATGTCCCGTAAGCGTAATTAAAGAATTTACATATGAAATTTTCTAATGTCATCCGAATGCTAATTATGGGATTAACTTATAAATTTTTTTTATGAATTTTAGAAATGTTTCAGAATTTTAAATGAACTTGTATGGCATACATAAAATGGATAGAATAGTTAAACATGTGGAAAGCCAAAACTAACACCCAATTAATTAGGAGGTGATTGCTCTAATTAGCCGAAGGATAGGATTTAATTGACCTAGGCTTAGGACTTAAATAACCTAGGTATAAAACTATACCTGATTCGCCGAATCCAATTTCTCCCTCACAATTCCTCCTCTAAATTGTCGACTCTCTCTTTGCCCTCACCACCGGCTCTCGAGACTCGGCCAGGTGCTACCCCAGGCAGACAGTTCCTTTGAGGGCATTGCGATCGGAAGAGGAAGCTC
Organism: Zingiber officinale; assembly: GCF_018446385.1. Classification (NCBI taxonomy): domain Eukaryota; kingdom Viridiplantae; phylum Streptophyta; class Magnoliopsida; order Zingiberales; family Zingiberaceae; genus Zingiber; species Zingiber officinale. The sequence goes on along the minus strand of NC_055992.1, from coordinate 50,107,153 downwards.
GCGACCTTCGCACCGGCGACACGATGATATGCAATGGGTGAGCGAGGGCTTCTGGCAGTGGAACGAAGAAAGGACAGGTAAGTTCATTCCTTATGTTAGTGCGAGATCCGTGAGGTATAGAATAGGAACCTAGGAGCTAAGATCTGCTGATGGAATACCTCACGATTCAATTTTTATCTTGTGATGTTCTTGAAGTAGCACACGGTTTTTGTGCTTGATTCGGTGGGTGTTTCCTTTGAGGTTTTGTTTTGGATTGCAATTGATTTTGGTGATGTTCTCATCGAACGATGGCTTTATTTGGAGTTCCGCAAGGATTTGAGCTTTCGATTGAGTTCGATGTGGCTTGTTTCCTATTTTTGCAAAGCTGAAATACTGTGGATTTGGGAGTCGATGATTGGTTTCGAGGTTGGATCGATGGTGATGTATTTGCTATGGGTCGTGATTCATTTTGCCTTGAGGTTTCTGTGTTTTTCATGGGGTTTCTTATGGGTTTTAATTTGTTGCTGCACATGAGAATATCAAAGAACTTGATGGAAGGGGGATGCTTTGCAAAACTCAGATCGTTTTGATGTCTCGTGGTGTTCTTTTGGGTTGCAATTGCAGCGTCGTTGCTGTTGGTTTGAGTTTGTGTAACTAGTTTGTTAAGGAATGGATTCTAATTGGTTTTCACTCTGTAGTTTTTCTTTCCTATGTATGGACTTCGATTCTTGATGTTTTCATCCAGATGAGCTGCGATTGAGGCTTATGAGATATTCTTGCTTGTGCTTGAACCATCGCGTGTTTCGTTTCTGGTTTCCGCACAGGATTTAGATATTCATGTTTGGAATAGGATTTCTTGCTTGGAATTTTTCCTAGATGGTTCAAGTGTATCCTTTATTATTGGTGTGGACTCATCGAGGTAAGGGTTAGATGTCTTAGAAAATTGAAACACTTTGTTTTATAATGTTCGGAAGAAGGATTAGGTGGTGAACCGATTTCCTTTGGTGTTATGCTTCTTATGGTGACTTATTTCGATTTCCGATTATGGAATTGAGGTATTTTTAGATTGAATCTGATGTTGTCTTGCTATTTTGGTTATTGTTAGCATACATGTTGATTATGATTACTGATACAGAATTAAGGTGTAGATTTGAAAGATGATGAATGTTAATAAATGCTAAGCTACATCTTGCTATTGTTAATGGAATGCCTGGACAGAACTTGACAGAATGTGAATGAATGATGTAAATTTAATTGTTCTTCTATGGTTGCTTTCTCTTAAGTAATATGGAGTAAGAAGTGAATAGGATATGTTATCTATGTAGCTAATTGGTTAAGTATGAGCATATGTGGTGACAATACGGGTTGGGTGCCCCGGGATGAGCGCCAGGGAGGGTCCTTCCAAATTTGACTGTTAATTTATTAATATTAGCTTTGGCTAAATGACTGCATGTTCTCTAGGAGGTACCTCTAGGGTCATGGGACTGTTAACTGACTCTATTAGTGATTACCGGATATGTGACATATTCACCCTTATTAGCTATGTAGAAACTTTTACATATCATACCTTTCTTCGGTTTATTGTATTTGAGATAAATTATATGCCTACTAGTTGTTATTCCTGCTACTTTATGGATGTCACATTATTCATATCGGATTATACTTGTTGGGTTCGTAGATTCATGATGCCTACGTTACAGGTGAGGGCGTCTACCAGGATGTGACGGAAGGCATGTGGACGGAGTAGGCGAGGAGGTGAGATGGACACATGGCACTGTCCGGATATTTAGGAGTGCAGTGCATACTCTTTCCATTGTGAGGTGTTCTTCATTTGTTTAGGGAGAGATTTGAGAATTCATTGTTCCTTTGTTTTGTTAAACTCTTGTTTGGGATACTGTCATTTACATTGGGTAAGATAGATCATTTTGATGGAATTACACTACGATTATCTACATAGCAGATGTCAAGAGGGTTGTTTTTAAAATAAAAAATAAAAAACTTGATGCAAAATTTAGGGATGTTTCATATATACTAGGTGTGCCCAAGTCATCTCTCCGTCAACACCAGCACCGTCTCACCCGACTTTCGTCTGACTCAGATTCCGGACAGGATTATCAATCATCTCATAACTAATACTAAAGCTAATATGAATAGAGGGTACCTAGCCAGGCATCCTAGCAGTCTGAGCGCTCAGAGTTGCTCCATGCATGATAATCATGATGAGTTGGAGTGTGATGACTCACAGACCTACATCATAGTCCAAGTGCTCGAGGGTGTTCCTAGCGCCTAGAGATGGATAAGTTTTGTCAGATCAAGTTTCAACGAGAGATCGCCACGTTAGCCCTGTGGGGGCCACCTAGGGGAGGTTCCAGGTGCTTAGAGTGGGCTATAAAAGGAGGATTTGACTAGCAATCATCGAATGACTTCGCACTGCTCCGAATATGATTTGATGATGCCTAAATGCTGCTCCGACAATCATCGAATGAATTTCTGCTAATTCTCTGGTTGTTAGTAACTTTATTTTATAACTATTGTAATTCAAATTTGTAATCTTGTTCGAGTTATTAGTGATTGTCCAATGAAAGTACTCTCACATGCGGGTCTTAGAGTAAGAGTCGCCATAGGCTCCTAACCAAATAAATATTGGTCGTGTTAGCATTATTTATTTCTTTCTTTATTCCGCTGTCATTATTCTCGAGTTTTAAAATAAATGTGGAAACCATGAGAGTTATTCACCCCTCGTCTAGTTCAACGACCCTACAGAAGAAGCTATCCTTTCACCCTTTGTATGAAGATGGTCAACATATAAAGAAGGGAAGAGAAAGATGCAATGAACTTGCTAAGTAGCTAGATGCAAGGAAGAAGATGAAGGTAGAGAAAATGATCACTATTGGAACCCTAGAAATTAATGAAGGCAACACTGTCTTTTGATCAACCTAATATACCTTAATGGCAACACTATAGGCTTATCGCGTCAAGTCTTTAGACCATCAAATGATGAGTTCTTTTTCTCATTGATGGTTTGTCTGGCTGGATGATCATGATCTCAACATAATCTTCACCATTAAAATATGGTAACATGAGATACAAAACATCACATCAATCCTTGAGGTGCTTTCAAGATAGACATCAGATGCAAAGAGACGAATTGGAACCAACATGCCCTCTTCATTGGATACTTGATGGCATCAACAGAAACACTTTAACATGGCTTCACAATTAATGCAGTTGGTTATTCATTGTGGCACAAGGCGATTCGCTTGCCCCCAGTGCCTCCGTCAACCCATCCCTAGGCCAACACAGAGGGGGTAAATCACGGGGGCTACTAGCCCAGACAATGACTAGTGCATAGGGGAGGGCAAGAACCATGCTACTAGCCAGGATTTGACCCCCATACCTCATTGTGGCAACACCCCAAGTACTAGCCGATGTAGTTGGTTATTCACGCAACTTGAAGAAGATGTTGTATTATGTTCATTAATGAAATGGAACAATGCATCTATCATCGATGTGATATGTGACACAACTTATCTCGTCCCTCCAGTATTCAAGCTCTCTCTCCAATGACTAATTTTTAGCAAAACATGGACACATCAGACTGACAAACTGATGAGATGAGGAAAGGTAGGTGGTGAATGCCCCAAAATAGTCTAGTTAGTCGTACTTTACCTCCTTCTACTAGGTTTGAAGGAAAGACATATGATGTAGTGGCTTTCTTCATCTCTTACGTGTAATGTAGGTTAAGAGTCCTACTGACCTGTCAACCAAAGTCACAATAAGTCAAGCTTAAATTATAAAACGATTAACCCTGTTCAAATAGGACTCAGATCTAATCGAACCTGCTAAGTCGTCTCAGTTTCAAATGTTATCCATCATCTCAATCTCAGACTCCATCTCACTCTTCGACGCTATCTCAGTCTCGAACCTTGTCTCAATCTTGGTCTCAGTCTCGGACTCCATCTCAATCTCAGATTTCTTCTCAGTCTTACATTTCTATTAGGATGTATACTAAAAGTCTAGCTTTTTGTATGAACATTTATTTTGAAATGAGAATCACATTAGTCAAATGTTTGCATTTAGTAAAATGTAGTTATCCATTTAATTTATATTGTAGATAACATAGTGTGTGGTGTCACACAGAAGATCATGTTATCAATTCCTTATAAATTATAAATAGTAGCTCACAACCAAGATGGATTGGGATAAACCATTGGAATAATTGTAGTGTAATTTGATATTAGTTTATCTTGACTATAAAATTACACTAGTATACTATGTGTGTATTGAACACGACCATTTGAGGTTGTTCTTTTTATACTGACTATATAAAAGAACATAACCTTTGTTATTATGGATGTGCGTACTCTTAATCTCGATATAATAACAAGCATATATACTTAATATTTATTTCTTTAATTTATCAATGGATGAGATTTATTTCATTAAATCAATAGGCCTGATAAGTTGAGAAATAATATTATTTATATGGTGTGTTGTTGATTATAGAAGAAAACTGTGTCCTAGTTATCTAGGTTGATGATGTTCCCTTGAGGAGCTTATAAGGATTGTCATGTAAACCCTGCAGGTGGACTTAGTCCGACATGACAATGAAGTTGAGTGGTACTACTCTTGGAGCTAGATATTAATTAAGTGAGTTATCAGTAACTCATTTAATTAATGGACATTCGATATTTTAAACACTGGGAGATTAATGCACTCATAATAAGAAGGAGCTCATCATGTAATATGAGATTGGTGTGGTAGTTAAATAATAACTCTTTAGTGATATGAGTTATTATTGATGAACTTGAGTTGGGTGTTCGGGTCAAACACAGGAAGATCAAGCTCATCGGGAGATCAAAATCAATTCTTCCTCTCGGTCCCAGTTGTAGCGTCTATAAAGCCTATATCCACAAAGTCCACTTCTTACCCAAGTAATGGGTCGGACACATCCTTGCTTGGTGCAAGGGGACCGACCAAGCATTAGCTTGAAGCCCAAGAGGTGGCCGGCCAAGCTTGGTGCCCAAGCAAGGGACTAGCCACATATGATTAAGAGAGATTTTATTTTTTGTTAAAATCTTTCCTTTTATAGCCATCCACATGGTTTTAAAAGAGAGTTTTAAATTTTAAAATCTTTCCTTTTATAACTATCTACAAAGGTTTAAAAGAGAGATTTTAATTTTGTTAAAATCTTTCCTTTTTTTGTAGTTATCTATAATGTTTAAAAAGAGAGATTGTAATTTTGAAAAAACTTTTCTTTTTTGTAACCATGATTTAAAAGAGAAGTTTTAATTTTAATCTTTCCTTTTTTGTAGCCTTCTACATTGTTTAAAAGAGAGAGATTAATTTTAAAACTTTTCTTTTTAGCCATCACAATAGGAAATTTAAAAGAGAGAGATTTTAATTATTATTAAAATTTCTTTTTTTGCCATGACTAAAGATTATAAAAGAGAGGTATAGGATGCCTTATAAAAAACACACATATCTCTATAATTTCGCTCCTTTCTTTAACTTGGTGGCCGGTCTCTCTCCATTTCCTCTTCCTAAGGCCGACAACACCTTGTTTCTTCTCTCCCTTTCTTCTTTCTAAGGCCGGCATCCAACTCTTTTTGGTGGCCGAAACTTGTAAGAAAAGGAGCACTTGGTGGCCAGTTGCTTAAAAGGAGGAAGAAGAGAAGAAAGTTTTCTATTTTGACATTCCTTGGTGGTCGGAATTTCTTGGAGGAGAAGAAGTGGTTTGGGTGGATTTCATCTTGGTAGATCGTCGCCTATACGACATCCAAGAGGAGGAGAGGAATACAACAGATGATCAAGAGGTCTTTTTTTACAAAGAAAGGTATAACTTGTTCTTAATTACGCAGCGAAACTAGTTTTTTTTTTGTATGGATCCTGAAATACCAACACAAGAGGCTAGCGATTTTTGTATTTCGATTTAGTATTTTGATCTTGTGCTTCTATTGAGGTCTCTGTAGTTAAACCTAAGGTTATTGTAAGAAGTTTAAATATCCAATTTCTTTGAAAGGCTTTGTCTAGGAAAGTGGTGGATGATCCCATACCCAAGAAGGTCGAGTGTCTCGCCATGTTTAACCTGGAAGTCAATGCTTGAAATAGATATTTAATCAACTTCAGTAATATGGGATGAACTTGGATTAATAATGTTAAATATTGTTTGCAATCCAAGGTTTAACTATTGAAGAACACATGAGTTGAACTTGAAGTAAATATGTTAAATGTCGTTTCCAATTCAAGTGTAACTCATGAGGAACACATAGATTGTTAGGAAAGGTCTGTACTTGTACAAATTTTTGTACAGGGGAAGTAGAACGGAATTCCAAGTAGCGACGAACAATTTCATCTCAGTCTTGAACCCTGTCTTAGTCTTGGACTATGTCTTAATCTAGGATTCTATCTTAGTCTCAGATTTCAACTTAATCTCGGACTTCATCTAAGCCTATTTCGTCACCCCAACAACACCTTTGCCTTGGTTCTAGCCATTGACATTCTCCTTCACAAGCGAAGCCCTACATTATCTCTTTCAAAGTCACTCCGTGTTAATATCACTTTGTCTATCCTTAAAATAGGTTTACTATCTACGTGAACTCATTAGCAGTAAATACGAATATTCCCAAATGCATGACATCTTGAGAATGGCGGGGTGGTTGCGAATTTGTCAGACCCAGTTCTCTAGATACCCCTCTAGTTGACATGTGAAACTATATGTGTGGGAGAACAATCAATGGTTGTCGGATCTGATTCTCTCCTTAGCCCTTATAATGATGATATTCTGGCTAATATAAAGATGCTCTTCAGAGGATCATATAAGCACTCATGAAGATAAAGACGATATTAAAATTTTCCAGAGTGAAGGGGACTAAGTTTTATATTCTTCTTTCTTTATCTCTTTTATTTTCATATATCATCTTAAATATGTTAGCTAGAGCCCTAGAGCCAATCATTTGATGATTGTATTTTGGACTTGTTGTATCATATTCTATATAAATAAAGACATTTGGTTTTTGGTTATTATACTTACTTGTATTGGTGTCAAATAAACTAAGTATAATAACGTCCTTGAGTAGAAGGTTCTTACCTATATCAATCGATTGGTTGAATCAATAGTGAGATAATATAGGGAACACTACTCTTAATCATTCCTAGTCGAGTATTAACATTCAGGGACAATGGTAATGCAATAAGACTAGCATGTAGGTCAACTCGATGACTTGATCTCACAAGTCATGGATATAGAGATATCAAGTTGATACATGAGTATGCATTAGAGAATGTATACTGAATGACCCGCCATGAGAAAGTATCATGGATCGTTATATGAGTGTCAAATACTTTCTCATGTGGCTATTAGTATGACTACTAGTCCTTAGACCTGAAGTCACCATGGATCCCTACATAAGGAGTTATGTACTTTAGTTTCGTCAAACGTCACTCGTAACTGGGTGGACTATAAAGACGATTACTGGGTATGTAACAAATTATGCGGAGGGATGTGAGTGATGTAGATGGGATCTATCCCTCCTATATGACGGGAGTGACATCGATATTCTTGATAGAGTGAGACCACGAAGTGCATGGCCATGCCCAAATGAGTCAATATGCGATATTGAGCTCATTTGATTGAGTGAGTCTACTTAGAGTTCAAGATTTAGATTGGTCAGAGGATGACACGGTCTATGCCTCACATTGATCAATCTAGATGTCTAGGATAGAAGGACACTTGTCATATATTGTAAGGAGTCACAATTAGTAGTCACAAGGTGATGTTGGATCTCAACATTCTTGTAACTTGGGTAGTAATGATGTGTTGATAGATACCGCTCATTACTTATGCTCCTAAATGGGTTTAGGGGCATTGCCAACGTTACAAGAACCTATAGGGTCACACACTAAGGACAATTAGATGGAGATTAGGTTCATATGATGAACCAAGAGGATTAGATTCATTTGATGAATCAAATTGGATTAAGAGTAATCCTAATTGGGCTAATTGAGTTAGACTCAAGTTGATTCATGTGTTCAATGAGTCTAATTTAGATTATGACTCATTGAATCAATTTAATTAAATGAATTAGATTCATTATATTAAGTTAGCTTGAATCAAATGGTCGGATTAGATCAACCATGGGAGAGATTTGGTCAAGTTTGACTTGACTTGAGAGGAAGAGGAAGATTCAAGTTTGACTTGACTATTTGCCACATCATTAGTGATTTGACATTAGGAGGACTAATGATGATGTGCCACATCATCAAAGTGTTCCACCTCATGGGAGTTACAAAGTCATTCTCTTTAATGACTACATTTAATGAGAATGGGGGTTACATTTTGGAAATGTGGCCGGCCACAATTTTGAATGAATTGGATTCATTTTCATTCAAGTGGTATTATTCCATCTTCTTCCTCAAGTGCTCTTCTCCTTTCTCCCTCTCCTCCTCCTTGGCCGAATCACACAAGGTGCTAGCACACCCTTTTCTGTGGTTTTCTCCACCTATGTGTTCGTGTGGATACTTTTAGAGGAGTGCCTATTTTGACACTCTCGAGATCCGGCACCGTCGAGACGAGCGGGAACGCAAAGAGCACGCAACGAGGGTAATGAATCTTTTCATGTAGATCTAGGAGTAGATCTAGGTAGAAACTTGTACTCGTAACTTCGAATGTTTTTCTTCGCACGGATCCGTTGGCTAGGGACTTTCGGGGTTTCCGCGACGCGAAAAAGCGGTTTTCGCGGCCCGAAAACCCCAACAGTGGTATTAGAGCCACGTGCGAAGGTGTACGAGTTGATTTTGGTTTTTATGAAAAATAAACATTCTGTGAATTTCTATAATTTCATGATTTTTATAGTTTTAAAGGGTATTTTTCTCGTAGAAGCGAAGCACAAGTGTTTTGACACTTGTTGGCTTCAACTACTGAGAAGATTTTTCCGTAACGACAATGTTTCGACCCAAAACTTTTTGGGACAGCGGTCTAAGGCGCTGTAGGATCGCTTAGGAGCAACTCGCGATGATTAGATCGCGGGTAGGGGTACTACCCCTAACCCCACAAGGGGATTTGCTCCGCGATTGCGCCCGAAATCGCTAATCGGGACCGCGGGAAAAAATTTACTCATAAAATTGTAAAAAAAAAAATTATGAAAAAATTACAGAAAATTATGAAAAATATATAATTTAGAATTATATATTATTTTTGTGATAGTCATGGCCCCAAAAGACCCAATATGATTGGATTTGTGTTGTAATTTATAATACGGCCTACATGCCGTCATGTGTTTGTGTGTGCTGTATTTGATACGCGACCTGCGCGTCGTGCCTCCCTATTTATATTCTGGTTGTAAATTAGATTTAAACTCAAATGTAACTCGAGTTTCAAAATTGTAATGTAAATTTTGAAGCGGTGGAAGGTCCACTCAAGACGAAGTTACGAGGAAGGCGCGAGCAACACGTGGTGGTCAAAGGAAGGAGCTTGAGAAGCTGTTGACCTTAGGTTGACCATCCGATCTTCTCATTGGCTTGAGAAGATCGTAATAGGGCTATGACATAATTACAAAATTTAGTTAATTACTTGTGTATGCGATGCATGTTTAATTAAGTAATTAATTAGTGCCTAACGATTAAGATTAGATCTAAATCGTGCACAAGATGCATCCTTACGATTAGATTAGATCTACATCGTGTACAAGATGCACCCGATCGATTAGATTAGATATATATCGAGTATATGATACAACATCGACGTTTAGATTAGATCTAAATCACGTCAACTCTAATGCCTATCGTGCCGTGATACCTATCACTACCTCGATCACATGTGTTGTTGAATCTGCCAAAGCAGAGCAACACATATTATCTTGGTAGGGTACGGAGGGACAATCTTGGTCCCGCCTATCAATGCATGGGTGAGTACAAGTCAATTAGATTGAGTAACTAGTTAACTCGGTTGGTTCGAGTACAACTATAGACATTCTTCCAACGGTTGGAAAGGTAGGACAAAATCACGTTTATATTAATTCTCGGGCGTATTAGCCAAAGCTAACTCGAGTTTTAATATCAATGCGGATCTTGATCCTATAAACAAGAGTTGCATAGAGATGTAATTGGTAATCGTTACCTACCGATCATACTAAAACTTGGGCGTATTAGCCAAAACTAACTTAAGGGTTAGTATGATGTGGATCTTGTCCCACATGAATTATAGAATTCAGTGGGAGCATCATTTAGTTAAAGGCCTAATTAAATGATTTAAAAGAATATGATATTTATTTTCTGCATTTTTCTGTTGTAGAATTGCCATGACGTCAAACACGAACAACTTCTCTCTGCGTTTTGTCCTTAAGAAGGACAAGCTCAACGGAGCAAATTTCCTGGACTGGTACAGGAACCTGAGAATAGTTCTCACCCAAGAACGTAAACTGTACGTTCTGGAGCAGCCCATTCCGGAGGCTCCTCCTGCCACTGCCACGCGAGCAGACCGAGATGCTTACAAGAGGCATCAAGATGACGCATTAGATGTGTCCTGTCTTATGCTCGCGACCATGAACTCTGAGCTTCAGAAGCAACATGAGTTGATGGGCGCTTACGATATAGTTGAACATCTTTGTCACCTATATCAAGGACAAGCAAGGCACTGGAAGAGGAACTCCAAAGAATACCTGGAAGATCTTAAAAAGAAGATAAATAAGATTTCTACTTCAGGTATACATGTTATAGAAGTCAACCTCTCTATTTCTTCATCGTGGGTATTAGATACCGGATGTGCTTCACACATTTGTACTAATGTACAAGCGCTGAGAAATAGTAAGGCATTGACGAAGGGTGAGGCAGACCTATGAGTAGGCAATGGAGCACGGGTTGCTGCTATTGCTGTAGGAACTTACTATCTATCTCTACCCTCTGGTCTTGTACTAGAATTAGATGATTGTTGTTATGTGTCTGCCTTGACTAAGAACATAATTTCAGTTTCTTGTTTGGACAAGAAAGGATTTTCGTTTATAATAAAGAACAAATGTTGTTCCTTCTATTTAAACGATATGTTCTATTGTAGTGCACATCTGATGAACGGACTCTATATTCTAGACCTTGAGAGTCTATCTATAACATAAATACCAAGAGGTTCAAGTCAAATGACATGAACCAAACTTACCTCTGGCACTGTCGCTTAGGTCATATAAATGACAAGCGCTTATCCCAGCTCCATAAGGATGGTTTGCTGGACTCATTTGATTTTGAATCATATAAGATATGCGAGTCATGCCTACGAGGCAAGATGACCAAGACTCCCTTTAGTGGGCACAACGAGAGAGCGACTGATTTGTTAGGACTTATACATAGTGATGTATGTGGTCCTTTCAATGTCACTGCTAGAGGAGATTATAGGTACTTCATCACATTTACTGATAACTTCAGTAGATATGGTTATATGTACTTAATGACACATAAGTCTGAATCCTTTGAAAAGTTCAAAGAATTCAAGAATGAAGTACAGAACCAGCTTGGCAAGAGTATTAAGATACTTTGATCAGATCGAGGTGGAGAATACCTTAGCCATGAGTTTCGTGACTACCTAGCTGATTGTGGGATTCTATCCCAACTCACTCCTCCTGGAACACCACAGTGGAATGGTGTATCCGAAAGGAGGAATCGTACCCTATTAGATATGGTACGATCTATGATGAGTCACACAGATCTTCCGACATACCTTTGGGGCTATGCTCTAGACACGACAGCTTTTATACTCAACCGAGTTCCATCCAAGGTCGTGATAAAGACATCATATAGGATATGGACTGGGAGAGATGCCCAGGTGTCTTTCATGAGGATTTGGGGTTATGAGGCTTACGTTAGACATCAAGTCTCAGACAAATTAGGACTTAAATCCGACAAATGCTATTTCATTGGATATCCCAAGGAAACTAAGGGATATTACTTCTACATTCCCAGTCAGCACAAGATAGTTGTGGCAAAGACTGGAGTCTTTCTAGAAAGGGACTTTGTTTCTAGAAAGACTAGTGGGAGTATATTCGATTTTGAAGAAGTTCAAGATGCAAATAATAGCACTGAAGCCTCGATGGAAGTTGAACTGGAACCACAAAGTGTTGTGGGTGATGTTGTTCCACAAGGAGTTGAGGAATAACAACCAGTTCAAGTAGACATACCTCTTCGCAGGTCTGATAGGGTACGTCGTCAGCCTGAGAGATACTCATTTCTCTTATCTGACCATGATGACGTTGTGCTCATAGAGGATGAGCCTACCACCTTTTAGGAAGCTGTGATGAGACCAGATTCCGAGAAATGGCTAGAGGCCATGAGATCCGAGATGGAATCCATGTACAACAACCAAGTTTGGACTTTGGATGATCCACCTGAAGGGGTAAAACCCATTGGGTATAAGTGGGTCTTTAAGAGAAAGACTGACATGGATGGACTTATCTATAAGGGTCGCTTGGTAGCTAAAGGTTTTAAGCAGATTCATGATATTGATTATGATGAAACATTTTCTCCAGTAGCGATGCTTAAGTCCATTCGGATCATGCTTGCTATTGCACCATACCATGATTATGAGATATGGCAGATGAATGTCAAAACCGTGTTTCTGAATGGAAACCTACTCGAGGATGTGTACATGACACAACCTGAGGGTTTTGTAGATCCACAGCATACTAGCAGAGTATGCAAGCTACATAGGTCCATTTATGGACTAAAGCAAGTAAGTTAGCTAGAGCCCTAGAGCCAATCATTTGATGATTGTATTTTGGACTTGTTGTATCATATTCTATATAAATAAAGGCATTTGGTTTTTGGTTATTATACTTACTTGTATTGGTGCCAAATAAACTAAGTATAATAACGTCCTTGAGTAGAAGGTTCTTACCTATATCAATCGATTGGTTGAATCGATAGTGAGACGATATAGGGAACACTACTCTTAATCATTCCTAGTCGAGTATTAACTTTCAGGGACAATGTTAATGCAATAAGACTAGCATTTAGGTCAACTCGATGACTTGATCTCACAAGTCATGGATATAGAGATATCAAGTTGGTACATGGGTATGCATTAGAGAATGTATACTAAATGACCCGCCATGAGAAAGTATCATGGATCGTTATATGAGTGTCATATACTTTCTCATGTGACTATTAGTATGACTACTAGTCCTTAGACCTGAAGTCACCATGGATCCCTACATAAGGAGTTATGTACTTTAGTTTTGTCAAACGTCACCCGTAACTGGGTGGACTTTAAAGGCGATTATTGGGCATGTAACAAATTATGCGGAGGGATGTGAGTGATGTAGATGGGATCTATCCCTCCTATATGACGGGAGTGACATCGATATTCTTGATAGAGTGAGACCACGAAGTGCATGTCCATGCCCAAATGAGTCAATATGAGATATTGAGCTCATTTGATTGAGTGAGTATACTTGGAGTTCAAGATTTAGATTGGTCAGAGGATGACACGGTCTATGCCTCACATTGATCAATCTAGATGTCTAGGATAGAAGGACACTTGTCATATATTATGAGGAATCACAATTAGTAGTCACAAGGTGATGTTGGATCTCAACATTCTTGTAACTTGGGTAGTAATGATGTGTTGCTAGATACCGCTTATTACTTATGCTCTTAAATGAGTTTAGGGGCATTGTCAACGTTACAAGAACCTATAGGGTCACACACTAAGGACAATTAGATGGAGATTAGGTTCATATGATGAACCAAGAGGATTAGATTCATTTAATGAATCAAATTGGATTAAGAGTAATCCTAATTGGGCTAATTGAGTTAGACTCAAGTTGATTCATGTGTTCAATGAGTCTAATTTAGATTATGACTCATTGAATCAATTTAATTAAATGAATTAGATTCATTATATTAAGTTGGCTTGAATCAAATGGTTGGATTAGATCAACCATGGGAGAGATTTGGTCAAATTTTGACTTGACTTGAGAGGAAGAGGAAGAGTCAAGTTTGACTTGACTATTTTCCACATCATTAGTGATTTGACATTAGGAGGACTAATGATGATGTGCCACATCATCAAAGTTTTCCACCTCATGGGGGTTACAAAGTCATTCTTTTTAATGACTACATTTAATGAGAATGAGGGTTACATTTTGGAAATGTGGCCGGCCACAATTTTGAATGAATTGGATTCATTTTCATTCAAGTGGTATTATTCCATCTTCTTCCTCAAGTGCTCTTCTCCTTTCTCCCTCTCCTCCTCCTTGGCCGAATCACACAAGGTGCTAGCACACCCTTTTGTGTGGTTTTCTCCACCTACGTGTTCGTGTGGTTACTTCTAGAGGAGTATCTACTTTGACACTCTCGAGATCCGGCACCATCGAGACGAGCGGGAACGCAAAGGGCACGCAACGAGGGTAATGAATCTTTTCATGTAGATCTAGTAGTAGATCTAGGTAGAAACTCGTACTCGTAACTTCGAATGTTTTTCTTCGCACTGATCCGTTGGCTAGGGACTTCCAGGATTTTCGCGACGCGAAAAAACGATTTTCACGATCCGAAAAATCCAACAAAAGAAATCCTAATTTGAGCATTTGGAATAATCTTGATATCCGTCCACGGCCAATCTAACTCTCAGTGTGTCTGAATTCATTTCAGAGTGAATTCCTTTCAGAGTCTTCATCGATAATCTCTGAAACTCACGTATGTCAGCTAATTCGTTAATTAATAATTTGACTATCCATAATATTTTGACCGGAACATATATAAAATTTCATACAAATATTAAGATACATTTATCGCTTATTAAGTATTATTCAACGACTTTGTAGTCTCTCTCTGCCAAATTTGGTGGGAGATCGACTTTCGGAAGGCGGGTAGGGACGTAGAGTACAAGGTGAGGTAAATGTTTAAAGCACAAAGAAAATGGAGAAGGGAAGGGGTCCATTAGCTGGGAGGTCAGTTTTGAGCTGCCATCTGCTGTCCAGTTCATTATTAGGTGGCAAGCCAAAGCAAGTAGCCTCTTTTTGTAATAATCACCTACTCACCCTCTCTTCACTTTATATTCTCCTCAGCCTCATCCTCACTCTCAGCCTTCCTCCATTGAGATTGAGGTGGTTCAGTCTCCTGCTCAAGTTGGTCAGTTCTTCACACTCTACTTCGCATTGCATTTTCTTTTCCTTTCTCATCTTTGATCTGCACGTTACGCCTTTTGAGTACCATGTCTCTCTAAACTCACTTCAGGTTTGCATATTAGGTAGGGATTTCCCTGTTGCTTGCTTTTTTTCTAAGAGAATCTAGAAGTAAATCAGAAGTTAGGCTTTCTAGATCTTGTGCCGACTTGTAGCATTTCTGACTCACTTTTTGCTAGTGGATCGAAAACTAGGATTCCAGTTATTTTCTCTCTCTGTCTTTTTCCTCCCTTTTTGGGTCAATGTTTCGAGATTTTCTTCTCTCTGGGTATTTTGTTCTAGATCTCTGTATCTAATTTTATACAGATCTTGTTTTCCAGCAGTATAAATGTGTACCTCATCGTGAGATGTGAATATTTATTTGAGCGAAACGGATGGATGTCCGTGCTCAATTTATAAATTTGGACAAGACGCGCTCTTGTGATTTTCCACAAACAATTTCTGACCATGGTTATTACGTTCTTGCAGGGTAGTGATATCCAGCGCAGGAAGAAAAGATTTTAGAAAAGAAAATGGGGCTTTCTTCATTTTTTTGTGCCACTGCGCTACTTGTTTCGTTGATCTCTTCTTCTGCGACTGCGCAATCTCCTCCAGCTCCGTTCCTGCCTCCCTCTCCGGCACCTGCTCCGGCCCCGCACTTTGTCAACCTCACGGATCTGCTCTCAGTCACTGGCCCTTTTGGCACCTTCCTCAACTATCTCCTTGAGACCAAAGTCATCGACACATTTCAGAACCAGGCTAATGATACCAAACAAGGCATTACCCTCTTCGTCCCCAATAATGCAGCCTTTGCCTCGCTCGAGAGATCCGACCTCGGAAATCTTACCCAGGACCAGCTAAAATCTCTGCTCCTCTGCCATGCCTTCCCCAAATACTACTCCCTCTCCGACTTCAGGAACCTCAGCAACTCGAACCCCGTGAGCACAATGGCGGGCGGACAGTATACGCTTAACGTCACTGATTCATCCGGCCTCATCCATGTCGCTTCCAGTTGGTCAAACCCAAAGATCTTTAGCAGTGTGTGGGCAACCCCTCCGACGGCAGTATACGTGATCAACCGTGTTTTACTTCCTCAGACCATCTTCAGCAGTGATCCACCTTTAGCTCCTGCTCCAGCTCCAGCTCCTGAGACCACGAAACCATCCGACGTTGCTCCTCCCCGAAGTGAAATTGCTTCTGCGCCCAAATCATCAGAGTCGTCGACCAGCGGCGCTCTTCCACACAGCAGCGGCGCTAGTCTCTTCAATCACATGGTCTGCGCACTATTCGGCAGTCTGATTCTTGTTCTGTGAGGGTTGGTGGGCTCTGCTTCCGAGCACACCATGTGCCGCTCACTGCCATGGCTTTCTTTTGGTTCAAGATTTTTAAGATGGAGTAGACATGATTTGGATGTTTAAGCAGAATTTGAGACGTGTATTTTGTGCCAACATAAACTATTCTTCTATTAATTTCTTTCATTCGGTGATTTGGATGTTTCCACTTCATTATAATTAATAATAATTAATATGATTTGAGCTGGTCGTAAATTAATGATCGTGCTGGAACGCTGGATGCTTATCCAAGTTTTCCTTAATCAATTAACGCGCGACTGCTGGCAAATCTCGCACTCGAACAAGCTTGATGTGCTTTGCAAGGTTTCAGTGCTTGCGGTGAAATCCTTGCACGCCAAGAATTTAAAGACGAAAGGTCATGGCCACCAAACAAGGCAAGAAGTTCTTGATGCCGGTTGTTGCATTATATTGTATGTTTTGGGTGATGCTTCCATGGACAACTTGACAAGAGTTGGTAGAACTATAGGTCGACTATGGTTCCGAAGAGAGACGTTTGATACTTGGCATGACATGTCGCATGTGGACTGAAACAGGTTGGTGGATTTATATATCATTTCTTTTCCAGCACTCGGTATCCATGTGGAGTTTTGCCACAATCCACATGCATAATGTCCTTGACCACATAGTTTTAAGGGCAGACGATGTACAAAAAAATTATTCTTTTCCGTTGTTATGATTGAAATTTGTCTAGCAACTTTTGTCGGACTCGAATGAAGTGCATGACCTAATCCTTCCAGATCATCTCATCGTGCAGTTTGTCAAGAGGCCCAACTGGTCCATTATTACTTTATTGAAGATCCAAATTGGTTGTGCATTCTCTATACCATTGCCCCTGGATGACTACAAACAATTCGTCCTCGTTGCTCGTTCAATGCCCATAAGTTCAACTTGTAGTTGCTCCTCTATGATCTCGGTGGTCTTCCCCTCACCTACAACCCTCCTTGTTTGTTTTTGGAGACATTGAGTTGATCATTTAAGAGCAATATAGCTTACTTCCCCATTTACACTTTAAATTGATTTAGAATTGAGGTTGAACTTTATTCCCATAACAAGTACCATCTTATTTTTGTCATACCAAACTGCCTTGTAAATTTTTCTTGTGTTCAAAAATGAATGAATTGGTGAAGTAGTGAAGTTATATTTAGGTGATTCAATGGCTACTTTTATTCAGAGTTTAATAGGATGACTGACATGTTAAAAAACCCTTTTAATGTCGTATGCATTATGAAATTTCTTGACATAGCACTATAAAAAAATAACTTTTCTTGACACTTTCTTAACGATATTTATTAAAAAGTATCATTAATTTATACATATTATGACATTGATTAAAAATAAAAATTAATAAAATAAAATTTTAATTAGGTATATTATTATGACATTTTTAATGGATTGTATTAAAAAAATTCTTTAATTTCTCCAAACTCGTGTCCAATTTTTGTCTCACTCCATAAAAGCCACTCACTACGTATGTCCTAAATCTTTAATTTTTCTTTTCTCCCTCTAATGATTCTCGTGGTCCCTGTCCGACACTCCTCCATTCTCATCTTGCACTGTCTGCCATCAAAGTCGTCTACCCCACCATCTGCCACCAGCGTTGTCTGTCCTGCCATCTATAACCAACATCGTCTGCCCCGCCTTCTGCCACCAACATTATCTGCCCCATCTTCTACCACCAACATCGTCTGCCCTGTCAGTTGCCCTGCTGAGGTCCTTATTCTTTCATCTTCCATCAACTAGTGATCCAAAGCCCTAGGTTTCAAGTTTCTGTGTGCTTTGTTACTTTTGAAGATTTACGAATGATTTCTTGTTGATGTCTGTGATTTCAGGTGGTAAAGAGGTTGTAATTTTGAGCAAGCACAACTCGTTTCCCAACGATAACCCAAGTTGTTCAGCTGCAAAACCATTATTTTCTGCCGCACAACCATCTTGCTTCCATACGCTCTTGATTTTGTTTCGGTTTGAAGAAAGTTTTAAGGTTGATTCAAGTCTCTGCCTCTCTTCTCTCTGCTTTCCTTGACTTTATTTCTTTGTTATTTCTGTTGTGTTGTTGAGCTGACAAGGACTAGTGATTTCTGTTGTGTTGTTGGTCAAAATGATATATTTGCTCAAATCATTGGACCAGATAGAACAGAACAAGTACGTATGCTTGAGTACGTAAACTTGGTAATGGTGTTAACTCATCTGATTTATGAAGAGAAATTCCAAGTCGTAGTACATGCAAATGAATACTGATGGAGCAAAAGACCAAGTTAGAAAAAAAGGATGCACAAATTAGAAAGCAAGACCAACACATTACAATGTTAGAATCAAAGATTTGCAATAAACCAAACCTAAACCTTGGTTCAAACTACAATCGTATACAACACACAACATCTCATGGTCCATTACTTTATGATCTAGTTAGTTTATCTCTATGGGTAAAGTCTTTTTCTAGTTTTATTATTTTATTATTATATTGAGTTAGTACTTTATTGATTTAGCATAGTCTTTTGAGTTAGGAATATAAGTTAGGTTCATAAATGGTTTTTCATTGTTTATTTTGAAATTATTTATTATTTGATGTGGCATAATGAGTTGGAGTTTGCTTCCTTGAAAGCTATAAGTTGGTCTCAGCAACAATCATTATTTATTTACTATTTTCGGCAACTTTTTCAACAGCAAGTTAAAAGCTATTAGTTGTTCTCAGCAAGAACTATTTCAATGATGAGCTGGAATATAGCTTCTTACATTTTGCAAGATTTTGCTACCTCTTTGCTATTTTAGTTTAGTGCTACTAATGTTTTGTTTGCATTTGAGTTCTTGCAATTAATTCATTCTTTGTATTGTTGCTTATTGTGATAAGTTGAGAATTTAATTAGATTGAGTGATAATGTATAATCTTATTTAGCTTAATTATTGTTGTTGATGGTTCGTCATATTTATTTTCATCAAAACCTTCTCTTTTGCATTTTCACATAGATTGGATGTTCTGTCTCGATAAAAAAAGTCTATTTGATTTGACAAAAATTATGACAAAAGGGGTTGTTTGTAGCATGATCTGAATACTGAAGTAGGAAGACAGACATTGGGACTAAATTGGTGTGAAATACAAGTTCTAGTTGTCCTAGAATGGGAAGAAAGTTTGATTAGGCTATATGATCTTTTACAAAGGTTTGAGGATGCACTTAGAGGAATTATAGCTTGACCTTGTCATCTGGTATGATATACAATCTTTTAATTAACTACTATTTATTGTATATACCCGTCATGTTTGTAAGGATCAAGAGCACTAAATATGCAGAAAACGTAGTAGAAAAATTATCTAGATCCTCTCTAGAAGATCCATGCGAAGGAGAAAAACACATATACTAAGTTTGATGAAATTTATACCTTTGTTGAGTGTCCTTTACAATCCCGATAGTAACTTTTCTTTAGATGCATATCTCAGCTCGATCAAGTGTTCGCGCCTCCATGGTATCCAAATGAACACGTTCTGTTTGTCTCATTAACTCATGATTTGGAGAAGAACCACCACTATGGTGCTAGCCACAAATGGAGGTTCGACCAAGAATGAAGAAGGAGGAAGGAGGAAGAAGAAGGAGAAGCTCAAGAGTCACTCTAATTTTTCATTTAATGAAAATTCCATAAAAAATCCTATTTATATTCATCCAATGAATACCAAGGATTTTTGTCTCTTTATCTTCCTCTTAATAGATTGAATTATTATTGGATTAACCATTAATCCAATAATCCAATGAGTCTATTGCATTAATCCAATGTGTCTAATTTGGATTGGACTCAATCTAACGAGTAGATTCATTTGAGTCTAACTCAATGAGTAACCCAAAAAGCCTAATCATCTTATAATTAACTCTTAGGGCTAAATACTAACAATGTTAGTGTATTTTAAAACCAATATCAATTATATTTGGAATTAATAGTTAACGAAGAGACTTCAAGTAAGTGCATTTGAGTTTTGTGGCACAATAGCAAGGGTTTTCATCTTTCCAACTTAGAAAAACATGAGGTAGATTTTCAGTTTCGTTGATGTGTGTTGTCTTTCTTTTTTTCTCTAGTTTATAGTTTCTAGTTTCTCTATCTATATTATGTGTATATTTGACCTTATTTGTGGCATTGTCTCAGAACTACAATGTTTCAAAAAGTTTTCCCTGTTTTTATTTTTCGTTTTAATCTAAATGGAAGAGTGAGGAAAGAATATGTAACTTCCACCGCTCTAAAGAGATTCTTTGGTTAATAAATTTATAGAATGTTGTATTTTTCTCCCTAGCTTTAGCATTCAAGAACAATAGCTAGCAATCCCTTCTAATCTATACTGGTTTCATATTCTTTCCAAAATGTTATGATTTCACATTGCTGATGTGGAGCTTTCCTAGTTTATCATTTGGTATAATATTCACTAGTTTGAATTAAATTTTAATCTCTTTATTTTATGCTTCTTTAATTTATTTTTTTTATACAAATATATGAATTTTTATTGTAGGTGACTAAAATATTGGATTTTGATTAAGATGTGATGGTTGAAGAATGAAGATGCACTAGAAATTTGGTTTTGTTTTGCTTCGTGAGACTTAAGTTTTTGCTAGTTCTTAAACTAAACTAAATACATTGGCTATATTTGTTGGTGTATAGATATTTTTTGAGATTACAAATTTGTCAGCACATTAATGATTAGAACTTTAATTTCTATTTTAAAATTTTTTATTTGTATTTATGATAATTTGTTATGTGTGAATATTATATCATAAAAATATTACAAATGGATGGCATATTTCATGATATATGACATTTTTTATGTCACAATAGAACATCAAATCATGTACATATAAAAAATGTAATTGTAAAACTTATCTGGAGACATTTCAAAAAGTTATAAATAACTATTAATGATAATTTTTAATGTCCTTATAGACTAGTATAGAATACATTTGTAAGTGTCACAATAAATTACATAACGAGACATTTAAAATTAAGCTTATAAACAATCATTAGTGATATTTTTTATTGTCATTATAAATAAAATACAAGACACTTATAGATACCCTAATAAATGATTTTAGAGGACATAAATTTTCCATAATTGCTATAATAACAAGTATATATAAGTGTCATTACAAATCTTAACAGTGATTTTTTTTCACTATAACAATTATTCATGACATTAGTGGTGTGATTATTTTTATGCTATAGTGACATTAGGAAATGCCATAAGGCTTAAGATGACAACATTATAGAGGACATTTTGACTTAATGTCACTATATCAAAAGTGTCTGTATAAGTAATATATGACAACACTTTTAAATATCATTTAAAGAATATATTCTTGTAGTGTAGGCCTAAGTGTTGTGAGAACCTTTGAAGATAACTTACCACAAAAGTAACTAATGATAGACCAATGTGTCACAAATAATGAGAGCAAGAATAATAATTAATAAAAATAATAAATTTCAATCAATCAAGATTTATCGGACATCATTATCAAGATCAACACAAATCGATAGTAAAAAATAATATTTTTAAGTTTATCATATTTATTGCTATGATTATAATTATTACAATTTCATATCATATTTAATTTTTTATTTATTATTCAGACAACTTCTATAAATAAGTCCTTTGGCTACAACGATAAGATCATAAAAAACAATTATTCTATATTTTTCCTCTGTTTCTTTCATGGTATCATAGCTATATGATACTTGAGTCACCACCCCATCTCGTTCCTTTGATCTCTTAGAGCAGCCATAGCAGCACTTCTCATCTACTTCTTCAAACACACTTAAGAATTTTTTTTTCCTCCTATCTTTTTATGTTCTATGCATATTTTCATCTCGTTCCTTTGATCTCTTAGAGCAGCCATAGCAGCACCTCTCTTCTACTTCTTCAAACACACTTAAGAATTTTTTTTCCTCCTATCTTTTTATGTTCCATGCATATTTTCTCCCAAACTCATTGCCACTATCTCCTCCTTCTCCTTCCATGCTCCTCCTTTTCTCTTTCCACTCCTAATCTCTAGCCATTAGCAGCATTAATAACATTGGCAGTAAGAATAATAATTAATAAATAAAGTAACCTCGAATTGATTTCAATCAATCAAGGTTTATCGGACATCATAATCATGATTGACACAAATCAATAGTAAAAAACTAATATTTTTAAGTTTATAATATTTATTGCAATGATTATAAATATTACAATTGCATATCATATTTAATTTTTTCATTTATTATTCAGACAACTTGTATAAATAAGTCATTTGGCTACAACAATAAGATCATCCAAAACAATTATATATTCTCTATTCTTTCCTTTGTTCCTTTCATGGTATCATAGCTATGTGATGTAGTTAGAGCCCTAGAGTCAATCATTTGATGATTGTTATATGAACTCGTTGCATCATATTCTTGTATATAAATAAATGCATTTGTTTTTAGTTATTATATTTACTTGTATTGGTGCCAAATAACTAAGTATAATAGCGTCCTTGAGTAGAAAGTTCTTACCTATATCAATCGATTAGTTGAATCGATAGTGAGATGATATAGGGAACACTACTCTTAATCATTCCTAGTCAAGTATTAACATTCAGGGACAATGTTAATGCGACGAGACTAGCATGTAGGTCAACTCAATGACTTGATCTCACAAGTCATGGATATGGAGATATCAAGTTGACACATGGGTATGCATTGGAGAATGTATACTGAATGACCCGCCATGAGAAAGTATCATGGATCGTTATATGAGTGTCATATACTTTCTCATGTGACTATTAATATAACTATTAGTCTTTGGACCTGAAGTCACAATAGTTCCCTACATAAGGAGTTGCATACTTTGGCTTCGTCAAACGTCACCCGTAACTGGGTGGACTATAAAGGCGATTACTGGGTATGTAACAAATTATGCGGAGGGATGTGAGTGATATAGATGGGATCTATCCCTCCTATATGACGGGAGTGACATCAATATTCTTGATAGAGTGAGACCACTAAGTACATGACCATGCCCAAATGAGTCAATATGAGATATTGAGCTCATTTGATCGAGTAAGTCTACTTGGAGTTCGAGATTTAGGTTGATTAGAGGATGACACGGTCTATGCCTCATATTGATCAATCTAGATGTCTAGGATAGAAGGACAATGTCATATATTGTGAGGAGTCACAATTAGTAATCACAAGGTGATGTTGGATCTCAACATTCTTGTAACTTGGGTAGTAATGATGTGTTGCTAGATACCGCTCATTACTTATGCTTCTAAATAGGTTTAGGAGTATTTCCAACGTTACAAGAACCTATAGGGTCACACACAAAGGGCAATTAGATGGAGATTAGGTTCATTTGATGAACCTAAATGATTAGGTTCATATGATGAACCAAATTGGATTAAGAGTAATCCAAAGTAGGCTAATTGAGTTGGACTCAATTTGGTTCATGTGTTAAGTGAGTCTAATTTGGACTTAAACTCATTTAATCAATTTAATTCAATGAATAGAGTTTCATTAAATTAAAATTGACTTGAACCAATGGTTAGATTAGATCAACCAAAGGAGAGAAGTGGTCAAGTTTGACTTGACTTGAGAGGAAGATGAAGGGTCAATTTTGACTTGACCATTTGCCACTTCATTGGTGAGTTGGCATTAAGTGGTCCAATGATGATGCTCCACATCATCATGGTTGCTTAAGTGGAATGCCACCTCATGGGAGTTACCAAGAGTTGTGACTCTTGGCATCCCATGGAGGTTACAATTCCCCTTAAAGTGGCCGGCCATTTTTGATGAGGAGTTAGTGCATTTTTGTGTGCTTGTGTGAGTAACTCCATCATCTTCTTCCTCTCTAGTTTTCTTCTTGCTCTCCGTCTCCTCCATTACTGATCTCTAAGGTTGCTAGCACATCCTTAGAGGTTCTTCTCCATCTCTTGCTTGTGTGGATACACATAGAGAAGTGTCTACTTTGATACTTTCGAGATCCGACGAACCGAGGACGAGCGGGATTGCGAAGGGCTTCGCATCAAGGGTAAATTCCTTCTCCTTGTAGATCTAGTTTAGAACTAGTGTAAGAAACTCGTACTCATAATGTTTTTTGAAATTTTAATCTTCGCACGGATCCGGTGGCTGGGGTTTCGGGGTTTCCGCAACGCAAAAAGCGATTTTTGCGGCCCAAAAATCCCAACAGTGGTATCAGAGCCACGTGCGAAGTCTTGTACGAGTTTAATTTATATTTTTATGAAAAATAGCAGATCTGTAAGTTTCTGTGAATTTTCAAATTTTATAGTTTTTATGGGTAATTTTCTCGTAGAAGCGAAACACAAGTGTTTAGACACTTGTAGGCTTCGACTACTGAGAAGATTTTTTCGAAACGACAAGGTTTCGCCCCAAAACATTTTGGAACATCGCGCTAAGGTGCTGTAGGATCGCTAAGGAACACTCGCGATGGTTATATCGCGGGTAGGGGTACTGCCCCTAACCCCGCAAGGGGATTCGTTCCGCGATTGCGCCCGAAAATCGTTAATTGGGACTGCCGGGAATTCTTTACTCATAAAAATTGTAAAAATAGTATTAAAATTATAGAAAGTTATGGAAATTACATAATTTAGAATTATGTATAATTTGTGATGGTCATGTCCTAAAAAGACCCAATTTGATTGGAATATTTGTGTTGTAATTCATAATACGGCATGTGTGTCGTCATGTGATTGTGCGTGTTGTATATTTGATACGCAACCTGCGCGTCGTGCCTTTCTATTTATTTATTTTTGTTGTAAATAGTTTAGACTCGAATATAACTCGAGTTTCACCCTTTTGTAATGTACAAAATGAGCCGGTGGATGGTCCACTCGAGATGGAGCTACGAGGAGGGCGCGAGCAACACAAGGTGGTCAAAGGGAGGAGCTTGAAGAAGCTGTTGATCCTAGGTTGACCATCCGATCTTCTCATTGGCTTGAGAAGATCGTAGTAGGGCCATGACTAATCACAAATAGTATAATTAATTGCTTGTGTGTGTGTATTTGATGCATGCTAGTAAAGTAGTTAATTAGCGCCTTAACGATTCGATTCGATCAATCGCGTACATGATGCACCCTAACGATTAGATTAGATCTAAATCGAGTATATGATACACCTCGTCGATTAGATTAGATCTTAATCGCGACAACTCGTAATGCCTACCATGCCGTGCTACCTATCATTACCTCGATCACATATAGTTGTTGAATCTGCCAAAACATAGCAACACATATTATCTTGGTAGGGTACGGAGGGACAATCTTGGTCCCGCCTATCAACGCATGGGTGAGTAAAACTCAATTAGATCGAGTATAACTAGTTAAATCAAGTTTAACTATAGGCATTTATCCAATAGTTGGAAGATAGGAAAAAATCACGTTTATATTAACTCTTGGGCGTATTCGCCAAAGCTAACTTGAGTTTTAATATAAATGCGGATCTTGATCCTATAAACAAGAGTTGCATAGAGATGTAATTGGTAAATTAGTTACCTACCGATCATACTAAGTCTTGGGCGATTTAGCCAAAGCTAACTCAAGGCGTAGTATGATGTGGATCTTGTCCCACATGAATTATAGAATTAACTGGGAGCATCATTTAATTAAAAGGCCTAATTAAGTGATTACTAGAATATGATTTTTATTTATTTTTTATATTTTTCTGTTGTAGATTACCATGACGTCAAACATGAACACCTTCTCTCTGCGTTCTGTCCTTGACAAGGACAAGCTCAACGGAGCAAATATCCTGGACTGGTACAGGAATCTGAGAATAATTCTCACCCAAGAACGTATATTGTACGTTCTAGAGCAGCCCATTCTGGAGGCTTCTCCTGCCAATGCCACACGAGCAGACAAAGATGCTTACAAGAAGCATCAAGATGATGCATTAGATGTATCATGTCTAATGCTCGTGACCATGAACTCTGAGCTTCAGAAGCAACATGAGTTAATGGGTGCTTATGATATGGTTGAACATCTTCGTCAACTATATCAAGGACAAGCGCGGCACGAGAGATTTGAGATCTCAAGGGCACTATTTCAGTGCAAGATGTCAGATGGGGCTCCCGTAGGACCATATGTACTCAAGATGATTGGGTACATAGAGAATCTACAGAGGTTGGGATTTCCACTTGGCCAAGAGCTGGCCACTGACCTGATCTTGCAGTCTTTGACAGAGAGCTATAGTCAATTTGTCATTAACTACAACATGAACGAAATTGACAAGCACTGCCCGAACTACTTAGTATGTTACGAACTGCTGAGCTCAATTAAGAAGGTTAAGCCTAATTCTATTCTAATGGTTCAGAAACATAAGGGCAAGGGCAATCCTAAAGGCAAGGGAAAGTCCCAAGCCAAGGGCAAAGGCAAGGCACTGAAGCCTAAAAATGGGGTCGCTAAGGATGCTACCTGCTTCCACTGCGGTCAGACTGGGCACTGGAAGAGGAACTGCAAGGTATACCTGGAAGATCTTAAGAAGAAGAGAGTGAGACTTCCACTTTAGGTATATATGTTATGGAAGTCAATCTATCTATTTCTTCATCATGAGTATTAGATACCGGATGTGCTTCTCACATTTGTACTAATGTGTAGGCGCTGAGAAATAGCAGGGCATTGACGAAGGGCGAGGTGGACCTACGCGTAGGCAATAGAGCACGGGTTGCTGCTGTTGCTGTAGGGACTTATTTTCTATCTCTGCCCTCTGGGCTTGTACTAGAGTTGGATGATTATTGTTATGTGCCTACTTTAACTAAGAACATAATTTCAGTTTCTTGTTTGGACAAGAAAGGTTTTTCATTTATTATAAAGAACAAATGTTGTTCAGTTTATTTAAATGAAATATTCTATTGTAGTGCACCTCTGATGAACGGACTCTATATTCTAGACCTTGAGAGCCCTATCTATAACATAAGTAACAAGAGGTTCAAGTCAAATGACATGAACCCAACCTATCTCTGGCACTGTCGCTTAGGTTATATAAATGACAAGCGCTTATCCCAGCTCCATAAAGATGGTTTGCTGAACTCATTTAATTTTGAATCATATGAGACATGCGAGTCATGCCTACTAGGCAAGATGACCAAGACTCCATTTAGTGGACACAGTGAGAGAGCGACTGACTTGTTAGGTCTTATACATAGTAATGTATGTGACCCTTTCAATGTCACTACTGGAGGTGGTTATAGGTACTTCATTACATTTACTGATGACTTCAGTAGATATGGCTATGTGTAATTGATGACACATAAGTCTGAATCCTTTGAAAAGTTCAAAGAATTTAAGAATTAAGTACAAAACCAGCTTGGCAAGAGTATTAAGATACTTCGATCAGATTGAGGTGGGGAATACCTTAGCCATGAGTTTCGTGACTATCTAGCTGGGTGTGAGATTCTATCCTAACTCACTCCTCCTGGAACACCACAGTGGAATGGTGTATCTGAAATGAGGAATTGTACCCTATTAGATATGGTACGGTCTATGATGAGTCACACAGATCTTTCTACATTCCTTTGGGGCTATGCTCTTGTAACACCCCTAGAAAGCCTAGATAAGAAAGTAAGGATAATGAGAGTTTGAAGGTAGTGAAAAGAAGGTGTAAATATTCTAAGTTGAATATTAAGATGGGAAGGATTTAGATGATTAAAACTTTATGAAAGAAAATAAAGTTGAGAATATAAATCATCTATATTTATAATACATGGAATTAATGTAAACAAAAGGAAGGAATATGAGATAATATATATGTGTATGAAATATTTATGCATAATGCATAATATGGTGATATATGAATTATTATGTACAAAAGAATATCAATAATATGTTAGAAGAGAAATAGGATTGAACCTTGGACCTCTTGTAAGGAACATGTATAGGATATCAAAGGGGATAGGAGAATTATTGATAAGGAGAGAAAGGACTAAGTAGTTAAGAATAAGAAAGGATTCTTTTTACTTAAAAGGAAAAGGAAGTAAAAAGAAGTAAAATATACATAACCAAGTTTTGATCCTTGGTTCTCTTGTGGATGCATGCATATGTTAACCAAGTGTGATAGGAGAGGATATTGTAAGAGGAGAGATAGGAATTTTAATTAAAGGAAAGAAAGAGAGAAATTAAAGGAAAGAAAAGAGAGAACTCAAGAAGCATTTCTCTAGAATATTCTTATCATTAAAGAGGAGAAATAAATAAGGAGGATGAATCAAGTCAAGTTTTCCTCCCTCATTTTAGTATAAATAGGCATGGAGGGTGGCTTCATCCTCAACTCACTCTCCTCCTCTTCTCCTAGAGGTGCTGAGACACTCCCTCTTTTCTTTCTTTCTTTTTGTTGCCGAGCAACACAAGAGGAAGAAGCCTCCTCTTCTTCCTCCTCCTCTCCACCAAAAGACCTAGCCACTTCTTCCTCCATTGGTGCCGAGCAAAGCAAGCAAGGAAGAAAGGTCCACAAGCAAGTTCTCAACTCTAGGAAACTTAAGCAAAGAAGGTAAGCTTCCCTCACCTGT
Organism: Zingiber officinale; assembly: GCF_018446385.1. Classification (NCBI taxonomy): domain Eukaryota; kingdom Viridiplantae; phylum Streptophyta; class Magnoliopsida; order Zingiberales; family Zingiberaceae; genus Zingiber; species Zingiber officinale. The sequence goes on along the minus strand of NC_055992.1, from coordinate 50,078,174 downwards.
GGTACAAGGCTTTTATGTGATTTTCGATTTATAAGGATTAGAAAACCTAGGAAAGAATTTAAGAAAATTCGGCTAAAGAAAAGGTTTTCAAATCTAAGATGATTTAAACAAGACCTCATTTCATGATAAGATTTTCTATGCTATGTAGAAGGATTCTTTTCCATGATTTTATACTGATATGATGTATGATCAGAGGAGTATCTAACCCTAGGATTTAACCAAAAATATTTTAAAGAGGCTAGGAAGATTATTGTCTAACCAAACTAGTGCAAGGTTCCTTCTATGAAATGCTAAGGACCTTTCTTTGGTTTTCTTGCTTGGAAATTAATTGGAACCAAAAGAAAACTCACTTGTATGCTTCGAACCAGAAAGGTTAAGGGTTAGAAAGACTAAACATGCTCCTATGATAGGATATAAAGTTTCTTAAAGGGTGTTCACATTGCTAGAAACTCATGAACTCTTTTTAGGGTTTTTCGGCCATGATAAAAGGGATAGCTTAGATTAGCCTAAACAAAAATATTAATATGCTCAAGACCTCTGTGATATTATGATATGAAAGTTGATTAATGCTCTCATGTTTAATTGGAATGTAGAAAATTAGTTACATGATATAAGACATGTAAGATCACAAGAGTCCTAGCTTGTTTATGATCCAATTTTGTGTATGATGTTCTTAGTAACTTTTGCCATGATATTTACTTAGGCTTTCCATGCTTTAGGCCACTTAAGAAACCTAGCTTAAGGACTGGTAGGTTTCGGCCATGAAGGAAAATAAAAGAAAAAGGGAAAGAAACCTAGGAAATGCTATACATAATGAGAAGAAATGAAATTATGTTATGTAATATGCCATGATATGTTATAGTATAAGGAAATGCTATACATAATGAGAAGAAATGAAATTATGTTATGTAATATGCCATGATATGTTATAGCATAGGAAATGCTATACATAATGAGAAGAAATGAAATTATGTTACGTAATATGCCATGATATGTTATAGCATAGGAAATGCTATACATAATGAGAAGAAATGAAATTATGTTACGTAATATGCCATGATATGTTATAGCATAGGAAATGCTATACATAATGAAAAGAAATGAAATTATGTTACGTAATATGCCATGATATGTTATAGCATAGGAAATGCTATACATAATGAGAAGAAATGAAATTATGTTACGTAATGATATGTTATAGCATAGGAAATGCTATACATAATGAAAAGAAATGAAAAAGGAAATGCATGAAAGATTGTTAGGGACATGATATGATAGTTATGCATGATAAGTTATTTTTTTGTATGGTTTGTACCAAGGGTGGGCTCCGTAAACGCCCCGGGGTCGATGGAGTAAGACTCGGGCCTCGTCAGTAATGGGCCTCTGAATGCCCTAGGTCGATGGAGTAAGACTCGGGCCTAGTATGTATGCATGGTAGGGTTCAAGACTTGCTACCTTGGACCTACCTATGAAGCACGCGCATTATGTATGTGGTACAAACCGGGATCCCCTCTAATGATGATATTAATTTCAAGTACTTATAAGTATAAGTTTTCAAATTCATGATGCATTGCCTACATATGTGCTTGAATTATCTGATGATTAGATATAATGTCATGTGATATTATATGAATATGAATATGATACCCTTGTATGTCGTATGCTTATGATACCTCGCATGATATTGATATGCAATGATATGAATTCGGTTTTAGTGAGTAGGAAAGGAACTTACTGAGCCATGAGTGCTCATAGCTTACTTTCCTTGTACCGCAGATAAAAGAGAAAGATGGATGTACAACGGAGCAGCAGGAGGAGCAGATAGTGATGTGTGTGGTGGTGGCTCGGCAAGAACGATTCGGACAAATTAATATTTTTAGTTATATGATCAATATATGCACATTCGAACTAATCAGAATATGTGATATCATGCTTATTTAAATAAAAGGAATGATTTAAAATTTTCCGCTGTTATAGTATAACTAAAGCATGTACGTAAGTAGTATAAGATCGTAGCGCCGCCTTGGGTAAGAAGGGTGGGCGTTACAGGTGGTATCAGAGCGAAGTTTTGCCAGCTCACTACACACACATCAAGCTCCTTCCTGTCGCTCCAAGTAAGTACAGTTGCTTAATTTATTTATATGCAAAAATTAGTATGATACTCTAGGATACATGAATAATAGCCTAGGAAGGATACCTTAAGCTATACCCTAGAGAAGGGTGCATGATGGCAAGTATGTGTTAAAAATAGTATGATACTCTAGGATGCATGAATGGTAGCCTAGGAAGGATACCTTAAGTTATACCCTAGAAAATGGTGCAAGATGATAAGTAGGTGATATTCTAGGATGCATGAATGGTAGCCTAGATACAAGAACCTTAGGCTATAACATAAGAAGGAATCTGAGCAGAAATTGTCATTCTAAGTTCGGGGATGAACTTTCAATAAGTAGGGGAGTTTGTAACACCCCTAGAAAGCCTAGATAAGAAAGTAAGGATAATGAGAGTTTGAAGGTAGTGAAAAGAAGGTGTAAATATTCTAAGTTGAATATTAAGATGGGAAGGATTTAGATGATTAAAACTTTATGAAAGAAAATAAAGTTGAGAATATAAATCATCTATATTTATAATACATGGAATTAATGTAAACAAAAGGAAGGAATATGAGATAATATATATGTGTATGAAATATTTATGCATAATGCATAATATGGTGATATATGAATTATTATGTACAAAAGAATATCAATAATATGTTAGAAGAGTAATAGGATTGAACCTTGGACCTCTTGTAAGGAACATGTATAGGATATCAGAGGGGATAGGAGAATTATTGATAAGGAGAGAAAGGACTAAGTAGTTAAGAATAAGAAAGGATTCTTTTTACTTAAAAGGAAAAGGAAGTAAAAAGAAGTAAAAATATACATAACCAAGTTTTGATCCTTGGTTCTCTTGTGGATGCATGCATATGTTAACCAAGTGTGATAGGAGAGGATATTGTAAGAGGAGAGATAGGAATTTTAATTAAAGGAAAGAAAAGAGAGAAATTAAAGGAAAGAAAAGAGATAACTCAAGAAGCATTTCTCTAGAATATTCTTATCATTAAAGAGGAGAAATAAATAAGGAGGATGAATCAAATCAAGTTTTCCTCCCCTCATTTTAGTATAAATAGGCATGGAGGGGTGACTTCATCCTCAACTCACTCTCCTCCTCTTCTCCTAGAGGTGCCGAGACACTCCCTCTTTTCTTTCTTTCTTTCTTTTTGTTGCCGAGCAACACAAGAGGAAGAAGCCTCCTCTTCTTCCTCCTCCTCTCCACCAAAAGACCTAGCCACTTCTTCCTCCATTGGTGCCGAGCAAAGCAAGCAAGGAAGAAAGGTCCACAAGCAAGTTCTCAACTCTAGGAAACTTAAGAAAAGAAGGTAAGATTCCCCTCACCTGTGGTACAAGGCTTTTATGTGATTTTCGGATTTATAAGGATTAGAAAACCTAGGAAAGAATTTAAGAAAATTCGGCTAAAGAAAAGGTTTTCAAATCTAAGATGATTTAAACAAGACCTCATTTCATGATAAGATTTTCTATGCTATGTAGAAGGATTCTTTTCCATGATTTTATATTGATATGATGTATGATCAGAGGAGTATCTAACCCTAGGATTTAACCAAAAATATTTTAAAGAGGCTAGGAAGATTATTGTCTAACCAAACTAGTGCAAGGTTCCTTCTATGAAATGCTAAGGACCTTTCTTTGGTTTTCTTGCTTGGAAATTAATTGGAACCAAAAGAAAACTCACTTGTATGCTTCGGACCAGAAAGGTTAAGGGTTAGAAAGACTAAACATGCTCCTATGATAGGATATAAAGTTTCTTAAAGGGTGTTCACATTGCTAGAAACTCATGAACTCTTTTTAGGGTTTTTCGGCCATGATAAAAGGGATAGCTTAGATTAGCCTAAACAAAAATATTAATATGCTCAAGACCTCTGTGATATTATGATATGAAAGTTGATTAATGCTCTCATGTTTAATTGGAATGTAGAAAATTAGTTACATGATATAAGACATGTAAGATCACAAGAGTCCTAGCTTGTTTATGATCCAATTTTGTGTATGATGTTCTTAGTAACTTTTGCCATGATATTTACTTAGGCTTTCCATGCTTTAGGCCACTTAAGAAACCTAGCTTAAGGACTGGTAGGTTTCGCCATGAAGGAAAATAAAAGAAAAGGGAAAGAAACCTAGGAAATGCTATACATAATGAGAAGAAATGAAATTATGTTATGTAATATGCCATGATATGTTATAGCATAAGGAAATGCTATACATAATGAGAAGAAATGAAATTATGTTATGTAATATGCCATGATATGTTATAGCATAGGAAATGCTATACATAATGAGAAGAAATGAAATTATGTTACGTAATATGCCATGATATGTTATAGCATAGGAAATGCTATACATAATGAGAAGAAATGAAATTATGTTACGTAATATGCCATGATATGTTATAGCATAGGAAATGCTATACATAATGAAAAGAAATGAAATTATGTTACGTAATATGCCATGATATGTTATAGCATAGGAAATGCTATACATAATGAGAAGAAATGAAATTATGTTACGTAATGATATGTTATAGCATAGGAAATGCTATACATAATGAAAAGAAATGAAAAAGGAAATGCATGAAAGATTGTTAGGGACATGATATGATAGTTATGCATGATAAGTTATTTTTTTGTATGGTTTGTACCAAGGGTGGGCTCCGTAAACGCCCCGGGGTCGATGGAGTAAGACTCGAGCCTCGTCAGTAATGGGCCTCTGAATGCCCTAGGTCGATGGAGTAAGACTCGGGCCTAGTATGTATGCATGGTAGGGTTCAAGACTTGCTACCTTGGACCTACCTATGAAGCGCGCGCATTATGTATGTGGTACAAACCGGGATCCCCTCTAATGATGATATTAATTTCAAGTACTTATAAGTATAAGTTTTCAAATTCATGATGCATTGCCTACATATGTGCTTGAATTATCTGATGATTAGATATAATGTCATGTGATATTATATGAATATGAATATGATACCCTTGTATGTCGTATGCTTATGATACCTCGCATGATATTGATATGCAATGATATGAATTCGGTTTTAGTGAGTAGGAAAGGAACTTACTGAGCCATGAGTGCTCATAGCTTACTTTCCTTGTACCGCAGATATGGGGGACGGATATTCGGAATGACGGAGCAGCAGGAGGAGCAGATAGTGATGTGTGTGGTGGTGGCTCGGCAAGAACGATTCGGACAAATTAATATTTTTAGTTATATGATCAATATATGCACATTCGAACTAATCAGAATATGTGATATCATGCTTATTTAAATAAAAGGAATGATTTAAAATTTTCCGCTGTTATAGTATAACTAAAGCATGTACGTAAGTAGTATAAGATCGTAGCGCCGCCCTTGGGTAAGAAGGGTGGGCGTTTATAGCTCTAGACACGACAGCCTTTATACTCAACCGAGTTCCATCCAAGGCTGTAATAAAGACACCATATAGGATAGATGCCTAGGTGTCTTTTATGAGGATTTGGGGTTGTGAGGCTTACGTTCGATGTCAAGTCTCAGATAAATTGGGACCCAAATCCGACAAGTGCTATTTTATTGGATATCCCAAGGAAACGAAGGGATATTAGTTCTACATTCCCAGTCAACACAAGATAGTTGTGGCTAAGACTGGGGTATATCTAGAAAGGGATTTTGTTTCTAGAAAGACTAGTGAGAGTACGTTCGATCTTGAAGAAGTTCAAGATGTGAACAATAGCACTGAAGCCTTGATGGAAGGTGAACTGGAACCACAAAGTGTTGTGGATGATTTTGTTCCACAAGGAGTTGAGGAACCACAACCAGTTCAAGTAGACATACCTCTTCGCAGGTTTGATAAGGCACGTCGTCAGCTTGAGAGATACTCATTTCTCTTGTTTGACCATGATGACGTTGTGCGCATAGAGGATGAGCCCACCTCCTATCAAGAAGTTGTGATGAGACAAGATTCCGAGAAATAGCTAAAAGCCATGAGATCCGAAATGGAATCCATGTACACTAACCAAGTATAGACTTTGGTTGATCCACCTGAGGGTGTAAAACCCATAGGGTGTAAGTGGGTCTTTAAGAGAAAGACTGACATGGATGGACTTATCTATAAGGGTCGCTTGGTAGCTAAAGGTTTCAAGCAGATTCATGGTATTGACTATGATGAAACATTTTCTCCAGTAGTGATGTTTAAGTCCATTCGGATCATGCTTGCTATTGCAGCATACCATGACTATGAGATATGGCAGATGGATGCCAAAACCACATTTCTAAATGGAAACCTACTTGAGGATGTGTACATGACACAACCTAAGAGTTTTGAAGATCCACAGCATACTGGCAGAGTATGCAAGCTCCATAGGTCCATTTATGGACTAAAGCAAGCTTCTCAGAGCTGAAATCTTCGGTTCGATGATGCAATCAAACAGTTTGATTTTATCAAGAATAAAAATGAACCTTGTGTCTACAAGAAGGTTGTTGAAAGCACAGTTGTCTTCCTTATATTGTATGTGGATGACATACTACTCATTGGGAAAGACATCCCTTTGCTACAGTCTGTCAAGACTTGGCTAGGGACTTGTTTCTCAATGAAGGACTTAGGTGAAGCATCCCGCATTCTAGGCATACAGATCTATAGAGATAGATCTAAGAGGTTGCTTGGCCTAAGTCAGAGTATATATATTGACAAGGTACTCCTTCGGTTTTCCATACAGAACTCCAAGAAGGGATTTCTGTCGATGTCACATGGCGTGAGTCTTTCGAAGACTCAAGGTCCCTCTTCTAGAGAGGAGAGAGACCGCATGGATCAGATCCCGTATGCCTCAGCCATAGGATCTATCATGTACGCCATGCTATGTACTCATCCTGATGTCTCGTATGCTTTGAGCATGACAAGCAGATACCAGTCAGATCCAGGTGAAAGTCACTGGATAGCGGTCAAGAATATTCTTGAGTACTTAAGAAGGACTAAAGAATATTTCTTGATATCTGGAGGTGATGACGAGCTAGCTCTAAAGGGTTACAGTGATGCCAGCTTCCAGACCGACCAGGATGATTATCAATCGCAGTCAGGGTTTATGTTTTGCATAAATGGTGGTGCTGTGAGCTAGAAGAGTTCGAAGCAGGACACAGTAGCTGATTCTACGACAAAGGCCGAGTATATTGCTGCATCAGAAGCAGCAAAGGAGGAAGTTTGGATCCGTAAGTTTATTACCGAGCTTGGGGTGGTTCCTAGCATAGCTGATCACATAGAGCTCTATTGTGACAATAATTGAGCAATAGCACAGGCTAAGGAACCTCGCTCACACCAGCGGACCAAACACATACTACAGCGCTTCCATCTCATTCGAGAGATTATCGAGAGAGGAGATGTGAAGATTTGCAGAGTACCCACAGAGGCTAACATCGCAGATCCCTTGACCAAGGCTTTGGCACAGAGAAAGCATGATGGTCACACTAGGTCATTAGGCCTTAGATCCTACACTAATTGACACTAGTGCTAGTGGGAGATTATTAGTTAGAGCCCTAGAGCCAATCATTTGATGATTGATGTATGGACTCGTTGTATCATATTCTTGTATATAAATAAAGACATTTGTTTTTGGTTATTATACTTACTTGTATTGGTGCCAAATAACTAAGTATAATAGCGTCCTTGAGTAGAAGGTTCTTACCTATATCAATCGGTTAGTTGAACCGATAGTGATATGATATACGGAACACTACTCTTAATCATTCCTAGTCGAGTGTTAACATTCAGGGACAATGTTAATGCAATAAGACTAGCATGTAGGCCAACTCGATGACTTGATCTCATAAGCCATGGATATAGAGATATCAAGTTGACACATGGGTATGCATTGGAGAATGCATACTGAATGACCCGCCATGAGAAAGTATCATGGATCGTTATATGTGTGTCATATACTTTCTCATGTGGCTATTAGTATGACTACTAGTCCTTAGACCTGAAGTCACCATGGTTCCCTACATAAGGAGTTATGTACTTTGGTTTCGTCAAACGTCACCCGTAACTGGGTGGACTATAAAGGCGATTACTGGGTATGTAACAAATTATGTGGAGGGATTTGAGTGATGTAGATGGGATCTATCCCTCCTATATGACGGGAGTGACATCGATATTCTTGATAGAGTGAAACCACTAAGTGCATGACCATGCCCAAATGAGTCAATATGAGATATTGAGCTCATTTGATCGAGTGAGTCTACTTGGAGTTTGAGATTTAGATTGATTAGAGTATGACAAGGTCTATGTCTCATATTGATCAATCTAGATGTATAGGATAGAAGGACAATGTCATATATTGTGAGGAGTCACAATTAGTAATCACAAGGTGATGTTGGATCTCAACATTCTTGTAACTTGGGTAGTAATGATGTATTGCTAGATACCGCTCATTACTTATGCTTCTAAATAGGTTTAGGAGCATTGCCAACGTTACAAGAACATATAGGGTCACACACAAAGGGCAATTAGATGGAAATTAGGTTCATTTGATGAACCTAAATGATTAGGTTCATATGATGAACCAAATTGGATTAAGAGTAATCCAAAGTAGGCTAATTGAGTTGGACTCAATTTGGTTCATGTGTTAAGTGAGTCTAATTTGGACTTAGACTCATTTAATCAATTTAATTCAATGGATAGAGATTCATTAAATTAAAATTGACTTGAACCAATGGTTAGATTAGAACAACCAAGGGAGAGAAGTGGTCAAGTTTGACTTGACTTGAGAGGAAAATGAAGGGTCAATTTTGACTTGACCATTTGCCACCCATTGGTGAGTTGACATTAAGTGGTCCAATGATGATGCTCCACATCATCATGGTTACTTAAGTGGAATGCCACCTCATGGGAGTTACCAAGAGTTGTGACTCTTGGCATCCCATGGAGGTTACAATTCCCCTTTAAGTGGCCGGCCACTCTTGATGAGAAGTTAGTGCATTTTTGTGTGCTTGTGTGAGTAACTCCATCATCTTCTTCCTCTCTAGTTTTCTTCTTGCTCTCCCTCTCCTCCATTACTGATCTCTAAGGTTGCTAGCACATCCTTAGAGGTTCTTTCCATCTCTTGCTTGTGTGGATACACATAGAGAAGTGTCTACTTTGACACTTTCGAGATCCGGTGAACCGAGGACGAGCGGGATTGCGAAGGGCTTCACATCAAGGGTAAATTCCTTCTCCTTGTAGATGTAGTTTAGAACTAGTGTAAGAAACTCATACTCGTAATGTTTTTCGAAATTTTAATTTTCGCACGGATCCGGTGGTTGGAGTTTCGGGGTTTCCGCAACGTAAAAAGGAATTTTTGCGGCCTGAAAAACCTAACATGTGTTACCTGAGTCACCACCCCATCTCATTCCTTTGATCTCTTAGAGCTGTCATAGCAGCACCTCTCTTCTACTTCTCCAAACACACTCAAGAAATTTTTTTTCTCCTATCTTTTTTATGTTTCATGTATATTTTCTCCCAAACTCACTGCCACCGTCTCCTCCTCCTTCTTCCACGCTCCTCCTTTTCTCTTTCCACTCCTCAAACTCTAGCCACTAGTAGCATCAACAACATTGGCAGCTTCTCCCTTCTACCCCTCACCGTAGCTTATTTAGTTGTCTCCTCTATTTCTTTAGTCATTGTGGCCATTCCCTTCTCCTCCCTCAAAGGAAAATCAGGATCATTGAAGAAAGCTTTGGGATCTAGATCAAGGTATAACACTAAAGACAAGTACACACCAAGGTTTGACGGTTTTAAACTCATCAAAATGCTAGTAATAATGCAACGGTGATTCATCCTTTCACTTTTTTCTTGAATTTTGTTGCTCCATGTTGTTCCTTGCCCCATCGTTTTTTTCCTAATTTGCTACAATTGAAAAGAAGGAAAAAAGCAAAAACAAAATAAATAGACACAAGAAAACAAAAAAAATGTCTGAAATCTCTTCTATAAATTTTGGGGAAATACCTCCATCATCACAAAATGTTTCCTTACCTATGAATATGATTCCTTTTTTACCGATCAAGTCTAGCAATGCTAACTATTTACTTTAGAAAACACATCTTCTTCCTTTGCTTTATGTTCATGACAAATACTTGTAAATGTGTTGTACAATCAAAAAGTATACGGTTATCATCAAGTAATAAAATATTGATTCCACATGAACAGTTGATTAAACACTTGTTGAATTCGCATGATGAATTATCTAGACAATTGAAGAGTGGTTTTGACACTAATACTTGAGAGAGATCCAGAAAAGAGAGAGATAGGAGGAAAGAGAGAGAAGAGAGAGGGAACGATTGTGAGCGCAAGTGAACAAATAGAAGGAGGAGTTGGATGGTGGATGAAAGATTCTAGGAGTTTGATTTCACTATGTTTCTCGTTAATGTTCCTATGCATTGTTCATTTTCTTACCTCCATGCTTACATTATTGTAGGTCTTCTAACTAAAATTCAGTTCAACCCTGTGAAGATCGTACCAGAGAGTTTACTCAAGTTCTAATGTTATTAAATAAATAAGTAATTCTGTAAAGTCTGGTTAAAGGGTTATGTTGACCTCCGCAAGTCACTATATGAAAATCGACAATATACTTCGGATATTATCCGAAATAATAGGTAGATATTTACTGAAATAGACGCACGTGAAGTAAAAGGGTTATTTTTTTACTTCGGCAAACGATTACCGAAGTTTATCACCGGTCCAAAACCGGTTCAAAATCGGACCGATTTCGAAGTAAAAAAACTCTATTACTTCATCAAGACCAGTAAAAATATCGAAGTAGTTGATGATATATTACTGCATAGGTTACATTGTTTGACGAAGTTTAAAGAAGTTACAACTTCATAATTTTTTATATTATGGTGTAGTAAATAGTTAATAGTACTTCTGTATATTTTAGCTTGATCGAAGTAATTGTTATTGTATTACTTCATCGTAGTATGGAAGTAGGAAAGCATATTTTACTACACTTCAACAATTTAAGTTAGCACAGTAATACGTACGAACGACATCAACAAGTTTAATCAGTGACAAAGTAAATAGTTTCTTTAATTACGACATTATTTAAATTTACTGAAGTCTTATGTGATATGGGTTAGGTTTCATAGGCCTCCCGTAAGAAAGGGAAAGGATATAACCAAACGGAGAAGATAGGTCAATATCGGCCGGGATATACCTCAAAAGAAGTAGGTCGATATCGGCCGAGATATGCCTCCAAGGAGGTAGACCAATATCGATCGAGACACACCTTCGAGAAGGAAAGCCAATATCGGCCGGGATATGCCTCTAAAGAGGCAGACCCATATCGATCAGCATGTACCTTAAAGGAGGTAGACTAATATCGGCCGGGATATACCTCGAAGGAGGTAGGCTAATATCGACCGGGATATACCTCGAATGAGGTAGGCTAATATCGATCGAGACACACCTTCGAGAAGGAAAGCCAATATCGGCCGGGATATACCTCAAAGGAGGTAGACCAATATCGATCAAGACATACTTTCAGGAAAAGAAGATCAATATCGGCCGGGATATGCCTCCAAGGAGACAGACCCACATCGATCAGCATATACCTCAGAGGAGGTATGCTAATATCGGTCGGGATATACCTCAAAGGAGGTAGGTCAATATCGATCGAGACATACTTTCAGGAAAGAAGATCAATATCGGCCGGGATATGCATCCAAGAAGGCAGACCCACATCGATCAGCATATACCTCAAAGGAGGTAGACTAATATCGGTCGGGATATACCTCAAAGGAGGTAGGATAATATGAGTTGAGACATACCTTTAAGAAAGAAAGCCAGATACCGGCTAAGCTGAATAATACCTGGAAAAAATACTTGATAAAAATTACATACTTGATAAAACATAGCCCAATGCTAGCTGGGATAATGAACGTAAAGGAGCATGAACGGGCATTGCTCAAGGAGCCTCATGAGAGGTAATAGTAATTGATCAAACATAATTAAGCTTAACCCCGATCAACACAAGAAACATTAGTACATTAAAGCTATCTTTGATGTAGCAAACACAGGAGGGGTGAATAGGAAGGATAGGAACACTTTGAAAAAGAACTGGTAAGATAGAAGAGAAGTAATATTACGAATAAAGTAGTTCCTGAATATATTTGCAGTATATGATTGTATAACCAGTGTTATATATTTTGGCGGGAAATGTGTTTTTAGACCATTTTGCATGTGCTAGATGACAAAGAAGGTACATCTGGGGTATGAAGGAGATTCCTTAAAAAGTCATTTACCACAAGTATACAACTTACGTCATCTCATAACAAACTCTAACAAATCGGGGTCCACTTCATGACTACGGAGGTTATATGAAGTGGTATAAAAAGGGGAATCCTCTCCATTGGCTAGGGAGGTTCACATCATTGCGCACATTCATAACCCTAATTTCTCTACTACTTATTGGTGTGGGAAGCATCCGACGATCGAAATCGTGTTTTGATAATGACAAAGGATTCAAAGTTAAGATGTTTTGAGATCTAACAAGTCTACTTGAGTATTTCAGGAAAGTCCTAACTGCGGTTAGGCAAAGAGAAAACCCTAAGGGGTGGTAACCCTAGGTCATAGGGGGTGGTAGCCCTATGCGGAAAGTCTTGGCAAGTAGATGGCTTCAGGCAAAAGTCCTAGGGGTGGTAACCCTAGGTGGAAAGTCCTGGTGTCGCGAACCAGGTGAAAGACTGGACTAGCCGGGAAGCGAATGTCTAGCAGAAAGTCTGGAAGCGTCGAGTGCTGAGCAAAAGTCCAGTCGATCTGGAGGATCACACTAGCAATAGGTAAATCTCCTGAGTGGAGTAGGTGAAGACGCGTTCCCCGTAGAGGGAACAGTAGGCGTCGGGTCGACCTAGGATTTCCGGACGGAAATCCGAAGTCAGACCCGGATAGTCTGATGACTATCGATAATATTTTATTACCTTATTTATGGCTTTATGTGCTAACTTTGTGTTGTAGGATATTGTTTGGGACTAACATGTCTTGCAGGTACAAAATAATGAAGTCTTCCCTCGGATGAACAGTGTCCGAGGCCCCTCCATGGAGCTTGGAGGCGCCTCGGGTGCAAAAGCTGAGCTGGCCGTGAAACAGGGCTGAAGGCGCCTCGGAGGGTTATGGAGGCGCCTTGGAAGGCGCCTTGAAGACCCATGAAGGCGCCTTCTAGCAGATAGATTTCGACCAGTTCGTCACTGATCCACGCATGCGACTCGAGCGAACTGGAGGCGCCTCGGACGAGCTTGGAGGCGCCTCCAGCATGCTTTAAAAGCAGGGTTCGAGCAGCACCTCATATCATACAATTCCAAGCCTTCTCTCATTCACGTGCTGCTCCAAAAGATGCTTCGAAGTACTGCTACTCGTGCTCGACGACCCAGAGCTCCGAGATTTCATTTTCCGTCGTTGGTATAGATTTATTTATTGCACTTATTGTAATACATAGTTTGTAATAATCGTGCTTATAGTTGTTGCCCACCGAAAGCGATTAAGGATCGCGGGCCTTCGAGTAGGAGTCGATCTAGGCTCCGAACGAAGTAAACGACCGTGTTCTTGTGTGTTTGTTTCTTATTCCGCTGCTTTAATTACTCAACGAACATTTTACGATTCCGATAATCGAACGAAATATGTAAGTTAGAGCCCTAGAGCCAATCATTTGATGATTGTATTATGGACTTATTGTATCATATTCTTATATATATAAATAAAGGTATTTGTTTTCATTATTATACTTACTTGTATTGGTGCCAAATAAACTAAGTATAATAGCGTCCTTGAGTAGAAGGTTCTCACCTATATCAATCGGTTAGTTGAACCGATAGTGAGATGATATAGGGAACACTACTCTTAATCATTCCTAGTCGAGTGTTAACATTCAGGGACAATGTTAATGCAATAAGACTAGCATGTAGGCCAACTCGATGACTTGATCTCACAAGTCATGGATATAGAGATATCAAGTTGACACATGGGTATGCATTGGAGAATGCATACTGAATGACCCGCCATGAGAAAGTATCATGGATCGTTATATGAGTGTCATATACTTTCTCATGTGGCTATTAGAATGACTACTAGTCCTTAGACCTGAAGTCACCATGGTTCCCTATATAAGGAGTTATGTACTTTGGTTTCGTCAAACGTCACCCGTAACTGGGTGTACTATAAAGGCGATTACTGGGTATGTAACGAATTATGTAAAGGGATGTGAGTGATGTAGATGGGATCTATCCCTCCTATATGACGGGAGCGACATCGATATTCTTGATAGAGTGAGACCACGAAGTTCATGGCCATGTCCAAATGAGTCAATATGAGATATTGAGCTCATTTGATTTAGTGAGTCTACTTGGAGTTCAGGATTTAGATTGATTAGAGGATGACACAGTCTATGCCTCGTTTTGATCAATCTAGATGTCAGGATAGAAGGACACTTGTCATATATTGTGAGGAGTCACAATTAGTAGTCACAAGGTGATGTTGGATCTCAACATTCTTTTAGCTTGGGTAGTAATGATGTGTTGCTAGATACCGGTCATTACTTATGCTCCTTAATGGGTTTAGGGGCATTGCCAAGTTACAAGAACCTATAGGGTCACACACTAAAGACAATTAGATGGAGATTAGGCTAATATGATGAACCAAGAGGATTAGGTTCATATGATGAATCAAATTGGATTAAGAGTAATCCTAATTGGGCTAATTGAGTTGGACTCAAGTTGATTCATGTGTTCAATGAGTCTAATTTAGATTATGACTCATTGAATCAATTTAATTAAATGAATTAGATTCATTATATTAAATTGGCTTGAATTAAATGGTTGGATTAGATCAACCATGAGAGAGATTAAGTCAAGTTTGACTTGACTTGAGAGGAAGATGAAGAGTCAAGTTTGACTTGACTTTTTGCCACCTCATTGGTGACTTGGCATTAAGTGGCCAATGATGATGTGCCACATCATCATGTTTAGCACATGTGTGTGCCACCTCATGGAGGTTACAAATCTATTCTCTTTAATGGCCACATTTAATGGGAATGGGAGTTACACTTGTGCTTGTGGCCGACCACTTTTGGTTGTGAATGAGAATTCATTTTTCATTCAAGACAATTCACATCATCTTCTTCCTCTTGCTCTCTTCTTGCTCTTCCTCTCCTCTCTTGGCCGAACACCATCTAGGTGCTAGCACACCTATTGTTTGGTCTTCTCCACCTAATTAGTTCGTGTGGATACTTCTAGAGAGTTGTCTACCTTGACAACTTGAGATCCGGCATCTCCTTGGACGAGTGGGACTTGCGAAGGGCACGCAACGAGGGTAATATTCTTCTCCTCTATAGATTTAGTATAAATCTAAGTTAGAAACTCGTACTCATAATATTTTCGAAAGTTTTATTCTTCGCACGGATCCGTGGCTTGGGGTTTCGGGGTTTCCGCGGCCCGAAAAACCCAACAATGGTATCAGAGCCACGTGCGAAGACTTGTACAAATTTAATTTGATTTTTGTGAAAAATATAGCTTCTGTGATTTTCTGTAAATTTAAGTTTTTTCTGGTTTTTATGAGTAATTTTCTCGTAGAAGCGAAGCACAAGTGTTTACACGCTTGTAGGCTTCGACTACCGAGAAGATGTTTCCGAAACGGCAAGGTTTCGCCCCAAAAATTTTTGGGATAGTGGACTAAGGCGCTTTTGGATTGCTTAGGGACACTCGCGATGGTTAGATCGCGGGTAGGGGCGCTGCCCATGGCCCCGCAAGGGGATTCGTTCCGCGATTGCGCTCGAAAACCGCTAAACGGAACCGTCAGGAAATTTTACTCGTAAAAATTGTAAAAATTAGTATTAAAATTATATAAAATTATGGAAATTACATAATTTAGAATTATGTTAATTTGTGATAGTCATGACCCAAAAGACCCAATCTGATTGGATTTGTGCGCCGTTATTTGTGTTGTGCGTGTTGTACATTTGATTCGCGACCTGCGCGTCGTGCCTTTCTCTATTATTTATTCTTGTTGTAAATAAGTTTAGACTCGAATGTAACTCGAGTTCCAAAATTGTAATGTACAAAATTGGAGCGGTGGAAGGTCTACTCGAGACGGAGTTACGAGAAGGGCACGAGAAACACAAGGTGGTCAAGGGAAGGAACTTGAGAAGCTGTTGACCCTAGGTTGACCATCCGATCTTCTCATTGGCTTGAGAAGATCATAGTAGGGTCATGACTAATTACAAATTAATTTAATTAATTGCTTGTGTATATGTGATACATGATTAAGTAATTAATTAGTGCCTAACGATTAGATTAGATCTAAGTCGTTCACATGATGCACCCTTTCGATTAGATTAGATCTATCGAGTATATGATACGCATCATCATTTAGATTAGATCTAAATCACGCCAACTCTAATGCCTACCGTACCATGATACCTATCACTACCTCGATCACATGTGTTGTTGAATCTGCCAAAGCAGAGCAACACATATTATCTTGGTAGGGTACGGAGGGACAATCTTGGTCCCGCTTATCAACGCATGGGCGAATAGAAACTCAATTAGATTGAGTATTCCTAGTTAACTCGGTTGGATCGAGTACAACTATAGGCATTCTTTCAATGGTTGGAAAGATAGGACATAAATCACATCTATATTAATTCTTGGGCGTATTAGCCAAAGCTAACTCAAGTTTTAATATAACTGCGGATAATGATCCTATAAACAAGAGTTGCATAGAGATGTAATTGGTAAATCGTTATCTACCGATCATACTAAATCTTGGGAGTATTAGCCAAAGCTAACTCAAGGGTTAGTATGATGTGGTTCTTGTCCCACATGAATTATAAAATTCAGTGGGAGCATCATTTAGTTAAATGCCTAATTAAATGATTTAAAAGAATATGATATTTATTTTCTGCATTTTTCTGTTGTAGATAACCATGACGTCGAATACGAACACCTTCTCTCTGCGTTCTGTCCTTGAGAAGGACAAGCTCAATAGAGCAAATTTCCTGGACTGGTACAGGAACTTGAGAATAGTTCTCACCCAGGAACGTAAACTGTAAGTTCTGGAGCAGCACATTCCGGAGGCTCCTCCTACCAATGCCACGCGAGCAGATAAAGATGCTTACAAGAAGCATCAAGATGACGCATTAGATGTGTCCTGTCTAATGCTCGCGACCATGAACTCTGAGCTTCAGAAGCAACACGAGTTAATGGGCGCTTACGATATGGTTGAACATCTTCGTCAACTATATCAAGGACAAGCGAGGCATGAGAGATTTGAGATCTTAAGGGCACTATTTCAGTGCAAGATGTCAGATGGGGCTCCCGTAGGCCCATATGTACTCAAAATGATTGGGTACATAGAAAACCTACAGAGGTTGGGATTCCCACTTGGCCAAGAGCTGGCCACTGACCTCATCTTACAATCCTTGCCGGATAGCTATAGTCAGTTCGTTCTAAACTACAATATGAACGAAATTGACAAGCCATTGCCCGAGCTGCTTAGCATGTTGAGAACTGCTGAGCTGAACCTTAAGAAGGCAAAGCCCTAATGGAAAGGAAAGTCCCAAGCCAAGGGCAAAGGCAAGGCACTGAAGCCTAAGGAGGGTCGCCAAGGATGCTACAACTGCAAGGTGTACCTGGAAGAGGAACTGCAAGGTGTACTTGGAAGATCTTAAGAAGAAGCGAAGTGAGACTTCCACTTCAGGTATATATGTTATAGAAGTCAATCTATCTATTTCTTCATCATGGATATTAGATACCGGATGTGCTTCTCACATTTGTACTAATGTGCAGGCGCTGAGAAATAGCAGGACATTGGCGAAGGGCGAGGTGGACCTACGAGTAGGCAATGAAGCACGAGTTGCTGCTGTTGCTGTAGGAACTTATCATCTATCTCTGCCCTCTGGGATTGTATTAGAATTAGATGATTGTTGTTATGTGCCTGTATTAACTAAGAACATAATTTCAGTTTCTTGTTTGGACAAGAAAGGTTTCTCTTTTATTATAAAGGACAAATGTTGTTCTGTTTATTTAAAAGATATGTTCTATTGTAGTGCACCTCTGATGAACGGACTCTACATTCTAGATCTTGAAAGCCCTATCTATAACATAAATACCAAGAGGTTCAAGTCAAATGACATGAACCAAACCTATCTCTGGCACTGTCGCTTAGGTCATATAAATGACAAGCGCTTATCCCAGCTCCAAAAGGATGGTATGCTGGACTCATTTGATTTTAAATCTTATGAGACGTGCGAGTCATGCCTACTAGGCAAGATGACCAAGACTCCCTTTAGTGGGCACAGTGAGAGAGCGACTGACTTGTTAGGACTCATGCATAGTGATGTATGTGACCCTTTCAATGTCGCTGTTAGAGGCGGTTATAGGTACTTCATCACATTTACTGATGACTTCAGTAGATATGGTTATGTGTACTTGATGACACATAAGTCAGAATCCTTTGAAAAGTTCAAAGAAGTCAAGAATGAAGTACAGAACCAGCTTGGCAAGAGTATTAAGATACTTCGATCAGATCGAGGTGGAGAATACCTTAGCCATGAGTTTCGTGACTATCTAGCTGAGTGTGGGATTCTATCCCAACTCACTCCTCCTAGAACACCACAGTGGAATGGTGTATCCGAAAGGAGGAATTGTACCCTATTAGATATGGTACGATCTATGATGAGTCACACAGATCTTCTGACAGACCTTCGGGGCTATGCTCTAGACACGACAGCTTTCAGCCGTGATAAAGACACCATATAGGATATGGACTGGGAGAGAGATGCCCAGGTGTCTTTCATGAGGATTTGGGGTTGTGAGGCTTACGTTAGACGTCAAGTCTCAGACAAATTAGGACCCAAATCCGACAAGTGCTATTTCATTGGATATCCCAAGGAAACTAAGGGATATTACTTCTACATTCCCAGTTATCACAAGGTAGTTGTGGTAAAGACTGGAGTCTTTCTAGAAAGGAACTTTGTTTCTAGAAAGACTAGTGGGAGTATGTTCGATCTTGAAGAAGTTCAAGATGCAAACAATAGCACTGAAGCCTCGATGGAAGTTGAACTGGAACCACAAAGTGTCGTGGATGATGTTGTTCCACAAGAAGTTGAGGAATAACAACCAGTTCAAGTAGACATACCTCTTCGCAGGTCTGATAGGGTACGTCGTCAGCCTGAGAGATACTCATTTCTTTTATCAGACCATGATGACATTGTTGTTACGCTCCGCAAGTGTACGGAAATGTCGCAAGTAATATAAAAGATTATCGTATCCACAGGGACTGGAATAAGCACTAGAAATGTCTCAATGCGAATTAGCTAAACAACTATCCAATTGTTTCAAATGCAAAGTGAAGGTAAACAAATCTAATATTAAAGATCAACAAACAAGAGTTTAGTGTTTTGGGTTATGATAAAGGGAGATTCTAGGAGTTTCGGTTTCTTTGTAAGATTTCTTGAATGTAAATGATTCACCAATTCTTATCCCTCAATTGCCAAACACTTGTAGAAAGTTGCCGGTTCTCTCTTGCAATAGATAACCGGCTAAGGACTGAGAAATGTATCTAAATATGATCAATTAGACGTGAACCTACGTTGTCCTTACACAGAAGCGCACCTATTACTATGCCTTCCTCGGATATCAACATAGAAGCCCACAACTTATTAATCTATCAAGATACAAGAAACTAATCACAAGATCCATCCTACTCTCTTGAATATTCCTATTTCCTCTTCAAGATTATCTCTCAAACGTCCTTACACGGGCTTGCACCTGTTACGTGGATCCCTCGGATGATCGAGTGAGAGTTTATCTTTACAAAGTCCACAAGAAATCCAAACAATCAATTAGGAATGAGAATTAAGCACAAATCACCATTAATCATTCAAGATCTAATTGATACAAGCAAGACAATGTCATTGAAACAAGAAAATGACAAATCCATAAGAGATTACATCAATCCATCATACAAATACTCCCTTAATTCTAGAATACAAGATCTACTCCATGAATCGAGGAAGAATACCTGAAGAAATAAAGATTACAAGCATTTCTTAAATCCCCAATCCAAGAAACCAAGAAAAGGGGGAAAGAGAAAACTTATCTACGAAGAAGCCTTGTCTTCTGATCCAATCCTCGCTCCGGAGTCGAAATCGTCAAGAACTCCCCTCGAATCGCCCAAAAATCCTCCCAAGAATGGGAGGAAACCACCAAATCTTGCCTTCTCCCAAAGGGGGAGAGATCCCCTTTCAATTCATGAAGGAGGGTTTAAATAGAGGCGGAAGTCGGGCGCCACACGGCCCCATGACACGGCCGTGTGAGATTCACAGCCATGTCCGATTCCTTCTGGCTGCGGTAGTGTGACTCACACTAGCTCTCTTCTCTTTAAAGCAACCAAGCACGACCGTGTAGATCCACACGGCCGTGACTCCTTCTCTGGAAATGCTACACGTGTGGTGCACACGCCACCAGCCTCCCTCACTGCAGTGTAGATCTACACGGCCATGTAAGGCATCTGTTCTAATTTCTTCAAATCAAGACACGACCGTGTGAGATTCACACAGCCATGTCCTCTTCCCTTCCTGTTAAAACTACACGGCCGTGTGTGGTACACGGCCTGATGCTCTCTCCCTTCAATTCCTTCCAAGCTTGCCCGAGGATGCATAATCTTCACCAATTTCGACTCCTGTGTACAGAAAATGCACAAAAAGCAGATCTCCGAACCAAAAGAGTAAATACGCTAAAAGGAAAGATGGAAGTATAAAAATGCATAGATCAAGCATGCTCAAAGTATGTAAATGTGCGTAAAAACATGCATAAAAGAGTATATAATCT
Source organism: Zingiber officinale (assembly GCF_018446385.1). Lineage (NCBI taxonomy): Eukaryota > Viridiplantae > Streptophyta > Magnoliopsida > Zingiberales > Zingiberaceae > Zingiber > Zingiber officinale. The sequence continues at coordinate 50,057,241 of NC_055992.1, read as the reverse complement.
ACGCACATCACATAACTTTCTTTTAAACTATAATTTTCAAAAAAATTAAATTGTTCTACAACAAATTCATAAAACACATTCCTTTTAACTCTATCAAAAAGTTTCATTAACAAGCGTGATCATGGAAACAAGTAAAGTATGGTTCAAGCATAAGAATCTTGTGCACAGTGTAAAAGTAACTCAACACCCTTCAAGTTTCAATCCATGTCCTAGTCAAGTCGTCATCAAATTTGAATTCCTAGTGTTTCCAGTGAAAGACAAGTAACCAGTGATAGGCACTTACTCACCATTCACTTGGTTCATATTTCTCAACTAACCCAAGGTCTCAAAGGTGTGCTCAATCTCAAGGGAAGCTAAGCAGTCATTTCCCTAGTAACCTAACTCGGTCTCAAAGGGGTGACTTGCTAGATTCCACTCATGACAACTGTTTTTTATATCCCTTATTTATTATTTTTTTTATAAGTGTTTGCATTGTACAAAACTTATTCACAAATGTACTTTTAGCACACATGTTGGGATATTTTGATTTTTCCAAATGAGCTTTAATGATTTGAGCCTCATCCAGTAACCAAAATGAAAGTTGAGAAATCACCATGGAAACCAAGTACTAAGCAAACAAGATGAATCATGACTATTTCAATGACATCAACTATTCAAGCATCAAGCACAAGTGTAGTGAAGATAAAATCCTTAAGGTCGAACCAAAACTAAAACTCATCACCATAAGATTCTTAGCTTATTAATGCTTCCCAAGATAGAAAAAAGAACTACACAAAGTTTACTACTAGCATCATTCGAACATCATGAAATTCCATTTAACTTCGTTTCTGAAAAAATTATGATACTCAAACAATTTATCAATATCATCCTGCACAAATCTCATAAAACCTCTAAGATCTTCATGAAATTCCATTTTAGCCTTATAAGCATTCATCATTTTAGAAATCTTATCACACAATTCTCTTTCACTCTTAAAACAATCTTGTAGCTTTTTAAATAGTTCCTCCTCCATAAGCTTCTTATTCTCAAGAAATTCATTAGTTGAATCTAAATCACTAGGAATATTCTTTAAAGCAGAATTAAGTTCTTGAAACATAAAACTATGAATCTCTTGGTTACCCTTAGAAACATTCCTTGGAGTAAAAGATGACAAAGCTCTAGATTGTTGCCTAGCTAACTTTAAACACCAATTCTCTTTATTATGAATTGTAGTAAAATCATGATTGGGCAATTTTAAAGGGAAACCATTTTTAATGAATAAACTAAATCCATGCTCTTCATGCTTAATCATTTTCATTGCTAAACATGAATTCAAATCCAATGTACAAGAACTCTCCACCACCTCTAATTCACTCAAATCACATCCTAATACTAAGGCCAATTGAGTAAGTAATCCCCCCAAAATAATAGGTGTGGTAGAATTCGATTTCCCTAATTTTGCCAAATGTTTAAGAAAGAAATAATCAGAATTAATTTGAACATTTTCGACCATGCCCACAAACAATACAAATCTATAAGTCTTACTGATCCCTCTTTGTCCTCCCTTCCAAATATAGTGTTTTTCATGAATAAGTAAGCATATTTAAAAATAGGATTGATAATTTGGAAAACTCTAGAATTATGAGGATCAAATAGCGGTTGTTCAGAAATTTGTCACCAAAAATGTGAATTCTCAAATTGGGGCAAAATCACACACACATCATTCTTTGGCAATTCATAACAAGTATTAAAATCTCCCAACATCCATTCATAACTTTCATTAAACAAACAAAATTTAAACTTCCCCCCACCTTGAACATTATCAACCTCTATTGAGCTTAAAAATTCAAAAACAATTCTAGGATAAGTAGGATATTTTATGTTCACTAAACCACTCCATCCTATCCTTTCAAATAACCAAACTAAATCATCCTTAAACCCCAAAGTTTCTAAAGTTTCAACATCAAGAAACCTAGTGCCTAAAAGAGGTCATTTACATAAAGAAGAATATCTATACCGTTGCTCATCACTAGAGAAAACAATACCAAAGTCATTAGAAATACCTTTAAAGCAAACATTCCTCTCCTTTCTTGCAACCACCTTCTCCTTCCCTTTTCTTGTGGCCGAAATCTCCTCAATCACGTTTTCCATGGAAGAAAATCAAATCTCCTTAAGAAGAATGAGAAAGAAAAATTAGAAGAAGTAGTTTAAACCTTTAGAAATGGGAAAATAGGAAAGAGGAACGAGCGGCGGTACACGGCCGTGTGCCGCCCACACCCCGTGCCCTAATTCCCTAAAAAGATGTGGATCAGGCCGTGTGATATCACACGGCCATATTCATTTCTCATCGCACGGCCGTGTCTGTGACACGGCCCCCTTCTCTTTCTTCTCTGGATTCCAGACACGGCCTAAACCTCTTCTTTCACGGGTTTCTTCGCACGGCCGTGTCTGGGACACGGCCTAGACCTTTTTCTCCTCGGGATTCTTTACACGGCCGTGTTTGAGACACGGCCTAGACCTTTTTCTCCTCGGGATATCTTACACGGCCGTGTCTAGATGACACGGCCCAAACACCTCCCTTGAATGTCATGGCTTAACCTGAAAACAAAATTAAAAACAAGTAAAAACCAACAAAATGAATTTATACTAGCTAAAAGAATTCAATCTGGAGGGCGAGGTTCAGAAAAATACAACCTTTGTACCTCTTCTATTTTCGTACCATGAATATATTTTTTCAAACGTTGACCATTTACCTTAACTATCCCAAAATCTTTGTTCCAAATATCTACAACTCCAAAAGGATAAACCTTCTTTACCTCATATGGACCCGTCCACCTTGACTTAAGCTTCCTAGGAAAAAGTTTTAATTTTGAATTGAACAACAAAACCAAATCTCCTACATTAAAGTCTTTACGAAGAATGTGCTGATCGTGCCATTTCTTCGTCCTTTCTTTGTAAGATTTAGCATGCTCATATGCATCCATCCTTAATTCATCAAGTTCGTTCAACTGAAGCTTCCTTTTCTCCCCTGCTTCCTTTAAATCCATATTCAAATTTGCAATTGCCCAATAAGCCTTATGTTCTAGTTCAACTGGAAGATGGCAAGGCTTACCATAAACTAATCGAAATGGGGTCATCCCAATAGGAGTTTTATAAGCAGTTCGATATGCCCATAAAGCATCATCTAATTTCAATGCCCAATCCTTTCTTGAAGTGGATACAGTCTTTTCCAATATGGACTTAATTTCCCGATTAGATATCTCAGCTTGCCCATTAGTTTGAGGATGATAAGGTGTTGCTACTTTATGCTTCACTCCATATCTTCTAAGTAAGTTTTCAAACTGTTTCTCTATAAAATGTGATCCTCCATCACTAATGACTGCCTTTGGCACCCCAAATCTTGGAAAGATAATACTCCTAAATAATTTGATAACTGTTTTCGCATCGCACGTAGCCATTTGGACACATAATCTACCGCCACAAGAATATACCTATTCCCATATGAAAGAGGGAAAGGTCCCATGAAATCAATTCCCCAAACATCAAATAACTCAACCTCAAGAATGTAATTTAACATCGTTTCATTTCTTTTAGTTATATTCCCAGTTCTCTGACATTGATCACAAGACTGAACAAACAACTTAGCATCCCTGAATAAGGTTGGCTAATAAAATCCTGCTTGAAGAATTTTCGTAATCATTTTTGAACTACCCAAATGTCCTCCATAGGACGAAGAATGGCAATGAAACAAGATATCTCTAACTTCTTCTTCAGGTATACATCTTCGATAAATCACATCATTGCACTTCTTATACAGGAGAGGTTCATCCCAAACATAATTCTTAACTTCTGAAAAAAACTTTTTCCTTTGTTGATGAGAAAAATCCGGAGGTAACACTCCACTAGCAAGGAAATTCACAAAATCTGCGTACCAAGGAGTTTTCACACTTGATAAAGCTAATAAGTGTTCATCCGGGAATATGTCATCAATAGGTAAATCAAAATCCACCTCATTTTCTGACTTTTGAGATATTCTAGACAAATGATCCGCTACTACATTTTCAGCTCCTTTCTTATCCCTAATCTCAAGGTTGAACTCTTGCAAAAGTAAAATCCACCTGATTAACCTAGGTTTAGCGTCTTTCTTTCCAAGTAGATACCGAATAGCTGCATGATCAGTATATACTATTACTCTTGATCCTACTAGATAGGATCTAAATTTATCAATAGCAAATACCACTGCCAATAATTCTTTTTCTGTAGTAGAATGGTTTACTTGGGCTGCATCAAGTGTTTTACTTGCATAATGGATCGCATGTAGAATCTTATTTCTTCATTGTCCCAACACTGCTCCTACAGCAAAATCACTAGCATCACACATTATTTCAAAAGGAAGATCCCAATCAGGTGCTTGAATGACTGGAGCTGTTGTAAGAGCACTCTTGATTTTATTGAAGGCTTCAATACATTCGCTATCAAAACAAAACTCAACATCTTTAATCAACAGATTAGTTAATGGCTTGGAAATCTTTGAAAAGTCCTTAATAAAACGTCTATAGAAACCAGCATGTCCTAAAAAACTCCTAACTCCTTTTACATTGATTGGTGGGGGTAATTTGTCTATTACTTCCACTTTTGCTTGATCTACCTCAATACCACGCTCTGAAATTTTATGCCCCAAAACTATTCCTTCCTTAACCATAAAATGACATTTTTCCCAGTTCAACACTAGGTTTATATCTTCACACCTTTTTAGAACAGTAGAAAGATTTGACAAACAAGAATCAAAGTCATTTCCATAAACTGAGAAGTCATCCATGAAAACCTCCATAATTTTTTCTATTAAATCTGAAAAAATTGCCATCATGCATCTCTGAAAAGTGGCTGGAGCATTACAAAGCCCAAATGACATCCGACGATAAGCAAAGGTACCATAAGGACAAGTAAAAGTAGTCTTCTCCTGGTCTTGAGGATGAATTGGAATTTGAAAAAATCCAGAATATCCGTCCAAGTAACAAAAGTAGGAATGTTTAGCTAATCTTTCAAGCATTTCATCAATAAATGGTAAAGGGAAATGATCCTTCCTTGTTTCTTTATTCAACTTCCGATAATCAATGCACATTCGCCACCCCGTCACTGTTCGTGTTGAAATTAGCTTATCTTCTTCATTCTTGATAATGTGCGTTCCTCCTTTCTTGGGAACCACGTGGACTGGACTCACCCATTCACTATCCGAAATTGGGTAAATAATCCCTGCATCAAGAAGTTTAATCACTTCCTTCTTTACTACCTCTTTTAAATTTGGATTTAGTCTCCTTTGATGCTCAATTGAGTTCTTGTACCCCTCTTCAAGTAAAATTCTATGCATACAGAGAGATGGACTAATCCCTTTTATATCATCAATTGTATATCCAATGGCCTTTCTATGCAACCTTAACTCATCCAACAGTCTCTTTGTTTCAAACTCATTTAACTGAGCATTAATTATAACTGGATAAGTAGAATTCGGCCCAAGAAATTCATACTTAAGATTTGGTGGTAATGGTTTAAGTTCAAGTTGAGGTGGTACTATTTCTGGTAAAACTGGCTCTTGTTCTATCAACATAGTCTCCTCCTTAGCCAAGCTTTCTTCTAAAAACTCTTCATTATCTAAAGACAGATCATCCTCCTTATGATCACCAAGACATACCCCCTTTTCTGTTGAAAATGCTTTTTCACCAAACATTTTTGATAATGATTCACAGCACCAAGGAAATAATGTTTGGAAATCGTTTTGATTCAAGATAAACCCTTTTTCAACATCATCCTTTTCTCTAATGATATCCATTGTTAAGAATGAGCTATCTTGCTCTGCCCAATCATTGGAATTTTGCGTAATTCTGCCAACTATCTCAAAAGTTTCTTCTAGACTTTTTTTTCAAAAATGATCCTCCAGATGCTAAATCCAGTTGATTCTTATTTGAGAAAGAAAGCCCAACATAGAACAAATGCATAATTAACCATTTCTCAATTCCATGATGTGGACATAACTGCAGAAGAGAAGAATATCTTTCCCAGGCTTGGTATAATTTTTCTCCATCCAATTGCTTAAAATTTAAAATTTGACTTCTCAAATAAGTAGTTTTCCTTGGAGGGAAATATTGGTCAAGGAATTTTTACTCTAACTCATCCCATGTTTTGATACTTTGAGACTTTAGAGAATTATACCATCTTTTTGCAGCATCCTTCAGGCTAAAAGGAAAAGCAAGCAGCTGAACAATATCAGATGAAACTTCTTCATATTTCAAAGTATAACAATATCTATAAAACTCCATCAAATGGGAATAAGGGTTCTCAATCTCCAATCCTCCAAACTGAGTTTTCTGAACCATGGAAACAAAAGATGGTTTGAGTATAAAATTTCTTGCTTGTATGTTAGGGTAAACAATTGCTCCCATTTGTTTTGTAGACTTTGGAGCTCCATAATCTCCTAGTGACTTGCACACCATGTTTAGATATTCTTGTTCTTCTATTTGCCTTTGCAAAATTCTTCTTTTATGGAAAGTTCTGTCAATCTCAGGGTCAAAAGAAAAGAATTCCCCTGCAAAGTTAGATCTTCGCATACACAAGAACAAGATAGCAAATGACAATTCAACAGAAAAAGAAAAGTAAAAGAATCAAAAATGCAGAATTGAGTTTGTACAAAAAGAAATTAACAAGAAGTAAAAGTTATACAAGAAAGTAAAAACAGAAATCTAATGATTAGTTACAACTATGCAATATGAAAGGAAAACAAATGTTATGTTTAGTCTAACTCAATTGATAATTCCTAATGTTATAGCGCAGTCCCCGGCAACGACGCCAAAAACTTGTTACGCTCCGCAAGTGTACGGAAATGTCGCAAGTAATATAAAAGATTATCGTATCCACAGGGACTGGAATAAGCACTAGAAATGTCTCAATGCGAATTAGCTAAACAACTATCCAATTGTTTCAAATGCAAAGTGAAGGTAAACAAATCTAATATTAAAGATCAACAAACAAGAGTTTAGTGTTTTGGGTTATGATAAAGGGAGATTCTAGGAGTTTCGGTTTCTTTGTAAGATTTCTTGAATGTAAATGGTTCACCAATTCTTATCCCTCAATTGCCAAACACTTGTAGAAAGTTGTCGGTTCTCTCTTGCAATAGATAACCGGCTAAGGACTGAGAAATGTATCTAAATATGATCAATTAGACGTGAACCTACGTTGTCCTTACACAGAAGCGCACCTATTACTATGCCTTCCTCGGATATCAACATAGAAGTCCACAACTTATTAATCTATCAAGATACAAGAAACAAATCACAAGATCCATCCTACTCTCTTGAATATTCCTATTTCCTCTTCAAGATTATCTCTCAAACGTCCTTACACGGGCTTGCACCTGTCACGTGGATCCCTCGGATGATCGAGTGAGAGTTTATCTTTACAAAGTCCACAAGAAATCCAAACAATCAATCAAGGATGAGAATTAAGCACAAATCACCATTAATCATTCAAGATCTAATTGATACAAGCAAGACAATGTCATTGAAACAAGAAAATGACAAATTCATAAGAGATTACATCAATCCATCATACAAATACTCCCTTAATTCTAGAATACAAGATCTACTCCATGAATCGAGGAAGAATACCCGAAGAAATAAAGATTACAAGCATTTCTTAAATCCCCAATCCAAGAAACCAAGAAAAGGGGGAAAGAGAAAACTTATCTACGAAGAAGCCTCGTCTTCGGATCCAATCCTCGCTCCGGAGTCGAAATCGTCAAGAACTCCCCTCGAATCGCCCAGAAATCCTCCCAAGAATGGGAGGAAACCACCAAATCTTGCCTTCTCCCAAAGGGGAAGAGATCCCCTTTCAATTCATGAAGGAGGGTTTAAATAGAGGAGGAAATCGGGCGCCACACGGCCCCATGACACGGCCATGTCCAGTTCCTTCTCTGCCAAAGCTGCACGGCCGTGTGACTCACACGGCCTAGCTCTCTTCTCTTTAAAGCAACCAAGCACGGCCGTGTAGATCCACACGGCCAGGACCCTTCTGTTCTCTGGAAATGCTACACGGCCGTGTGGTGCACACGGCCACCACCTGCTTGGCCTCTGGAAACCTCACACGGCCGTGTAGATCTACACGGCCATGTAAGACATCTGCTCTAATTTCTTCAAATCAAGACACGGCCGTGTGAGATTCACACGACCATGTCCTCTTCCCTTCCTGTTAAAACTACACGGTCGTGTGTGGTACACGGCCTGATGCTCTCTCCCTTCAATTCCTTCCAAGCTTGCCCGAGGACGCATAATCTTCACCAATTTCGACTCCTGTGTACAGAAAATGCACAAAAAGCAGATCTCCGAATCAAAAGAGTAAATACGCTAAAAGAAAAGCTGGAAGTATAAAAATGTATAGATCAAGCATGCTCAAAGTATGTAAATGTGCGTAAAAACATGCATAAAAGAGTATATAATCTACGCACAACAGTTGTGCTCATAGAGGATGAGCCTACCACCTATTAGGAAGCTGTGATGAGACCAGATTCCGAGAAATGGCTAGAGGCCATGAGATCCGAGATGGAATCCATGTACAACAACCAAGTTTGGACTTTGGTTGATCCACCTGAAGGGGTAAAACCCATTGGGTGTAAGTGGGTCTTTAAGAGAAAGACTGACATGGATGGACTTATCTATAAGGGTCGCTTGGTAGCTAAAGGTTTTAAGCAGATTCATGGTATTGACTATGATGAAACCTTTTCTCCAGTAGCGATGCTTAAGTCCATTCGGATCATGCTTGCTATTGCAACATACCATGATTATGAGATATGACAGATGGATGTCAAAACCGCGTTTCTGAATGGAAACCTACTCGAGGATGTGTACATGACACAACCTGAGGGTTTTGTATGTAACGCCCCGCCCCTTCCTGCTTAAGCTGACGGGGGTTACTTATCTTTTCTTCTTTAAAACAGCGGAAGTCTTATCTATAGTATATATATTTTTTCTTTAAACTTTTCCTTTACTTTTCAAAACATCATCACTAACTACCTATCATATGGGTCACATAACATGCTTAGCATAAATTTAAACCATAATACTAAAGAGCATGATGAAGTGTCATAAAGTCATAAAAGAACAACATGAACATAATTCTTATTAACTAGAAGCAGGTCTTTCTCTTTAGCCGAGTCACTACTACACACGTCCTCCTTGCCCCCTCCTGCTGCTCCCTTAGTACATCCATTCTTTGCCCTTATCTATGGTACAAGGAAAGTAAGCTGTGAGAACTCAAGGCTCAGTAAGATCCTTTCCTACTCACAAAAAACCGTATAGCATAAATAAAGCTTCAAGGCATAAAGTATAAAGACAACTCATCATATCATGTATAGAAGCATCATATCATAACATAATCATATGGTATCATGGCATATCCTAATAAAGTCATAATGTGCATCCTAACATAACATAATCATGATCATAACATATCCTAACATAATCATAAGGTTCATCCTAACATAACATAACATAATCATAGGCATCATGGTATATCGTAACATAATCATAATGTGTTATGCAAGATGACTTTCAAAAACATGATTCATGCAATAACATATGCAACATGTCCTTTGAAAACTTATTACTTGTATACTTAAACATAATCATAACATGATTAGGGCCCCGGCTTGTACCACATACATAAATGCGCGCGTCCCATGTAGGTCCAAGGTAGCAAGTCTTGAACCCTACAAGGCATACATAACTAGGCCCGTTTCTTAGTCCATTGACCTAGGGGCACTTAGGAGCCCATCCCTAACGAGGCCCGTTTCTTAGTCCATCGACCTCGGGGCGCTTATGGAGCCCACCCTTGGTACAAGCCATATAAAGTAAAGTAGCATGTCATACATACCATGGTTCTTATCATTTCTTGCACATCGTATTTCTTATCATATCATACCATATAGAATTTTGGGCACACAGCTCATCATAATGGTATGTAAAATTTGGGCACACAGCACATCATAAATACATGCATAGTTTGGGCACACAGCTCATCATAAATAACATGCAAACTTGGGCACACAGCTCATCATATATATCATGCATAAATTGGGCACACAACTCATCATAATTAACACACAGCATAACATATGGGTTTCCATCATGTATAGATCATAAGTGTGCATAATTAAACATAGAATCATAGCAATCTCATAAACATGGCATATAAGATACATGAGAAACATAATTAGATTTCTAACCCTAATGTCTTATAGTGGCCGAAACATATAGATTGGGTTTTAGGTAAAAACTCCATACCAACATGTGAACCCTAAATAAGTATCATTTCTTATACCATAAGAAAACACCATGAGCAAGTTTAGGTAGAGTTCTAGGTTTCTTAAGCTTACAACTTATCATGGCTGAAACTTATCAAGCATACATTGGGTTAAAAATTATCATTCAAGCTTGTGAACCCTAAACAACTTTCATAGCAATTATTTCAAGGAACAACATGAGCATAGTTGAGTTAGGTTCTAAGTTTCCTAGGCCCTTAAACATGATATGGCCGAAACTTGTAGGGCTTAAAGCTAGGGTTCAAGTGTCATAAAAACATGAGAACCTTAAACAACTTTCATAGCAAATATTTCAAGGAACAACATGAGCATAGTTGAGTTAGGTTCTAAGTCTCCTAGGCCCTTAAACATGACATGGCCGAAACTTGTAGGACTTAAAGCTAGGGTTCAAGTGTCCTAAAAGCATGAGAACCTTAAACAACTTTCATAGCAAATATTTCAAGGAACAACATGAGCATAGTTGAGTTAGGTTCTAAGTTTCCTAGGCCCTTAAACATGACATGGACGAAACTTGTAGGACTTAAAGCTAGGGTTCAAGTGTCCTAAAAGCATGAGAACCTTAAACAACTTTCATAGCAAATATTTCAAGGAACAACATGAGCATAGTTGAGTTAGGTTCTAAGTCTCCTAGGCCCTTAAACATGACATGGCCGAAACTTGTAGGACTTAAAGCTAGGGTTCAAGTGTCCTAAAAGCATGAGAACCTTAAACAACTTTCATAGCAAATATTTCAAGGAACAACATGAGCATAGTTGAGTTAGGTTCTAAGTTTCCTAGGCCCTTAAACATGACATGGACGAAACTTGTAGGACTTAAAGCTAGGGTTCAAGTGTCCTAAAAGCATGAGAACCTTAAACAACTTTCATAGCAAATATTTCAAGGAACAACATGAGCATAGTTGAGTTAGGTTCTAAGTTTCCTAGGTCTTAAAATCTTGTGTGGCCGAAAGTTATAGAGCATGTAACCAAATTTCCATGCAACAAACAAGCCTAAGAACATTAAGTTAGTTTCATATCATTTCATCAAGAAGGTCATGAGCATCTTAGACTTGTTTTAAACTCCCCTAGGCCTCAAATCTAAACATGGCCGAACCTTCATAGACATGAAATATAGTTCAAATCAACATACAATCATGGGCATATCATAATAGCTTCATATCTTATCTTAGGGAGATCATGACATGCTTAGTTTTAAGTTAAAGCTCTCCTAGGCCCTTAGTTCTACCATGGCCGAATATTCATGAGCATGAAAATGAATTTCCAATCAACATACATGTAATGCCCGAAAATTCTCAAAACACTTTCATAAATATTCAATGATTTTTCTGGAATTTTTAGATATTTTTCCGGAATTTTCCGAGTAGCGGAAGTAGCAAAAATAATTAGAAGAATAAAAAGGCTTAAGCGGGAATCGAACCCGAAACCTCTCGGGTCTGCTAAACCTTTAGTTAGCCTTAGTAACCGGTGAACCCAGCAGGGCCGTGCTGAAAGAAAGGAGAGCCAATTATATTTATATTAGAGTTGGATCGGGTTATCCACTTAATATAAATAGGAAAAACTTAAGTGTGGGTTTGGTTTTTAATTTGGTTCGGCAGCCCTCTCCTCACAAAAAAACCTCACGCCACTTTTTCTCCAAACCCTCACCGACGCCAACCTCTCTTCCTCCCCTTTCTCTCGGCGCACCAAGGCTAGGCCCCAAAGACATCTTCCGGCGACGACTTCGACACGAGGACGCTCCCCTCCGCGAGAGGAACGCATAGACGCAGGAAGATCGTCGAAAGGATCGTCTTCTCCGGAAACCTAGCGATTTGAATCGTAAGAAATTACGAATAGAAGGTAAGAAACCCCTCACCTGTAGTATAATAGCTACCGTGTGATTTCCTGTGCATTAGTTTAGTTATATGCGTATGTTTTCGACACATAGGGTGTATTTAACCCTCCTCGCAGGTTTAGGGATTTAGTGAGTACCTTTAGATGGGCCGGACACATCTTTTCTCTTTTAGTTGGAGGTTTAGATGCTGTTGGGTGCCTAAAGGTAGTCTTCCTAATAGAGAGGAGAGTTAAAGCACACTAGGTGTTCGATTAAATAACCAGATTAGAAAAGAATGCAACTTGGGCATTTTTATTAGCACAGTTGAATGCATTAGAAGCATCTAAATTAGTAAATCAGTTTATTCTAGCTTATATGGGACTACGGTCCAATGGGTGGGCTCCCACAGTCGCCTCTAGGTTCAGACAACCTAGCTCTAGGTTCAGATAACCTAGAAACAGCAATTTAGAACAGTTTAGCTATACTCAGTATTTTACTTTTCAGTTGGCACTGTACTGGATTAGATATCCATTGGGCTGGGCTCCCATAGTCGGTCCCTAGGTTTAGATAACCTAGTAGCTCTACTAAAGATGTGCGCATAGCACGTACAGTTGTCGGGCCCCTCAGCAGATGTTTAGTATTTTCACTTACTATATGTATATGGTTTCAACCTTTCGTAAATTAGTTCGTGAATTCAGTACAGTTCTAGCAGTAGATCAGTATTAGCGTAGCTCAGTTCTTAGTATCAGCTTAGTTTTTCCCTGTGAATATGCATGATGACTTTATGTTCAGCTTTAGATATGCCATGATTGTATGTTTATATGTCATGCCATGCTTAGTTTATTCAGTATACCCAGCATATGTTTTAAACAGCATGATTTAAAATCATATTTGCATCGTTGCATGTTTTGTGAGGTAGATGGTTTCTTACTAAGCTTTTTAGCTTATAGATACTACTTTTCTTATACTGCAGATAAGGGTAAAGGAAAAGTGGATCAGTAGCGGAGGCTGGAGGGCAATGCTATCAAGATGTGTGTGGGCAGGAGTTGGAATAAAGATCTTTGGGATCTAAACAGTTTTACTTCAGTATTAGCACTTTGCGTTTTTAGTTTCATTATTCAGTTTTGGTTGTTAAGTGTTATGAAATAGTAAACCATGCACTATGTAGTATGCCAGGTTTAGTTTGTTAGTAATTATGTTAGAATGCTGGTTAATAGTTGTTAGAATGTATTTCCATTGATTTTAGAATTGTTGTGTGAGATTTTGGCACGCCAAAGTGCTGAAATCAGAGTTCAGGGCTGAAATCAGAACTCTGATCGGTCTACAAACCGATCAGAGTGTAGTGTGCCAGGCTTCTGGATCGGTCAGCCGACCGATCCAGCACGATACAGTAGCGAGTTCCAGGCGTTTCGGGTGCCTGGATCGGTCAGCCGACCGATCCAGACATACCTGGATCGGTCTGCCGACCGATCCAGCCACACCTGGATCGGTCTGCCGACCGATCCAGTTGGGAACAGAACGACCGCAGCTCCGATCGATCTGTGGATCGATCGGCAGGTCTGTAGGTAGTTGGGAAGTTTAGTTTCTAGTCCCTAGCTCAGTTGGGATGTTCAGTTTCCCCTCCTTAGCATGTGTACACCAGCAAAGAAGGTCTTTAGACCTTTCTTATCAGTTGTATCCGTCATTAGTAGAGTAAAATTTTAATTAGCCATCTTTCCGCACAGTATAGTTTAGCATAAATTGTAGCGACCGGCCTTACAGCCAGACAGAGTGGTATCAGAGCAGTGTTCCATACTTCCTACACACACATCAGCATTGAACCTGCAGCTTCCAAGTAAGAATACCTCTACTTTATTTATGCTCCTTGTTTTGTTATTACAGTTCATGTTTATATGCCTATTGCTTGTTAGTGTGTGATAGTTTTAAACATGATATCAGTAGTTATATAACTGTGATTACATTAGTTATGTTATGTTCTCTATGCCTTTAGAAATGGCACGAGGACGCCCAGCTAGAAGGGCACTAGCTACTGAGCCCCAGCAAGAGGCAGGCAGTTCAGTGCCTCCCCCAGACCTTACAGCATTAGTGGCTCAGTTACAGCAGTAGCTAGCTGAACAACAACAGGCGAAACCGAACCTGACGACTCCAGAAGTCTTAGAGGTTCCACCAGCCCAGCCTACAGCGCCAGCACCAGTACCAGCACCAGCGGTCCCAGCAGCTGAGCCAAGAAAGGAAGCCTATCTGATCCAGTGGCAGCGAGTCAAGCCAGAGAACTTCTCAGGCACTAGTGAACCATGGGATGCACAAGCCTGGTTCAAAACACTGGAGCGTACTGGCTAGAGCACGAAAAGGTGAAGTGTGCCTCCTTCTGCCTAACAGGAGATGCATGCATGTGGTGGGAAAGAATCAGAACGAAGCACCCAGTGAACCAGATGTCATGGGCTGACTTCGAGAAGGAATTCTTCGAGGAGTTCTTTCACATACGGGTTACAAACCGCCACTATGACGAGTTCACTGAGTTTCGTCAGGGCAACCTTTCAGTTGAGGAAGCCGTGAAGAAATTCAACAGGTTGGCTCGTCTATGCCCGGAGCTAGTTAGCACAGAGAAGGAACGAATCCGGTTGATGCTCAAGATGTTGAGGCAGTGAACGTGGCTGGTGGCATACATAGGCCACAAACCACAGAGGAGTTAGTGAGCAGTGCCTTGACTACAGAGCATTACCAGAATAGCATAAAGCAGCAGAAGCAAGTCTCCTCAAAGTCCAAAGGCCAAGGAAACTCTCACACTTAGAAACAGCAAGGCCACAACTCTAACTGGAAAGGGAACTCCAACAGCAAGCGCAAATCAGGGAGTGACCCAAAAGGAGGACCATCTAGCAAGCGACCCAGTTATCCAAAGTGTGCTACTTGGGGGAAATTCCACCCAGGGGTTTGTCGCAAGGGTACACGAGGATGCTTTGAATGTGGACAAGAAGGGCACATGGCCAAGCAGTGCCAGACAGCAGATTCAGTATGCAGGCCAGCCAGCTCAGTTATATCAGATGCAAGCCGCTCTAGAAGGTCCACTTATCAGCCAAGGAAGATTAGAAGCCCCTCCAGCTATGGCGAATGCGAGGATCTACTCACTCACCAGAGAGGATGTAGCCAATGCCTCGACAGTTGTCACAGGTCAGATTAGCATTTTTCAGTATAATGCTACTGTTCTATTTGATACTGGGGCAACCCATTCATATATAGCCCGGATGTTCTCCGAAAAATTAGAAATACCCTCAGAGGTACTCAGTGGTCAGTTTTTGACGGCACTACCTTCAGGAGAGATCATGACATCCACACACTGGCTCAGAGCAGTGCCGGTCATTATAGCAGACAGAGAGCTCTTTTGTGATCTGATAGTGCTAGAGATGACCGACTATGACGTTATCTTTGGAATGGACTTTCTGATCCAGTACGGTGCTACCATAGAGTGCCGTAAATAGAAAGTCATCTTCCAACCTGAAGCGGCAGTGCAATTTGAATACAGCGGGGAACCAAAGAGAAAGGCCAAGAAGCTTCTCTCAGCTATGAAAGCACAGAAGCTATTGGATTCAGGATGTACAGGATTCCTAGCACATGTAGTCAACGCCAGCCAGGACAAGAACCAACAGCTAGCAGAGGTTCGAGTCGTATGTGACTACCCAGCAAGCACCTGACAGGGAGATTGACTTTGAGATAGAGCTCATTCCCGGTACAAATCCTATCTCCAAAGCGCCTTATCGCATGGCTCCAGCAGAACTGAAGGAACTTCAGGAGCAACTACAGGAGCTGCTCGACCATTCACCATGGGGAGCGCTTGTATTGTTTGTGAAGAAGAAGGATGGAAGCATGCGATGTGCATAGACTACGGATCACTGAACTAAGTCACGATCAAGAACAGGTATCCCTTCCGAATCGATGACTGTTCGACCAGCTGAAGGGAGCAGCAATGTTCTCTAAGATAGATCTCGATCAGGTTATCATGAAGGTTAAAGAAGGGGATATACCCAAGACAGCATTCAGAACCAGATACGGACACTACGAGTTCGTAGTCATGCCCTTTGGCGTGACCAATGCTCCAGCTACATTCATGGATCTCATGAACAGAGTATTCAGAGAGTATTTAGATAAGTTTGTTATTGTGTTTATCGATGACATTCTTATCTATTCAGGAACTCAGGAAGAACATTCAGAGCACCTGAAACTAGTATTACAGACCCTTCAGCAGCACCAGCTATACGCCAAGTTCACGAAATGTGAATTTTGGTTAGATCAGGTGTCCTTCCTGGGTTACATCATCTCAAAGGAGGGTATCATGGTAGACCCCAGTAAGATAGAAGCAGTAAGTAACCGGAAGCGACCCAAGAACGCTAGCGAGATCAGAAGCTTTCTGGGATTAGCAGGCTATTATAGAAAATTCGTAGAGGACTTCTCCAGGATAGCCTCCCCACTGACAGCTCTTACCAGAAAGAACAGAAAGTATCAGTGGACCGAGGACTGTGAGAACAGTTTCAGCGAGCTGAAAAGGAGATTGACCAGTGCTCCCATTTTGGCTCTACCAGACAACACCAGCAGCTTTGACATCTATAGTGATGCCTCTAAGTTGGGACTAGGAGCAGTACCGATGCAAAACGGCAAGGTGATCGCCTATGCCTCCAGACAACTCAAGGATTATGAGAAGAATTATCCTACTCATGACCTTGAGCTTGCAGCAGTAGTGTTCGCTCTCAAAATTTGGAGACATTACTTATATGGAGCTCAGTGCAGAGTGTTTACAGATCATCAGAGTCTGAAGTACTTCTTCACTCAGAAGGATCTGAACATGCGACAGCGCAGATGGCTTGAGCTAGTCAAAGACTACGATATAGACATCCTCTACCATCCAGGGAAAGCCAATAAGATAGCCGACGTACTTAGTAGAAAATCCAGTGCTACCTTATTATCTCTTACAGCCATGTCACCGCCCCTATAGAAGGAGATCGTAGATTTCGGTCTCGAGCTCATCGTTGGACAGCTCTCTACTATGACCTTAGAGTCTAGCTCAGGAGCAGGACCCTGAAATTCAGAAAATCAAGCAAGGGCTAGCAGAATCAGAAGGTAGAGAATTCAGAGTGTCCGATAGAGGAGTGTTGTATTTTGGTGACAGACCCTGTGTTCCAGATCAGGAGGAACTACGGAGACAGATTTTAGATGAGGCTCACAGGACTCCCTATGCGATGCATCCAGGTTCCACCAAAATGTATCAAGACCTGAAGAAACGTTTTTGGTGGCCCGGGATGAAGCGAGACATCGCCAGATATGTTAGCATCTGCCTCACCTGTCAGAGGGTCAAGGCAGAACATCAGCGACCAGGAGGAGTTCTGCAGCCTATACAGATTCCAGAATGGAAGTGGGAGGATATCTTTATGGATTTCATAGTGGGACTGCCCAGAACCACGAATGGTTTTGACGCCATCTGGGTAATAGTCGACAGGTTGACTAAATCAGCCCACTTTTTAGCTATCAAGATATCCTACTCCATGGAGAAGCTAGCTCAGTTGTATCTCCAGGAGATCGTCAGACTTCATGGAGTCCCACGTACCATTATTTCAGACAGAGACAGCAGATTTACATCACACTTCTGGGAGTGTGTACAGTCAGCATTGGGCACGAAGTTAAAGTTCAGCACAACATTCCAGATGGTCAGACAGAGCGAGTAAACCAGGTACTCGAAGATATGCTCCGAGCGTGTGCCCTAGATTTCAAGGGAAGTTGGTGCAAATATCTGAGCTTAGCAGAATTTGCATACAACAACAGCTATCAGGCCACTATCGGCATGGCACCTTACGAGGCTCTCTATGGGCGGAGGTGTAGATCTCCAATCTGCTGGTATGAGAGTGGTGAACAGAAAGAACTAGAGCTTCAGACAGATCTAGTAGGAGATACCACGACAGCTATACAGCAGATCCGCCAGAAGATAGACACAGCTCAGAGCCGCCAGAAGAGCTATGCTGATACACAGCGCAGACCCTTAGAGTTTTCAGTTGGGGATTCAGTGTTCCTCAGAGTAGCTCCCATGAAGGGAGTAATGAGTTTTGGGAAGAAGGGCAAACTTAGTCCCAGATATGTGGGACCATACCTTATCAGCAGGAGAGGGGGCATGGTAGCATATGAGCTAGAGCTACCCCAGGAAATGTCAGCTGTCCACAACGTATTTCATGTCTCTATGCTGAAGAAGCATACCCCAGATGCCACCCAGGTGATTGAGCCCCAGTCGGTATGGATCCGCGAAGACCTCAGCTATGATAGTCGGCCTATTCAGATAATAGACCGAGCAGTTAAGAAATTGCGGACCAGTCAAAGTCATTTGGCACAGTCACACAGCAGAAGAGGCAACTTGGGAGACAGAAGCCAGCATGAGACAGAAGTACCCAGAATTGTTCTAAGTTCGAGGACGAACTTTTTATAAGGTATGGGGGATTGTAATGCCCAAAAATTCTCAAAACACTTTCATTAATATTCTATGATTTTTCTGGAATTTTTAGATATTTTTCCGGAATTTTCCGAGTAGCGGAAGTAGCAAAAATAATTAGAAGAATAAAAAGGCTTAAGCGGGAATCGAACCCGGAACCTCTCGGGTCCGCTAAACCTTTAGTTAGCCTTAGTAACCGGTGAACCCAGCAGGGCCGTGCTGAAAGAAAGGAGAGCCAATTATATTTATATTAGAGTTGGATCGGGTTATCCACTTAATATAAATAGGAAAAACTTAAGTGTGGGTTTGGTTTTTAATTTGGTTCGGCAGCCCTCTCCTCACAAAAAACCTCACGCCACTTTTTCTCCAAACCCTCACCGACGCCAACCTCTCTTCCTCCCCTTTCTCTCGGCGCACCAAGGCTAGGCCCCAAAGACATCTTCCGGCGACGACTTCGACACGAGGACGCTCCCCTCCGCGAGAGGAACGCATAGACGCAAGAAGATCGTCGAAAGGATCGTCTTCTCCGGAAACCTAGCAATTTGAATCGTAAGAAATTACGAATAGAAGGTAAGAAACCCCTCACCTGCAGTATAATAGCTACCGTGTGATTTCCTGTGCATTAGTTTAGTTATATGCGTATGTTTTCGACACATAGGGTGTATTTAACCCTCCTCGCAGGTTTAGGGATTTAGTGAGTACCTTTAGATGGGCCGTACACATCTTTTCTCTTTCAGTTGGAGGTTTAGATGCTGTTGGGTGCCTAAAGGTAGTCTTCCTAATAGAGAGGAGAGTTAAAGCACACTAGGTGTTCGATTAAATAACCAGATTAGAAAAGAATGCAACTTGGGCATTTTTATTAGCACAGTTGAATGCATTAGAAGCATCTAAATTAGTAAATCAGTTTATTCTAGCTTATATGGGACTACGGTCCAATGGGTGGGCTCCCACAGTCGCCTCTAGGTTCAGACAACCTAGCTCTAGGTTCAGATAACCTAGAAACAGCAATTTAAGCAATTTAGCTATACTCAGTATTTTACTTTTCAGTTGGCACTGTACTGGATTAGATATCCATTGGGCTGGGCTCCCATAGTCGGTCCCTAGGTTTAGATAACCTAGTAGCTCTACTAAATTCGGGACTTGCAACCCCGGGTCTAGTTAGAGATGCGCGCATAGCACGTACAGTTGCCGGGCCCCTCAGCAGCATGTTTAGTATTTTCACTTACTATATGTATATGGTTTTCAACCTTTCAGAAATTAGTTCGTGAATTCAGTACAGTTCTAGCAGTAGATCAGTATTAGCGTAGCTCAGTTCTTAGTATCAGCTTAGTTTTTCCCTGTGAATATGCATGATGACTTTATGTTCAGCTTTAGATATGCCATGATTGTATGTTTATATGTCATGCCATGCTTAGTTTATTCAGTATATCCAGCATATGTTTTAAACAGCATGATTTAAAATCATATTTGCATCGTTGCATGTTTTGTGAGGTAGATGGTTTCTTACTAAGCTTTTTAGCTTATAGATACTACTTTTCTTATACTGCAGATAAAGGTAAGGGAAAAGTGGATCAGTAGCGGAGGCTGGAGGGCAATGCTATCAAGATGTGTGTGGGCAGGAGTTGGAATAAAGATCTTTGGGATCTAAACAGTTTTACTTCAGTATTAGCACTTTGCGTTTTTAGTTTCATTATTCAGTTTTGGTTGTTAAGTGTTATGAAATAGTAAACCATGCACTATGTAGTATGCCAGGTTTAGTTTGTTAGTAATTATGTTAGAATGCTGGTTAATAGTTGTTAGAATGTATTTCCATTGATTTAAGAATTGTTGTGTGAGATTTTGGCACGCCAAAGTGCTGAAATCAGAGTTCAGGGTTGAAATCAGAACTCTGATCGGTCTACAGACCGATCAGAGTGTAGATTGTGCCGCTGCATCGGTCAGCCGACCGATCCGGACAGATACAGTATGCTACTGTATCCTCCTGGATCGGTCTGCCGACCGATCCAGTTGGGAACAGAACGACCGCAGCTCCGATCGGTCTGTGGATCGATCGGCAGGTCTGTAGGTAGTTGGGAAGTTTAGTTTCTAGTCCCTAGCTCAGTTGGGATGTTCAATTTCCCCTCCTTAGTATATGTATACCAGCAAAGAAGGTCTTTAGACCTTTCTTATCAGTTGTATCCGTCATTAGTAGAGTAAAATTTTAATTAGCCCAGCTTTCCGCATAGTATAGTTTAGCATAAATTGTAGCGACTGGCCTTACAGCCAGTACCCAGAAGGTGGGTCGTTACAATACAAGTAGGAGAAAATGTTAACAATACCATTATCATAGGGCACCTATCATAAGAACAAAGGAGCATGTTTTAGTTTAAGGCTTAAGCTTACCTAATTCTTTTGTTCATGCTTGGTCTGTAACGCCCGCCCTTCCTGGTACCCCTAAGGCTACCCTAGAGGGACGGACGTCACTTAACATAGACATCATTTACTAATGCATATGGATTCATGGCAGCGGAAGACTTATATATATATATATTTTTTGACATCTACCATATGCATCTAATTCACTTAACATAGCATGTGAAATCAAACGTACCAACATAACATGAGTAGGATATCATACTAGCTGAACATTATCATAAGCATAGGTCCAACATTGTTCACATGCATAACTTAGATAACCTGAAAGCATAAATAGATCTATCCACCAGCACTTCCACACACATCTTCATCGCCTTTCCTGCTGCTCCGCTTAACTGATCCATTCCTTGCCTTTATCTGCAGTACAAGGAAAACGTGTAGCTATAAGCCAAAGGGCTTAGTGAGCTCCTTTCCTACTCATAAATCCGAATCACAATAATACATAAAGCGACACATGAAATCAAACATATCATATCATCAAATGGTATGGAAGAACATAACATAATCGTCTCCTATCATATAAGGAACATAACATAGCATGGCATAAAATGTGTCATAGCTTGTAAGTACACATCATAACATATCATATCATATAAGCATGTCTCATGAAAATCTATCATGTCATGTGAATTCATATCATGAAACGTATCATAGAAACACCTATCAAAACATATATCATGTCAGGTGAGCATATCATACCTCCTTTTTTATTTTCATGTAAGGATTTCATATCATGTGAACATGTAGATGCAAGATGTAGAATGATTTTCAAAACATGCATCATGGAATGAATGTTTTCATCATGCTTCTTTTAAAACATATCGTATACATATACTTGAACATAATATCATCAACATGAGAAGGGCCCCGGCTTGTACCACATGTAAACATAAATGCGCGCAATCCCTAGGACAGGGTAGCTAGCCCCGAACCTACTAGGGATCTAGGTCCGTTCATAGTCCGTCGACCTAGGGGCGTACTAAGGAGCCCATCCCTTAACGAGATCCGTTCATAGTCCGTCGACCCCGGGGCGCTTATGGAGCCCACCCTTGGTACAAGCCTTACAAAGTAAAATATCATACATGTCATATCATATCATACTTGTCATAATTCTTGTCATATCATGAAGAGAGCTCTTGATCCCAACTTAAGGGAAGCATCTCTTTATTATAGCATGTAGAGTGCTCTTGATCCCAACTTAAGGGAAGCAGCTCTTTTTCATAACATGAAGAGTGCTCTTGGTCCCAACTTAAGGGAAGCAACTCTTTTTCATAACATGAAGAGTGCTCTTGGTCCCAACTTAAGGGAAGCAACTCTTTAGGCTTTTCCTCTTACATAAGCCATTCATACATGCATTATGAAACATAACATGGTCCTATCATAACATAAAGTATAACATGTTATTTTCAAATCATCAAACAGGGCATATCATCTCATGAACTTAGCATACATATCATGAACATGGAATATCATATCATGAGTCTAGCATATCATATCATTAACATGGCACATCATGTCATAAGTCTATCATATCATAAGACATAGCAATGCAACATATCATAAGGCATATTTTCATCATATCATGAAGCATGAAAGCTTAATCTACTCATATATCAAAGGCTACATATCATGAGAATACATAAGCATGTTTAGTTAGGTTTAAACTCTTTCCTAACCCAATTAATCCATCTTGGCCGAACCACATCAGTAGGTTTCCACATTATTTTATTCCATATGAAGCATAAAAACTCAAACACATAACATGCAAATTTGTTCCAAGCACATACAAGACATTATTTTTCATGAATACGCATGTTTGAGTTCAAAAACTCTAACCCTAACCCATTTATCTTAATTTGACCGAAACCTATCAGTAGGGTTCTCATATCATTTTGTTCCATATGAATCATAAAACTTAACCACATAACATGCAAACTTGATCTAAGCATATACAAGGCATTATACTTCATGAATAAGCCTATTTGAGTTCAAAACTCTAACCCTAACCTATTTTTCTCAATTTGGCCGAAACATATCAGTAGGGGTTCATATCATTTTATTCCATATGAAGCATAAAACTTAAACATATAACATGCAAATTTAATCAAAGTACATACAAGGCATTGTACAAGCACATACAAGTCACCATACTTCATGAATAAGACTATTTGAATTCAAAATTCTAACCCTAACTTATTTATCTCAATTTGGCCGAAACATATCAGTAGGGTTTCATATCATTTTATTCCATATTAAGCATAAAACTTAAACATATAACATGCAAATTTAATCTAAGTATATACAAGGCATTGTACAAGCACATACAAGTCACCATACTTCATGAATAAGACTATTTGAATTCAAAATTCTAACCTAACTTATTTATCTCAATTTGGCCGAAATATATCAGTAGGGTTTCATATCATTTTATTCCATATGAAGCATAAAACTTAACCATATAACATGCAAACTTGATCTAAGCACATACAAGGCATTATACTTCATGAATAAGCATGATTGAGTTCAAAACTCTAACCCTAAACCATTTATTTTGTTTAGGCCGAAACATATCAGTAGGGTCTTCATGGTTTTCATTTCATATAAAACATAAAAGCTTAGGTTATCAACATGTAAAAATTTTATACATCATGAAGGAGTACAACTACCATGATTTCTATCCAAAATTCTTAACTTAAGGCCTAAAAATCATTTTGGCCGAATCATATGGTAAGTATGTCTTTTCTTTTTTTCACAACACGAATTATGAAACTAAGCCATCAACATATAAAATCCACACCTCATGGAAGCCTAAAATCAAGTATGTTCTCACAAGAAAATTTAATCTCACCCTTCTTGTGTCCTAGGCCGAAACATGGTAAGTAGGGCCTTAGTTTTTTTTTTCTATCATGCCCTAAGTGACTACCCATATTTACCTTGACTGAAATTTACAAGTGAGACATCTTTAAAATTTCAAAAGAAAACGTTTACGATTGAAACCGATCGAAGCTACTTGTACTGCAGTGAGGGGATACTCACATCCTTCACTAAATTCTCTAAGGAGGGAGCCTTGCTTGTGAATCCTTCCTAGAGGAGAGCTTCCTTGCTCCTTGGTCTCGGCAAGAAGAGGAGAGGGAGGGAGAGTCACGGTGAAAGAGAGAGTAGGAGAGAATGAGAGCAAAATGCCAACTCATTTTTCATTTCTCCCTTTTATTCATCATGAGAGGAGGATGAAAAACTATATTTTTCTTCCTCCTTTCCTTTACTCTCTTCTTAATGAAAACATTGTCTAGATGCGTCCCTTCTTACAGAGCAAGAAAAGAATATTCTAGAGCATCTCTTCATTAGAGAGGAAGAAGACAATTCTAACTTCTCTTCCCAAGAGAAGAGCTTTTACCTCTTTACCTTTAACTATAGTTTCCCTTTCTTTTCAACCACAATTACTCTTGGTCTAATGGTTATCTTATTCATGCATCTAGTGGGAGGTCTAGAGTTCAAATCCTAGACCTTATATATATTTTTATTTCTATTTTGTTTGTTTAAGTGTTCGTCTAGGAGCAAAAATTTAACTAAGGCATATTTTTATTCATGATAAAAATTATTCTAAAATTTTTGCTAAGAACCCTATGGGTGTTACATGGCCGAAAGTCTAGGATCATGAATCTAAGTTCTAACTAAACATTCTAGCATAGAAACATAAAATAAATCCCTACCATAAAATACATGTCACAAGAAACATATCAAGCATGTCGAAATTTAGATCTTTACATTCCCTAGGTCCTTCCTTTGGTCTTATCTTGGCCAAAATTCTTCATGAGGTTTTCTTAGATTTTTATGTAACCGAATCTTCATAGAACACACAAAAGCTATTGTACCACAGGTGAGGGAAACTTACATCCTTTCGCTTGTGGTTTTCCTTAGAGAGAAAAGTATTCTAAGTGCCAAGGAAGGAGAAAGCTTCTTCTTCTTGTACCTCCTTTTGTTTCTTTTGCTTGGAAGGGCTAGAACTTGAAGGCTTCTTCACGGAAATTAGTTTTCTTGGAGAAGAACTTAACTTAGCTATTGGGATGAGGAGAGGGAAAGGTTCTTGGTTCGGTGAGAAATGAAGAAGGAAGAAGGAGGAAGAAAGAAAAGGACTTACTCTCTTGTTTTTCTTCTCCCAAATCTATTTATTCCTTTGTTCAATGAAACATGTCTTCATTCATTCCCTCAACTCTTCTTCTCCATCATTCCTTTAATTCCCACGAAAATTGAGAGAGGGAGGGAAGTAGGCAATTCCTCTTTTGCTTACTCCTTTTCTTAACCAAGAGGAAAAGAAGGTAAGCCACTTGGTTTTCTCTTGCTCTTTTGTTTAGTTTTCTTTTATTTCCTTCTCACCTTTAATTAAATTTTTCATTCCTTTCCATCCAAATATTACTCCTTATCCTAGTGGTTATCATGCATCAATTTATCTCCATCATTCGTGGGAGGTTCAAGGTTCAATCCTTGACCTCACCTCTTCTTATTCTATATTTTTTGTTTTTATTTTCCCTTTTCTCTTATTCTTTTCATTTCTATGCTCTAAGGAAAAATAATACTCATATACCTATCTTATAATTTCGTGGGTGTTACATTGTAGATCCACAGCATACTAGCAGAGTATGCAAGCTGCATAGGTCCATTTATGGACTAAAGCAAGCTTCTCGGAGCTGGAATCTTCGATTCGATGATGCAATCAAACAGTTTGGTTTCATCAAAAATGAAGATGAGCCTTGTGTCTACAAGAAGGTTGTAGGGGATATAGTTGTCTTCCTCATATTGTATGTGGATGACATACTACTCATTGGGAAGGACATCCCTATGCTTCAATCTGTCAAGACCTGGCTAGGGAGTTGCTTCTCAATGAAGGACTTAGGTGAGGCATCCGCATTCTCGGGATACAGATCTATAGAGATAGATCTAAGAGATTGCTTGGCCTAAGTCAGAGTACATACATTGACAAGGTACTCCTTCGGTTTGCCATGCAGAACTCCAAGAAGGGATTTCTGCCGATGTCACATGGCGTGAGTCTTTCGAAGACTCAAGGTCCCTCTTCTATAGAAGAGAGAGACCGCATGGATCAGATCCCTTATGCCTCAGCCATAGGATCTATCATGTACGCCATGCTATGTACTCGACCTGATGTCTCGTATGTTTTGAGCATGACGAGTAGATATCAGTCAGATCCAGGTGAAAGTCACTGGATAGCGGTCAAGAATATTCTTAAGTACTTAAGAAGGACTAAAGAATATTTCTTAATTTATGGAGGCAATGATGAGCTAGCTATAAAGGGTTACAGTGATGCCAGCTTCCAGACCGACCAGGATGATTATCGATCGCAGTCAGGGTTCGCATTTTGCATAAATGGTGGTGCTGTTAGCTGGAAGAGTTCGAAGCAGGACACAGTAGCTGATTCTACGACAGAGGCCGAGTACATTGCTGCATTAGAGGTAGCAAAGGAGGCAGTTTGGATCCGCAAGTTCATCACTGAACTTGGGGTGGTTCCCAGTATTGCTGACCCTATTGAGCTCTATTGTGACAACAAGGGAGCTATAGCACAGGCGTAGAAACCTCGCTCACACCAGCGGACCAAACACATACTACGACGCTTATATCTCATTCGAGAGATTATCGAGAGAGGAGATGTGAAGATATGCAGAGTACCTACAGAGGCTAACATCGCAGATCCCTTGACCAAGGCTTTGGCACAGAGGAAGCATGATGGTCACATTAGGTCAAGAGGGCTTAGAGCCTACATTATTTGGCACTAGTGCTAGTGGGAGATTGTTAGTTATAGCACTAGAGCCAATCATTTGATGATTGTATTATGGACTTATTGTATCATATTCTTATATATATAAATAAAGGCATTTGTTTTGGTTATTATACTTACTTGTATTGGTGCCAAATAAACTAAGTATAATAGCATCCTTGAGTAGAAGGTTCTCACCTATATCAATCGGTTAGTTGAACCGATAATGAGATGATATAGGGAACACTACTCTTAATCATTCCTAGTCGAGTGTTAACATTCAGGGACAATGTTAATGCAATAAGACTAGCATGTAGGTCAACTCAATGACTTGATCTCACAAGTCATGGATATAGAGATATCAAGTTGACACATGGGTATGTATTGGAGAATGTATACTGAATGACCCGCCATGAGAAAGTATCATGGATCGTTATATGAGTGTCATATACTTTCTCATATGGCTATTAGTATGACTACTAGTCCTTAGTCCTGAAGTCACCATGGTTCCCTACATAAGGAGTTATGTACTTTGGTTTCGTCAAACGTCACCCGTAACTGGGTGGACTATAATGGCGATTACTAGGTATGTAACGAATTATGCAGAGGGATGTGAGTGATGTAGATGGGATCTATCCCTCCTATATGACGGGAGCGACATCGATATTCTTGATAGATTGAGACCACGAAGTGCATGGTCATGCCCAAATGAGTCAATATGAGATATTGAGCTCATTTAATTTTGTGAGTCTACTTGGAGTTCAAGATTTAGATTGATTAGAGGATGACATAGTCTATGCCTCATTTTGATCAATCTAGATGTCTAGGATAGAAGGACACTTGTCATATATTGTGAGGAGTCACAATTAGTAGTCACAAGGTGATGTTGGATCTCAACATTCTTGTAACTTGGGTAGTAATGATGTGTTGCTAGATACCGCTCATTACTTATGCTCCTAAATGGGTTTAGGGGCATTTCCAACGTTACAAGAACCTATAGGATGACACACTAAGGACAATTAGATGGATAATGGGTTCATATGATGAACCAAGAGTATTAGATTCTTATGATGAATCAAATTGGATTAAGAGTAATCCTAATTGGGCTAATTGAGTTGGACTCAAGTCGATTCATGTGTTCAATGAGTCTAATTTAGATTATGACTCATTGAATCAATTTAATTAAATGAATTAGATTCATTATATTAAATTGGCTTGAATTAAATGGTTTGATTAGATCAACCATGAGAGAGATTAAGTCAAGTTTGACTTGACTTGAGAGGAAGATGAAGAGTTAAATTTGACTTGACTTTATGCCACCTCATTGGTGACTTGGCATTAAGTGGCCAATGATGATGTGCGACATCATCATGTTTAGCACATGTTTGTGTCACCTCATGGAGGTTACAAATCTATTTTCTTTAATGGCCACATTTAATGGGAATGGGAGTTACACTTGTGCTTGTGGCCGGCCACTTTTGGTTGTGAATGAGAATTCTTTTTTCATTCAAGGCAATTCACATCATCTTCTTCCTCTTGCTCTCTTCTTGCTCTACCTCTCCTCTCTTGGCCGAACACCATCTAGGTGCTAGCACACCTATTGTTTGGTCTTCTCTACCTAATTAGTTCGTGTGGATACTTCTAGAGAGTTGTCTACGTTGACAACTTGAGATCCGACATCTCCTTGGACGAGTGGGACTTGCGAAGGGCACGCAACGAGGGTAATATTCTTCTCCTCTGTAGATTTAGTGTAAATCTAAGTTAGAAACTCGTACTCATAATATTTTTGAAAGTTTTATTCTTCGTAGGGATCCGTGGCTTGGGGTTTCGGGGTTTCCGCGATGCGAAAAAGCGATTTTCGCGGCCCGAAAAACCCAACAAAATAGCCGTGAGCGATATTCACCCCCCCTCTAGCGCTTCTCGATCCAACAATTGGTATCAGAGCAGGGTAGCGTTGATCTGGTGCAACCACCAATCATGTATTTTTTCACGGTGTTTTTAAATTTTCGGAGTCAACTGAAATTAGTATTCTTACTATATTCCAGTTTTTTTTCGGTCGTATCGATCTCGCTTGAAGTTGGTGCAACACCACTCGAGTTAGTTTTTTTTTTATACTTTACTCCCGCACTACTAATCCAAGACATAGTCTTTGGACATATTTTTCTTTTTCTTTTTTTTTTCATATTCTCTCAATGGCCCATCAAGAGGGTTTCAGCACTGTCCGTCCCTCGCTCTTCTCCGGAGAAGATTTCGGATACTAGAAGGGACGGATGGAGACATTTCTAAAAATCCAGTTCGAAATGTGAATGATCATTCGAACTAGATTTCAACTACTGACTGGCACTGATGGCAAACCTACTCCCTGCGAAGACTGGAACCCTCATTCATCAAGAAAGTGGAAGCCAACGCCAGAGCTACCTGCACCCTCCAGTGTGGACTGACCAAAGAGGAGCTCAACAGAGTCGGTCCATTCTTATCAGCAAAGGAGCTTTGGGAAAAGCTGATCGAACTCCACGAGGGCACCTCGGAAACCAAGGTAAGTAAGCGTGACTTGTTATTTAATAAACTGTACAATCTAAAAATGGAGGAAGGAGAGACGGCGAGTTCGCTCCACGCACGGATTCAAGACATTCTCAATTCTCTTCATGCGATTGGGCAGAAAGTGGAGAATCGGGACGTCATAAGGTATGCTCTAAACTCATTTCCGAGGAGTACATTGTGGGCATCAATGGTAGATGCCTACAAAGTCTCCAAGGACTTGTCTTGTATAAAATTAGATGAGTTATTTTCTGAGTTTCAACTTCATGAGCAGACTAATGCACATCCAACCGAGAACGGGGATGCTTTGGTTGCTGTTGGGTTTTTCGGGCCACGAAAATCGCTTTTTCGCGTCGCGGAAACCCCGAAACCCCAAGCCACGGATCCGTGCGAAGAATAAAACTTTTGAAAAATATGAGTACGAGTTTACTAACCTATAGATCTACACTAGAACTATATGTTAAAGAGATTTATCCTTGATGCGCACCTTTCGCGAATCCCGCTCGTCCAAGGTGCCGGATCTTGAGAGTGTCAAAGTAGACACTCCTCTAGAAGTATCCACACGAACAAGTAGGTGGAGAAAAACCACACAAAAGGTGTGCTAGCACCTTTGGATGGTTCAGCCAAGATAGAAGGAGTGGGAGAGAAGGAAGAGCATGAGGAGGAAGAAGAAAAGAGAGATACACACAAATGAAAACTCCTCCTCAATTGCCTTGATGTGGCCGGCCACATTAGGAGGTGTAACCCCCTTCACATTAATCACAATTAATGTGGAGGCCATTAAAGTGAAGAATTGTAACCTCCATGAGGTGGCATCTCACTTAAGTAACCATGATGATGTGGAGCATCATCATTGGTCCACATCTTGCCAACTCACTAATGATGTGACATAAAGTCAAGTCATACTTGACTCTTCCTCTTCCTCTCAAGTCAAGTCAAACTTGACTTAATCTCTCTCATGGTTGATCTAATCCAACCATTTAATTCAAGCCAACTTAATATAATGAATCTAATTCATTTAATTAAATTGATTCAATGAGTCATAATCTAAATTAGACTCATTGAACACATGAATCAACTTGAGTCCAACTCAATTAGCCCAATTAGGATTACTCTTAATCCAATTAGATTCATCAAATGAATCTAATCCTCTTGGTTCATCATATGAACCTAATCTCCATCTAATTGTCCTTAGTGTGTGACCCTATAGGTTCTTGTAACGTTGGAAATGCCCCTAAACCCATTTAGGAGCATAAGTAATGAGCGGTATCTAGCAACACATCATTACTACCCAAGTTACAAGAATGTTGAGATCCAACATCACCTTTGTGACTACTAATTGTGACTCCTCACAATATATGACATTGTCCTTCTATCCTAGACATCTTGATTGATCAATATGAGGCATAGACCGTGTCATCCTCTAATCAATCTAAATCTTGAACTCCAAGTAGACTCACTCAATCAAATGAGCTCAATATCTCATATTGACTCATTTAGGCATGGCCATGCACTTCGTGGTCTCACTCTATCAAGAATATCGATGTCTCTCCCGTCATATAGGAGGGATAGATCCCATCTACATCACTCACATCCCTCTTCATAATTCGTTATATACCCTATAATCGCCTTTATAGTCCACCCAGTTACGGGTGACGTTTGACGAAACCAAAGTACATAACTCCTTATGTAGGGAACCATGGAGACTTCAGGTCTAAGGACTAGTAGTCATACTAATAGCCACATGAGAAAGTATATGACACTCATATAACGATCCATGATACTTTCTCATGGAGGGTCATTCAGTATACATTCTCCAATGCATACCCATGTGTCAACTTGATATCTCTATATCCATGACTTGTGAGATCAAGTCATCGAGTTGACCTACATGCTAGTCTTATTGCTTTAACATTGTCCCTGAATGTTAATACTCAACTAGGAATGATTAAGAGTAGTGTTACCTATATCATCTCACTATCGGTTCAACTAACCAATTGATATAGGTGAGAACCTTCTACTCAAGGACGTTATTATACTTAGTTTATTTGGCACCAATACAAGTAAGTATAATAACCAAAACAAATGCCTTTATTTATATATATAAGAATATGATACAATAAGTCCATAATACAATCATCAAATGATTGGCTCTAGTGCTATAACTAACAAACTCCCACTAGCACTAGTGCCAAATAATGTAGGCTCTAAGCCCCAATGACCTAATGTGACCATCATGCTTCCTCTGTGCCAAAGCCTTGGTCAAGGGATCTGCGATGTTAGCCTCTGTAGGTACTCTGCATATCTTCACATCTCCTCTCTCGATAATCTCTCGAATGAGATATAAGCGTCGTAGTATGTGTTTGGTCCGCTGGTGTGAGCGAGGTTTCTACGCCTGTGCTATAGCTCCCTTGTTGTCACAATAGAGCTCAATAGGGTCAGCAATACTGGGAACCACCCCAAGTTCAGTGATGAACTTGCGGATCCAAACTGCCTCCTTTGCTACCTCTAATGCAGCAATGTACTCTGCCTCTGTCGTAGAATCAGCTACTGTGTCCTGCTTCGAACTCTTCCAACTCACAGCACCACCATTTATGCAAAATACGAACCTTGACTGCGATCGATAATCATCCTGGTCGGTCTGGAAGTTGGCATCACTATAACCCTTTACAGCTAGCTCATCATAGCCTCCATATATCAAGAAATATTCTTTAGTCCTTCTTAAGTACTTAAGAATATTCTTGACCGCTATCTAGTGACTTTCACCTGAATCTGACTGGTATCTACTCGTCATGCTCAAAGCATACGAGACATCAGGTCGAGTACATAGCATGGCGTACATGATAGATCCTATGGCTGAGGCATAAGGGATCTGATCCATGCGGTCTCTCTCTTCTCTAGAAGAGGGACCTTGAGTCTTCGAAAAACTCACGCCATGTGACATTGGCGGAAATCCCTTCTTGGAGTTCTGCATGGCAAATCGAAGGAGTACCTTGTCAATGTATATACTCTGACTTAGGCCAAGCAATCTCTTAGATCTATCTCTATAGATCTGTATCCCGAGAATACGGGATGCCTCACCTAAGTCCTTCATTGAGAAGCAACTCCCTAGCCAGGTCTTGACAGATTGAAGCATAGGGATGTCCTTCCCAATGAGTAGTATGTCATCCACATACAATATGAGGAAGACAACTATATCCCCTACAACCTTCTTGTAGACACAAGGCTCATCTTCATTCTTGATGAAACCAAACTGTTTGATTGTATCATCGAATCGAAGATTCCAGCTCCGATAAGATTGCTTTAGTCCATAAATGGATCTATGCAGCTTGCATACTCTGCTAGTATGCTGTGGATCTACAAAATCCTCAGGTTGTGTCATGTACACATCCTCGAGTAGGTTTCCATTCAGAAACGCGGTCTTGACATCCATCTGCCATATCTCATAGTCATGGTATGCTGCAATAGCAAGCATGATCTGAATGGATTTAAACATCGCTACTGGAGAAATGGTTTCATCATAGTCAATACCATGAATCTGCTTGAAACCTTTAGCTACCAAGCGACCCTTATAGATAAGTCCATCCATGTCAGTCTTTCTCTTAAAGACCCACTTACACCCTATGGGTTTTACCCCTTCAGGTGGATCAACCAAAGTCCATACTTGGTTGGTGTACATGGATTCCATTTCGGATCTCATGGCCACTAGCCATTTCTCAGAATCTGGTCTCATCACAGCTTCCTAATAGGTGGTAAGCTAATCCTCTATGAGCATAACATCATCATGGTCAGATAAGAGAAATGAGTATCTCTCAGGCTGACAACGTACCCTATCAGACCTGTGAAGGGGTAGGTTTACTTGAACTGGTTGTTGTTCCTCAACTCCTTGTGGAACAACATCATCCACAACACTTTGTGGTTCCAATTCTACTTCCTTCGAGGCTTTAGTGCTATTGTTCACATCTTGAATTTCTTCAAGATCGAGCGTACTCCCACTAGTCTTTCTAGAAACAAAGTCCCTTTCTAGAAAGACTCCAGTCTTTGCCACAACTACCTTGTGCTGACTGGTAATGTAGAAGTAATATCCCTTAGTTTCCTTTAGATATCCAATGAAATAGCACTTGTCGGATTTGGGTCCTAACTTGTCTGAGACTTGACGTCGAACGTAAGCCTCACAACTCCAAATCCTCATGAAAGACACCTGGGCATCTCTCCCAGTCCATATCCTATATGGTGTCTTTATCACGGCCTTGGATGGAACTCGGTTGAGTATAAAAGCTGCCGTGTTTAAAGCATAGCCCCAAAGGAATGTTGGAAGATCTGTGTGACTCATCATAGATCCTACCATATCTAATAGGGTACGATTCCTCCTATCGGATACACCATTCCACTATGGTGTTCCAGGAGGAGTGAGTTGGGATAGAATCCCACACTCAGCTAAGTAGTCACGAAACTTATGGCTAAGGTATTCTCCACCTCGATTTGATCGAAGTATCTTAATACTCTTGCCAAGCTGGTTCTGTACTTCATTCTTGAATTCTTTGAACTTTTCAAAGGATTCTGACTTATGTGTCATCAAGTACACATAACCATATCTACTGAAGTCATCAGTAAATGTGATGAAGTACCTATAACCACCTCTAGCAGCGACATTGAAAGAGCCACATACATCACTATGTATGAGTCCTAACAAATCAGTCGCTCTTTCGCTGTGCCTACTAAAGGGAGTCTTGGTCATCTTGCCTAGTAGGCATGACTCGCACGTATCATAAGATTCAAAATCAAATGAGTCCAGCAAACCATCCTTATGGAGCTGGGATAAGCGCTTGTCATTTATATGACCTAAGCGACAGTGCTAGAGATAGGTTTGGTTTAGGTCATTTGACTTGAACCTCTTGGTATTTATGTTATAGATAGGACTTTCAAGGTCTATAATGTAGAGTCCGTTCATCATAGGTGCACTACAATAGAACATATCTTTTAAATAAACAGAACAACATTTGTCCTTAATTATAAAAGAGAAAACTTTCTTGTCCAAACAAGAAAGAGAAAATATGTTCTTAGTTAATGCAGGCATATAACAACAATCATCCAACTCTAATACAAGCCCAGAGGGCAGAGATAGAAAATAAGTCCCTACAGCAACAGCAGCAACCCGTGCTCCATTGTCTACGCGTAGGTCCACCTCGCCCTTCGCTAATGCCCTGCTATTTCTCAGCGCCTGCACATTAGTACAAATGTGAGAAGCACATCCAGTATCTAATACCCATGATGAAGAAATAGATAGATTGATTTCTATAACATGTATACCTGAAGTGGAAGTCTCACTTCGCTTCTTCTTAAGATCTTCCAGGTACACCTTGCAGTTCCTCTTCCAGTGCCCGGTCTGACCGCAGTGGAAGCAGGTAGCATCCTTGGTGACCCCTCCTTTAGGCTTTAGTGCCTTGCCTTTGCCCTTGGCTTGGGACTTTCCCTTTCCTTTGGGCTTGCCCTTGTGTTTCTGAACCATCAGAACAGAGTGGGGCTTTGCCTTCTTAAGGTTCAGCTCAGCAGTTCTTAACATGCTAAGCAGCTCGGGCAGTGGTTTGCCAATTTCGTTCATATTGTAGTTTAGAACGAACTGACTATAGCTATCCGGCAAATATTGCAAGATCAGGTGAGTGGCCAGCTCTTGGCCAAGCAGGAATCCCAACCTCTGTAGGTTTTCTATGTACCCAATTATTTTGAGTACATATGGGCCTACGGGAGCCCCATCTGACATCTTGCACTAAAACAGTGCCCTTGAGATCTCAAATCTCTCATGCCGCGCTTGTCCTTGATACAGTTGACGAAGATGTTCAACCATATCGTAAGCGCCCATTAACTTGTGTTGCTTCTGAAGCTCAGAGTTCATGGTCGCGAGCATTAGACAGGACACATCTAATGCGTCATCTTGATGCTTCTTGTAAGCATCTTTGTCAGCTCGTGGGGCATTGGCAGGAGGAGCCTTCGGAATGGGTTGCTCCAGAACGTACAGTTTACGTTCCTGTACCAGTCCAGGAAATTTGCTCCGTTGAGCTTGTCCTTCTCAAGAACAGATCGCAGGGAGAAAGTGTTCGTATTTGACTTCATGGTTATCTACAACAGAAAAATACAGAAAATAAATATCATATTCTTTTAAATCATTTAATTAGGCCTTTAACTAAATGATACTCCCACTAAATTCTATAATTCATGTGGGACAAGATCCATATCATACTAACCCTTGAGTTAGCTTTGGCTAATACGCCCAAGATTTAGTATGATCGGTAGGTAACGATTTAACAATTACATCTCTATGCAACTCTTGTTTATAGGATCATTATCCGTAGTTATATTAAAACTTGAGTTAGCTTTGGCTAATACGCCCAAGAATTAATATAAAAGTGATTTATGTCCTATCTTTCCAACCATTGGAAGAATACCTATAGTTGTACTCGATCCAACCGAGTTAACTAGGAATACTCAATCTAATTGAGTTTGTATTCGCCCATGCGTTGATAAGCGAGACCAAGATTGTCTCACCGCACCCTACCAAGATAATATGTGTTGCTCTGCTTTGGCAGATTCAACAACACATGTGATCGAGGTAGTGATAGGTATCACAGCACGGTAGGCATTAGAGTTGACGTGATTTAGATCTAATCTAATCGATGATGCGTATCATATACTCAATTTAGATCTAATCTAATCGTGGGGTGCATCATGTGCACGACTTAGATCTAATCTAATCGTTAGGCACTAATTAATTACTTAATCATGCAACACATATACACAAGCATTTAATTAAATTAATTTGTGATTAGTCATGACCCTACTACGATCTTCTCAAGCCAATGAGAAGATCGGATGGTCAACCTAGGGTCAACAACTTCTCAAGCTCCTCCCTTTGACCACCTTGAGTTGCTCGCGCCCTCCTCGTAACTCCGTCTCGAGTGGACCTTCCACGGCTCCAATTTTGTACATTACAATTTTGAAACTCGAGTTACATTCGAGTCTAAACTAATTTACAACAAGAATAAATAGAGAAAAGTATGACGCGCAGGTCGCGTATCAAAAATACAGCACACACAATAACATGACGACACGCAGGCCGTATTATGAATTATAACACAAAATATACCAATTCAATTGGGTTTTTTGGGGCCATGACTATCACAAATTATACATAATTCTAAATTATGTATTTTTCTATAATTTTCTACAATTTTAATACAAATTTTTACAATTTTTATGAGTAAAAATTTCCGGCAGTCCCGTTTAGCGGTTTTCGGGCGCAATCGCGGAACGAATCCCCTTGCGGGGTCAGGAGCAGCGCCCCTACCCACGATCTAACCATCGCGAGTGTCCCTAAGCGATCCTACAGCGCCTTAGTCCGCTGTCCCAAAAAGTTTTAGGGCGAAACCTTGCCGTTTCGGAAAAATCTCTCGGTAGTCGAAGCCTACAAGTGTATAAACACTTGTGTTTCGCTTCTACGAGAAAATTACTCATAAAATCCATAAAAACTTAAATTTAAAGAAAATCACAGAAACTATATTTTTCATAAAAAATCAAATTAAACTCGTACAAGTCTTCGAACCTGCCAATGATACCACTGTTGTGTTTTTCGGGCCGTTAAAACCCCGAAACCCCAAGCCACGGATCCGTGCGAAGAATAAAACTTTCAAAAAATCTGAGTACGAGTTTATTAACCTATAGATCTACACTAGAACTATATGTTAAAGAGATTTACCCTTGATGCACGCCCTTCGCGAATCCCGCTCGTCCAAGGTGCCGGATCTCGAGAGTGTCAAAGTAGACACTCCTCTAGAAGTATCCACACGAACAAGTAGGAGGAGAAAAACCACACAAAAGGTGTGCTAGCACCTTTGGATGGTTCGGCCAAGATAGGAGGAGAGGGAGAGAAGGAAGAGCTTGAGGAGGAAGAAGAAAAGAGAGATACACATAAATGAAAACTCCTCCTCAATTGCCTTGATGTGGCCGGCCACATTAGGAGGTGTAACCCCTTTCACATTAATCACAATTAATGTGGAGGCCATTAAAGTGAAGAATTGTAACCTCCATGAGGTGGCATATCACTTGAGTAACCATGATGATGTGGAGCATCATCATTGGTCCACATCTTGCCAACTCACTAATGATGTGGCATAAAGTCAAGTCAACTTGACTCTTCCTCTTCCTCTCAAGTCAAGTCAAACTTGACTTAATCTCTCTCATGGTTGATCTAATCCAACCATTTAATTCAAGCCAACTTAATATAATGAATCTAATTCATTTAATTAAATTGATTCAATGAGTCATAATCTAAATTAGACTCATTGAACACATGAATCAACTTGAGTCCAACTCAATTAGCTCAATTAGGATTACTCTTAATCCAATTTGATTCATCAAATGAATCTAATCCTCTTGGTTCATCATATGAACCTAATTTCCATCTAATTGTCCTTAGTGTGTGACCCTATAGGTTCTTGTAACGTTGGCAATGCCCCTAAACCCATTTAAGAGCATAAGTAATGAGCGGTATCTAGCAACACATCATTACTACCCAAGTTACAAGAATGTTGAGATCCAACATCACCTTTGTGACGACTAATTGTGACTCCTCATAATATATAACATTGTCCTTCTATCCTAGACATCTAGATTGATCAATATGAGGCATAGACAGTGTCATCCTCTAATCAATCTAAATCTTGAACTCTAAGTAGACTCACTAAATCAAATGAGCTCAATATCTCATATTGACTCATTTGGGCATGGCCATACACTTCGTGGTCTCACTCTATCAAGAATATCGATGTCGCTCCTGTCATATAGGAGGGATAGATCCCATCTACATCACTCACATCCCTCTGCATAATTGGTTATATACCCAGTAATCGCCTTTATAGTCCACCCAGTTACAGGTGACGTTTGACGAAACCAAAGTACATAACTCCTTATGTAGGGAACCATGGAGACTTCAGGTTTAAGGACTAGTAGTCATACTAATTGCCACATGAGAAAGTATACGTCACTCATATAACGATCCATGATAATTTCTCATGGCGGGGCATTCAGTATACATTCTCCAATGCATATCCATGTGTCAACTTGATATCTCTATATCCATGACTTGTGAGATCAAGTCATCTAGTTGACCTACATGCTAGTATTATTGCATTAACATTGTCCCTGAATGTTAATACTCGACTAGGAATGATTAAGAGTAGTGTTCCCTATATCATCTCACTATCGGTTCAACTAACCGATTGATATAGGTGAGAACCTTCTACTCAAGGACGTTATTATACTTAGTTTATTTGGCGCCAATACAAGTATAATAACCAAAAAAAAATGCCTTTATTTATATAAGAATATGATACAATAAGTCCATAATACAATCATCAAATGATTGGATCTAGGGCTCTAACTAACAGTTACAAGTACCAGTCGGACACGGAAATCGAGATTACGATGAAAAATTGAACCAGAATCAGAAGATGAACCCGACTCAGAAGATGAAGAAGACGAACTTGTTGGAATGTATACTGAAAGCCTAAGCTTTGTAAACATTTATAAAGAATCACATTTGGTCTAATTGTCTACATTTGTTTGTAGTTGTTCATTTAATTTATATTGTAGATAACATAGTATGTGGTGTCACATACAGAAGATGATGTTATCAGTACCTTATAAATTATAAACAGTAGCTCACGACCAAAATGGAAAAGGAACAAACCATTAGAAGGTCGTAGTGTAATTAGGTATTAGTTTATCTTGACTATATAATTACACTAGTACACTCAGAGTGTATTGAGTAGGACCATTTGAGGTCGTTTCTTTTATACTGACTTTATAAAGGAACAAAGACCTCAGTTATTATGGAAGTGTGTGCTCTTAATCCTAATATAATAACAAGCACATATATTTGATATTTATTTCTTTAATTTATCAATGGGTGAGATTTAGTTCGTTGAATCAATAAACCCGATAAGTTGGGAAATGGTATCACTTATAGTGTGTGTTGTTGATTATAGAAGGAAACTGTGTCCTAGAGATACTAGGTTGATAATGTCCTCAAGAGGAGCTCATAAAGATTGTCATGTTAAACCCTGCAGGTGGACTTAGTCCGACATGACAATAAGGTTGAGTGGTACTACTCTTGGACTTAGATATTAATTAAATGAGTTGTCAGTAACTCACTTAATTAGTGGACATTCGATATCTTAAACACAGGGAGACTAACACACTCATAATAAGAAGGAGCCCAAAAATGTAATTTGGGATTGGTGCGGTAGTTCAATGATAGTTCTCTAGTGGAATGAATTATCATTGATAAAATTAAGTTGTGTGTTGGGGGCACGGGATGCTTAATTTTATCGGGAGACCAAAACCAATTCCTCCTCTCGGTCCCTA
The DNA here is from genome assembly GCF_018446385.1 of Zingiber officinale. Classification (NCBI taxonomy): domain Eukaryota; kingdom Viridiplantae; phylum Streptophyta; class Magnoliopsida; order Zingiberales; family Zingiberaceae; genus Zingiber; species Zingiber officinale. Next base: position 50,017,485 of record NC_055992.1, on the reverse strand, counting down.
TCGTAGCCTCTTATTTATAGAGTTCTATACCCACCTATACCCACCTTCTATACCCACCAATAAGGGGTCGGCCAAGCTAGCTTGGGAACCAAGCTAGGGCCGGCCTAGGTATATTATTGGGTGGCCGGCCCTAGCTTGAACCCAAGCTAGTAGGGCCGGCCAAAATAAATTAAAAAAGAAATTTAATTTTAATTTTTATTATAATGTGGAAGATATAATTTAAAGAGAATTAGAATTAAAATATTTCTCTTGTAAAAGATTTACAAAAGATTAAAGAAAGAGATTAGATCTCTTTCCTTATTTGTAGATTGGAGAGATGTTTTATTTTCTCTTTAAAATTATTCACATGTTAATAAAATTAAAATTATAGATATTTCCTTTTATTAACCATGAAGAGATTTTAAAGAGAAATTTTATTTTTTAAAATTTCCGGAAACAAATTAGGAAGTTTTAATTGTTGATTAAAACTTGTCCTCTTTTGTTTTCCAATGATGTGGCCGGCCACTTGAAATTGATTTGGGAAATTTTATTTTATTTCTCTCAATTAAATCAAGTCAAGGAAATTAAGGAAAATTTATTGTAATTAAATTTCCTAATTTGCCTAGGCCAAGGAATATAAAAGAAGGGGTGAGGGTGCCTTCATGGGGGACAACCTCTATTGTTTTCTCTCCCTTTTTCCTTGGTGTTGTGGCCGGCCATTACCCTCTCCCTCTTCCCTCTTGTGGTGGCTGAATACATCTCTCTTGGAGTTCTTGTGGTGGCGGATACTACTTGGAGAAGAAGAAGAAGGAGAGAAAGTTAGCATCTCTTGGAGCTTGGTTAGTATTTTGATTTTCTTCTTTGGTAAAGTTCTTCCTTTGTGGCCGAACCTTGCTTGGAGGAGAAGAAGGTGGTTGGTGGTTTCTCATCTTGGTAGATCGTTGCCCACACAACGTCCGAGGTTAGAAGAGGAATACGGTAGAAGATCAAGAGGTTTTTCTACAAGGTATAATTAGTAATTTTTATTTCCGCATCATGCTAGTTATTTATGGAAATAATACCAAATATAAGAGGCTTATGATCTAGTATTTCGAATATGTTTTTCGATGTTGTGTTCTTTTGTTTTCTTTCTTTTCTTTGTGGTTTGATTGTTCTCTTTGGTTAACCTAAAGTTATTTTAGGAAATTAAATATTAGCTTTCTATTAAAGGTTTTGTCTAGTCGGTGGTGGTTGCTCCCATATCCAAGAAGGCCATGTGCCTCGCCACGTCAGTACTGGGAACCTTTTATGGAAATTAGTATTTAATGGAATTAATAACTTAAGGAGACTTGGGTCGAACGTGTTAAGTTCCGCAGGAGATCCAAGTTAAAACCTAAAAGAACAAATAGATTAAGTTTTGGATCAAACGTGTTAAGTTCCACAGGCGATCCAAAATTTAATTTAAAAGAACACATGGTAGCTAGGAAAAAGGTTCAGACCTTTGTACAAAATTTTTGTACAGTGGAACCTCTAGGTTTTCCGAGTAGCAACCAACAATTGGTATCAGAGCTAGGGTTTTGCCTCTGTGTATTTGGTATTTAGTTTAATTATGCACATGTCATACATAATTTAGGCAGGATAATAGTAGGATGTGCTAACTTTGTGGATGCAGGATCCAACTATTATGGCTTTTAGTTAATTATGTATGTGATTTGACCCTTGGACATGTCAAGGGCAATTTATATGTGTGTGCATGATTGTATTAAAATACAGCAGGAGCTGTATTTAGTTTTATTAGGATTTTATTTTTGATCTAGATACATGTACATTCCTTTTATGGAATATAAGATCAAAAATGTAAAATTCTATTTATGTCGCGGATCGAATCTTGCAAAGCGTGGAACCTTCTAAGGACCAGAGGCGCAGCGGAACTAGGAGCAAGATGGATGCGACAGCTAGACCCGGTTATGGCAGCAGCTTGGGATGACAACACACGGAGGACAATTAGAGATAAAAGCCATAATAGTTGAAAATTAAATTTTCTATTTATTGCTTTTATATTGTGCTGTGTGTGCATGTTAGTTTACAAGTTTAAGTAGGCTAGCATAGTTAAAATTCCTCATTTATAAATAACTAAGTGGGAGAGGGATTTTTAAATAAATCCCATGGTCTCCATTACTAGTTTGTAAGTGATGCAAACAAGCTTGCGCGTTGGCTCTGAGTGCCTTCCTCCATAACGGATGAGCTTGTTTGCGGATCACTAGAACAGACTTCCATTTTTGGATGACTATAGGAAGTTAATTAAGAGCGTGTGATCTTCCCCAACGGAAGGGGCATAATCTTATTAATGGACTTAGTGTCAAGTAATGGTATACACTTAGACACATCTAATAGTATCCTCCCTAACGGAGTCACTGCTATTATTTGTGTGACCAAATGATACCAACTATTAATTTTATTTGTCAAAAAGTTAGGTTGACAAGATAATGAAATTAATGGGTTAAAACCCTCCTTTTACAAATGTTGAATTTGTATACGTCCACACTAACGTGGCATACAAAATTCACGGTGTTATGAGGTGTTGGTTAATTTAAAATAGTATTGTTTGAGGAATCAATATTATTCTAAATTTAGAGTTCTGACCAAAAGTTATTTGTGATTCTTAGGATGTCTTTCAACCCACTGTCCATCATACTTCAATAGAATAGACTTACTGGACCAAACTACATAGATTGGAAAAGAAACCTGGACATTGTTCTTACTGCTGAAAGCTATAAATATGTACTGACTGAGCAATGCCCTGATGCACCTACTGGTGAATCTACCCAAGAGGAGATTGAATATCATAGGAAATGGGTAAAAGCAGATGAGATGGCGCGGTGTTACATTTTGGCTTCAATGTCAAATGTATTGCAACATCAGCATCAAGATTTACCAACAGCCTATGATATTATGAACAATCTCAAGGAACTCTTTGGTCATCAAGATAGGGCTTCTAGGCAAGAAGCCATGAGAAAGATAATGACAGCCACCATGCAAGAGAGTACTCCTGTAAGGGATCATATCCTAAAGATGATGGCTTATCTGAACGAGATACAGATCCTTGGAGGAGAAATTGATGGGGAAACCCAGATCGATATGATCCTCCAAACGCTACCTAGAAGTTTTGAGCAGTTTCGCCTGAACTATAATATGAATAAGAGGGTTTATTCATTAGCGGAACTACTGATATAACTTCAAGCAGCAGAAGGATTATTTCGTCACAATGCTCAAATTCACTATGTCGAAAATGGTTCTACTTCTAAACCGAAGGAAAGAAGAAGAAGAAACAAGTCGGTTCAACAAAGAAAGTGAATAAATCTCGAGTACAGGATTTAAAGTCGGAATGAAGAAGTCAAGGGCAAGTGCTTCATCAGTAGCGGTGACATTGAAGGCGGATCGTCCTCGAGGAACCAAAACAAAGGTATATCTCATACTCTAGTTGTTGAAACATGTTTAGCGGTGTTATCTACCAACACCGGTGTGTAGATACGGGAGCCACTGATCATATCTCAATTCCTTGCAGGGGTTCCAGAAACCCGACGACTATCTGAAGGAGAAATTACCGTCTACATGGGCAATGCTACTAAGGTGGCAACTGTTGGAGACGTCTACTTATCTTTTAGTAGAAATAGGAATTTGGTTTTAAGAAATTGTCTTTATGTACCCAGTTTTAGAAAGAATTTAATTTCAGTTTCTAAACTGTTTTTAGATGGATATTCAGTTTCTTTTAGTAACGATGTAGTTATTAAAAGAAATAAAGTGATTATCTGTTCTGGTGCATTAGTTGGCAATTTATATACTTTAAATCCAATTTCTTCCACAAAGCAAAACATGGAGATTTATAACTCATCTTCTAATTCTAATAAGAGAAAAGAACCTTCGGAAATGAACCAAGCATATCTTTACGATCTAAGGCTTGGTCATATTAACTTAAGTAGGATTCAGAGGCTTATAGCCGATGGACTTTTGGGTTCATTAGAGTTGGAAAATTTTCCAACTTGTGAATCCTGCTTGGAAGGTAAAATGACTAAGAGGCCGTTCAAGGCCAAGGGGTATAGAGCCAAAGAAGTGTTAGAGTTGGTTCACTCTGATTTGTGTGGTCCTATGTCTGTCCAGGCAAGAGGAGGTTTTGAATATTTTGTCTCTTTCATAGACGATTATTCAAGATATGGATACATTTACCTAATGCGCCGCAAGTCTGAGTGCTTTGATAAGTTCAAAGAATACAAGGCTGATGTGGAGAAACGACTAGGTAAAAGTATCAAGACACTACGGTCAGATCGTGGTGGCGAATACCTCTTAGGAGAGTTTAGGAATTACTTATCAAAGGCTGGGATTCAATCCCAATTGTCTGCACCTGGAACACCCCAACAGAATGGTGTAGCAGAACGAAAGAATAGGACTCTTATGGAAATGGTTAGATCGATAATGAGTTATTCTGAATTACCAAATTCGTTTTGGGGATATGCTCTGGAAATAGCAGTATACGTTCTGAACTTAGTACCTTCTAAATCAGTTTCTTCTACTCCCATAGAATTGTGGAATGGGCAAAAACCCAGTCTAAGACATATTCGGATTTGGGGTAGTCCAGCACATGTGCTGAAACCAGATGCTGATAAGTTAGAATCTCATACAGAAGTTCGCATATTTGTAGGATATCCCAAAGGAACGAAAGGTGGTTTATTTTATAGTCCTAAAGACCAGAAGGTCATTGTTAGCACCAATGCCCAGTTTTTAGAAGAAGACTATATAATGGATCACAAGCCCAGTAGTAAAGTTGTTTTAGAAGAACTTAGAGAGGACATGTCTACTTCAGTACCAACAGTACAAGATGAAGTACCACAAGAGACTGCAACACGTGTCACACATGATACACAACCACAGATAGTGCCTCGTCGTAGTGGGAGGGTTGTGAGGCACTGAAAGATTCATGTTTTGGGAGAGTCTTGGACTTGATCCGGTAAACATGAACCCGATCCCCGGTCATATGACAAGCACTCCAAGATATAGATGCAGGATCTTGGCAAAAGGCAATGAATTCAAATAGAGTCCATGTACTCTAATAAGGTTTGGGAGCTTGTAGAACCACCGATGGTGTAAAAGCCGTTGGATGCAAGTGGATCTACAAAAGGAAAAGAGGGATGGCGGAAGGTAGAAACCTTCAAAGCTAGGCTTGTTGCAAAGGGTACACTCAAAAGAGGGAATCGATTATGAGGAGACCTTTTCACCGTAGCCATGCTTAAGTCTATCCGGATACTCTTATCCATCACGCTCATATGGATTATGAGATTTGGCAAATGGATGTCAAGATGCTTTCCTTAATGGAAGTCTTGAAGAGAACATCCATATGAAGCAACCGGAAGGGTTCATTGAAAAGGCAAAGAGCATCTAGTATGCAAGCTCAATCGGTCCATTTATGGACTGAAGCAAGTTTCAAGGTCTTGGAACATCCGGTTTAATGAAGTAATCCAGTCATATGGATTTATTCAAAGTCCGGATGAGTCTTGTGTATATAAGAAGTGTAACGGAAACGTGGTGGTATTTCTTGTACTATACGTAGATGATATTTTGTTAATTGGCAACAATGTCAAGGTATTATCAGACGTAAGGGTATGGTTGTCCAAACAATTTGATATGAAGGACTTAGGAGAATGTGCACACATTCTTGGGATCAAAGTTATAAGGGATCGTAAGAAAAGAATGTTGTGTCTATCCCAAGCTTCATATATAGATACAATCCTTGCTCGTTTTAGCATGCAGAATTCCAAGAAAGGTTTCTTACCTTTTAGACATGGAGTAGCTCTATCTAAAGAGATGTCTCCAAAGACATCAAAAGAGATAGAGGACATGAAAGCAGTTCCTTATGCTTCGGCTGTAGGAAGCCTAATGTATGCAATGCTATGTACGAGACCTGATATCTGTTTTGCCGTGGGCATGGTCAGCAGATATCAGAGTAACCCTGGACAAGGACATTGGACTGCGGTAAAGCATATATTAAAGTACCTGAGAAGGACTAGAGATTATATGCTAGTTTACCAAGCAGACGATCTGCTCCCTGTGGGTTACACGGATTCAGATTTCCAATCAGATAGGGATAACAGTAAGTCTACATCAGGCTATGTGTTTACTTTAGGAGGTGGAGCCATTTCATGGAGGAGTGTTAAGCAGAAATGCGTTTCGGACTCAATCATGGAAGCTGAATATGTAGCAGCCTCTGAGGCAGCTAAAGAAGCAGTATGGTTCAGGAGCTTTCTAATGGACTTAGATGTGATTCCTGGTTTGCCCAAAATCATCACAATTTATTGTGATAATAGTGGTGCAGTTGCAAACTCGAAGGAACCACGAGCTCATAAGGCAAGTAAACATATAGAGCGCAAGTACCACCTGATACGAGATATTGTGAAGCGAGGAGAAGTTGTCATCACCAAGATTGCATCAGCGGATAACCTGGCAGATCCTTTCACTAAGGCCCTTCCGGCGAAAGCTTTCGATCGGCATGTGGAGGGAATGGGAATCAGATGTATGGTAGAAGATATGGCAGCTTAGTCATTAGTAAAAGTGGGAGATTGTTGGAATGTATACTGAAAGCCTAAGCTTTGTAAACATTTATAAAGAATCACATTTGGTCTAATTGTCTACATTTGTTTGTAGTTGTTCATTTAATTTATATTGTAGATAACATAGTATGTGGTGTCACATACAGAAGATAATGTTATCAGTACCTTATAAATTATAAACAGTAGCTCACGACCAAAATGGAAAAGGAACAAACCATTAGAAGGTCGTAGTGTAATTAGGTATTAGTTTATCTTGACTATATAATTACACTAGTACACTCAGAGTGTATTGAGTAGGACCATTTGAGGTCGTTTCTTTTATACTGACTTTATAAAGGAACAAAGACCTCAGTTATTATGGAAGTGTGTGCTCTTAATCCTAATATAATAACAAGCACATATATTTGATATTTATTTCTTTAATTTATCAATGGGTGAGATTTAGTTCGTTGAATCAATAAACCCGATAAGTTGGGAAATGGTATCACTTATAGTGTGTGTTGTTGATTATAGAAGGAAACTGTGTCCTAGAGATACTAGGTTGATAATGTCCTCAAGAGGAGCTCATAAAGATTGTCATGTTAAACCCTACAGGTGGACTTAGTCCGACATGACAATAAGGTTGAGTGGTACTACTCTTGGACTTAGATATTAATTAAATGAGTTGTCAGTAACTCACTTAATTAGTAGACATTCGATATCTTAAACACAGGGAGACTAACACACTCATAATAAGAAGGAGCCCAAAAATGTAATTTGGGATTGGTGCGGTAGTTCAATGATAGTTCTCTAGTGGAATGAATTATCATTGATAAAATTAAGTTGTGTGTTCGGGGCGAACACGGGATGCTTAATTTTATCGAGAGACCAAAACCAATTCCTCCTCTCGGTCCCTATCGTAGCCTCTTATTTATAGAGTTCTATACCCACCTATACCCACCTTCTATACCCACCAATAAGGGGCAGACCAAGCTAGCTTGGGAACCAAGCTAGGGCCGGCCTAGGTATATTATTGGGTGGCCGGCCCTAGCTTGAACCCAAGCTAGTAGGGCCGGCCAAAATAAATTAAAAAAGAAATTTAATTTTAATTTTTATTATAATGTGGAAGATATAATTTAAAGAGAATTAGAATTAAAATATCTCTCTTGTAAAAGATTTACAAAAGATTAAAGAAAGAGATTAGATCTCTTTCCTTATTTGTAGATTGGAGAGAAGTTTTATTTTCTCTTTAAAATTATTCACATGCTAATAAAATTAAAATTATAGATATTTCCTTTTATTAACCATGAAGAGATTTTAAAGAGAAATTTTATTTTTAAAAATTTCCGGAAACAAATTAGGAAGTTTTAATTGTTGATTAAAACTTGTCCTCTTTTGTTTTCCAATGATGTGGCCGGCCACTTGAAATTGATTTGGGAAATTTTATTTTATTTCTCTCAATTAAATCAAGTCAAGGAAATTAAGGAAAATTTATTGTAATTAAATTTCCTAATTTGCCTAGGCCAGGAATATAAAAGAAGGGGTGAGGGTGCCTTCATGGGGGACAACCTCTATTGTTTTCTCTCCCTTTTTCCTTGGTGTTGTGGCCGGCCATTACCCTCTCCCTCTCTTCCTCTTGTGGTGGCCGAATACTTCATCTCTCTTGGAGTTCTTGTGGTGGCCGGATACTACTTGGAGAAGAAGAAGAATAAGGAGAGAAAGTTAGCATCTCTTGGAGCTTGGTTAGTATTTTGATTTTCTTCTTTGGTAAAGTTCTTCCTTTGTGGCCGAACCTTGCTTGGAGGAGAAGAAGGTGGTTGGTGGTTTCTCATCTTGGTAGATCGTTGCCCACACAACGTCCGAGGTTAGAAGAGGAATACGGTAGAAGATCAAGAGGTTTTTCTACAAGGTATAATTAGTAATTTTTATTTCCGCATCATGCTAGTTATTTATGGAAATAATACCAAATACAAGAGGCTTATGATCTAGTATTTCGAATATGTTTTTCGATGTTGTGTTCTTTTGTTTTCTTTCTTTTCCTTGTGATTTGATTGTTCTCTTTGGTTAACCTAAAGTTATTTTAGGAAATTAAATATTAGCTTTCTATTAAAGGTTTTGTCTAGTCGGTGGTAGTTGCTCCCATATCCAAGAAGGCCATGTGCCTCGCCACGTCAGTACTGGGAACCTTTTATGGAAATTAGTATTTAATGGAATTAATAACTTAAGGAGACTTGGGTCGAACGTGTTAAGTTCCGCAGGAGATCCAAATTAAAACCTAAAAGAACAAATAGATTAAGTTTTGGATCAAACGTGTTAAGTTCCGCAGGCGATCCAAAATTTAATTTAAAAGAACACATGGTAGCTAGGAAAAAGGTTCAGACCTTTGTACAAAATTTTTGTACAGTGGAACCTCTAGGTTTCCGAGTAGCAACCAACAGAACTGACCAGTGAACTCGTGAACCTAGTGAAGAAGTTTCACAAGAAGAAGAATGGCTTCAACAAGAAAGACCTGAAGAAGGCGGTACAATCCAAGGAGGCCCAACCGAGTTCTAAGGTAAAATTTGAAATAACCTGCTACGGATGCAACCAGATGGGGCACATCAAAGCCAACTGCCCCAACCAAAAGGAAGCCAATAAGCAAAGAAGAAAGAAGGCCCTGAAGGTGATGTGGGACGAATCTTCTTTGGAGGACGACGACGACGAGCTCGATTAGACGAGTTTACTCGCATTGATGGCCTGGGACCAGATCGACGAATCCGAAAGCGAGAGCGAGTCATAGGCCGAGTTCGAGCGAAGCCACGGATCCGTATCCATTTCCGAAGGGCCAGACTCCACTATAAGTATTCCTAGACTTAATAATTTAGTAAATTATTTATTACGCAAGTTAGCCAAGTCGAACCATAAGATTAAGTCACTTCTAAAGGAAGTAGCTGTCCTTAAAGAAGTGACTAACTCTAAATCCTTACCTGATCAAGTTCAGACTGAAAATTCTACTCATGTTCAAAAACTTGAGGAGGAAAATTCAAGTTTGAAAAATCAGGTCAAGGATTTAAAAAATACCTTAGAACAATTTTCTTTAGGCTCCAAGAATCTTGACCTAATTCTTGGGACACAAAGAGCCATTTACAATTGTCACGCCACCAAAGGAGCACCTACCGAAAAATTTCGGCAGCACCTCCCCTGTACCGGTGACAATCTGAAACATAAATACATACAAAATACATCAGCCACATGCAGCTGGAATATATACGCAACCACGCAGTTATAAAATCAGCACACTCGGCTGAAACAAGAATAAAACACAACCACACAGTTATATATATACAATAGACAGCCCACTCGGCTGTATTTAACCAACACAGCAGAAAAACGATAAGACAAGCCCATACAAAACACATCAAGACACTGCTAGCCGTCTAGGCTTTATACAATAACCACAACAACAAATACAACAACACACCAAATACAACAAATATTGAATACAAATAAAAGATATACAAAACCCGAAACGATCGTCGGATGTGACGTAGGACCCGGCAGACAGGATACTCCGAGCGACACTCCAACCATCTACCTGAAAACATAAAGATATACAAGCGGTGGTGAGTATAGGTAACTCAGCGGGTAATAGAAAAGATAGTGCATGGACTATAAATAAACATGGAGGTCACAAGTATACAGTCTCAGTAGGGAATAAAGAACATGATCATACTATCATAATCAATGCACCTAAACACAACAGACATAAAAACCTGACATATAAACTGTACAAACCATAACTAATATAATGACAGATACATACCCAATCTGGAATCGACACATGGTACAATGATCAGTAAACTCACCGGATCTGCAACAGATATACCCGTGACACCTGTGTAATATAAATACGACTGCATATACATGTAAAATAAATGACATGTATGCATCAAGACAACCATATGCAACAATCATATCGCAAACAAATGCAACATACCACAAACACATGCAACTAGTATCTACTAGGCATGTATGCAAATATATATCCAACGATGCACCGCGCATCATATGCAAATGTGTATGCATGCTCCATGGCCACCCCCACCACCTCTCCAGACACCACGACCCATGTATGGCCGAGAGGCTTGGGTCCGTGACAAACCGTACAAGCCTCACGCACGTAACCGCTATAAAGCGACTGAGGCGACAACATACTATGTTGTTATCTAACTACATAGCTAAGGGTCCCTGACCACTCACAACTCAAGCCCCTTGACTACTGTACCCTCAAGATCCACTACTCCAGAGTGGTCGAGGCTGACAGAGTAAAAACAATGAGCAGCTGAGTAAGCGCGACAGGACATAGCTCCACTCCAGCTACCACTCTCCATCAGTGGTAGAGTGGACAGCTATAAAAACTGACAACCCTCTCAACTACAAAGGAGACGATAGTCGTCAGTATGCAATGAATGATGAACATGAAATATATATATATATAATCATGATACAGACACCGTCATCATCCATGCAAACTCTAAGTGCACATAAGCACTCCACAACATGAATATAATCGTCAAGATAAATCCACACATCCCACCAAACACATGTACACAACTACCCATGTATAGTCAACCAAATATCTCCAATAACCCCACTAGACACACATACACAACCCCACGTGTACAATCAACATGTATCCTCCAGTAAAAACACATCAGACATGTGTATAAACCACAGACATGCAATCAACACAACTCCTCCAAAAGTACGAAACAAACACGGGCGTACATACAACATGCAAATATAGGGTCACCATGATGACTCCTAAAACACATACCAAGCTACATACAATCCACATTATATGCATAAATCAGCATGATAAATGTTAGTGAGAGCCCTAGAGCCAATCATGTGATGGTTACTTTTTGGACTCTTTGTATCATATTCTTGTACATATATTTCTGATATATAAATAAAGGCATTGTGATTATTATACTTGTGTGTATTTGTGCTATATAAATAAGTATAATAATGTCCTAGGGTAGTAGGTTCATATCTATATCAATCGATTAGTTAAATCGATAGTGAGATGATATAGAGAACACTACACTTAATTATTCCTAGTCAAGTATTAACATAGAAGGACAATGTTAATGCATTGAGACTAGCATGTAGGTCAACATGATGACTTGATCTCACAAGTCATGGATATGAGATATCAAGTTGACACATGGGTATACATTGGAGAATGTATACTGAATGACCCGCCATGAGAAAGTATCATGGATCGTTATATGAGTGTCATATACTTTCTCAAGTGACTATTAGTATGACTTTAGTCCTTAGACCTGAAGTCACCATGGTTCCCTACATAAGGAGTTATGTACTTTGGTTTCGTCAAACGTCACCCGTAACTGGGTGGATTATAAAGGCGATTACTGGGTATGTAACAAATTATGCGGAGGGATGTGAGTGATGTAGATGTGATCTATCCCTCCTATATTACAGGAGTGATATCATAGTCTTGATAGAGTGAGATCACTAAGTGCATGGCCATGCCCAAATAAGGCAATATGTGATATTGTGCTTATTTGATTATAGTGAGTCTACTTGAAGTTCAAGACACTAAGATTGATTGGAGGATGACACGGTCTATGCCTCATATAAGATCAATCTAGATATCAAGGATAGAAGGACAATGTCACATATTGTGAGAGTCACAATTATTAGTCATATTGGTGATGTTGGATCTCAACATTCTTGTAACTTGGGTAGCAATGATGTGTTGCTAGATACCTCTCATTGCTTATGTCCCTAATTGGATTTAGGGACATTGCCAATGTTGACAAGAACCTATAGGGTCACACACATAGAGCAATAGATGGAGACTAGTTCATATGATGAACCAAGAGGAAAGATGAAGTCAAGTTTGACTTGGCTAAATATGGAAAGTCTATAAAAGGCAAGTTTGACTTGACCTAAATCCACAAGTTTGACTTGACTATGAGTTAGACTCAAGTATGATCCAAATGTTGGATAAATCAATTAAGGGAGTTAATTTGGTCATGTTTGACTTTGGCCAAATTAGGAAGGTTGAAAGTCAATATTGACTTGACTTGGATGCCACCACATTTGATGAGGTGGCATGGGAGAACCAATGGGGATGCTACACATCACCATGCCACCTCATGCTTGCCACCTCATGGGAGGTTACCCATGAGTGGCCGGCCACATTAAGGGGGCAATTAAGAGCATTAATTGCCCACTTAATGACATTTATGTGGCCGACCACATGATATGGTGGATTGATTGAATTTTTGAATTCAATTTTTGATTCTTCTTCTTCCTTGGTGCTCTCAGCAACTTCTCCCTCTCTTCCTCCTCTTCTTGGCCGAAAACCACATAGGTGCTAGCACACCTTGTTTCGGTCATCTTCTCCACCTAATTGCTTGTGTGGACACATATAGAGGGGCTCTACTTTGTGCCCTCTAGATCCAACTTCAACCTTAGTCGAGCGGGATAAGCGAAGGGCACGCATCAAAGGTAGTTTTTCTTTAAACTATAGATCTAGGAGTAGATCTAACATATTCGGGTATTAAGCATGATATAAATACGTGGAATTTTTCGAATCGGATTTTTCTTTGCACGAGATCCTTGGCTAGGGTGTTTCGGGGTTTCCGCGACGCGAAAAGCGGTTTTCGTGGCCCGAAAAATTCTAACAGTGGTATCAGAGCCATCGTGCGAAGCACGTATTTATTTTTTTTTCCTGTATTAGATACAAAATTTAGATGCTTTTAAGTTTCTGTGATTTTTCTAAATTTTAGGAATGTTTGGGTATTTTTCTCGTCGAAAGAACGAGTGCGAAGCACTTGTACACTTTTGTCACCGAGAAAAATTTCTCCGAAACGGCAAGTTTCACCCAAATAGATTTTGGGACAGCGGGTAAGGGCGCTGTATAATCGCAAGAGGACACTCGCGAAGGTTATTTCGCGAATAGGGGCGCTGCCCCTAACCCCGCAAGGGGCCTTGTGCCGCGATTACGCCCGAAACCCGCTTAGCGGGACCGCCGTGGAGAAGGGACTCAAAAATTCAGAAAAATCAGTAGAAAAATTTTAAATAAAAAAAAAAAATACACAATTCTGAATTATGTACAGTATGTGTTGGTCATGGCCCAAGTCCCAGAATTTTTATGAAAAATTATGCGTGTAATTCATAATACGGCCTGCATGCCGTCATGTGTTGTGTGTGCTGTATTGTGGATGCGACCTGCGTGTTGCCTTTTTCCATTATTTTATTTCTGTAAAAATTAGTTTTAAGACTCGAATGTAACTCGAGTATAAATTTTGTAATGTACAAAATTTGAAGATGACGAAATTCCGGAGAAGACGGACTCGCGGGAGCATGCCGGCAACACATGGGGATCGGAAGGAGGAGCTTGGAGAAGTTGCCACCTAGACCCTAGGATGACCATTGAATCTTCTCTTTGGCTAGAGAGGATCCTAGTAGGGCCATGACCAATCACATAATTTAAATGTATATATTTTATTTTTGCTTATGTGTATGTGATGCATGTTTGTGTAGAATAGAATATGCATGAGTGTATGTGATGCACATGTGATGTGGGAACCACATCTTGATGTGCACAATACACATTTAGGATTTAAATTAGATTTAATTTACGCCTAAATATGATGCACATCGTCGATTAGATTAGATCTAAATCGAAATCAACTCGTAAACGCCTACCGGGCCATGATACCCATCACTACCTCGATCATATGCGATTGTCGTATCTGCCAAAGCAGAGCAACGCATTTAATCTTGGTAGGATGCGGAGGGACAACCTTGGTCCCGCCTATCACGCTCGGGTTAGATTGAGCTCAATTAGATTGAGTAGCTAGCAAAGCTCAATTGGATCGAGTGAAGCTATAGGCGTATTCCAATAGTTGGAAAGGTAGGACAAGATCACGTTTATAAATAATCTTGGGCGATTTAGCCAAAGCTAACTCAAGATTATTTGTAAAAGTTAAATCTTGATCCTATAAACAAGAGTTGCATGGAGATGTAATTGGTAATTAGCTACCTACCGATCATACTAGGTCTTGGGCGATTCAGCCAAAGCTGACTCAAGATGTAGTATGATGTGGATCTTGTCCCACAAAATTCAGTGGGAGCATCATTTAATTAAAGGCCTAATTAGATGATAGAATATGATATTGATTTTCTGCATGTTTAATATGTTGTAGATTGCCATGTCACCAAACGCGAACACTCTCTCCCTACGATCTGTCCTTGAGAAGGACAAGCTCACAGGAGCTAACTTCCTGGACTGGTACAGGAACCTGAGGATAGTCCTCATGCAGGAACGTAAGCTGTATGTTCTGGAGCAAGCAGTTCCTGAAGCACCACCAGCCTCTGCCGCCCGTAGCATTAAGGATGCTCATCAGAAGCATCAAGACGATGCGTTAGACGTGTCGTGCCTAATGCTATGCTGCATGTCCTCTGAGCTTCAGAAGCAACACGAGAACATGAATGCCTTTGATATGATTGGCCATCTTAAGCAATTATATCAAGGGCAAGCCAGGCATGAGAGGTTTGAAGTGACTCAGGCCCTCTTTTCATGTAAGATGAAAGAGGGAACCCCTGTAGGAACTCACGTACTCAAGATGATTGGGTACGTCGAGAACCTAGAGAGGTTGGGGTTCCCATTGGGCCAAGAGTTGGCCACTGACTTGATCCTGCAATCGTTGCCGGCAAGTTACCGTCAATTCGTCATGAACTATAACATGAACGAATTAGACAAACCACTGCCCGAGATGCTCAACATGTTGAGAACTGCTGAGCCCAATCTCACCACTACCAAGACCAGTACCGTCCTGATGGTACAAAAGGGCAAGGGTAAGGGCAAGTGGAAGCCCAAGGGTAAGGGTAAGACCCAGACCAAGGGCAAAGCCAGCTCTTCAGCACTCAAACCCAAGGGCGGGGTGCAAAAGGATGCTACCTGCTTCCACTGTGGTCAGACAGGGCACTGGAAGAGGAACTGCAAGATCTACCTGGAGGATCTTAAGAAGAAAAGAAGCGAGGCTTCTACTTTAGGTATAAATGTTATAGAAGTCAACCTTTCTATTTCTACATCATGGGTATTAGATACTGGATGTGCATCTCACATTTGTACTAATGTGCAGGCGCTGAGAAGTAGGGCATTGGCAAAGGGCGAGGTGGACCTACGAGTAGGCAATGGAGCAAGGGTTGCTGCTGTTGCTGTAGGAACATATTTTCTATCTCTGCCCGCTGGGCTTGTATTGGAACTAGATAATTGTTGTTATGTCCCTGCACTAACAAAGAATATTATTTCAGTTTCCTGTTTAGATAATAAAGGTTTTTCATTCATAATAAAGGACAAATGTTGTTCTGTTTATTTGAAAGATATGTTCTATTGTAGTGCACATCTGATGAATGGCCTCTATATTCTAGATTTAGAGAGCCCTATCTATAACGTGAGTACCAAGAGGTTGAGATCAAATGAGTTGAACCCAACCTATCTCTGCATTGCCGCCTAGGCCACATAAACGAGAGTCGCTTGTCCCAGCTCCATAAGGATGGTTTGCTGGACTCATTTGATTTTGAATCATATGAGACATGCGAGTCATGCCTACTAGGCAAGATGACCAAGACTCCCTTTAGTGGACACAGCGAAAGAGCGACTGACTTGTTAGGACTTATACATAGTGATGTATGTGGCCCTTTCAATGTCGCTGCCAAAGGTGGTTATAGGTATTTCATCACATTTACTGATGATTTCAGTAGATATGGTTATGTGTATCGGATGACAAATAAATCACAATCCTTTGAAAAGTTCAAAGAATTCAAGAATGAAGTACAAAACCAGCTAGGCAAGTGTATTAAAATACTTCGATCAGATCGAGGTGGTGAATACCTTAGCTATGAGTTTCGTGACTATCTAGCTGAGTGTGGGATTCTATCCCAACTCACTCCTCCTAGATGGAATGGTGTATCCGAAAGGAGGAATCGTACCCTATTAGATATGGTACGATCTATGATGAGTTACATAGATCTTCCTATATCCTTTTGGGGATATGCTCTAGACACAGCAACCTTCACACTTAACCGTGTTCCATCCAAGGCTGTGATAAAGACACCATATAGGATATGGACTGGGAGAGATGCCCAAGTGTCTTTTATGAGGATTTGGGGTTGTGAGGCTTACGTTCGACGTCAAGTCTCGAACAAACTGGGACTCAAATCCGATAAGTGTTATTTTATAGGATATCCCAAGGAAACGAATGGATATTACTTTTACATTCCCAGTCAACACAAAGTGTTTGTGGCTAAAACTGGGGTATTTCTAGAAAGGGACTTTGTTTCAAGAAAAACTAGTGGGAGTACGTTCGATCTTGAAGAAGTTCAAGATATGGACCATAGCACTGAAGCCTTGATGGAAGTTGAACTGGGACCACAAAATGTTGTGGATGATGAGATTGTTCCATATGGAGTTGAGGAACAACAGCCAATTCAAGTAGACCTACCTCTTCGCAGGTCTGATAGGGTACGTCATCAGCCTGAGAGATACTCATTTCTCTTGTCTGACCATGATGACGTTGTGCTCATTATGAATGAGCTTATCTCCTATCAGTAAGCTATGATGAGACCAGATTCTGAGTCATGGCTAGAGGCCATGAGATCCGAGATGGAATCCATGTACACCAACCAAGTATGGACTTTGGTTGATCCACCTGAAGGCGTCAAACCCATTGGGTGTAGGTGGGTCTTTAAGAGAAAGACTAACATGGACGGACTTACTCATACCTATAAAGGTAGACTGGTAGCTAAAGGTTTCAAGCAGATTCATGGTATTGACTATGATGAAACCTTCTCTCCAGTAGCGATGTTTAAGTCCATTCGGATTATGCTTGCTATTGCAGCCTACCATGATTATGAGATCTGGCAGATGGATGTCAAGACAGTGTTTCTGAATGGAAACCTCCTCGAGGATGTGTACATGACACAGCCTGAGGGTTTTGTAGATCCACAGCATACTAGCAGAGTATGCAAGCTGCATAGGGCCATTTATGGTCTGAAGCAAGCCTCTCGGAGCTGGAATCTTCGATTCGATGATGCAATCAAACAGTTTGGTTTCATCAAGAACGAAGATGAACCCTGTGTCTACAAGAGGGTTAGTGGGAGCACAGTTGTCTTCCTCGTATTGTATGTGGATGACATACTTCTCATTGGGAACGACATTTTCTCGCTACAGTCTGTGAAGACTTGGCTAGGGAATTGTTTCTCAATGAAGGACTTAGGTGAAGCAGCCTGCATTCTAGGCATTAAGATCTATAGAGATAGATCTAAGAGATTGCTTGGCCTAAGTCAGAATACATACATTGACACGGTATTACTTCGGTTTGCCATGCAGAATTCCAAGAAGGGAAATCATCGATGTCACATGGTGTGAGTCTTTCGAAGACTCAAAGTCCCTCTTCTAGAGAGGAGAGGGACCGCATAGATAAGATCCCCATGCCTCGGCCATAGGATCTATCATGTACGCCATGTTATGTACTCTCCGATGTCTCGTATGCTTTGAGCATGACGAGCAGATACCAGTCAGATCCAGGTGAGCATCATGGATTGCGGTCAAGAATATCCTTAAGTACTTGAGAAGGACTAAGGATTATTTCTTGATATTTGAGGTGATGAGCATCTAGTTGTAAAGGGTTACACTGATGCTAGCTTCCAAACCGACCGGGATGATTACAGATCGCAGTCAGGGTTCGTGTTTTGCTTGAATGGTGGAGCTGTGAGCTGGAAGAGTTCGAAGCAGGACACAGTTGCAGATTCTACAACGGAGGCTGAGTATATTGCTGCATCAGAGGCAGCAAAGGAGGCAGTTTGGATCCGCAAGTTCATTTCTGAGCTTGGGGTGGTTCCTAGCATATCTGATCCCGTAGAGCTCTACTGCGACAACAATGGAGCTATTGCGCAGGCTAAGGAACCTCGCTCACACCAGCGGACAAAGCATATACTACGGCGCTTCCATCTCATTCGAGAGATCATCGATCGAGGAGATGTGAAGATTTGCAGAGTACCCACAGAGGCTAACGTCGCAGATCCCTTGACCAAGGCTTTGGCACAGACTAAGCATGATGGTCACACTAGGTCATTGGGTATTAGATACTACAGCGATTGGCACTAGTGCTAGTGGGAGATTGTTAGTGAGAGCCCTAGAGCCAATCATGTGATGGTTACTTTTTGGACTCTTTGTATCATATTCTTGTACATATATTTCTGATATATAAATAAAGGCATTGTGATTATTATACTTGTGTGTATTTGTGCTATATAAATAAGTATAATAATGTCCTAGGGTAGTAGGTTCATATCTATATCAATCGATTAGTTAAATCGATAGTGAGATGATATAGAGAACACTACACTTAATTATTTCTAGTCAAGTATTAACATAGAAGGACAATGTTAATGCATTGACACTAGCATGTAGGTCAACATGATGACTTGATCTCACAAGTCATGGATATGAGATATCAAGTTGACACATGGGTATACATTGGAGAATGTATACTGAATGACCCGCCATGAGAAAGTATCATGGATCGTTATATGAGTGTCATATACTTTCTCAAGTGACTATTAGTATGACTTTAGTCCTTAGACCTGAAGTCACCATGGTTCCCTACATAAGGAGTTATGTACTTTGTTTCGCAAACGTCACCCGTAACTGGGTGGACTATAAAGGCGATTATCGGGTATGTAACAAATTATGCGGAGGGATGTGAGTGATGTAGATGGGATCTATCCCTCCTATATTACAGGAGTGATATCATAGTCTTGATAGAGTGAGATCACTAAGTGCATGGCCATGCCCAAATAAGGCAATATGTGATATTGTGCTTATTTGATTATAGTGAGTCTACTTGAGTTCAAGACACTTAGATTGATTGGAGGATGACACGGTCTATGCCTCATATAAGATCAATCTAGATATCAAGGATAGAAGGACAATGTCACATATTGTGAGAGTCACAATTATTAGTCATATTGGTGATGTTGATCTCAACATTCTTGTAACTTGGGTAGCAATGATGTGTTGCTAGATACCTCTCATTGCTTATGTCCCTAATTGGATTTAGGGACATTGCCAACGTTGACAAGAACCTATAGGGTCACACACATAGAGCAATAGATGGAGACTAGTTCATATGATGAACCAAGAGGAAAGATGAAGTCAAGTTTGACTTGGCTAAATATGGAAAGTCTATAAAAGGCAAGTTTGACTTGACCTAAATCCACAAGTTTGACTTGACTATGAGTTAGACTCAAGTATGATCCAAATGTTGGATAAATCAATTAAGGGAGTTAATTTGGTCATGTTTGACTTTGGCCAAATTAGGAAGGTTGAAAGTCAATATTGACTTGACTTGGATGCCACCACATTTGATGAGGTGGCATGGGAGAACCAATGGGGATGCTACACATCACCATGCCACCTCATGCTTGCCACCTCATGGGAGGTTACCCATGAGTGGCCGGCCACATTAAGGGGGCAATTAAGAGCATTAATTGCCCACTTAATGACATTTATGTGGTCGGCCACATGATATGGTGGATTGATTGAATTTTTGAATTCAATTTTTTGATTCTTCTTCTTCCTTGGTGCTCTCGGCAACTTCTCCCTCTCTTCCTCCTCTTCTTGGCCGAAAACCACATAGGTGCTAGCACACCTTGTTTCGGTCATCTTCTCCACCTAATTGCTTGTGTGGACACATATAGAGGGGCTCTACTTTGTGCCCTCTAGATCCAACTTCAACCTTAGTCGAGCGGAATAAGCGAAGGGCACGCATCAAAGGTAGTTTTTCTTTAAACTATAGATCTAGGAGTAGATCTAACATATTCGGGTATTAAGCATGATATAAATACGTGGAATTTTTCGAATCGGATTTTTCTTTGCACGAGATCCTTGGCTAGGGTGTTTCGGGGTTTCCGCGACGCGAAAAGCGGTTTTCGTGGCCCGAAAAATTCTAACAATAAATCCAACAACTCGACAATCCCTACAATACATACTCTACACGCGTAATCACAGCAGAGTAGAAATCAAGAGTAGAGACTGTATATGATATAACTAGGACATCTCAAAGATCAAGCAGGAAGGCAACCAACAAATACGATATAAGGAAAAACAACCAAATCCATCACATAAAACCATGCACTAAGCTCAATAAAAATCTACATAGAGCCAAGGAAGAAATACCCGTCGTTATCTGTCGATCGTGTCAGATAAATCAATCCCACTTCGAGACGCTCATCCCGAATCCAAGTCCTGCGAATCACACGGTATATTTATAATGTTTAGCTAATCACATAATCAACAACAAACTACATCCAAAACCTAATCCTACGTCGATTAGGTAACCCTGTTAGGTTTCCACCCAATGATCCAAACCAAAGTAGATGATAGGTCCATCCTTAAACTCCACTCTTTCTAAATCCAACCATAATCCACAATCATCACTAAACAAATCTCCTCATGAATTAATCCAATTCAATTCACATAATTCATCATCAATCAAACACTAATCCAAACTCATCATAAATCCTTCTAAATCTACTAATCAATCCAATACAACATAATTTAAATTCCTACAATCCATCGCTACTAATCCAAACCAATGTAGAAATAAAATCACCTTAATTCTTAATCCACAATAATTCATCCAATCCACATCACACCACTCATAAATCAAAGCAAGCACAAACCCTACCATCATTTAGAAACATAATATAGCATCATACTACTAAGAATCAAAAGTTCATCACTGAAATACACTCACCTTGAGATAGAGCAGCCAATCTAGTACCTCACAGTCCTACCAGCCTTTGTCCGGAAGCTACAAAGAATACACACACACCAATTCTTCCAAGAATCAGTCCAGAACTGACCTATAACACTTTAAGTTGCTAAAACCCTAACCAACAAGACAATACTTACCTCAATCGAACCCCAATTCTTCAACCAAAACCTCAACAACAGCTGGAAAGAAAGAGAGCAGTGATCGACATAGAAGAAAATCCACCAATATGCTAATTCAATGCCTCCTCCTAATCCGGATCAAAGGGAGAGCATCACAAAGGAGCAAAACCTTTGAATCCATTAGAGTCCAGAGGAAACTTACCTAACTCGATCGCTCGATTCAATCCATCTGATGGAAAGACGTAGAGCACACGCTAATGATCAGACCCAGGAGGAAGATTGAAGGAGGTTAATCGGCTAGGGGGGGGGGGGGCGACGCGATCCCAATCTCGTTGTGCCCTAAATCGGATCCCACCGATCGTTGTCGACCGCGTGCAAGGAATGGTCAAGAGGCCGAGAAGGTGGTCGCTCCTCTAGAGATGGTTGATACCGTCGAGATCCGATGCTCTCCCTCAGGCGACTCGGCGAGAATAGGATCGTCAGGGAAGAATCTGTAACGCCCCGCCCGTCCTGCTAAGGCCACGGGGGTTACTTTACCATACTTACTTACTTATTACAGCGGAAGTCTTATTCGTAACATTTTATAACCTTTTCATGACTTTAAAATTCACCATGACTAATCGTCTAATCACATAAACCACATAGCATACTTAATATTGTTTTCGAGTCATGATACTCAACACAAAGTAAAATGTCATGAAGTTATAAAGTAAATGTCATAAAACTAGGCATAATTCTTATTTAGTGGAAGCAGGTATTTTCTTTATCCTTAGGCAGATCACTGCCACACATGTCCTTCTAGCCCCTCCTACTGCTCCCCTAGTTCATCCATCCCTTGCCCTTATCTGTAGTACAAGAAAGTAAGCTGTGAGCACTCATGGCTCAGTAAGTTCCTTTCCTACTCACAAAAACTGTATAGCATATTAAAACACAAGTCATATCACATGTAGATAATTTCTTCATATCATGTAGCATATCATGGCATAATCACAACATAATCATCATGCATGTCATAAGCATCATCATAACCATCATGACTTAAACATAAGGTATCATGGCATAGCATAACATAAACATCATACATGTCATAAGCATCATCATAACCATCATGGCATAAACATAAGGTATCACGGCATAGCATAACATGATCATCAAATGCACCTTGACATATCATAACGTTATCATAAATATCATGGCATAATCATAAGGTATATGCAAGGTGTATTCTTAAACATGCATCATGAAAACATATGCAACATGTCTTTTGAAAACTATTAACATACATACTTAAACATAATCTCAACATAAGAGGGGATCCCGGCTTGTACCACGTACATAAATACGTGCGTCCTAGTAGGTCCAAGGTAGCAAGTCTTGAACCCTACAAGGCATACATATACTAGGCTCGTTTCTTAGTCCATCGACCTAGGGGCACTTAGGAGCTCATCCCTAACAAGCCCCATTTCTTAGTCCATCGACCCCGGGGTGCTTATGGAGCCCACCCTTGGTACAAGCCTTAAAAGTAAAATAGCATGTCATATCTACATAGTCCATATCACTCATGTCATATTCATGTCATGAAGGGTGCTCTTGATCCCACTTATAGGGAAGAAACTTTTTAGGCATGGCTTAAAGCATATATATTTGAGCACACAGCATATCATGAACTTGAGCACACAGCATATCAGGATCACATGCATAATTAAGCACACAACCTATCATGAATTTGAGCACACAGCATATCATGAATTTGAGCACATAGCATATCATGAGTTTAGGCACATAGCATATCATGAATTTGAGCACATAGCATATCATGAGTTTAAGCACATAGCATATCATGAATTTGAGCACACAGCATATCATGAAGTTAAGCACATAGCATATCATGAAATTGAGCACACAGCATATCATGAAATTAAGCTCATAGCATATCATGAATAGGACCTAACATAACAAATAAACATCACAGCATGTCATACTCTTATCATATCATAAAGCATTACATGTGAAGTTTATGGAAAGAACATAATTAGGTCTCTAACCTTAGCAACAAGTGGTGGCCGAAACATGTAGAGATGACTTAGGTTAGCAAGCAACAAAAGAGCATGTGAACCCTAAACATTTAACATTTCTTAGAACATAAGGAACATCTTAAGCATGTTTGGTATAGGTTCCAAGCTTTCTAGGCTCTTTTTCATATCATGGCCGAAACCCATTAAGCCTCATTTTTGGGTTATAAGCAACATACAAGCATGAAAAACCCTAACAATGGCCACATCATATTTCATAAGAACAACTTGAGCATGTTTGATTTTGGTTCCAAGTTCTCTAAGCCTTTAACCCTAACATGGCCGAAACCCTAGCAACATGTTTCTAGGTTACAAGTAACATGAAAAGGTTGAACTTCATACCAATATCTCAGTACATATCATGAGAAGCACCATAAGTACTCTTAGTCCAAGTTTCAAGCTTCTCAAGCCCTTTAACCTAATGTGGCCGAACCTTGTTAAGCATGGGGATTAGGTTTCTAGTGGCATAAGAGCATGAAGACCATAAGAACTTTCTTAGTATTCATTACAAGGAATAACATGGACCACTTAGTTTAGAATTTAAGCATCCTAGGTCTTAAAAGCAAGTGTGGCCGAGAGCTATAGAGCAAGAATTCAAGTTTCTATGCAACAAGCAACATAAGAACATCAATTTATTTCATATCTTTTCATCAAGAAGGTCATGAGTATCTTAGACTTGATTTAAACTTTCCTAGGGCTCAAGCCTCAACATGGCCGAATCATCATATGCATAAAAATATAGTTCAACTTAACATAAGATCATGACATAACATATTAGCTTCATATCTTGTCTTATGAGAATCATAGCATGCTTAGGTTTGGGTTTTAAGCCCTTCTAGGCCCTCAACTCTATCATGGCCGAATGTTCATGAAGATGAAAATCAAGTTCAAATCAACATACAAGTGGAAAGAAAACATTAATAACACCTTTTACCCTAAGGTACATATCATAAGGACAAGAGAGCATGCTTGATTTAGGTTTAAAGCTCTCCTAGTTCTTTTGTTCTTGCTTGGCCAAAAATCTAAGTTCATAAACTTATGTTCTAACCAAACATTCTAGCATGAAAATATTAGTTTAGTCCCCTTACCATAAGATACATATCATAACAACCATCATGAACATACCTAGTTGGTTTTTTTTTTCCAAAGTTCTTTAAACCTTTCTTTTTGCTTTGGCCGAAATCCTCTTGAAACAAACATAGGTTTTTAAGCAATATATTTACATGACAATCATTTAGCTATTGTACCACAGGTGAGGGGAACTTACATCCTTTCGCTTGTGGTTTTTCTTAAGGAGAAAAATATCCTAGGAGCCAAGGAAGGAGATAGCTTCTTCTTCTTGTACCTCTTCTTGTTTTTCTTGCTTGGAAAGGATAGGTCTTGTAGGTGTCTTCTCTAGATTTACTTTTCTTAAAGAGGAACTGAGCTTAGTGTTCGGATCAAGGAGATGGGGGAATCCTTGGTCTCGGTGGAGAAAGGAAAAGGAGGAAGGAGGCGGAAGAAAGAGAAAATGTGTCACGCCCCAGAGGAGTCCCTGTCCGAGAAAATTTCGGCAGCATCTCCCCTGTATGGTGGACAATCTGAAACTTTTCTACAAGCACTAAATACCTCAGCCACATGCGGCTGGAACAATAACAACAAAATAAACCGTCACCACGCAGTTATATAAGTAAACAGAAAGATAATACCCTGACTCGAAATCAACCCTACTCCACTACACTCGTAAAGCTTAAATCAGATGAACTCACCTCTTCTGCCGTCCAGGCAGGCATGCAGTAGAATAAATCCAAAACTAAATCCATCGACATAATAAAATCCATACAATGTCCATAAGTAGAATAATCCAAAACATAACAAGTTCAAAACAGTCTAGAACAGAAAAGAAACCAAAAGAAAACCAATCATATCCTCGAGGTCTGCAGGGACCAGCAACTGGAACTCTCTCCTGACAGCATCAACCTGAAAATATCAACAATGGAGGCGGGGTGAGTTGTAACACCCGCCCTCCCTGCTAACCCTAAGGGACGAGGCTACGATACTCTACGTACGTACTACAGCGGAAGACTTAAAATTTATTTTTCTTAACTTAATTAAAACCGAACTACACTAACATGGTTTCATAACATGATAACAAAATAAATAAAAACTTAGTATCAAGTCACTCATATTGTATTACATTTCACAAAACCAAAGCATAGTTCTTAAAGGTTTTAAAGCAGGTTCTTAATTAGTTGCCTAGCCACTGCCACACACATCTTTGTTGCCCCTCCTGCTGCTCCTTTAACTCATCCAACTTTTTCCTTTATCTGTGGTACAAGGAAAGTAAGCTATGAGCACTCATGGCTCAGTAAGTTCCTTTCCTACTCACTAAAGCCAACAATCAGCACATAATCAAGAATGTATCAACAAGTCATAATCTCAGCTAATCATGGCATAACATAGCATTCTATTCAAGCTTATCATGCATCATAATATAATCACAACTAGTCATGGCATATCAAACATCATCATGGCCGAAACATATACATAGTGCATTGCATAAAACATAGCTAGACATAGCATAACAAACAAGTATCATGGTATATCAAAGCATGGCCGAAACATGTATATCAAAGCATCATAGCTATGGCCGAATATGTACATCAAGGCATCATCAAATCCATGGCCGAAATCTATATATATCAAGCATCAACATATCCATGGCCGAAACATGTCTATAAGGTATAGCATGAACATAACATAAACATACCTTATCATGGCATATCATAATCAAGAGCATAGCATGAAACATAGCATAATCAAAAGGTGTATGCAATATGATTTTGGAAAACATGTATCCGAAAAACATGTGTATGTCTCATGATCTTTAAAACCATTCTCTTTTATATGTATATATACTTGAAAATAATCTCAACATAAGGGGGATCCCGGCTATGTACCACTTACATATTGCGCGCAACCTTGTAGGTCCAAGGTAGCAAGTCTTGAACCCTACGAGGCAAACATACTAGGCCCTTAGTCCTAGGGGCACTTAGGAGCCCATCCCTAACGAGGTCCTTAGTCCCCGGGGCGCTTATGGAGCCCACCCTTGGTACAAGCCACTCACACATAAAGTAAAGTACATGTCATACATATCATGTATCATAAAAGCATGCATCACTTAGGCACACATCATAAAAGTATGCATCACTTAGGCATACATCATGTCATAAAAGTATGCATCACTTAGGCATACATCATATCATAAAGGTATGCATCACTTAGGCATACATCATGTCATAAAGGTATGCATCACTTAGGCATACATCATATCATAAAGGTACGCATCACTTAGGCATACATCATGTCATAACAATATGCATCACTTAGGCATAGATCATAAAAACATGCATATCTTAAGCATAAAGCATATCATCAAGCATGCATATTTTATCCACATAGCTTATCATAAAAGCATGCATATTTTAAGCACAAAGCATATCATATCATAAAAGCATGCATATCATATCATAAGTCATAAATCACAAGCATACATATTAAGCATAAGGGTGTATCTTGTGATTATCCTATCATAGGAAACATGGTATCATATTTATCTTGGTTCTAAGCTTCCTAAACCCTTGTGGCCGAAACCCCTTTAGAGCTCAATTTAGGCTAAACACAACATCCAAGCATGTGGTACCTAAATTATCATCATAACATTTTCATAGGAAGCATTATAAACATGATTAACTTAGATTCTAAGTTCTTCAAGTTCCTAATTTCATGTGGCCGAAACCTTAAGGTGTGAAACAAGGTTCCATATGACATAAAAACATAGACAACTTGAAATCATATCTACAACATTTTTACCAAGAAATAAGGTAAACGCATTTGACATATTTGAATTAGTTCCTAAGTTCTTTAAGCCCTTAACATATGTCATGGCCGAAATTTAACAAGTTCTCATTAGGGCTACAAACAAGCATACAAGCATGTGAACTTGGACTAACATTATGTATAAATTCATACAAAGCATCATACAATAGTTATGGCCGAAACATACCCTAGCATCATTTTAGGTCATAAAACAACATATAGCAATTGAACCTTGGCTTTCTACTTATCACATTTCATGTAGGGTGACATGAGCATATTTAATTTAAGTCCTAGGGTCCCTAGGGTGTCTAACTCTCCATGGCCAAGACTTACAATAGTCCTTTTAGATCATGGAAAAATTATACAAGCATGTGACACAATCAATAGGTTATCATATTTTCATAAGAAGCATTTTAACACCTTTGGTTTAAATTCTAAGGCCTCTAGGTCATTTAAACCCTACTTGGCCGAAACTCATCAGTGCTTAAACTTGCTTCAATAACATAAAAAAAAACATGTGAAGTCATACGAGTTTCATAGCATGTGTAAAGACAAGCCTAATGAGTATACATATGAATTGTGTCTTAGGCTTTCTAGGTTTCTTTTTCTCTTTTTCTTTTATTTTTTTCCCATGGCCAAAACCTACCATTCTTTAGCTAGGTTTTTAAGTGGCCTAAAGAATGAAAAATCTAAGTAAGTTTCATGGCAAAAGTTACTAAGAAACATATATACAAATTGGTTCATGAGTAAACTAGGACCCCTTGTGGTCATACATGATATATGTTATGCTACTAATTTTTCTACACCCTAATTAAGCATGAGGGCATTAAACAACTTTCATATCTAAACAGCACAGAGGTCTTGAGCATTTTAAAATTTTGTTTAAGCTTTCTAAGCTATCCATCTCATCATGGCCGAAAAACACTAAGAAGGAGTTCATGAAATTCTAGCAATATTCAAGCATACAAATCCTTTAAGATCTTTGTATTCTATAGCATGAGCATGGTTATTTAAATTTAAAGGCCTTCCTAATCCTAAACCCTTCCTTGGCCGAAACATATGAGTGGGTTTTCTTTTAGTTTCAAATATCTTCTAAGGAAGAAAACCAATACATAATCCTTAATATTTCATAGGGAGAACCTTGTACTAGTTGGGTAAAACAATAAATTTCCCTAGCCTCTTAAGAATATTTTTGGCCGAAATTCTAGGGTTCAGTACTCCTCTGATCAAGCATCATATAGGTATAAAAGCATGAAGAAGAACCCCTCTACATAGCATAGAAAAATCTATCATATAGTGAAGACTAGTTAAACATCATTAGATTTTGAAAGCTCTTCTTGGCCGAATTTTCTCAAACTTGTTTCTAGGTTTTAAAATCCTCATAAAATCCGAAAAGTACATAAAACGCCTTGTACCACAGGTGAGGGGAAGCTTACATCCTTTTCGCTTGTGGATCTAAGGTATGGTGAAGAAGAAATAGTCTCTTCTTCTAGTTCCTTTCCCTTGATTCCTTTGCTAAGTCCTCCTTGTATCTTAGGCTTTCTTAGGGACAAACTTGGCTTTGGGGCCGAAGATGGAGGAGAGGGAACTGTGGTGTTCTCGGTGAGGGAGAGGATGAGTGAAAGAAAAATGAGAGAAAAATAATTTTCTCTTTCCTTGCTCCCTTTTATGTTAAGGGGAAGAGGTAGCAAACTTGATTTTTGCTTTCCTTCTCCCTTAGCCTTTTTCTCTATTTTTATTTTATTTATCTTATTTTCCATTTATTCTCACCATTCATGATAAAATAAGGGGGAATGAATCCCCTTAACTCCTCTTTAAAATTTCGGCAAGATCAAAGAGGAAGAGGGAGAGAAAGGGAGGAAGGCAAGTTGCCTTTCTCTTGCTCTTTTCTTGTTTTCTTTTGGCTATCTTTTATTCTCACCTTTATCATGAGTTTCCCTCCTTTGCTATCAATATCTTCTCTCTATCCCAATTGGTTTCTACTAATTAATTCTATGAATTATAATATAAGAGGTTCAAGGTTCAATCCTTGACCATCACTTCTTTTTATTTCATTTTATTTCTTTTTACTTCAACTCACTTCTTATTATTTTTCTAAGGCAAATTCATCATTCTCATATTTGTTCTTAAAAGCTTAGTGGGTGTTACAGTTGATCTCACTTGGTTACCAGGATTCATAAACTCTAATACTTAAGCCTGGAGGTTTAGAGTTCGAATCCTGGGGGAGGCAAAAATCCACTGCTAGGGGTGGAAAGTCCTAGTGAGTAACGGCACGGCCAAAGGGTCGTCGGTCGACAACATGAGAGGTCGCCAAATGGGCCGACGACATAAGGGCCGCCACAAGGGCCGCCCAAGAGGCCAAAGGGTCGGGTCGTTACATGAGTCCAACACTCAGCAGGTACAATTGATATACAAGATAGGGAAATAACACCTAGCACTAATCATGCGTACAGTCTCCTGATATAAGAAAGATAAAAATATGCATCTGAAGTAAACATGAGAGAAACTGTACTAACCAGGACCTAAGTATAAGGTCAAACAGTCCGAGTGGTATAGGAATCCTGTATGCATGTCAAACATAGGTATCCAAACAATATGCAGCAAACACAAACACAAGCAATAAATGCATCATGCATATGACGCCAATGATGCGTCCTGGTCACCCCTGACGCCAGTCGATCATCTCACACACAATAGTGAGGCCGAGTGGGTAGGGCTGTGACAACCGTACACTCTGTCGTCACTACTCCTGATGAGTGACCGAGTGGACGGGATGCTGTCGGAGTACACCTATCCTCCTACCCCAAATCATAAATGGGGGAGCGCAATGCTCTCATCTCCCGGTACACAGTGACGGGGAGGAATCTCTGTCGGATAACACGTTGTGTCACACTACCCATGAGCGGACCAACGGTGCCTAACAGAGTCCCTGCTGCAACACACTCTGCCTGAATCGACCACTAACCCATGAGTGGTGGTGTGTGCAGATCCATGTAACTGGCGATGTGCTCAACAATAATGGAGCAGACTATCGCACAGCATGCAATCATGCAAATGGTGCATGGCACTAACCGCAAAATATCCTGACCTAATCCACATGTATATAAAAGTGCATCATAGGTAAACGAATCAAAACAATCCAAAGGTACACAGAAGGTATAAAACTTAGGTCCTGAACATGGTGAAGCATGGTATATCACTACCCCTATAAGCATGTATAAACAGATAAAGTATACATGAGATGCAAACCAATCAATCAATCAAGCATGTATCAAGTTTTGGGTAGTGATTAACCGAAACAGAATGAGAAACATAATTAATGCAATTTGTTAAATTCACTACTATGTATATCAAATGACATAAGTCAAAAGTACCCGCCTCCAAATAGAATAGTCCAAAACGATAGTCGAGATACTCGTCTCGCGTCAAGGTCCTGTGATAAATCCTACAATTTAGCTAAGTATAAACAAATAGCTAAATAAATTCCTAATCACAAGACCATCATCCTGTATACAAGAATTAATCTACACATGATCATCTATCTAAAAATAATCGAATCAAAATAATGATCTATAGCATGTATCAAATGCTCCACACCTTACCTTACTTCTCAGCCGTTCTTGCTGCCAGTAAACCTGACCGAAGCGAGGTAAATGGTGTTGCCCTCTAAATCAAATATCCTACATCAATAATCCACACTTAACTAACTTAAAAATTTATCACTGCACAGATGCTCAACTTAAAGTATAGCAGTAAATCTGCAACTCACCACCGCAACTCAGAGATCAAGATCTCACTTCTCACCCTCCTCAACTGATACACAGTCCAGACTGCGACTGCTGAACCAAGAAACAACCCACAACAAGAACTTCTCTTCAGGATTCCAGTATACTGTTCTGATCAAAGGAAATGGCAAAAGTGGAGATCCCGGATCAGATTTGGGATTCAACCATATTATTCCAATAACAACTTAAATTCAAGAAAATAATTTACTCATCTTACCACAATTCGCAACATGGACGTTGCTGCCGGAGGAAAGTAGCCGCTGGAAGGTGGCTGTCGGACCCAAGAACAACCCACAGCCAACCCTAATTCCTAAACCCACTGAACAGCACAACGTGGAAGCAACCTCCACTCGGAAAAGGAGAAGAAGAGTCGGCGCTAATGCTGAGGAGTCTAGGGCATAGCCAAGTGGAGGAGGTCGGCGCTGGGGTCGAAGATGGCGGCATCGGTAGGCACAATGGTGGTGGCAGCCGGCGCTAGAGCAGAAGGAAGGCCGGCGGCAACTCGTCGGACCAGAGGAAGGGAGGAGAAGTCGCTGGTCGGCCGGGGCTGGCTAGGGCACAAAGGAAAGGTGGCGTCGTGAGGAGATCGGAGAGGCTAGGGCTCGGATAGCGAGCTCTCGTCTGCCGGCGTCGGCCGTGGCGATCGGGAGACGCGAGAGGAAGGAGGCGTCGGCAGAGGAGAAGAAGAACTGTCGCGGGCGGTTAGAGCTTCGGTGTGAGAGAAGAAGAAAGGCACGGTGAGGGCATGGGGAGAAGAAAGAAATAAGAAATAAGAAAAAGAAAATATAAAAAGAAAAGGAAATATAAATATTTCCTCACTTAAATGGAGTAACCCAAACAGGCTTTCCTGGGGCCCAGTTTTATCCCCGTAAACTCATCCATACGAGTTCCAAAAAATTCCCGAAAAATTTCCAAAAATTTCGAAAAATTCCCTTTTTAATATTCGCCTATTTCCGGTATTTTACATTCTCCCCTACTAATATAAATTTGGTTCCTAAATTTCGTTATCTACCATCAGCAAGTACTAACAACAGATATAGAAAGTATAAATGCTGAACGGTAAACTGAATCACATACCTCACGTAAAAAGATGGGGATATCGAGCTCGGATAGTATCCTCGAGATCCCAGGTAGCCTCCTCGTCCGAATGATGCTGCCATCCGACTTTAACCAGCCGGATAGTCTTGTTCCGCAACTGACGCTCTTTCCGGTCGAGAATCCGTACCGAAACCTCCTCATAGGTGACGTCAGGCTGAAGGGAAACTGGTATATCAGACAACACATGAGCTGGGTCTGCTATGTATCTCCACAACATAGATACATGACATACGTCGTGAACTCCTGCCAGGGACGGTGGTGGTGCCAACCAGTAAACTACCGCTCCAATCCTTTCCGAGATCTGGAAAGGTCCAATGTATCACGGAGTTGGCTTACTTCTGAGGTCAAATCTCTTCACCCCTTTCATGGGTGAAACTCGCAGAAATACATGGTCGCAAATGGAGAACTCTAAAAGTCTCCGACTCCGGTCAGCATATCTCTTCTAGCAGTCCTATGCCTCTGACACTCTCCGTCTGATAGTACGGATTAACTCTGCCTCATGCTGAGTTCTACAAGGTCCCAACAACTGTTCTCCCCAACCTCATCCTAGAGGGTGGGTGTCCGACCAGGACTACCATACAACGCTTCAAACGGTGTCATCCGGATAGCCGAATGCAAACCGTTGTTGTAGGCGAACTCTACCAATGACAAGTGGTCCTCTCAACTGTCTCCAAAATCCAATACACAAGACCTCAGCAAGTCCTCTAGAGTCTGAATAGTCCGCTTTAACGGTTCATCTGTCTGCGGATGGAAAGTTGTACTGAAACAGAGCTGCGTGCCCAAGGCCTGCTGCAGACTCTGTTAAAAACAAGACGTGAACCGGGGGTCTCTATCTGAAATAATAGTCAAAGGAACACCATGTAATCTGATGATCTCCCGACAATATAGATCTACTAATCGATCCAGGGAATTAGTCTTCCAGATCGCTAAGAAGTGTGCAGATTTGGTTACTCGATCAACGATAACCCAAATCGCGTCATAGCCTCGTCGTGTCCTCGGCAATCCCACCACAAAGTTCATAGTAATATGTTCCCATTTCCACTCAGGAATAGGAATCCGCTGAAGTAATCCGGCAGGTCTCTAGTGCTCAGCCTTCACCTGCTGACAGACAAGACATCTAGATACAAATTTCGCGATGTCTTTCTTCATATCGTTCCACCAGTAGGAACACCTCAAATCTCGATACATGCGGGTCCCGCCTGGGTGGATCGCAAATCGAGAGCGATGAGCTTCCTGAAGTAACTCCTGAAAGACCGGATGAGACTGAGGTACGCACAATCTGCCTTGGAAGTATATAATACCCTCCTCATCTCGTGTAAACTCGGTCTGCTGCCAGAAGCTATCTGGCTGCCAATGGACCGTAAATACTGATCTCCAACCTGGGCCTCCTGAATCCTCATCCTGATCAAGGATTGAGCAACCATGGTAACTAGAATACCCTGCTCTGTCTGTCCCTGCTTCGCAAGGCCTAACCTGGAGAAACCCTGAATCAAATCTGTGACCACAACTCGGTGGCAAGCTAAAGTCTCTCTAGACTTCTAGCTGAGTGCGTCGGTAACCATATTAGTTTTCCCCGGGTGCTAGTCAATCGTACAGTTATAATCCTTCAGGATCTCCATCCATCTCCTCTGTCGGAGATTAAATTCCTTCTGGGTAAAAATATATATTTGAGACTCTTATGATCAGTGAGAATCTCAAATGTAATACCGAACAGATGTTGCTGCCAAATCTTCAAGGCAAAATAATGGCAGCCAGCCACAAGTCATGTACTGGGTAGTTCTCCTTATGCTCCTTCAACTGCCGAGAAGTAGGAGACTACCCTGCCGTGCTGCATCAAAACAATGCACAAACCATGTAGAGACGCGTCTGTATAAAGCACGAATCCATCCTTTTCAGAAGGTAAAAACCAAAATCAGAGCTGACACTAGTCTCCGCTTCAGCTCCTAGAAACTGATCTCATAATCCTCAGTCCAAGTGAACTTCACACCTTTCCTGGTCAAGCGTGAAAGTGGCATAGCAATCCGAGAGAAACCCTCAACGTATCTTCGGAAATATCGAGCCAAATAGAGAAAGTTGCGAGCCTCTTCTATAGACTCCGTCTACTCCCAACGGTAATAACCTCGATCTCCTGTGGAACCACGGTATACTCCTACTGATGCCCGTATGTCTCAAACATCTCACAGAAGACAACCAAAATACGCACTACTGATCTTCACATCTAGACGTTTCCATCGAAGCATCTCTAGAACTACAAAGATGAAGTGCGTAACTCACCGTGGATCTGAAATAGATCACAACACCGTCAACAAAGACAATGGAAACCGATCCAAACATCCTGGGAATACCAAAATCATCAAGTCTCTGAAAACCTCTAAGGCTTCCCAAACCCTAATGGTAAAATCATGACACATAATGTCCATATCACAGACATTTCTAACCATAAGATCCTTGACAATAAGTCTGAAATATGATCACCAACGATATAAATCATCTAAGCATAGATCCTCCAGTGTGAGAGCAACGCTCCATCACAGAAAATACCACATATGTGGGAGCAACGCTCTACCACAAGAAATCCTCAATATGTAGGAGTAACACTCCACTACAAATAATCTATAACATGTATCTGCAATAGATATGGGAGCAAGGCTCCGCTACCAGCAATCCGAAATATATATATGTGGGAACTCTGCTCCACCACAAACGATCCATAAGTGTCCAAGGCACCTAACTATCCAACTAGAGGCTGCACGAGATCACTCAACCACATATCACTGTGGGCAGCCAAAGGTATAAACAACCTAGTAAACAAATCAAATCCATAGTCAACTCTATCATCATCATAGTGGGTTGGTCATCCACTAATAGGAGAATTAGTTGACAGGGTTATACAACCAATAACATAATGTAGACACTCAGCATTCTACATTCAACATAGGTAGAATCATCATGATGCTACCCACCATACACCTGGTACACATGCACACACAACATATTTGTAGATTAAGAGAGATTTTAATTTTTTAGAGATAACTTTCTTTTTATCCACATGTTTAAAAGAAAGATTTTAATTTATTAAATTTCCTTTTTATTAACCACCATGAAGGGAAAAATTATTTGAGAAATTTTTATAAATTTCCAAAAGCAAATTAGGAAGTTTTAATTCTTGTGTGAATTAAAATTTCCTTGATTAAAGGGATTAAGGTGGCCGACCATTACAAATAGAAAAGAAAATTTATAAATTTTCCTTTTTAATGGCAAAAGAATTAAGGAAGTTTTTATTAAATTTTCCTTATTTGCCAAGACCAAGGATTATAAAAGAGGGGGTAGAGGAGGCTTCAAGGTGAATGTCTCTATTTATTTTTCTCCCTCTTTTCTTCTTTGGGTGTGGCCGGCCCTTTCTTTTCTTTCCTCTCCTTTGTGTGGCTGAAACTTTCTCATGGTGGAGTTAGCTTTGGTGGCTGGATCTAAGAAGGAGAAGAAGGAGAGAAAAGAAGCCTCTTTTCTAGCATCCCTTGGAGCATGGTGGTGGTGGCCGAACCTCTTCATCCTAGAAGAAGTTTTGATGGCCGAAACTTGCAAGGAAGAAGAAGGTGCTTGGTGGTTTTCATCTCGGAAGATCGTTGCCCACACAATGTCCGAGGTTAGAAGAGGAATACGGTAGAAGATCAAGAGGTCTTTCTAAAAGGTATAACTAGTAATTTTTCTTTCCGCATCATACTAGTTATTTTTGGAAATAATACTAAATACAAGAGGCATACGATTCTAGAGTTTCGAATTTGTTTTCGATATAGTGTTCTTTTGTTTTTCTTTCCCTTGTGATTTGATTGTTCTTTTCGGTTAACCTAAAGTTATTTAGGAAATTAAATATTAGCTTTCCATAAAAGGTTTTGTCTAGTCGGTGGTGGTTGCTCCCATATCCAAGAAGGTCGTGTGCCTCGCGACGTCAGTACTGGGAACCAATTATGGAAATTAATATTTAATGGAATTAATAACTTAAGGTGATTTGGGTCGAACGTGTTAAGTTCCGCAGGAGACCCAAGTCAAAACCTAAAAGAACGAATAGATTAAGTTTTGGATCAAACGTGTTAAGTTCCGCAGGCGATCCAAAATTTAATTTAAAAGAACACATGGTAGCTAGGAAAAGGTTCAGACATTTGTACAAAATTTTGTACAGTGGAACCTCTAGGTTTTCCGAGTAGCAACCAACAATTGGTATAAGAGCTAGGGTTTTGCCTCTGTGTATTTGGTATTAGTTTAATTATGCACATGTCATACATAATTTAGGCAGGATAATAGTAGGATGTGCTAACTTTGTGGATGCAGGATCCAACTATTATGGCTTTTAGTTATTATGTGTGTGATTGGACCCTTGGACATGTCAAGGGCATTTATATGTGTGTGCATGATTGTATTATAAAATACAGCAGGAGCTGTATTTAGTTTTATTAGGATTTTATTTTTGATCTAGATACATGTACATTCCTTTTATGGAATATAGGATAAAAAATGTAAAATTCTATTTATGTCACGGATCGAATCTTGCAAAGCGTGGAACCTTCTAAGGACTAGAGGCGCAGCGGAACTAGGAGCAAGATGGATGCGACAGCTAGACCCGGTGGCGGTGGCCAAATATGGCAGCAGCTTGGGATGACAACACACGGAGGACAACTAGAGATAAAAGCCATAATAGTTGAAAATTATATTTTCTATTTATTGCTTTTATATTGTGCTGTGTGTGCATGTTGGTTTACATATTTAGTAGGCTAGCATAGTTAAAATTTCTCATTTATAAATAACTAAGTGGGAGAGGGATTTTTAAGTAAATCCCATGGTCTCCATTACTGGTTTGTAAGTGATGCAAACAAGCTTGCGCGTTGGCTCTGAGTGCCTTCCTCCATAACGGATGAGCTTGTTTGTGGATCACTAGAACAGACTTCCATTTTTGGATGACTATAGGAAGTTAATTAAGAGCGTGTGATCTTCCCCAACGGAAGGGGCATAATCTTATTAATGGACTTAGTGTCAAGTAATGGTATACACTTAGACACATTTAATAGTATCCTCCCCAACGGAGTCACTACTATCACTTGTGTGACCAAAGGGAAACCAACTATTGATTTGTCATAAAACTAGATTGGCAATATAATAAAATTAATAAACCCCTCTTACAAATGTTTGAATTTGTATACGTCCACACTAACGTGGCATACAAGATTCATGGTGTTTGAGGTAATTTTATTTGTCAAAAAGTTATATTGACAAGATAGTCAATGGGTAAAACCCTCCTCTTACAAATGATGAATTTGTATACGTCCACACTAACGTGGTATGCAAAATTCACGGTGTCTGAGGTGTTGGTGAATTTAAATAATATTGTTTGAGGAATCAATGTTATTTTAAATTCAAAGAGTTTTGACCAAATATTTGATCAAAGACAGATCAACTATTAATTTTATTCGTCAAGTTGATGAGATAATAAAATTAATGAATAAAATATCCTCTTCGATTTTGTATACACAAAATTCATGGAGATTTTAAGGAGTTAATCTTGACCAAATATTTTTGTGATTCTTAGGATGTTTGTCAATCCCTAGTAGTCATACTATAGAAAAAGACTTAGTAGTCCCAATTGTAATGATTGGAAATAGGACTTGGACATTAAGGTAGACTGTCTTCTTAGAACTAAGAACAATTTAGGTGTATTTAATTCATTAGTTGAAACATGTCTAGTGGTGTTATCTACCAGAACCTGGAGTGTAGATACAAGATGCCATTAATCATGTCTGCAATTCATTGCAGGGTTCCAGGAAACCCGACAACTAAATGAAAGGTAAATCACCGTCCACATGGGCACTACTGTAAAAGTGTTGCAATGGGAGATGTTTATCCTTTGATAAGAATAAAATATGGATTTTAAGTAATTGTCTTTACGTACCAAGTTTAGAAAGAACCTGATTTCAGTTTCTAAACTATTATAGATATTGTGTCTATTTTGATAACAAAGTTGTTATCAAGAAAAATAGGAAAGTTATCTATTCTGGTATGATGGTTGACAATTTATAATCCAATAACTCCCACGATGCAACAAATGGAAATTAGTAACACATCTTCTAATTTTAAGAGAAAGCAACTTTCGGAATGAACCAATTATATCTTTGGCATCTAAAGCTAGGTTATATTAACTTAAGTAGGATTCATTGGTAGCTGATGAACTTTTGTGTTCATTAGTAGTGGAAATCTTTCCAACCTACGAGTCTTACTTGAAAGGAAAAATAACCAAGAAGCTTTTAAGTCTAAGGGGAATGGAGTCAAAGATATATTGGAATTGGTTCATTCTGATTTGTGTGATCCTATGACAATCCAGACAAGAGGTAGTATCGAATATTTCATCTATTTTATAGACAACTATTCAAGATACAAATACAT
Source organism: Zingiber officinale (assembly GCF_018446385.1). Taxonomy (NCBI): domain Eukaryota; kingdom Viridiplantae; phylum Streptophyta; class Magnoliopsida; order Zingiberales; family Zingiberaceae; genus Zingiber; species Zingiber officinale. Next base: position 49,978,724 of record NC_055992.1, on the reverse strand, counting down.
TTACTTAATGTGTCGCAAGACTAAGTGCTTTGATTAGTTCAAAGAGTACAAGGCTGATGCGGAGAAATGTTAAAGTAAAAAGTCACTATGGAAGATCGTAGTGGCAAGTACCTCTTGAGAGATTTTAGGAGTCACTTATCAGAAGTTGGATTTCAATCCCAACTAACTGCATCTGGTACACCCCAACAGAATGGTGTAGTAGAAAGAAGGTATAGGACTCTTATGGAATAATTAGATAGATGATGAGTTATTCAGAAAATTACCAAATTTGTTTTAAGGATATGCTCTGGAAACGGAAGTGAACGTAGTACCTTCCAAAGTCATAACTCTCTGCTCATATAGAATTGCTGAATAGGCGTAAGCCTATTTTGAAGCATATTCGGATTCGGGTAATCCAGCACAAATGCTGAAGAGAGACAATGATAAGTTGGACAGGAATTCACTTGTTTGTGGGTTATCCTAGAGAAATGAAAGTAGGTTTATAGTCTTAAAAATCAGAAGGTTATTGTTAGCATCAATGACCAATTTTTAGAAAAGGACTATGTAATAAACCTCATGCCCATAAGTAAATTTATTCTTAAGGAAATAATAAAGGACATGTCTAATCTAGTACCAACTGTACAAGATGAAATATCACAAGAAACTGCAACACGTATCACAAATGATACACAATTGCAGAAAGTGCCTCATCGTAGTGGGAGGGTTGTTAGGCAACCTAAAAAGATTTATGTTTTGGGAGAGTTTTTGGACTCGATCCCTGGAGGACATGAACCTGATCTCCGGACATATGACGAAGCACTCCAAGATAAAGATGCAATATCTTGGCAAAGAGTAATGAATAACAGAATTAGAATATATGTATTCTAATAAAATCTGGAAGCTTATAGAACCACCAAATGGTATAAAAGCCTTTGGGTGTAAAAAGGCCTATATTAGGAAAAGAGGGATAGACAGGAAGGTAGAAACTTTCAAAGCAAGGCTAGATGAAAAAGAAAACTTTTTCACTGGTAGCCATGCTTAAGTCTATCCGGATTCTTTTATCTATTTGGCAAGTGGATGTCAAGACAGCATTCCTTAATGGAAGTCTTGAAGAAAACATCCATATAAAGCAACCAGAAGGGTTCATTGCAAAGGGCTAAGAGCATCTTGTGTGTAAGCTCAATCAGTCTATAGACTGAGGCAAAACTTCAAGGTCTTGGAACATCCGGTTTATCAAAGTAATCCAGATCTATGGATTTAGTAACCGGATAAGTCTTGTGTATACAAAAGATGTGATGGAAACGTGGTGGTATTTCTTGTACTATACTTAGATAACATTTTTGGTAGTTGGAAACAATATCAAAATGTTGTCAGAAGTAAGGGTATGGTTGTCCAAACAATTCGATATAAAGGACTTGGGAGAATGTATATATTCTTGAGATCAAAGTAATAAGGGATCGTAAGAAAAGAATATTTTACTTATCCCAAGCTTCATACATTGGAAAAATCCTTGCTCGTTTTAAGCATACAAAACTCCAAGAAAGGTTTCTTACCTTTTCAGGATGGAGTAACTTTATCTAAAGATATGTCTCTGTAGACATCAAAGGAGATAAAGGAAATAAAGACAGTTCTTTATGCTACGGCTGTTGGAAGCCTAATGTATGCTATGCACGAGATTAGAAATCTGTTTTGCCAAGGGCATAGTTAGCAGATATCAAAGTAAGCCTGGACAAGGACAGTGGACTGCAGTAAAGCATATATTGTAGTACCTTAGAGGCACTAGAGATTATATGCTAGCTTACAAGGCAGTTAATTTAGTCCTTGTGGGTTGCATGGATTTTGACTTCCAATCGGATAGGGACAATAATAAGTCAACCTCAGGGTTTTGTGTTTACTTTAGGAGGTAAAGTCATAACTATGGAAGAATGATAAGCATAGGTGTTTTTCTGGACTCTATCATAGAAGCTTAGTATATGGCAAGCCTCTGAGGTAGCCATAAAAGCTGAAAGACTCAATAACCTCAAAATAGACTTAGATATGATTTCTGGTTTGTCCAAAGATTATTACAATTTATTGTAATAATGTTGGTGCAGTAGCAAACTCGAAGAAACCATAAGTCTATAAGGCAAGTAAACACAATAGAGCGCAAGTACCACCCAATACGAGAAATCGTATAAATGAGGAGAAGTTGTTGCTGCCTAGAATGCATCAGATGATGACCTATAGATCTTTTCACTAAGGTCCTTAAGGCGAGAGCTTTTGATGGACATGTTGAAGGGTTGGGAATCAGATGTATGGCAGCACAACTTAGTCTTTTAGTATAAGTGGGAGATTGTTAGAGTGTATACTAAAAGCCTAGCTTTTGGTATAAACATTTATCTAGAAATAAGAATCACATTGGTCAAATGTCTACATTTATGATAAATGTAGTTGTTCAATTAATTTATATTGTAGATAACATGGTGTGTGGTGTCACACACAGAGGATCATGTTATCAGTACCTTATAAATTATAAACAGTAGCTCACGACCATAATGGAAAGGAACAAACCATTGGAAGGTCGTAGTGTAATTAGGTATTTGTTTATCTTAACTATATAATTACACTAGTACACTTAGAGTGTATTGAGTAGGACCATTAGAGGTCGTTTCTTTTATACTGATTTTATAAAGAAACAAAGACCTCAGTTATTATGGAAGTGTGTGCTCTTAATCCTAATATAATAACAAGCACATATATTTGATATTTATTTCTTTAATTTATCAATGGGTGAGATTTAGTTCGATGAATCAATAAGCCCGATAAGTTGGGAAATGATATCACTTATAGTGTGTGTTGTTGATTATAGAAGGAAACTGTGTCCTAGTAATCTAGGTTGAGAATGTCCCCAAGAGGAGCTCATAAGGATTGTCATGTTAAACCCTGCAGGTGGACTTAGTCCGACATGACAATGAAGTTGAGTGGTACTACTCTTGGAGCTAGATATTAATTAAGTGAGTTGTCAGTAACTTATTTAATTAGTGGACATTTGTTATCTTAAACACAGGGAGACTAACACACTCATAATAAGAAGGAGCCCAAAATGTAATTTGGGATTGGTGCGGTAGTTCAATAATAGTTCTTTAGTGGAATGAATTATTATTGATGAAATTAAGTTGTGTGTTCGGGGCGAACACGGGATGCTTAATTTCATCGGGAGACCAAAACCAATTCCTCCTCTCGGTCCCTATCGTAGCCTCTTGTATATAGAGATTTATACCCACTACATACCCACCTTCTTACCCATCTAATGGGGCCGGCCAAGCTAGCTTGGAACCCAAGCTAGGGCCGGCCAAGACCAAGTGGATGAGCCAAGTTGGTGGCCGGCCAAAGCTTGGGTCCCAAGCTTAGGTGGCCGTCCACTAGAATATTAAAAAGGTTTTTTATTAAAATTATTTCTTATGTGGATATCATGATTTTAAAAGAAAGTTTAAAAAATTAAAAATTTCCTTTTATAGCTTTCTACAAAAGATTAAGAGAAGAGATTAATCTCTTTCCTTATTTGTAGATTAAAAGGATGGTTTTAATTTTTGGTAAAAACTTTCCTTATTTGTAAATCATCTACATGTTTAAAAGAGAGTTTAAAATTTGAAATCTTTCCTTATTTGTTGATTAAAGGAGGATTTTAAATTTTAAGAAAACTTTCCTTTTTAATCATGTTCATGATTTAAAAGAAAGTTTAAAAATTAATAATTCTCTTTTATTAGTTTCTACAAAAGATTAAGAAAAGATTTGATATCTTTCCTTATTTGTAGATTAAGAGAGATTTTAATTTTTTAGAGATAACTTTCTTTTTATCCACATGTTTAAAAGAAAGATTTTAATTTATTAAATTTTCTTTTTATTAACCACCATGAAGGGAAAAATTATTTGAGAAATTTTTATAAATTTCCAAAAGCAAATTAGGAAGTTTTAATTCTTGTGTGAATTAAAATTTCCTTGATTAAAGGGATTAAGGTGGCCGGCCATTACAAATAGAAAAGAAAATTTATAAATTTTCCTTTTTAATGGCAAAAGAATTAAGGAAGTTTTTATTAAATTTTCCTTATTTGCCAAGACCAAGGATTATAAAAGAGGGGGTAGAGGAGGCTTCAAGGTGAATGTCTCTATTTATTTTTCTCCCTCTTTTCTTCTTTGGGTGTGGCCGGCCCTTTCTTTTCTTTCCTCTCCTTTGTGTGGCTGAAACTTTCTCATGGTGGAGTTAGCTTTGGTGGCCGGATCTAAGAAGGAGAAGAAGGAGAGAAAAGAAGCCTCTTTTCTAGCATCCCTTGGAGCATGGTGGTGGTGGCCGAACCTCTTCATCCTAGAAGAAGTTTTAATGGCCGAAACTTGCAAGGAACAAGAAGGTGCTTGGTGGTTCTCATCTCGGAATATCGTTGCCCACACAATGTCCGAGGTTAGAAGAGGAATACGGTAGAAGATCAAGAGGTCTTTCTAAAAGGTATAACTAGTAATTTTTCTTTCCGCATCATACTAGTTATTTTTGGAAATAATACTAAATACAAGAGGCATACGATTCTAGAGTTTCGAATTTGTTTTCGATATAGTGTTCTTTTGTTTTTCTTTCCCTTGTGATTTGATTGTTCTTTTCGGTTAAACTAAAGTTATTTTAGGAAATTAAATATTAGCTTTCCATAAACGGTTTTGTCTAGTCGGTGGTGGTTGCTCCCATATCCAAGAAGGCCGTGTGCCTCGCCACGTCAGTACTGGGAACCAATTATGGAAATTAATATTTAATGGAATTAATAACTTAAGGTGATTTGGGTCGAACGTGTTAAGTTCCACAGGAGACCCAAGTCAAAACCTAAAAGAACGAATAGATTAAGTTTTGGATCAAACGTGTTAAGTTCCGCAGGCGATCCAAAATTTAATTTAAAAGAACACATGGTAGCTAGGAAAAGGTTCAGACATTTGTACAAAATTTTGTACAGTGGAACCTCTAGGTTTTCCGAGTAGCAACCAACAATTGTTCTCCCAAATAATAGATATCTATTACGTAAAATTACTCTCCATATCACTATCAACATCAATTACCAAATAATAGATCATCAAGTCGAACATCCCCTAATAGATCATCAAAGGACAACATATCACCACACCTGATCTCCCAATATCCACCAATCAAAATCATCCTCAACATTAATTAATCATACCAGATAGTCTCCTAAACAAAGATAGAGAAGAAGGAAAGCATCCAACCCTCAACACCTACTGCCAACAAACTAAATGTATCCATAAAGTCTATCAAATCTCATCATCTCATCATTTTTGATAATCAAATATCCACAGTAAAGGAATGTCAATCCAAAGTCAAAGGGTCACACAATCTCCTGACTAAGAGTCTACCCATCAAGAGAGTATCTCCACCACCCTCATAATCATCCTATAAATATCCCTCGACAAATATCGATAACAGGTCAAACCCTCTAATATGAGATATAGACTACAAGATCTGATAAAATGATCACGTGGTCAAGATCTTGAGCCACCTGGTAGAGACAATGTTAGCTGAGTCGTCTAACCATTGTCTTGTACCCCATCATACTGTGATTGCTCCACCCTGAGGTTCAGCAACCTCCAGTATCAAGCAATGAACACAAAGATAGAAGAACGCTACAACAAAATAGCTGATCAGAATATCTGTCAATCAATGCTCTACCCCTCAAAGAACATCATCTGAAATTATACCTAGTTACGGTCGGACCTCCTAGGTATTACTCAACTAACACCACTTCCTCCGCACCATTGCGAGGTATATATCACTAGGTACATCATGGATATCTAACCATATCCAATAGTCCCATGAGTCAGGATCTCCCATGGAACAGCGTTAGGTGAGTCGGCCAGTCATCGCCTTAAAATCCATCATGCGAACGAAAGAAGTAGAGAACTACTCTCTCTCCAAACACCTCAAGGAAATCACTAAGTGATGACCTGATCTCCAGAAAGCATTCTTTACTTCTTCCTTCACGTGATACTAGGTCACGTAAAGGTTAAGCAACTAATTCCAACTTTCTCATGTCAGTACAAATCATATATCCAAATGTACTCTCCAACTCATACACACGAGTAACGGATGTATCTCATAAGTGTTAAGCAGGTAGCTTTACACTTTTCCACATCAGTGGAGGTATCCTATCCGAATGTACCTTCCAAGTCATCCAACCAGGTACAGACAGTCCATGGTCAAAGTTCCCATGAAATAGGATACGACAATCCTCTACAGGCTGACCAAGCCGACAATGGTATATGACTAAATCAATCCTCCCCATGACGGTACAAGTCATGTACTCAAGTATGTCTCCCAAAATATCTAACAAGAGTAAATCAATCATCCACTGATGAAACTAACTAAGGTAAATCGATACACCACTACCCAAGTCAACGAGGGTAATCTACAAACCTAACCAATAGGAGTAAATCAACACTCTACTAATCAAAATAACAGGAGCACGAAACCAACTAAGATAAATCAAACCACTACTGCACAAGTCGATCAGGTAAATCAATCCTAAACTGATCTAATCAACCGGAGTAATACAAACTGAGTCAACATATACATACAGATATCATCCACTATCCAGCTAATAAAAATAGAGACTAGTATGTGACTCTGACTCTCAACCACTAGTAGTAGTAGACACTAAAACTCCTGGTAGTATGATATGACAAATCCCTTGAGACTGTAATCCTTGATCTCCATTAGGTCAACCGTGATCAGTGATTGACCCAACACATGAAATGCATGATACAATCAATTAGACAAGTACTAACAAGAGAACACTAACACACATCATAACTATATGGGCAACAATACATACACCAACAGAAATGCATGATAACAATATGCAAACATACCTCCTATAGCCTGGAGATGTCCTGCTGCTGCCTGGTCCCAAAACCCGAAAAGTCACATCAAGAAAATCGAATCACAAAATCCAAAACACGAATAACAGGCACCATACCTGCTCTGATACCAAAAATTGGTATCAAATAAATCTTAAAAATCCAAAACACATAGCAAGTACCGTATACCTGCTCTGATACCACTAAATTGTCACGCCCCCAAATGAGCACCTACAGAAAAATTTCGGCAGCACCTCCCCTGTACCGGTGACAATCTGAAACATAAATACATACAAAATACATCAGCCACATGCAGCTGGAATATATACACAACCACGCAGTTATAAAATCAGCACACTCGGCTGAAACAAGAATAAAACACAACCACGCAGTTATATATATACAATAGACAACCCACTCGGCTGTATTAAACCAACACAGCGGAAAAACGATAAGACAAGCCCATACAAAACACATCATGACACTGCTAGCCGGCTAGGCTTTATACAACAACCACAACAACAAATACAACAACCACAACAACAAATACAACAACACACCAAATACAACAAATATCGAATACAAATAAAAGATATACAAAACCCGAAACGATCGTCGGATGTGACGTAGGACCCGACAGACAGGATACTCCGAGCGACACTCCAACCATCTACCTGAAAACATAAAGATATACATGCGGTGGTGAGTATAGGTAACTCAGCGGGTAATAGAAAAGATAGTGCATGGACTATAAATAAACATGGAGGTCACAAGTATACAGTCTCAGTAGGGAATAAAGAACATGATCATACTATCATACTCAATGCACCTAAACACAACAAACATAAAAACCTGACATATAAACTGTACAAACCACAACTAACATAATGACAGATACATACCCAATCTGGAATCGACACATGGTACAATGATCAGTAAACTCACCGGATCTGCAACAGATATACCCGTGACACCTATGCAATATAAATACGACTGCATATACATGTAAAATAAATGACATGCATGCAGCATGACAACCATATGCAACAATCATATCGCAAACAAATGCAACATACCACAAACACATGCAACTAGTATCTACTAGGCATGTATGCAAATATATATCCAACGATGCACCGCGCATCATATGCGAATGTGTATGCATGCTCCATGGCCACCCCCGCCACCTCTCCAGACACCACGACCCATGTATGGCCGAGAGACTTGGGTCCGTGACAAACCGTACAAGCCTCACGCACGTAACCGCTATAAAGCTACTGAGGAGACAACATACTATGTAGTTATCTAACTACATAGCTAAGGGTCCCTGACCACTCACAACTCAAGCCCCCTGACTACTGTACCCTCAAGATCCACTACTCCAGAGTGGTCAAGGCTGACAGAGTAAAAACAATGAGCAGCTGAGTAAGCGCGACAGGACATAGCTCCACTCCCAGCTACCACTCTCCATCAGTGGTAGAGTGGAAAGCTATAAAAACTGACAACCCTCTCAACTACAAAGGAGACGATAGTCGTCAGTATGCAATGAATGATGAACATGATATATATATATATATATATATATAATCATGATACAGACACCGTCATCATCCATGCAAACTCTAACTGCACATAAGCACTCCACAACATGAATATAATCGTCATGATAAATCCACACATCCCACCAAACACATGTACATAACTACCCACGTATAGTCAACCAAATATCTCCAATAACCCCACCAGACACACATACACAACCCCACGTGTACAATCAACATGTATCCTCCAGTAAAAACACATCAGACACGTGTATAAACCACAGACATACAATCAACACAACTCCTCCAAAAGTACGAAACAAACACGGGTGTACATACAACATGCAAATATAGGGTCAACATGATGACTCCTAAAACACATACCAAGCTACATACAATCCACATTATATGCATAAATCAGCATGATAAATCCAACCACTCGACAATCCCTACAATACATACTCTACACGCATAATCACAGCAGAGTAGAAATCAAGAGTAGAGACTGTATATGATATAACTAGGATATCTTAAAGATCAAGCATAAGTATCAAGCAGGAAGGCAACCAACAAATACGATATAAGTAAAAACAACCTAATCCATCACATAAAACCATGCACTAAGCTCAATAAAAATCTACATAGAGCCAAGGAAGAAATACCCGCCGTTATCTGTCAATCGTGTCAGATAAATCAATCCCACTTCGAGACGCTCGTCCCGAATCCAAGTCCTGCGAATCACACGGTATATATATAATGTTTAGCTAATCACATAATCAACAACAAACTACACCCAAAACCTAATCCTACGTCGATTAGGTAACCCTGTTAGGTTTCCACCCAATGATCCAAACCAAAGTAGATGATAGGTCCATCCTTAAACTCCACTCTTTCTAAATCCAACCATAATCCACAATCATCACTAAACAAATCTCCTCATGAATTAATCCAATTCAATTCACATAATTCATCATCAATCAAACACTAATCCAAACTCATCATAAATCCTTCTAAATCTACTAATCAATCCAATACAACATAATTTAAATTCCTATAATCCATCGCTACTAATCCAAACCAATGTAGAAATAAAATCAGCTTAATTCTTAATCCACAATAATTCATCCAATCCACATCACACCACTCATAAATCAAAGCAAGCACAAACCCTACCATCATTTAGAAACCTAATATAGCATCATACTACTAAGAATCAAAAGTGCATCACTGAAATACACTCACCTTGAGATAGAGCAGCCAATCCAGTACCTCACAGTCCTACCAGCCTTTGTCCGGAAGCTACAAAGAATACACACACACCAATTCTCCCAAGAATCAGTCCAGAACTGACCTATAACAGTTTAAGTTGCTAAAACCCTAACCAACAAGACAATACTTACCTCAATCGAACCCCAATTCTTCAACCAAAACCTCAACAGCAGCTGGAAAGAAAGAGAGCAGTGATCGACATAGAAGAAAATCCACCAATATGCTAATTCAATGCCTCCTAATCCTGATCAGAGAGAGAGCATCACAAAGGAGCAAAACCTTTGAATCCATTAGAGTCCAGAGGAAACTTACCTAACTCGATCGCTCGATTCAATCCATCTGATGGAATGATATAGAGCACACGCCAATGATCAGACCCAGGAGGAAGATTGAAGGAGGTCAATCGGCTAGGGGGGGCGACGCGATCCCAATCTCGTTGTGGCCTAAATCGGGTCCCACCGATCGCTGTCGACCGCGTGCAAGGAATGGTCGAGAGGCCGAGAAGGTGGTCGTTCCTCCAGAGATGGCTGATACCGTCGAGATCCGATGCTCTCCCTCAGGCGACTCGCGAGAATAGGATCGTCAGGGAAGAATCTCTCCGTCGGTGTCAGGTTTATCCGCGCGAGAGAGGAAGGAAGAAGTGTCGGGGAGAAGCGAATCACAGCGGCACGAGAGGGAGAGAGAGAGAGGAGGAAAGCTCAACCGAGGCACGCTGGAGGAGGGGATCGTTGCCGGCGGTGAGTCTATGGCGACCGGCGATCGTGCGAGAAGAAATCGCGAGAGAGGGCTCGGGAGAAAGGAAAAACTCGCGTGAGGGGAAAGAAATCGAAGAATGAAAGAAAGAATAAGGAATTAGGGCTTAATTAAATCCTTAGGTTTAATTTAATTAAACTCCAAGTTTTCTCCTTAATCAACCCCCACTTAAATGGTGTTCCAAACAGGCCTCCTCTGTACCTCGAATTCATCCTCTCAAAACGGGGCATACGGACTCCATTTAAATCCCGAAAAATTTCTAAAATTTCCCGAAAAATCCAATAAGATTTTTCGTCCAATTATATTTATTATAAAATTTTACGGTATCTTACAGTTTACAATAGAACTGGGCTAGGATATAAAACTAAAAACAAATATAAATCTTATTTATCCTTAATAAACAAACCAAATAGAAAGGTAATCCAAGCATGGGTTCCCAAGTCCAAATGGTCAATCAAGTTGGACTTGGTCAATACTGGGTCCCGAAAGATCAAATACACTACCTCGATAGACCATATCGAGGCTATGATCCTGGGGGAGTAAACACAAAAATAATTCAAATTTTAAATCAAAAGTCGAAATAAAATTAAAATTAAAAAAATTCAAAATTCAAATTACAAACTCAAAATTCGAAATTAAATTCAAAATTCAAAATTCAAAAATCAAAATCAAATTGAAAATTCAAAATTAAATTAAAAATTCAAAATTCAAATCACAAACTCAAAATTCGAAATTAAATTCAAAATTCAAAATTCAAAAATCAAAATCAAATTAAAAATTCGAAATTAAATTCAAAATTCAAAAATAAAATCAAATTAAAAATTTGAAATTAAATTCAAAATTCAAAATTCAAAAATCAAAATCAAATTAAAAATTGGAAATTAAATTCAAAATTCAAAATTCAAAATTCAAAAATTCAAAATCAAATTAAAAATTTGAAATTAAATTCAAAATTTAAATTTCAAATTATAAATTATAAATTCGAAATAAAAAAATTAAAATTCAAATTATAAATTAAAAATTCGAAATTAAAAAATTTAAAATTCAAATTATAAATTTAAAATTTAAAATTCAAATTACAAATTCAAAATTCAAAATTAAATCAAAATTCAAAAATTAGAAATTCAAACTTAAATTAAAAATTCACTTAAAAATTCAAAATAATTCTAATTCAAATCAAATAAAATATAGATGGAGGATCCAGAATAGTTGGCACCCCCAACTGAACTACCCGACTGGGTAAAGGAACTTAATCTACCCGAAATGGGTAAAACAAGAGTAGATTATCCGGCAGGGTAATTAAGGTTAGATTAAAACGGGCTAGGTTTAACTTGACTCATAGTACTAGCGAAGTTTTTGAATGATAGTACGTTAGGGAAGCTTGGGCATCGCATGTCTAGGAAGATATGGCTTCGACTTGGTACATTTGGCCAAGTGGAACTGATCGAAGCTACCCTTAAATGGATCCTAACTAGTTAGACCAAGGTTTAGTATTAAGTTCAATGGGTAGGACTATTTGGGAAACCTCGAAGGCATGGTTACTTTAATGAGTTCCTTGTGACTCACCATAGCCCAGAAGTTTATCCAAAGAATGCTTACTTGTTGAACCCAAACCTAAACCTGAATCTAACACAAAGTTAAACCAGACCCTAAAATTCAACCATAATTCATCTCACAACAATTATAGGGTTCCTGATTGAAAATTTCGATCGGATGAGATGACTAAGAAATTAAAACTAAAATTGACTTAAACTTAAATCAAGTTAATTCAACTAAATTAAACCAATCAAAATTAATTAACTTAAAATTATTTTCAAAATTAATTAACTTAAAATTATTTTCAAAATTAATTAACTTAAAATTATTTTTAAAACTTAATTTCAAAATGATTTTAAAACTTAATTTCAAAATTATTCTAAAACTTAATTTCAAAATGATTTTAAACCTTAATTTCAAAATGATTTTAAAACTTAATTTCAAAATGATTTTAAAACTTAATTTCAAAATTATTTTAAAACTTATTTCAAAATTATTCTAAAACTTAATTTCAAAATTATTTTTAAGACTTAATTTCAAAATGATTTTAAAACTTAATTTCAAAATTATTTTAAAACTTAATTTCAAAATGATTTTAAAACTTAATTTCAAAATGGTTTTAAAACTTAATTTCAAAATTATTTTAAAACTTAATTTCAAAATGATTTTAAAACTTAATTTCAAAATTATTCTAAAACTTAATTTCAAAATTATTTTAAAATTAATTTCAAAATTATTTTAAAACTTAATTTCAAAATTATTCTAAAACTTAATTTCAAGATTATTTTAAAACGTAATTTCAAAATCTTTTTAAAATATTAGAAAATCATTTTAAATCGTTTAAAAATTATTTCAAGATTAATTAACTTATTTTTCAAAATTAATTAACTTATTTTTCAAAATTAATTAACTTATTTTTCAAAATTAATTTAATTAAAATTAGTTTTCAGAAATTAACTTAAAATTATTTTTGTCAAAATTTAATTAACCTAAAATATGTGTTAACTTAAAACTAATTAAACCTAATTAAAAAAAATAATTAAAGGGACACGTGGTGCCTAAATGAAGGCGCCTCCCACACGTGGGAGGCGCCCTCAACAGCGGCGGGAAATTTCCTGCCGCCTATCTAAGGCGCCTTATGGAATCATTAAGGCGCCTCCAAAGGCGCCTTAAAGATCCTTTAAGGCGACTTCGCTCATCCTTTTGTCACGAACAGATGCTCTTCCTTCTGTTCGTGTTCTGCCGAAACACAACTTCATCCGATTCTTCCCAACCAAGGTGCCTTCAACCCATCTCTTCCTCCTTTAATCCTAGCTATGCCTCCCAGGTATAATCTAAACTCTTCTCAATCATCTATTTCCTAGATTTCTTGCTAGTTTTGCAATGTTTTTGTATAATGTCAACAATAGGAAGCGTCGTATTATGGATCCCACACCGGCTAGGGCCTCTTCCACGGACCCTAGATTCCCCTCGGAACAGCATAGGATAGATTTCGCTAGGTTCACCTTTGAGTCCATTAAATCTAGATATATTGGTTGGGAATTTTTATCCCAATATTGTCAACCCGCAATCCAGATGATAAACTACTATCATCTAGATAAACTGGTTGACTGTACTACTACAGTCAACCAAGATCTGTTTACCCAGTTCTATCACAACCTTGAAAAGGTTGATGATAGTACCTATTCCACCAGAGTTGGTGGTGCTGATCTTCAGTTTACTCCCTCCCTACTTCGCACCAGCTTAGAGCTTAGGGAGTCCCAGTGTACATTCTTATGTTACCCGAGTAGGGAGCTACCTTTTGGTGATCCCTATTCCCACATCACCTTAGATGAAATCTACATGCATATTTTTGGGGAGGAGAGACCCTTGGGCCTGACCGAGTTCAGATCCACTCTTCTTCGAGTTCAGGACTATGCTATGTACAGGGTCCTGACAGCATGTATCCTACCCATCTCATCTCGAGACGTCTCGAAGATGCGACCGTCCCACTCGTTCTTTCTGTATGCCCTCAGCCAGCACCTAGATATCGACATAGCCCTCCATATGTTTCATAACATCATTCTTGCATCTAGTACAGTTACATCTGGAGTGATTCATATGCCTTATTGCCATATCCTGACCCAGATATTCTCCAGCTCTAGGATAGACATCACTAGAGGGGTACTCATCCCACTTACCATTTATGATGAGTTAGGTCAGCGTAGCCTTAGGTTAGTGGGGGCAGAGGTCACTGCCGAGGGGATTATGGCCTGGAAGGGTCGACCACCACCAGCCGCTGCCCCTGGAGCTCCAGAGGCCGAGGAAGTACCACATGCGGATGAGGAGTGGCCTGATTTCCTGGCAGAGGAATTTTTCACAGATCCTTCCACCTCTGCCGGACCCTCCACATCAGCCGGGCCTTCATCTCCGGCACCACTCTCTGTCGAGGACAGACTCACTCGGCTTGAGATCTAGTCCACTCAGATGTGACGAGCTGTGCTAGATAGTCATCGCTTCCTTTGATCTATGAGATCCGAGATGACTGCTGGTTTCGTATCTCTCCGAGGCGAGATTCGGCGTCAGGGACAGCCTCAGCCGCCACCCGAGCAGCCTCTAGTCGATCCTCCAGCTGACGATCCGCCTGCTTGATTCTATCTTTTAGACTGTCTGGACATGTCATTCACTTCTTGGATTTGCCTATCTTACTCATCTTTTGGATTGTATCTTGGAGTTGGTCATCTGATGATTAGCTGCCTTATATTTAATTGAGAACTTATGTGTTACTTTTTTAAAAAAATTGTGAGTATAATTTCAAAATAACTTTTAAATTGGTTTTAAAAATATAGGAAAAATAATTTTAAAATCCCTTTTTCTTAAAGTTTCAAAAATTGGATTTTATTTAGGCTTTCCCCCTAGAAATCATGTTCCCCTAGATTTAAGCCAGAGCATCTCACAAACACCTAGGTATACCTTGATTGTGTTTGAAAGACATAGAACGGTGTGAGATGCATAGGGTACAGCCTGGACTCAAGAATGCTTATATCTGTACATCAATATGAGTCTGGGCGTTAAACACATAATATACATCAATCAAGTCAAGTTTTTCAGCTCTAGTCAAATCTATCTGGACCAAATTGACTTAACTTGACTAACCAAGTGGAAGCTGTTGCCCACTAGGAAATCAGCAAGTAGCTAAAGGTTATACAGTTGGTAAAAGGATACTCAGTTTTCAGATTAAGCATGTGTGATCTTTAGGGCTCTGATACCTCTAAAAGTAAAACTGAATAATTTGAAATCTATTGAACTTGACTCATGCTTGGACTTAAGGACCAACTAAATAACCTAAACCAAATTTTTAGCTACTTAACTCCCTCCTTGTCCTAAAATTTAATATTGTTTAAAATTAAGCTAAGTTTTTTAACCTAAGCTATAGTTTTCAAAATACAATACTTGCAAAGAGCTTAGCTAAGGTCCAATCTTTATTTTCAAAATTTTAAAACTTAGCTCACAAAAATATTTTCTTAAAAATCACTTGGCTCCAAATATTTCACTAACAAATTTTCAAAATCTAAACAAGTACTTCTCTATATATAGTTTTACTAGCTTTTTCAACTTAGTTAAAGACTGTCAAAAGGTTCCACCTTCTAGTGGTTTTCTAATTTTAACTAGGTTTCCAAAGAGCTAACATCAACCTTTCACTTAGTTAAAGGTAAGAAATGAAAATTATAAAATGTTAAGTGTTGTCAAAATCTTATTATCCCTCTTTAAAAATCAAATGACTATTTTTGATTATTTTTTGATATATGGCAAAAGGGGAGAGTAGCAAATTACAAATTCAAATACTCAAATAATTGTAAAATTCAAATTCAAACATGAGAGTAGAAAATTCAAATTTAAAATAATGAATATTAAAGGGGGAGTACAGTTGAGGGGGAGCCTAAACTTGATGCTATACTTTAAATTCATAGAGTTTACTTTAGCAAAATTGCTAAGCTTGCTTTAAATGTTTTCATCTATTCGTTATTTGATATATGTTTACTTAACTTTGAATTTGAGTTGCCATAATCAAAAAGGGGGAGATTGTTGGTGCGGGAAGCATCCGACGATCGAACTCGTTGATGTGCGTAGATTATATACTCTTTTATGCATGTTTTTACGCACATTTACATACTTTGAGCATGCTTGATCTATGCATTTTTATACTTCCAGCTTTCCTTTTAGCATATTTACTCTTTTGGTTCGGAGATCTGCTTTTTGTGCATTTTCTGTACACAGGAGTCGAAATTGGTGAAGATTATGCGTCCTCGGGCAAGCTTGGAAGGAATTGAAGGGAGAGAGCATCAGGCCGTGTACCATACACGGTCGTGTAGTTTTAACAGGAAGGGAAGAGGACATGGCCGTGTGAATCTCACACGGCCGTGTCTTGATTCGAAGAAATTAGAGCAGATGCCTTACATGGCCGTGTAGATCTACACGGCCGTGTGAGGTTTCCAGAGGCCAAGTAGGTGGTGGCCGTGTGCAACACACGGCCGTGTAGCATTTCCAGAGAACAGAAGGGTCCTGGCCGTGTGAGTCACACGGCCGTGCAGCTTTGGCAGAGAAGGAACTGGACATGGCCGTGTGAATCTCACACGGCCGTGTCACGGGGCCGTGTGGCGCCCGATTTCCTCCTCTATTTAAACCCTCCTTCATGAATTGAAAGGGGATCTCTCCCCCTTTGGGAGAAGGCAAGATTTGGTGGTTTCCTCCCATTCTTGGGAGGATTTCTGGGCGATTCTAAGGGAGTTCTTGACGATTTCGACTCCGGAGCGAGGATTGGATCCGAAGACGAGGCTTCTTCGTAGATAAGTTTTCTCTTTCCCCCTTTTCTTGGTTTCTTGGATTGGGGATTTAAGAAATGCTTGTAATCTTTATTTCTTCGGGTATTCTTCCTCGATTCATGGAGTAGATCTTGTATTCTAGGATTAAGGGAGTATTTGTATGATGGATTGATGTAATCTCTTGTGGATTTGCCATTTTCTTGTTTCAATGACATTGTCTTACTTGTATCAATTAGATCTTGAATGATTAATGGTGATTTGTGCTTAATTCTCATTCTTGATTGATTGTTTGGATTTCTTGTGGACTTTGTAAAGATAAACTCTCACTCGATCATCCGAGGGATCCACGTGACAGGTGCAACCCCGTGTAAGGACGTTTGAGAGATAATCTTGAAGAGGAAATAGGAATATTCAAGAGAGTAGGATGGATCTTGTGATTAGTTTCTTGTATCTTAATAGATTAATAAGTTGTGGGCTTCTATGTTGATATCCGAGGAAGGCATAGTAATAGGTGTGCTTCTGTGTAAGGACAACGTAGGTTCACGTCTAATTGATCATATTTAGATACATTTCTCAGTCCTTAGCCGGTTATCTATTGCAAGAGAGAACCGACAACTTTCTACAAGTGTTTGGCAATTGAGGGATAAGAATTGGTGAACCATTTACATTCAAGAAATCTTATAAAGAAACCGAAACTCCTAGAATCTCCCTTTATCATAACCCAAAACACTAAACTCTTGTTTGTTGATCTTTAATATTAGATTTGTTTACCTTCACTTTGCATTTGAAACAATTGGATAGTTGTTTAGCTAATTCGCATTGAGACATTTCTAGTGCTTATTCCAATCCCTGTGGATACGATTATCTTTTATATTACTTGCGACATTTCCGTACACTTGTGGAGGGTAACAAGTTTTTGGCGCCGTTGCCGGGGACTGCGCTATAACATTAGGAATTATCAATTGAGTTAGACTAAACATAACATTTGTTTTCCTTTCATATTGCATAGTTGTAACTAATCATTAGATTTCTGTTTTTACTTTCTTGTATAACTTTTACTTCTTGTTAATTCTTTTTTGTACAAATTCAATTCTGCATTTTTGATTCTTTTATTTTTATTTTTCTGTTGAATTGTCATTTGGTATCTTGTTCTTGTGTATGCGAATATCTAACTTTGCAGGGGAATTCTTTCCTTTTGACCCTGAGATTGACAGAACTTTCCATAAAAGAAGAATTCTGCAAAGGCAAATTGTAGAACAGGAACATTTGAACATGGCGAATAGACCACTCAAGGATTATGCAGCACCTTATGCAAGAGGTTTTCGATCTAGTATTTCAAGACCTTCAGTGGAAGCTAATAACTTTGAGATCAAACCCGCAATTATATCTATGGTGCAGCAGAACCAATTTGGTGGAGGACCTCATGAAGACCCCAATCAACACTTAGAGGTCTTTTATGAAATATGTGGTACCATGAAAATGAATGGAGTTCCTTCAGAAGCAGTTAGATTATTATTATTTGGGTTTTCTTTAAGAGATAGGGCAAAACAATGGCTGAATTCTTTGGCCCCTAATAGCATCACCACTTGGGAGCAGTGTGAGCAACAGTTTCTTGATAAATTCTATCCACCAAGCAAAACAGCTCATATGAGGAATTTAATTGCAAGCTTCAAGCAAACTGACTCAGAATCTCTTTTTGAAGCATGGGATAGATATAATAGTATACTCAGACAATGCCCACATCATGGGTTGGAAAGATGGTTAGTGTTGCACACTTTTTATAATGGTATCAACTATCATACCAAAGTGTCCCTTGATTCAGCTGCTGGAGGGGCACTTATGAACAAAAGTTTAGATGAAGCTGAAGAAATTATTGACAGTGTAGCACAAAATCATCATCAATGGGCAAATGAAAGAAGTGGTGGCTATTCTTCTGTAAACCCAACAATTAAAGCATCAGGGAAGTTTGATGTAGATGCGGTCACTCTTTTGTCTGCAAAATTGGATGCTCTTACAAAGAAATTTGAGAATATGGGGACTAGTGCTAATATGGTCAATGCTATTAGTACATCTTGTGAAGTATGTGGGAGTTCAGAGCACTCAAATGACTCATGTCCTGTAACACCCCTAGAAAGCCTAGATAAGAAAGTGAGGATAATGAGAGTACGAATGAAAAGAAGGTGTAAATATTCTAAGTTAAATATTAAGATGGATTTAGATGATTAAAACTTTATGAAAGAAAAATAAAGTTGAGAATATAAATCATCTATGCATGATTTAAAAGGTATGAAATTAATATGGACAAAAGGAAGAAGTATGAGATAATATATATATGTATGATAGTAATATACGAATTATTATGTACAAAAGAAAATAAAATGTTAGAAGAGAGATTGAACCTTGGATCTCTTGTAAGGAACATGTATAGGATACCAAAGGGGATAGGAGAATTATTGATAAGGAGAGAAAGGACTAAGTAGTTAAGAATAAGAAAGGATTCTTTTTACTTAAAAGAAAAGGAAGTAAAAATATGCATAACCAAGTTTTGATCCTTGGTTCTCTTGTGGATGCATGCATGTGTTAACCAAGTGGGATAGAAGAGGATATTGTAAGAGGAGAGATAGAAAATTTTATTAAAGGAGAGAAAAGAGAGAAATTAAGGGAAAGAAAAGAGAGAACTCAAAAGGCATCTCTCTAGAATATTCTTGTCATTTAAGGGGAGAAATGAATAGGGAGGATGAATCAAGTCAAGTTTCCTCCCCTCATCTTAGTATAAATAGGCATGGAGGGGGGACTTCAACTTCATCCTCAACCCACTCATCCTCCTCTCCTCCCTTTGTGCCGAGACCCACTCTCCCCTCTCTTTTCTTCTTGTTGCCGAGCAACACAAGAGGAAGAACACCTTCTTCCTCCTCACTCTCCCCCTCTTTTCTTTCTTGTTGTTGCCGAGCAACACAAGAGGAAAGAGAAGCCTCTTCTTCCTCCTCCTCTCCACCAAAAGACCTAGCCACTCCTCTCCTCCATTGGTGCCGAGCAAAGCAAGCAAGGAAGAAAGGTCCAAGCAAGTTCTCAACTCTAGGAAACTTAAGCGAAGAAGGTAAGCTTCCCCTCACCTGTGGTACAAGGCTTTATATATATTTTTCAGATTTTATGAGGATTTTAAAACCTAGAAACAAGTTTGAGAAAATTCGGTTAAGAAGAGCTTCGAAATCTAGTGAGGTGTAACTAAGTCTACACTACATGATAGATTTTCTATACCATGATATGTGATAGCATAGGAAATGCTATACATAATGAGAAAAGAATGAAATTTATGTTATGTATATGTCATGATATGTGATAGCATAGGAAATGCTATACATAATGAGAAAAGAATGAAATTTATGTTATGTATATGTCATGATATGTGATAGCATAGGAAATGCTATACATAATGAGAAACGAATGAAATTTATGTTATGTATATGCCATGATATGTGTTAGCATAAGAAATGCTATACATAATGAGAAAAGAATGAAATTTATGTTATGTAAATGCCATGATATGTGATAGCATAGGAAATGCTATACATAATGAAAAGAAATAAAAAAATAAAATGCATGAAAGATTGTTAGGGATATGATATGATAGTTATGCATGATAAATTATTTTTGTATGGTTTGTACCAAGGGTGGGCTCCGTAAACGCCCCGGGGTCGATGGAATAAGACTCGGGCCTCGTCAGAAATGGGCTTCTGAATGCCCTAGGTCGATGGAGTAAGACTCGGACCTTGTATATATGTATGGTAGGGTTCAAGACTTGCTACCTTGGACCTACTTAAGAAGCGCGCGCATTATGTATGTGGTACAAACCGGGATCCCCTCTAATGATGATATGAATTTCAAGTACTTATAAGTATAAGTTTTCAAATTCATGATGCATTGCCTACATATGTGCTTGAATTATCTGATGATATTATGATATGACTATGAATATGATACCCTTGTATGTCGTATGCTTATGATACCTCGCATGATATTGATATGCAATGATATGAATTCGGTTTTAGTGAGTAGGAAAGGAACTTACTGAGCCATGAGTGCTCATAGCTTACTTTCCTTGTACCGTAGATAAAGAAGCTGGATGAGCTAGAGGAGCAATAGGAGGAGCAGATAGTGATGTGTGTGGTGGTGGCTCGGCAAAGAACGATCCGGACAAATTAATATGATTAGTTATAGAATCAATATTTGAACAAATCAGAATATGTGATATTATGCTTAATAAATTAAATTCTTTAAAGTTTTTATTCTTCCACTGTTATAGTAAAACATGTACGTAAGTAGTATAAGAACATAGCGCCGCCTTTAGTTGGGTAAGAAGGGTGGGGCGTTACAGGTGGTATTAGAGCCAAGTTTTGCCAGCTCACTACACACACATCAAGCTCCTTCCTGTCGCTCCAAGTAAGTACAATTGCTTAATTTATTTATATGCAAGAATTAGTATGATACTCTAGGATACATGAATGGTAGCCTAGGAAGGATACCTTAAGTTATACCCTAGAAAATGGTGCATGATGATAAGTAGGTGATATTCTAGGATGCATGAACGGTAGCCTAGATACAAGAACCTTAGGCTATAACATAAGAGGAATAACGAATCTTTAAAACCTTGTAGAAATGGACCATATTCCGTTCGAATACGATCCTGAGGATGTGGAATATTTTGGCGAATACCTCGAGTTCACGGATGAACCCGATATGCTGGAATACTTCGACAACTATGTGAGCGACTCGGAACCTCCGGAACACGGCGAGTTCGGAGAGGAAGATCTCGAGGAAATCGAGGAAGGGAATTCGGACAATAATGAAGAAGAAGATGCAGAAATTATGGAGTATTATGAAGAAGAGAACGAGTTTCCTGAGATGGTCGAGGATGAAATTGACCTTGCTGAATACATGGAAATGGGCTTCAACCCCAACGATATAATAGACTTCGAGTGGGGACTGAACAATCTCGAGGGGGAAACTAAATGAAGACCCGATGGAACCAGACGAACATGTTGAAGAAGACGAGGGAATGGATGAAGAGACAATAATCGACCCGGAAGAGGCATCGGAGATTCAACCTCCGATAATGCCTGATCCACCCCAGGATGATCTGGGCAAGTCGATACAGGTTGGGTTGATAATGACTACTGCTCTCATGTCCTTTATGGCAGGAGTAGTCGCAACTTACCTGGCCTTTTAAGAGAAGAAGTTATGAATAAAAAAAAAATGTAATAAAAGCTTTTGATGAATAAAAAGGAGTAGAAATGGTATCAATTTAAGCATGAGTCAAGTAAGAATGATAATACCATCAGCTAGATCTTGACGCGTATGAATGGTAAGGTAATCTAAAGATGATATGACAACCTAAGAAAGAATACCTCAAGGATATACCTTGTATCCCTTAGAATGCACCTTTCAGCATATGTAGACCCCAGAGTGGCATTAAACCTAGACATGATATGTTAAGATATTCATGCATAAATGATAACTTAGACTAATCTTGTTATCATTTAGGAAAATAAGTATGACTAGAAGACGAAATGCCAGAACGGAGGAGACCGTACCTCCACCTGATTGGGCACAAGTAGTTACTGAGCTACAACGACAGCTTACGGAACAGCAACAGATGATTGCTGCCATGATGAATCAACAAGGGAATCCTACTACCCCAAATCAGAATAATACGCCAACCATACCAGTAGTTGAACCGGAGCCAGTAGCAGCACCGGGACCACTAGTGAATCTAGAAGCATATCTGATCCAGTGGCAAAGACTCAGGCCAGAGGAATTCTCTGGAAATTGTGAAGCATGGGACGCACAAGCTTGGTTTAAGACAATGGAGAGCATGATAGAACTATTGGACTGGCCTGAGCATGAAAAGGTCAAATGCGTATCATTCTGTCTCACGGGAGACGCTCGAATGTGGTGGGACAGAGTGAAAGTGAAAAGACCGGTGAACCAAATGAGGAGGAGCAGATAGTGATGTGTGTGGTGGTGGCTCGGCAAAGAACGATTCGGACAAATTAATATGATTAGTTATAGAATCAATATTTGAACAAATCAGAATATGTGATATTATGCTTAATAAATTAAATTCTTTAAAGTTTTTATTCTTCCGCTGTTATAGTAAAACATGTACGTAAGTAGTATAAGAACGTAGCGCCGCCTTTGGTTGGGTAAGAAGGGTGGGGCGTTATAGGGTTTAGGGCAGAAATTGTCATTCTAAGTTCGGGGACGAACTTTCAATAAGTAGGGGAGATTGTAACACCCCTAGAAAGCCTAGATAAGAAAGTGAGGATAATGAGAGTACGAATGAAAAGAAGGTGTAAATATTCTAAGTTAAATATTAAGATGGATTTAGATGATTAAAACTTTATGAAAGAAAAATAAAGTTGAGAATATAAATCATCTATGCATGATTTAAAAGGTATGAAATTAATATGGACAAAAGGAAGAAGTATGAGATAATATATATATGTATGATAGTAATATACGAATTATTATGTACAAAAGAAAATAAAATGTTAGAAGAGAGATTGAACCTTGGATCTCTTGTAAGGAACATGTATAGGATACCAAAGGGGATAGGAGAATTATTGATAAGGAGAGAAAGGACTAAGTAGTTAAGAATAAGAAAGGATTCTTTTTACTTAAAAGAAAAGGAAGTAAAAATATGCATAACCAAGTTTTGATCCTTGATTCTCTTGTGGATGCATGCATGTGTTAACCAAGTGGGATAGAAGAGGATATTGTAAGAGGAGAGATAGAAAATTTTATTAAAGGAGAGAAAAGAGAGAAATTAAGGGAAAGAAAAGAGAGAACTCAAAAGGCATCTCTCTAGAATATTCTTGTCATTTAAGGAGAAATGAATAGGGAGGATGAATCAAGTCAAGTTTCCTCCCCTCATCTTAGTATAAATAGGCATGGAGGGGGGACTTCAACTTCATCCTCAACCCACTCATCCTCCTCTCCTCCCTTTGTGTCGAGACCCACTCTCCCCTCTCTTTTCTTCTTGTTGCCGAGCAACACAAGAGGAAGAACACCTTCTTCCTCCTCACTCTCCCCCTCTTTTCTTTCTTGTTGTTGCCGAGCAACACAAGAGGAAGAGAAGCCTCTTCTTCCTCCTCCTCTCCACCAAAAGACCTAGCCACTCCTCTCCTCCATTGGTGCCGAGCAAAGCAAGCAAGGAAGAAAGGTCCAAGCAAGTTCTCAACTCTAGGAAACTTAAGCGAAGAAGGTAAGCTTCCCCTCACCTGTGGTACAAGGCTTTATATATATTTTTCAGATTTTATGAGGATTTTAAAACCTAGAAACAAGTTTGAGAAAATTCGGTTAAGAAGAGCTTCCGAGATCTAGTGAGGTGTAACTAAGTCTACACTACATGATAGATTTTCTATACCATGATATGTGATAGCATAGGAAATTCTATACATAATGAGAAAATAATGAAATTTATGTTATGTATATGTCATGATATGTGATAGCATAGGAAATGCTATACATAATGAGAAAAGAATGAAATTTATATTATGTATATGTCATGATATGTGATAGCATAGGAAATGCTATACATAATGAGAAACGAATGAAATTTATGTTATGTATATGCCATGATATGTGTTAGCATAAGAAATGCTATACATAATGAGAAAAGAATGAAATTTATGTTATGTAAATGCCATGATATGTGATAGCATAGGAAATGCTATACATAATGAAAAGAAATAAAAAAATAAAATGCATGAAAGATTGTTAGGGATATGATATGATAGTTATGCATGATAAATTATTTTTGTATGGTTTGTACCAAGGGTGGGCTCCGTAAACGCCCCGGGGTCGATGGAATAAGACTCGGGCCTCGTCAGAAATGGGCTTCTGAATGCCCTAGGTCGATGGAGTAAGACTCGGATCTTGTATGTATGTATGGTAGGGTTCAAGACTTTCTACCTTGGACCTACTTAAGAAGCGCGCGCATTATGTATGTGGTACAAACCGGGATCCCCTCTAATGATGATATGAATTTCAAGTACTTATAAGTATAAGTTTTCAAATTCATGATGCATTGCCTACATATGTGCTTGAATTATCTGATGATATTATGATATGACTATGAATATGATACCCTTGTATGTCGTATGCTTATGATACCTCGCATGATATTGATATGCAATGATATGAATTCGGTTTTAGTGAGTAGGAAAGGAACTTACTGAGCCATGAGTACTCATAGCTTACTTTCCTTGTACCGTAGATAAAGAAGCTGGATGAGCTAGAGGAGCAATAGGAGGAGCAGATAGTGATGTGTGTGGTGGTGGCTCGGCAAAGAACGATCCGGACAAATTAATATGATTAGTTATAGAATCAATATTTGAACAAATCAGAATATGTGATATTATGCTTAATAAATTAAATTCTTTAAAGTTTTTATTCTTCCACTGTTATAGTAAAACATGTACGTAAGTAGTATAAGAACGTAGCGCCGCCTTTAGTTGGGTAAGAAGGGTGGGGCGTTACAGGTGGTATTAGAGCCAAGTTTTGCCAGCTCACTATACACACATCAAGCTCCTTCCTGTCGCTCCAAGTAAGTACAGTTGCTTAATTTATTTATATGCAAGAATTAGTATGATACTCTAGGATACATGAATGGTAGCCTAGGAAGGATACCTTAAGTTATACCCTAGAAAATGGTGCATGATGATAAGTAGGTGATATTCTAGGATGCATGAACGGTAGCCTAGATACAAGAACCTTAGGCTATAACATAAGAGGAATAACGAATCTTTAAAACCTTGTAGAAATGGACCATATTCCGTTCGAATACGATCCTGAGGATGTGGAATATTTTGGCGAATACCTCGAGTTCACGGATGAACCCGATATGCTGGAATACTTCGACAACTATGTGAGCGACTCGGAACCTCCGGAACACGGCGAGTTCGGAGAGGAAGATCTCGAGGAAATCGAGGAAGGGAATTCGGACAATAATGAAGAAGAAGATGCAGAAATTATGGAGTATTATGAAGAAGAGAACGAGTTTCCTGAGATGGTCGAGGATGAAATTGACCTTGCTGAATACATGGAAATGGGCTTCAACCCCAACGATATAATAGACTTTGAGTGGGGACTGAACAACCTCGAGGGGGAACTAAATGAAGACCCGATGGAACCAGACGAACATGTTGAAGAAGACGAGGGAATGGATGAAGAGACAATAATCGACCCGGAAGAGGCATCGGAGATTCAACCTCCGATAATGCCTGATCCACCCCAGGATGATCTGGGCAAGTCGATACAGGTTGGGTTGATAATGACTACTGCTCTCATGTCCTTTATGGCAGGAGTAGTCGCAACTTACCTGGCCTTTTAAGAGAAGAAGTTATGAATAAAAAAAAAATGTAATAAAAGCTTTTGATGAATAAAAAGGAGTAGAAATGGTATCAATTTAAGCATGAGTCAAGTAAGAATGATAATACCATCAGCTAGATCTTGACGTGTATGAATGGTAAGGTAATCTAAAGATGATATGACAACCTAAGAAAGAATACCTCAAGGATATACCTTGTATCCCTTAGAATGCACCTTTCAGCATATGTAGACCCCAGAGTGGCATGAATACCTAGACATGATATGTTAAGATATTCATGCATAAATGATAACTTAGACTAATCTTGTTATCATTTAGGAAAATAAGTATGACTAGAAGACGAAATGCCAGAACGGAGGAGACCGTACCTCCACCTGATTGGGCACAAGTAGTTACTGAGCTACAACGACAGCTTACGGAACAGCAACAGATGATTGCTGCCATGATGAATCAACAAGGGAATCCTACTACCCCAAATCAGAATAATACGCCAACCATACCAGTAGTTGAACCGGAGCCAGTAGCAGCACCGGGGAATTAGGCACCGATAGTTCGTCAAGAAGCATGTCTGATCCAGTGGCAAAGACTCAGGCTAGAGGAATTCTCTGGAAATTGTGAAGCATGGGACGCACAAGCTTGGTTTAAGACAATGGAGAGCATGATAGAACTATTGGACTGGCCTGAGCATGAAAAGGTCAAATGCGTATCATTCTGTCTCACGGGAGACGCTCGAATGTGGTGGGACAGAGTGAAAGTGAAAAGACCGGTGAACCAAATGAGGAGGAGCAGATAGTGATGTGTGTGGTGGTGGCTCGGCAAAGAACGATTCGGACAAATTAATATGATTAGTTATAGAATCAATATTTGAACAAATCAGAATATGTGATATTATGCTTAATAAATTAAATTCTTTAAAGTTTTTATTCTTCCGCTGTTATAGTAAAACATGTACGTAAGTAGTATAAGAACGTAGCGCCGCCTTTGGTTGGGTAAGAAGGGTGGGGCGTTACAGGGTTTAGGGCAGAAATTGTCATTCTAAGTTCGGGGACGAACTTTCAATAAGTAGGGGAGATTGTAACACCCCTAGAAAGCCTAGATAAGAAAGTGAGGATAATGAGAGTACGAATGAAAAGAAGGTGTAAATATTCTAAGTTAAATATTAAGATGGATTTAGATGATTAAAACTTTATGAAAGAAAAATAAAGTTGAGAATATAAATCATCTATGCATGATTTAAAAGGTATGAAATTAATATGGACAAAAGGAAGAAGTATGAGATAATATATATATGTATGATAGTAATATACGAATTATTATGTACAAAAGAAAATAAAATGTTAGAAGAGAGATTGAACCTTGGATCTCTTGTAAGGAACATGTATAGGATACCAAAGGGGATAGGAGAATTATTGATAAGGAGAGAAAGGACTAAGTAGTTAAGAATAAGAAAGGATTCTTTTTACTTAAAAGAAAAGGAAGTAAAAATATGCATAACCAAGTTTTGATCCTTGGTTCTCTTGTGGATGCATGCATGTGTTAACCAAGTGGGATAGAAGAGGATATTGTAAGAGGAGAGATAGAAAATTTTATTAAAGGAGAGAAAAGAGAGAAATTAAGGGAAAGAAAAGAGAGAACTCAAAAGGCATCTCTCTAGAATATTCTTGTCATTTAAGGGGAGAAATGAATAGGGAGGATGAATCAAGTCAAGTTTCCTCCCCTCATCTTAGTATAAATAGGCATGGAGGGGGGACTTCAACTTCATCCTCAACCCACTCATCCTCCTCTCCTCCCTTTGTGCCGAGACCCACTCTCCCCTCTCTTTTCTTCTTGTTGCCGAGCAACACAAGAGGAAGAACACCTTCTTCCTCCTCACTCTCCCCCTCTTTTCTTTCTTGTTGTTGCCGAGCAACACAAGAGGAAGAGAAGCCTCTTCTTCCTCCTCCTCTCCACCAAAAGACCTAGCCACTCCTCTCCTCCATTGGTGCCGAGCAAAGAAAGCAAGGAAGAAAGGTCCAAGCAAGTTCTCAACTCTAGGAAACTTAAGCGAAGAAGGTAAGCTTCCCCTCACCTGTGGTACAAGGCTTTATATATATTTTTCAGATTTTATGAGGATTTTAAAACCTAGAAACAAGTTTGAGAAAATTCGGTTAAGAAGAGCTTCCGAGATCTAGTGAGGTGTAACTAAGTCTACACTACATGATAGATTTTCTATACCATGATATGTGATAGCATAGGAAATGCTATACATAATGAGAAAAGAATGAAATTTATGTTATGTATATGTCATGATATGTGATAGCATAGGAAATGCTATACATAATGAGAAAAGAATGAAATTTATGTTATGTATATGTCATGATATGTGATAGCATAGGAAATGCTATACATAATGAGAAACGAATGAAATTTATGTTATGTATATGCCATGATATGTGTTAGCATAAGAAATGCTATACATAATGAGAAAAGAATGAAATTTATGTTATGTAAATGCCATGATATGTGATAGCATAGGAAATGCTATACATAATGAAAAGAAATAAAAAAATAAAATGCATGAAAGATTGTTAGGGATATGATATGATAGTTATGCATGATAAATTATTTTTGTATGGTTTGTACCAAGGGTGGGCTCCGTAAACGCCCCGGGGTCGATGGAATAAGACTCGGGCCTCGTCAGAAATGGGCTTCTGAATGCCCTAGGTCGATGGAGTAAGACTCGGACCTAGTATGTATGTATGGTAGGGTTCAAGACTTGCTACCTTGGACCTACTTAAGAAGCGCGCGCATTATGTATGTGGTACAAACCGGGATCCCCTTAATGATGATATTAATTTCAAGTACTTATAAGTATAAGTTTTCAAATTCATGATGCATTGCCTACATATGTGCTTGAATTATCTGATGATATTATGATATGACTATGAATATGATACCCTTGTATGTCGTATGCTTATGATACCTCGCATGATATTGATATGCAATGATATGAATTCGGTTTTAGTGAGTAGGAAAGGAACTTACTGAGCCATGAGTGCTCATAGCTTACTTTCCTTGTACCGCAGATAAAGAAGCTGGATGAGCTAGAGGAGCAATAGGAGGAGCAGATAGTGATGTGTGTGGTGGTGGCTCGGCAAAGAACGATCCGGACAAATTAATATGATTAGTTATAGAATCAATATTTGAACAAATCAGAATATGTGATATTATGCTTAATAAATTAAATTCTTTAAAGTTTTTATTCTTCCGCTGTTATAGTAAAACATGTACGTAAGTAGTATAAGAACGTAGCGCCGCCTTTAGTTGGGTAAGAAGGGTGGGGCGTTACATGTCCATTGGGAGCTATCACTGCACAAATCAATCAACTGGAACAATGTGATGCAATCATGAGTTACAATCAAAGGTAGAACAACCCATACTCAAATACTTATAACCCTGGATGGAAGAGCCATCCCAATTTTTCTTACAGAAATAATCAAGATCAAGGACCATCTATGGGGGCAAGACCAAATTTTCAAGCTGGGCAACAAAATTTTCAACATCTATCTTCTCAAGGCTTACCAAAGTCAAATATTGAAAAGATGCTTGAAGAAATTATCTCAAGTCAGAATGAAATGAAGCAAGATTTAGCAAAGCTCATTCAGAGAATGGATAATTCTGAAAAGCATCAAAAGATCCAGGATAGTCAAATTGCCCAACTAGCTTCCTCATCATCCAGAGCACCAGGAAAACTTCCAGGAAAACCTGATGTGAATCCTATGGAGCATTGCAATAGAATTGAGCTTAGGAGCGGACGAACCTTGGGAGACTCCCAAGTGACTGCTCCAAAAGGGATACAAAAAGAAGAAGAGCTCTCTCCTCTTATACCAAATCAGATTCAAGCTAATGAGGAGAGTACCATTGAGGTTGAAGAGACTCTTCCACTGAACCATCAGAGCAAAGCTGTCCCTTTTCCTCAGAGACTTACAATGCTCAAGAAAGATGAAGAATTTGGAAAGTTTTTAGAAAAAGTTAAGGAAATTTGTGTAGAGGTACCTCTTATTGATGCTATTCTTTAAATGCCTAGATTTGCCAAATTCCTGAAGGATCTCATGTCAAACAAGAGAAGAAGAGGAGAGGTTGAGACCATTGCGCTTAGTGAGGAATGTAGTGCTATTTTGGAGAAGAACACTTCCCCAAAACTAAAGGACCCAGGGAGCTTTTGTATTCCTTGCAACATAGGAAAAGAATTTGTTGAAAAAGCTTTTTGTGATTTGGGGGCAAGTGTTAGCCTCATTCCCTATTCAATTTGTAATAAATTAGGTCTCAAAAACATTAAACTTACTACTATGGCACTTCAACTTGTCGATCATTCCTGCAGGTACCCTTTGGGTATTATAGAAGATGTGCCAGTAGAGGTAGATGGGAATGTTATTCCCACAGATTTTGTCCTGTTGGACATGGAAGAGGACCCCAGGATTCCTATCATATTAGGAAGACCTTTCCTTGCTACAGCTGGAGCTATAATTGATGTCAAAAATCATAAGCTTTCTTTGGTAATTGGTAAGGAAAGGTTGGAATATGATTTATCTAATATCTCTAACCATGTCTCGTCTCTTTTAAATGCTTGTAGCAGGACAAGCATTTATAAACTTGAGGAATGGAATTTCCATCCTCATGGAAGGCCACCAAACGAAGGAGACAATGTGGTGGAAGATGTTGGGAGAAGATCTCCCAACAAAAACGAAAAGTATATCTGTCCTCTAAGGGCAAGGAAAAGAAGAGAATGATCAAGTTTGGTCGAGCTAAAGACCTTAAACAAGCACTTCTTGGGAGGCAACCCAAGGGTTCTTTTAGTTAGTTTTGATTTGTATTTTAATTTCTTTTAGTTTGATGTATTCTTTTGATTTTGTTTTCAGGTTAGGTGCAAAACAGAGCCCAGCCGTGTGCTATACACGGCCAGGCAAAGGTTCCAGAGAAGGGAAGTGCTTGGGCCGTGTCATCTAGACACGGCCGTGTAGGATCTCCCGAGGAGAAAAAGGTCTAGGCCGTGTCTCAAACACGACCGTGTAAAGAATCCTGAGGAGAAAAAGGTCTAGGCCGTGTCCCAAACACGACCGTGCAAAGAATCCAGAGAAGGAAGAGGGAGAGGCCGTGTCCCAGACACGGCCGTGCGAAGAATCCAGAGAAGGAAGAGGGGGAGGCCGTGTGGATCTGCACGGCCCGTGTAGGAGAGTTATTAAAGTCTTCTTTCTACCTTACACGGCCAGATCTTGGCCGTGTTCCGCACACCCCCAACTCTCCAAAACATCTCTTTCTCTCACAATCTCTTAAAAACTCCTCCCTAATCTCTCAAGATCTCTTAGATCCGGATTCTCCTCCTCTCTAAGACTTGGACTTTTTGTTCTCCTAACCTAAGATCTTTGCTCTTTGAAGTTTTGTTCTTTGAGTTCCATTTTTCCAACCCTAGATAATTCTTCCCCAATCTAAACTCATCAAGATGTCCAACATTTTGAAGAAACTTCGCAAAGGAGGTGGTGGATCCAGTGGAGACAAAGAGAAGGAGCCATCAAGGGACAAAGGAAAACAACCAGTGAAGGGCAAAGGCAAAAGGACTTCACGCAACGAAGGTAATGACAATGAATTCAATATTGTGTTTAGAAATGATGATCAAGTAACTAGATTTGCAATTCTTGTCAATAGAAAGATAGTGTGTACTAGATATATGGACCCAACTGTTCTTGATATGCTTGGAATTAGGAAAGATGTAGATTTGATGATTGGGTTTTTGGATTGGAGTGATATTATGTACACACATTTGCCTACATATCCTCGTCTTGTTTTGGAATTTTTAAGTTCATTGGATGTCCATTTTACTAATGAAGATGATTATTTTGGAAAAATCTCATTTAGACTAATGAATAAAGAATTTCTATGGGCATTTAGTGACTTTAATTCTTGTTTTGGATTAACCACCGGTAGCCCTCGTAGGTTTGATCCAAGGTTTAATTGGAATCATTTTTGGAATGCAATAACTGGGTTAGATCAACCTTATGAGCCTTCAAGAGCTAAGGCCTCCAATATGCAAAACCCCATCTTTAGGTATCTACATAGAGTCATGAGTAAAACTATTTTTGGTAGGGGAGAGAGTGATGGGGTGGTTAAAAAGATAGAGCTTTATGCTTTATGGGCTATGCTTTATAAGGTTGAATTTGATTCTGGTTTTCATTTTGTTCAAACCTTATTAAGATCTGCTAGGGCATCATCAGGATCAATTGTTTTTGGTGGTTTGATTACCCGAATAGCTTATAATTTAAATCTTGATGTTGATGGGTTGGAAATAATTCATGGTAATGACATGATTGACATTGATGCATGTCTTGCTATGAAAATGATCGTTCGGGATGAGAATGATTTCGCGTTTCCTAGGAGGAGTGGTTCTCCTTTACCCCTTCCTTTTCCTGAACGAACTACTATTCGTAACCTGGCTAATTGGGTAATTTCTGAGTTAGATTTTGAGGATAACCCTTCTATACCTGGAGACACTGAGCCACATCATGAGCCCTCGTCATCTGGACACCCGCAGCCTTCTAGTTTTATGGAGCCTGCTAGGCATTCTTTTGCATATGGCACGGGATCTTCTAGGTTTGATTTTTCAGATTTTCGTACGTCTCTAGAATCACTTCATGAGAAGCAAGATGCCCAACAAAAAATGTTGGAGGGGCGCTTCTCTTTATCTGATGATCAGTTTAGGGAGGTACAAAATCATTTTCAGTTTACGAGGAATTTTCAAGGTCAAGTGGCTGAGTTTGTGCAGGATTATGATACTGATCAGGCTAGGATGAGAGATTTTATGCAGAGTATGATGCTTACTAGCCAACAAGTAGATGCTTTATATGAGTATCATAGATCCTTGGGTGAGATTCCAGGTTTTCCTAGTTTTCCTATTGGCCAACCACGTCGTAGACCTCCTTTCCCTCGTCCACCTCCACCTCCTCCACCATATTGATTTCATCGGGACGATGAAAAGTTTAAGTCTGGGGGGGTGTCATGTACTGTCTAGTTTGGTTTTCAGTTTTTAGTTTTTGTTAGTTTTTCATGTTGGTTCTATTTTCATTGCTTGTTGCTTTATTTTGCTTGTTTTTGAAATAATCATGGCAATTTTTGAGAACATCAAATCTTCACTTATATGCTTTCTTGGATTCAAGTGAAATGTTAGCACAATTATTGTCTTGATTCATGATGTTCGAATGATGCTAGTAGTAAACTTTGTGTAGTTCTTTTTTCTATCTTGGGAAGCATTAATAAGCTAAGAATCTTATGGTGATGAGTTTTAGTTTTGGTTCAACCTTAAGGATTTTATCTTCACTACACTTGTGCTTGATGCTTGAATAGTTGATGTCATTGAAATAGTCATGATTCATCTTGTTTGCTTAGTACTTGATTTCCATGGTGATTTCTCAACTTTCATTTTGGTTACTGGATGAGGCTCAAATCATTAAAGCTCATTTGGAAAAATCAAATTATCCCAACATGTGTGCTAAAAGTACATTTGTGAATAAGTTTTGCACAATGTAAACACTTATAAAAATAATAATAATAATAATAAGGGATATAAAAAATAGTTGTCATGAGTGGAATCTAGCAAGTCACCCCTTTGAGACCGAGTTAGGTTACTGGGGAAATGACTGCTTAGCTTCCCTTGAGATTGAGCACACCTTTGAGACCTTGGGTTAGTTGAGAAATATGAACCAAGTGAATGGTGAGTAAGTGTCTATCACTGGTTACTTGTCTTTCACTGGAAACACTAGGAATTCAAATTTGATGACGACTTGACTAGGACATGGATTGAAACTTGAAGGGCGTTGAGTTACTTTTACACTGTGCACAAGATTCTTATGCTTGAACCATACTTTACTTGTTTCCATGATCACGCTTGTTAATGAAACTTTTTGATAGAGTTAGGAAAGTGCACTAGGTTTTATGAATGTGTTGTAGAACATATGAATTTAGACTACAGCATTTTGCTTGAGGACAAGCAAAGGTTTAAGTCTGGGGGTGTGATGTGCGTAGATTATATACTCTTTTATGCATGTTTTTATGCACATTTACATACTTTGAGCATGCTTGATCTATGCATTTTTATACTTCCAGCTTTCCTTTTAGCATATTTACTCTTTTGGTTCGGAGATCTGCTTTTTGTGCATTTTCTGTACACAGGAGTCGAAATTGGTGAAGATTATGCGTCCTCGGGCAAGCTTGGAAGGAATTGAAGGGAGAGAGCATCAGGCCGTGTAGCATACACGACCGTGTAGTTTTAACAGGAAGGGAAGAGGATATGGCCATGTGAATCTCACACGGCCGTGTCTTGATTTGAAGAAATTAGAGCAGATGCCTTACATGGCCGTGTTACACGACCGTGTGAGGTTTCCAGAGGCCAAGCAGGTGGTGGCCGTGTGCACCACACGGCCGCGTAGCATTTCCAGAGAACAGAAGGGTCCTGGCCGTGTGAGTCACACGGCTGTGCAGCTTTGGCAGAGAAGGAAAAGGACATGGCCGTGTGAATCTCACACGGCCGTGTGGCGCCCGATTTCCTCCTCTATTTAAACCCTCCTTCATGAATTGAAAGGGGATCTCTCCCCCTTTGGGAGAAGGCAAGATTTGGTGGTTTCCTCCCATTCTTGGGAGGATTTCTGGGCGATTCGAGGGGAGTTCTTGACGATTTCGACTCCGGAGCGAGGATTGGATCCGAAGACGAGGCTTCTTCGTAGATAAGTTTTCTCTTTCCCCCTTTTCTTGGTTTCTTGGATTGGGGATTTAAGAAATGCTTGTAATCTTTATTTCTTCGGGTATTCTTCCTCGATTCATGGAGTAGATCTTGTATTCTAGGATTAAGGGAGTATTTGTATGATGGATTGATGTAATCTCTTGTGGATTTGCCATTTTCTTGTTTCAATGACATTGTCTTGCTTGTATCAATTAGATCTTGAATGATTAATGGTGATTTGTGCTTAATTCTCATTCTTGATTGATTGTTTGGATTTCTTGTGGACTTTGTAAAGATAAACTCTCACTCGATCATCTGAGGGATCCACGTGACAGGTGAAAGCCCATGTAAGGACGTTTGAGAGATAATCTTGAAGAGGAAATAGGAATATTCAAGAGAGTAGGATGGATCTTGTGATTAGTTTCTTGTATCTTGATAGATTAATAAGTTGTGGGCTTCTATGTTGATATCCGAGGAAGGCATAGTAATAGGTGCGCTTATGTGTAAGGACAACGTAGGTTCACGTCTAATTGATCATATTTAGATACATTTCTCAGTCCTTAGCCGGTTATCTATTGCAAGAGAGAACCGGCAACTTTCTACAAGTGTTTGGCAATTGAGGGATAAGAATTGGTGAACCATTTACATTCAAGAAATCTTACAAAGAAACCGAAACTCCTAAAATCTCCCTTTATCATAACCCAAAACACTAAACTCTTGTTTGTTGATCTTTAATATTAGATTTGTTTACCTTCACTTTGCATTTGAAACAATTGGATAGTTGTTTAACTAATTCGCATTGAGACATTTCTAGTGCTTATTCCAGTCCCTGTGGATACGATTATCTTTTATATTACTTGCGACATTTCCGTACACTTGCGGAGGGTAACACTCGTGTTTTGATAATGGCAAAGGATTCAAAGTTAAGGTGTTTTGAGATCTAACAAGTCTGCTTGAGTATTTCAGGAAAGTCCTAGCTGCGGTTAGGCAAAGATAAAACCATAGGGGGTGGTAACCCTAGGTCATAGGGGGTGGTAACCCTATGCGAAAAGTCTTGGCAGGTCGATGGCTTTAGGCAAAAGTCCTAGGGGGTGGTAACCCAAGGTGGAAAGTCCTGGTGTCGCGAACCAGGTGAAAGACTGGACTAGCCGGGAAGCAGATGTCCAGCAGAAAGTCCGTAAGCGTCGAGTCCTGAGCAAAAGTCCAGTCGATCTGGAGGATCGCATTGGCAACAGGTAAATCTCCTGAGTGGAGTAGGTGAGGACGCGTTTCCCGTAGAGGGAACAGTAGGCGTCGGGTTGACCTAGGATTTTCGGACGGAAATCCGAAGTCAGACCCGGATAGTCTGATGACTATCGATAATATTTTGTTACCTTATTTATGGCTTTATGTGCTAACTTTGTGTTGTAGGATATTGTTTGGGACTAACATGTCTTGCAGGTACAAAATAATGAAGTCTTCCCTTGGATGAACAGTGTCTGAGGCGCCTACATGGAGCTTGGAGGCACCTCGGGTGCAAAAGCTGAGCTGGCCGCGAAACAGGGCTGAAGACGCCTTGGAGGGTTATGGAGGTGCCTTGGAAGGCACCTTGAAGACCCATGAAGGCAACTTCTAGCAGATAGATTTCGACCAGTTCGTCACTGATCCACGCATGCGACTCGGGCAAACTGGAGGCACCTTGGACGAGTTTGGAGGCGCCTCCAGCATGCTTTAAATGCAGGGTTTGAGCAGCACCTCATATCATACAATTCCAAGCCTTCTCTCATTCACATGCTGCTCCAAAAGACGCTTCGAAGTGTTGCTACTTGTGCCCGACGACCCAGAGCTCCGAGATTTCATTTTCTGTCGTTGGTATAGATTTATTTATTGCACTTATTGTAATACTTAGTTTGTAATAATCATGCT
Organism: Zingiber officinale; assembly: GCF_018446385.1. Lineage (NCBI taxonomy): Eukaryota > Viridiplantae > Streptophyta > Magnoliopsida > Zingiberales > Zingiberaceae > Zingiber > Zingiber officinale. Next base: position 49,941,917 of record NC_055992.1, on the reverse strand, counting down.
TATTGTTGTTGCCCACCGAAAGCGATCAAGGATCGCGGGCCTTCGAGTAGGAGTCGATCTAGGCTCCGAACGAAGTAAACGACCGTGTTCTTGTGTGTTTGTTTCTTATTCCACTGCTTTATTACTCAACGAACGTTTTACGATTCCGATAATCAAACGAAATAGTCGCGAGCGCTATTCACCCCCCCTCTAGCGCTTCCTGATCCAACACTACTGTTCATCTTCTTCCTCTTTCTTCCACATCAAGAGAGATCACTGAATTGAGCGTTGGAGGGCCTAGCCAGGGATTCCCACCCCGATCAGAGGTCACTGACGGTAGTGTTGGTTGGTCTCTTGTGCACAGGAAGTCTGACGGTAATTTCTAGTGTTGGTTGGTTCGAATCTGGGTGTTCTTCGATTGGATCTCCTTATCTCCATTGGTATCTCGCAGCAAGAGGACATTCTTGGGGCTTCATCTTCTTGGATCCACTTTGGGTTTCTCGGATCTGCGTTCCATAGGTATTATTCTCCATCAGTGGTAGGTTCTTTCTCCCGGCTCTCCGTTTTGTTCAGCTTCTCAGACAGGATCAAATTTGGCGCCGTCTGTGGGAACCTTCACCTGAATATGAGACTACATGTGTAACACCCCTAGGGTCTCTAATAATTCATGTAGATTTATGCATGATTAAAATAAGCCTTAATAATTCAAATAGATTTATACATGATATAGTATGGGCCTTATGTGGATTCTTCTTTAGAAAAAAAAAAGAGGCATGACCAAGGATTGAACCTTGGACCTCTTAGTAAGTGGTTCCATGTCATAACCAGTAGCCCCAGCAGGGGTGTGCTGATATGAAAAACAGGGAAATTGTTGTTAAAGGTAAGGAAAGTGGAGGCTCTCTTCACTAAGGAGGAGAAGTCCAAGTTTCCTTCCTCTTCTCACAATGAAAAGAGAGCTTTTACTTTCTCCCTTCATTAAGGATGAGTAAAAGAAGAGGGAAGGAAAAATTCATGTTTCCTTCTTTCTCTCAATTGGAATAAAAGGGGAAAATGAATGAGAATCTTCATTTTTGCTCTCTCTTTCTCCCTCCTCCTTCTCTCCACCGAAACCATCCTCCTCTTCCTCACCATTGCCGAACCAAGCAAGAAGATTTGCCCTCTAGGGAAAACTTCACAACCAAGGATTTCTTCTCCTAGGGAATTTAGCAAGAGATGTAAGTATCCTCTCACCTGTAGTACAATAGTTATCATACGCTTTACGTTTTGTAAAAAAAAAAAAAAAAGGGACTTAGGGATCTGCTTACAAGTTTCGGCTAAGACAAGAAGTTGTGGTCACTTATGGTTGTTAAGTTACAAATTATGCTACATGATGTATAAATGAAACCTAGATCCTTTCCTTAGGTTTCGGTCAAGATAGAATACAAGGCTTAGAGTAAAACTTTGAAACCTAAACATGATTGTTTATGCTCCTTCATGACATATGATATATTACATGTTGTTAGTTAAGTTTTTATGCTACATGTTGTATAAATGAGACCTAGATCCTTACTTTAGGTTTCGGCCAAGATAGAATACAAGGATTAGAGTAAAACTTTGAAACCTAAACATGATTGTTTATGCTCCTTCATGACATATGATATATTACATGTTGTTAGTTAAGTTTTTTGGCTACATGTTATATAAATGAAACCTAGATCCTTACCTTAGGTTTCGGCCAAGATAGAATACAAGGCTTAGAGCAAATATTTGAAATGAAAACACGCTTATTTATGCTCCTTCATGATACATGATTTATTATATGTTGCTAGATAAGTTCTCATGCTACGTGATGTATAAACAAAACCTAGAACCTGTTGGATTTTTCGGGCCACGAAAATCGCTTTTCGCGTTTCGGAAACCCCGAATCACCCAAAGCCGTAGATCCGTGTAAGGAAAAACCGAATGAGATACAAGTACGAGTTTCAAAACTTTAGATCTACTCCTAGATCTACATGTTAAGAATTTTACCATTGAAGTGTGCCCTCGCAAATCCCGCTCGTCCAACGGTACGCCGGATCTCGAGAGTGTCAACGTAGACACTCCTCTAATGATATCCACACGAACAAGGAGTGTCTCTCACACTCAAAGGATGGAGAAGAGAGTCCCAAGTGTGCTAGCACTTTCTAGAGCTCTCGGATGGGATTTGAAAGGAAGAAATAGAGAGGATGCAAAAGAATCTCTTACACTCAAGAAGTAGTATCCTCCTTTGTGACCTTCACCCTTCCTTTGTGTTGGAACCCACTCAACCACCTTCTCTTTTCCTCAAAAGCACTCGGCAACCATAAGAGAAGAGAAGGAAGAAGCAAGGAAGAAGATGAGACAATTACCACACATCAATACACACTAAATGAAAACCATTTCACCCTTTAGTGTGGCCTGCCACACACATAACTCCCTCATTTAATGTGGCCGACCACATTAAATGGAATGGGAGGTGTTGTAACCTCCATGAGGTGGCACACCTCATGAGGTGGAGATGATGTGGCAAGGTTAGTCATGCCATGTAGGATGATTTAACCTTCATGATGTGGCAATGCATCAAGTCAAACTTGATGTTTCAACTTCCATTTGGTCAAGTCAAATTGACCAATTCTCTTCTTGTTGAGTCAAATCCAACCTTTGATTCAAGTCCATTTCAATTTAATGAATCTCAATTCATTAATATAAATTGACTCAATGAATCAAATTTAAATTAGACTCATTCAACAATTGAATCTAATTGAGTCTAACTCAATAAGTCTAATTTGAATTAATCCGAATCTAATCCTTGGTGCATCATATGACCCTAATCCAATTGGTTCATCATATGAACCTAGTCTCCATCCACTTGTTCTTTGTGTGTGACCCAATAGGTTCTTGTAACGTTGGCAATGTTTCTAAACTCCTTTAGAAACATAAGCAATGAGTGGCATCTAGCAATACATCATACCTACCCAAGTTACAAGAATGTTGAGATCCAACATCACCTTGTGACTATTAATTGTGACTCCTCACAATATATGACAAGTGTCCTTCTATCCTAGACATCTAGATTGATCAATGTGAGGCATAGACCGTGTCATCATCTGACCAATCTAAATCTTGAACTCCAAGTAGACTCACTGAATCAAATGAGCTCAATATCTCATATTGACTCATTTGGGTATGGCCATACACTTCGTGGTCTCACTCTATCAAGAATATCGATGTCACTCCTGTCATATAGGAGGGATAGATCCCATCTACATCACTCACATCCCTCTGCATAATTCGTTACATACCCAATAATCGCCTTTATAGTCCACCCAGTTACGGGTGACGTTTGACGAAACCAAAGTACATAACTCCTTATGTAGGGATCCATGGTGACTTCAGGTCTAAGGACTAATAGTCATACTAATAGCCACATGAGAAAGTATATGACACTCATATAACGATCCATGATACTTTCTCATGGCGGGTCATTCAGTATACATTCTCCAATGCATACCCATGTGTCAACTTGATATCTCCATATCCATGACTTGTGAGATCAAGTCATCGAGTTGACCTACATGCTAGTGTTTTTGTATTAACATTGTCCCTGAATGTTAATACTCGACTAGGAATGATTTAGAGTAGTGTTCCCTATATCATCTCACTATCGGTTCAAATAACCGATGATATAGGTGAGAACCATCTACTCAAGGACATTATTATACTTAGTTTATTTGGCACCAATACAAGTAAGTATAATAACCAAAATCCAAATGTCTTTATTTATATAGAATATGATACAATAAGTCCAAAATACAATCATCAAATGACTGGCTCTAAGGCTCTAGCTAACAGAACCTTTCCTTAGGTTTCGGCAAAAGATGAACACAAGGTCTAGGGCAAGATTTTGAGACCTAACTATACTTATTTATGCTTCCTCATGATGTATGATTTTCTATGCAATGTTAGATTTAAATTCCATGTCTTATGTTGCATGAAAACCCTAGAAACCCTACCCTTAGGTTTCGGCCAAGGTTGAATTAAAGGTTTAGAGAAAAATTATTGACCTAACTATACTTGTTTGATGCTTCCTCATGATGTATGCTTTCTTATGCTATGTTAGGTTAAATATCCATGGCTTATGTTACTTGAAAAACCAAGAAACCCTACCTTAAAGTTTCGGCCAAGTTAAGATACAAGGTCTAGGGCAAAAATTTGAAATGAAAACATGCTTGTTTATGCTCCTTCATGATACATGATCTCTTATATGTTATTAGTTAAGACTTTTATGCTCCATGTGGTGTTAAAAGTTTAGAAACCCTACCTTGATGTTTCGGCCAAGTTGAGAAATAAGGTCTAGGGCAAGGTTTTGAGATCTAATCATGCTTGTATATGCTTCCTTATGATGTATAATCATTATCATATGGTTGGTTTAAGTTTCATGTTTCATGTTGTATTTAAAAGTTTAAATACCTCACATTTAGGTTTCGGCCAAGATTGAAATTGAGTCTTAGAGCAAAGTTTTGAAACCTAACCATGCTTATTTATGCTTCCTTGTAATATATAATTTCTTATATGTTGTTAAGTTTCATGCTATATGTTGTATTAAAAAGTTGGAACCTCACCTTTAGGTTTCGACCAACAATGAATTAGGGTTTGTAGGAAGATCAAAACCCCAACCATGCATGATAATGACTTCTTATGATGTGCTATGAAATTTAGGTCACCATGTTGTATGTTATATGCTTTATGTATGTGCACTTATGACATCATGTTATGATTCCTTATGATATGCTTTATGTATGTGCACTTATGACATCATGTTATGATTCCTTATGATATGTTTTATGTTATGTGCACCTCATGCTATTATGATATGTTTATGAAAGGCTTATGTAAGAGGAAAAGCCTAAGAGATGCTTCCCTTGAGATGAGATCAAGAGCACTCTTCATGATATGACAAGAACATGAAATGTTATGATATGACAAAAACATGATATGTTATGATATGACATGATATGACATGCTATTTTACTTTGTATGGCTTGTACCAAGGGTGGGCTCCATAAGCGCCCCTAGGTCGATGGTCCATGAAACGGGCCTAGTAAAAGGGATGGGCTCCTAAGTTGCCCCTAGGTCGATGGTCTATGAAATGGGCCTAGTTCCTAGTAGGTTCAAGATTTGCTACCTTGGATCTATTTAGGATGCGCACACTCATGTATGTATGTGGTACAAGCCGGACCCTCATGTTGAGATTATGTTTAAGTATGTATATGATATATGTTTTCAAAAGGACATCCTGCATATACTCATCTCATGTCACATGTTTTCAAAAGAACATCTTGCATCTACAAGTTCATGTTATATGTTTTCCTTTATGCTACTTTAAAGATGCTCTTGAGATATGTCCTTGATGTTCACATGATATGATATGATTTTATGTTTATGATGTTCACATGATATGATATGATTTTATGTTTATGTTGTTCACATGATATGATATGATTTTATGTTTATGATGTTCACATGATATGATATGATTTTATGTTTATGCCTTCACATGATATGATATGATTTTATGATCATGCTCTCACATGATATGATATGACTTTATGTTATGCTCTCACATGTTATGTTATGACTTACCAAATGTACATCTTATCACTTTATGTTCATGTATGAATCATGGTTTTTGTGAGTAGGAAAGGAACTTACTAATCCCATGGGCTTATAGTCTTTTTATGTTTCCTTGTACTACAGAAAAAGGAAAGGAATGGCTAAATTAAGAGGAGCAGCAGGAAGGGCAAGTATGTGTGTGGCAGTGGCATGGTGGAAGAAAACAAAACTGCTTTATGTTTATATGTTTTTAAGTTGCGTATGAACCATGTGTTGTCATTATGCTTTGATGGTACTTGCACTAGTATGGATAGTATGCACTTATGTTCTCCTTATTTCATGTTAGTATGCTTATGGTATCATGAATCATGTTTCAAGTAGTTGATACTAATTAAGTTAAATGCATGAACATCAGTATGTCTACATATTCAATATGAGAAGCATGATGTTTACTGTAGTTAGTGTAGAAAAAAATTTATAACTATTTCCGCTGCCATGATTTCTTTTATATGTATGCACGTATGTAATTAAGTAACCCCGTCCCTCCTTGAGCAGTGGGAGGGCGGGCGTTACAACAAGATAGAAGAGGCCGAAAAATCAAACCTATTCACCATTAGTCGTGAGGATATGGATTTCTCATCAATTCTCATATACAAAAAGCCTTACAACAACAACAACAACAACTTCAAGCTCACACTGGAGCTACTCTACCAACAGCTCATAATCCAGCGATTTCAACTACTGAGCATTGGAAAGGAAAAGAGCCGGAAGAGGAGGAACATGCGTATTTTCTCCCAGCTGTCGTTTCTCCGACAAAACGTCCACGAGCCTTTCTTCACACTCCCATGGAGCAGGGGGGGTCGAAGGCCCGTATTTCAGGAATCCTCCGACGAAGCACCAGATAGAGAAAAGCGTAAGATCAAAATGATAACTAGTGATAGCTCACCAGAAAAAGTCATCTCTCCATTCTCTCAGAGTGTACTGGATGATCCGCTTCCTAAGCGGTATCAGAATCTTCAAATCGGCGAGTACACTAGAACAACAGATCCAGAAGATCATCTATTGAAATTTGAGAATGTAGCATTATTACAACAATTCTCTGATGGGGTGAAATGTCTGATGTTTCTTACTACTCTCGGAGGAGCCGCACAACGCTGGTTCAAGATTCTACTAGAGAAGTCTATCCGAAAATTCAAAGACTTCAATAAAGTTTTTCTGCATCATTTTTCTAGCAACAAGAGATATCATAAGACTCCTTGGAGTCTATTTTCAATTAAGTAGACATCCAAGGAGTCCATCCGAGCCTACATCAAAAGGTTCAATCAGGTAGCTATCGATGTACCTAATGCTACCACAGAAATCTTAGTGAGTGCTTTTTCTCAAGGTTTAAATGACAATGATTTCTTTAAAGATTTAGTGAGAAATCCTCCTGTTAATTTTGATTCCTTGATTGAGCATGCTACTGAATTCATTAATGTGGAAGAAGCTCAAGCCGCCTGTAGGAAGGAGAGCGTTACTTCTTCTCCTATTCAGGTTAAGGAGAAAGCTCTTGTCCCTGTTCCTCCACCAAGAGGGCCTCGAGCAACTCATCCATCTCACCGTTAACCAGAATATCATCCACAAGCAGTACAACACGTGGAGATACAGCCAGAGGCACCAAGAAGATGGTGCACTTATCATAAAACTAGCAGTCATCATGCTGAAGACTGTTTTGTTTTAAGAAATAAACGGGCTAATAGGGAACGTTATCAGAGGCAAAATTATTATCGGCAATAGTACCCTAGACAATAAAGTCCACGCAAGTTGGAATATCTCTCGGTCGAGCCTCGACAGGATGCATTGCCAACCTCGGCCGGTATAAGTCAAGTATCGGAAAAGGCTCCTTCTAAAGCCATGACAACTCGACAAGAAGAAAATAGGAGTAATGCCGCTTGGGGTAGTATCAATATGATTGCAGGTGGGCCCATTGATGGTGATTCTAATAGGGCCAGGAAAGAACATGCCCGAAGACTGGAAATTCATGCCGTGGGGTGTAGCATGGAATGAGCAGCTGGTCCCGAGATAAGTTTTGGGCCTAGAGATCTTGAGGGGGTAGAAATACCCCATGATGATGCCTTGATTATCAAAGTCGTGATAGCCAACTATGCTATTTCTCGTACCTTCATAGACACAGGCAGTTCTGTCAATATTATATTCAAGAAGGCTTTCGATCAATTACAGATTGACCCAACTGAACTTCAACAAATGGTCACTCCTTTATATGGATTCACAGGCAACGAAGTACGTTGGGTCAAATAAAGTTGGCCAATCTCTAGGAGAGGAACGTCTGATAAAAACAAGGAGATCTTATTTCATGGTGGTAGACGCCCCGTCCTCTTATAATGTGATACTGGGTCGACCAGCCCTAAACGATTTTAGGGAGGTCGTTTCTACTTTTTGTCAGAAAATTAAATTTCCTTTTGATGACCAAGTTGGGGAGGTGCGGGGTGATCAGAAGACAACCCAAAAATGTTATGTAGAAATAGTTCGAGCTGAAGCTAACGCTGCCTAAAAGATTCAAACAATGGAAGTCAATGCCATTCAGGAGAAGCAGCCTGTTCTGGTTTATGAAGAAAAGGAAGAAGTTCAGATCCAAACCGGTCGGCCTGAAGCTACTACGTATATTGCTGCTGATCTTGATCCCACTCTGAAAGCCGAACTGGTACAATGCATAAAGAAGAATAATAATGTATTTGCCTGGACGCCTAAAGAAGTCTCGGGCGTTTCTCCGGCAGTCATGGAGCATTTCTTGCATGTCTTCCCAGATGCCCGCCCGGTCACGCAGAGAAAGAGGAATTTTATGCGAAACAGAACCAAATCATCAAAGAAGAAATAACTAAACTTATGGAGGCTGGTTACATCAGGGAAGTACAATTTCCTAGCTGGTTAGCTAATGTAGTGTTAGTCTCTAAGTCAGGAAACAAATGGCGAGTGTGCATTGATTTTCGGGATCTCATTAAGGCTTGCCCAAAAGATTATTATCCATTACCCAGGATCAATCAATTAGTAGACTCCACTGTTGGATGTGAGTACATCTCTATATTAGACGTTTATCAAGGCTATCATCAGGTTCCCTTAGCTAAAGAAGATCAAGAAAAGGTCAGTTTCATAACATCTGAAGGTACTTATTGTTATAATGTTATGCCCTTCGGATTAAAAAATGTAGGAGCAACTTATCAAAGGCTTATGAATAAGGTCTTCCAGAAGCAGATAGGGAGAAATATGGAAGTATATGTCGATGATATCTTAATTAAATCTCTTTAAGCTATTGATCTGTGCAGGGATGTAGAGGAGACCTACAAGACATTGAGACAATATGGGCTCAAGCTAAATCCGAGCAAATGTTTATTTGGAGAGAAAGGGGGAAAATTCCTAAGGTATATGGTGTCCGAGCGAGGAATAGAGGTCAACCCGAGCAAAGTCAAAGCAATTCAAAACATGGAGCCTCCGCGCAATATGAGAGAAGCTTAAACACTGACCGGCCGGATTACAGCCTTGTCTAGGTTCATTTCCAGGTCGGCCGATCGTAGCTTCCATTTCTTTAAAATACTCAGAAAGGCCAATAAATTTCGGTGGAACGAGGAATGTGACAAGGCTTTCCAGGAGTTAAAAGATTATTTATCTACTCTTCCTGTATTAGCTAAGCCTATAGTAGGAGAGACTCTTTGGGTATATTTGTCAGCTAATGAAAACGTTGTAGGCTCTGTATTAGTCAGACAAGAAGGAAAAGAACAACAACCTGTATATTTTTCTAGACATTTATTAAAAGGAGCTGAGTGTGGATATACTACACTAGAAAAATTGGCTTACGCATTAGTGTTGACTGCTCGGAGGTTGCGACCATATTTCTTAGCACATGAAATTGTTGTATTAACCAACAGTACTCTCGGACGGGTGTTACTCAACCCAGAGGCATCAGGTCGGCTGGTCAAATGGACAACTGAACTTGGAGAATATGACATTCAATATCAACCTCGCTTGGCCATCAAAGCACAAGCTCTAGCAGACTTCATTATAGAAGTTCAAGGCCCTGAGGAAGAAAACATCTGGAAAGTTTATGTGGATGACTCCTCAACTAGACAAGGCAGCGGAATTGGAGTTCTTCTTATATCTCCAAGGGAAGACAGACTTCAACTCTCTATCAGATTGAATTATAGAGCTACTAACAATAAAGCAGAATATAAAGCCTTGATAGCGGGATTGCCGGCTGCTCGGCATATAGGGGCAGCTCGAGTCCTCATCTATTCTGATTCTCAATTGGCAGCCCAACAACTATAAGGTAATTTTGAAATTAATAATGATAGGCTCAAGTTATATGCTGAAGCATTTGATAAGTTGATGTCTCAGTTTCAAGAAGTAAATATACAAAAGGTTCCTCGATCTGAGAATCAGGTAGCAGATGAAATGGCTAAGCTGGCCTCTGCTATAGTACCATGGAGTCTAGATCGGCCCATAGAACAAACTCTGTTAATATCCTGTATCGAAAGACAGGCTGACGCAGAAATTCAAGGTGACTGGAGGGCTCAAATCATATTGTATTTACAGCAAGGTATTCTTCTAAGTAATACAGAACAGGCAAGGGTATTTAAGAAGAGAGCTGCTCAGTACACTATGGTAGGAGTGCAGTTATATAAAAGAGATTTTTCTAGACCTTTGCTCAAGTGTATTGGCACAGAAGATATACAATTTATTTTACAGGAAGTTCATCAAGGTTCATGTGGTAGTCATATAGGAGGGAGATCCTTGGCCCGTAAAATCTTATTAGCAGGATATTTCTGGCCTACTATACACGAAGATGCCAACAAGTTGGTAAGAACTTGTATGTCTTGCCAGAAACATCAAAATATTTTGTATCATCCTACACAGTTGTTGAAAACCTCTATAGTCTCATGTCCCTTCGATCAATGGGGCATGGACATAGTAGGCCCATTTCCTATGGCGACTGTACAAAGAAAGTTTTTATTGGTAGTAGTGGATTATTTTTCCAAACGGATAGAAGCAGAACCACTTGCCCGGATTATTGAAGATGCAGTTATTAAATTTCTGTGGAAAAATATCATATGCAGATTTGGCATTCCTCATAAATTAGTCTCTGATAATGGAAGGCAATTTCAAGGGGATAGAATTTTAGCTTGGTGCAAAAGTTATGGTATTATTCAGGCCTTCACCTCTGTAGCTTATCCGCAAAGTAATGGTCAAGCGGAAGTAACCAATAGAGAAATTATAAGAGGTTTAAAAACCAAACTGGATCATGTCGGAGGTAGCTATGTAGATGAATTACCCAGCATTCTTTAGGCATATCGTACTACACCTCGAGAAGCTACAGGAATTACTCCCTTTCAATTAGTTTATGGGGGAGAAACAATAATTCCCATTAAGGTGGGAGTAGAATCTGACAGAAGGCAATTATATGATGCAGATAACGAGGGTTGACAACTCATGGAGCTAGACTTAATAGAGGAAATTAGAGATAAAGCTGCTACTCGTCTCATATCATATCGATAACGAATGAGACAAAATTATAACAAGAGAGTCATCCCCAGATTTTTCCAAGTAGGAGATTTGGTATGGAAGCGTATTAAACCTGTCGGGGATGTCAGTAAGTTGGCACCACAATGGGGAGGACCCTACAAAGTGGTGGAAAAACTCGCATCAGGTTCATATTATCTCCAAGATACTGAAGGAAGAATTCTGGAACGTCCCTGGAGTGCAAATCATTTACAACCTTACAGGACTTAGCAGGATCATGCCACTTAAGAATATGTCAAAAGGAACAAATCATAATTATCTGAAGTAAGTTCCCGATGAGAAGGAGACTAATATTCTTATAGTTTATGTACTCCATTTCTTTCAATAAATGCAATGCAAGACAAATACAGCCACAGAAATAAATGTGATTCATATAGATTGACAATATTGGCAGAACTTTTATAATATCTTTTCGAGCAATCAACAGTGGAGAATCCTAAAGACCTATTTAGCTCCCCTCAGAAAAATCTCGAAATTTTGAAACCATCATAAGGTCAGTACAATCATTCTTCTGCGTAGAACATAGTCGATCGGGAAATCTCATGAAGTAACTCGGACGGGTCTTCATGAGAGGAACCAGAGACTCTAAACCATCACAGAACATAGTTGATCAGAAAATCTCATGAAGTAACTCAGACGGGTCTTCGTGGGAGGAACCGGAGACTCTAAACCATCACAGAACATAGTCGATCGGGAAATATCATGAAGTAACTCGGACGAATCTCCATGAGAGGAACTAGAGACTTTAAATTATCACGGAACACAGTCGATCGGGAAATCTCATGAAGTAACTCAGACGGGTCTTCATGAGAGGAACCGGGGACTCTAAACCATCATGGAACATAGTCGATCGGGAAATCACATGAAGTAACTCGGACGGGTCTTCGTGGGAGGAACCGGAGACTCTAAACCATCACAGAACATAGTCGATCGGGAAATCTCATGAAGTAACTCGGACAGGTCTCCATGAGAGGAACCGAAGACTTTAAACTATCACGGAACACAGTCGATCGGGAAATCTCATGAAGTAACTTGGACGGGTCTTCATGGGAGGAACCGGAGACTCTAAACCATCACAGAACATAGTCGATCGAGAAATCTCATGAAGTAACTCGGACGGGTCTCCATGAGAGGAACCGGAGACTTTAAACTATCACAGAACACAGTCGATCGGGAAATCTCATAAACTAACTCGGACGGGTCTTCATGGGAGGAACCGGAGACTCTAAACCATCACAAAACATAGTCGATCAGGAAATCTCATGAAGTAACTCGGATAGGTCTTCATGGGTGGAACCGGAGACTTTAAACTATCACGGAACATAGTCGATCGGGAAATCTCATGAAGTAATTCGGACGGGTCTTCATGGGAGGAACCAGAGACTCTAAACCATCACAGAACATAGTCGATCGGGAATCTCATGACGTAACCCGGATGGGTCTTCATGGGAGGAACCGGAGACTTCAAGGCCTAATCAATCAGGATTATATTGGCAAGATGAATACAAAGTTATATGGATTTATTCACAAAATCGGTTGACATTTTACTGGATCAGAAGCCAGGGTTCAAGGGGGATTCTAAGCATATGGCACATTTTCTATCTGGAGGTTCATTTACATGGAAATCTTTATTTGAAATCATCTGGAGTATTATACTCAGCTCGGAACCCAGGAGTCTTATACAACTTATTATCTAAAATCGCTCAGGATTACTCATTCTTTTGAAATATGGAGCACACTAGATATTATCTGCAAAAGGATTCATTAAGACAAGATTTAACTTCAAGAGGTAAGCAAGAAATTCTTGAATAAAACATATACTCAATACTCGGAAAGTATTTCAAAGGAGGCATTCTCAAACTAGCACAAGTGAGAAACAAGTAAGTATCACAAATTTCCCATATATCGCAATTACTCAATCACTCAGTTTTTTGTTATAATTCTTTTCATTGCCAGTTTTTTCATTACAAGTCTTTTTATGGACAATCCTTTTTAGATACATAGACATGATTACTTAAAAGGACTTTTTAAATCTGCGGGCAATTCTTCGTTAAGTCTGCGATGACTTATGAAAGAGGAGGGAGGTTCCTTATGTAGATAGCCACCCTCTCTCAATTGTCGAAGAACTCCCGACACAGAATGATTTAGAGCACCCACTATCCGACGGACAAATTCTTGGGCAAACACCGGAGACTTTAGATAAGCCATTCGCCATTCTTCCCATCGACTCTTCTCCTGCTCCTTATAACTTTGAAAATCGGCTTGCAATTTAGTGTTTTGATCTTTTAAAGCATCCTTTTCCAATTTGAGTTGTTCCAATTCCTTCTAGAGCAGTGATAATTCAACATCTTGAGCCTTTCTTTGATCTTGTTCCTGTAGGATAGCGAAATCATGAGAAGCTAGGTCTTGAGCTTGTTTAGAAAGATAGACATTATGAAGCTTCTCTACTTTCTCTAAAATAAGACTTTTATAAGAAGCATCTAAGAGAGCTATCTCCTTTAAAGCAATCTCCAGTCGGAGACCAGAATGTAATCGATCCACCTGTAACTCCAAAGTTCTCCTTGCAAGCTCTTTATCTTTCAATAATTGCTGTGATTCCTCTGTTGGTTGCTACTTGGAAAACCCAATGGCTCAACTGTACAAAAATTTTGTACGTGATCTGAACCTTTCCTAGCTACCACGTTTTCTTTTAAGTTAAACTTGTATCTCCTGTGGAACTGAACACGTTTGATTCCAAGTTTAACTTATATGTTCTTTTAGGTTTAGATTTGGATCTCCTGCGGAACTTAACATGTTTGATCCAAATCACCTAGGTTATAAATTTAATTAAATATTAGTTTTCAAAATTGGCTTCCAGTGCTGCATGGCGAGGCACTTGACCTTCTTGGATATGGGTGCAACCACCACCGACTAGACAAAGTCTTTTAAGGAAAGTTAATATTTAATTTCCTTATATAACTCTAGGTTAACCAAAAGGAACAATCAAATCACAAGGAAAAAAATAAAAAGAACACAACATCAAAATTAAATTCGAAAAACAAGAATCGAATGCCTCTTGTATTTGGTATTTATACAAAGAAAAATTAACTAGTATGATGCGGAAATTAAATACTAGTTATACCACTTCCTTGTATGCTAAAAACCTCGAGATCTTCTGCCGTATCCCTCGCCTCCTCTTAGACGTCGTGTGGGCAACGATCCTCCAAGACGAACACCACCCGGAAAGCTTCTCCTCCTTCTCTAGAATTCGGCCACCACCACCACAAAGGAGCAAAAGAGAGCAAAGGGAAGAGAGGGAGAGGGGTCGGCCACTTGATGATCTCCAACAACACAATATCAATTGTTATTTTTTTCAAGGCCTCCCGTTCCCCCCTTTTTATATTAGTTTCCCAACGAAAAATTATGGAAAGAGTTTTATAAAAAATTAGACTCATTCCTATTTTCTTTTAAATCTTTTCTTTTTCTTTCCTTTTAATTAATCAATCCTAGATTGATTTATTAATTAAACAACTATTTGTTGATGTTTAATTATTTGACCGGCCCATTGCTTGGGCACCAAGCAAGGTGGCCGACCACTTATTAAAAGGGAAAGAAAGAAAAATTTTTTATAAAATTTAAAAGAAGAAAACTTCTAATAAAATTTTACAAACTCTCTTTTTTTTTTCTAATGTGAATATTAAAAGGAAAGTTTTAAAATTTAAAACCAAGTTTTAAAAATTAAAACATCTCTAATAATATTTCATTTTAAAAGAAAGTTTTATAAATTTTACCACTCTCTTTTAAAACCTTGTGGCCTAATTTAAATTAGGAAAATTTTATAAATTTTTAAAATATCTCTTTTTACAAATTGTAAATATCTGAGGAAATTTAAAAATTCAAAAACAACCTTCCTAATTTAAATATTGCGGTCGGCCCCCTTGCCCAAGGCAAGGGCCGACCACTTCTAGAGAATAAGTGGCCGACCATTGCTTGGTCACCAAGCAATGAACCGACCCCTTCTTTGACACAAAGATAGACTTTTCTTTGGATGGACTTGAGGCTTTATTGAGGCTATAACAGGGACCTAGAGGAGAAATTGGTTTTGGCCTTCCGATGAGCTTGATGTTAGAGTGTATACTGAAAGCCTAAGTTTTTGCAAACATTTATTTTGAATAAAGAATCAGATTTGGTCAAATTTTCTACATTTAGTTGTAGTTGTTCAATTAATTTATATTGTAGATAACATAGTATGTGGTGCCACATACAGAAGATGATGTTATCAGTACCTTATAAATTATAAACAGTAGCTCACGACCAAAATGGAAAGGAACAAACCATTGGAAGGTCGAAGTGTAATTAGGAATGAGTTTATCTTAACTATATAATTACACTAGTACACTTAGAGTGTATTGAGTAGGACCATTAGAGGTCGTTTCTTTTATACTGACTTTATAAAGGAACAAAGACCTCAGTTATTATGGAAGTGTGTGCTCTTAATCCTAATATAATAACAAGCACATATAATTGATATTTATTTCTTTAATTTATCAATGGGTGAGATTTAGTTCGATAAATCAATAAGGCCGATAAGTTGGGAAATGATATCACTTATAGTTGTGTTGTTGATTATAGAAAGAAACTGTGTCCTAGAGATCTAGGTTGATAGTGTCCCCAAGATGAGCTCATAAGGATTGTCATGTTAAACCCTGTAGGTGGACTTAGTCCGACATGACGATAAGGTTGAGTGGTACTATTCTTGGATTAAGATATTAATTAAATGAGTTGTCAGTAACTCACTTAATTAGTGGACATTCGACATCTTAAACACAGGGAGACTAACACACTCATAATAAGAAGGAGCCCAAAAATGTAATTTTGGATTGGTGCGGTAGTTCAATAATAGTTCTCTAGTGGAATGAACTATTATTGACAAAATTAAGTTGTGTGTTCGGGGCGAACACGGGATGCTTAATTTTATCAGGAGACCAAAACCAATTCCTCCTCTCGGTCCCTATCGTAGCTTCTTATTTATAGAGTACTATACCCACTTATACCCACCTTCATACCCATGATGTAGGGGCCGGCCAAGCTAACTTGTGGATCAAGCTAGGGCCGGCCAAGCCTTGGTTCATGGGTGGCCGGCCCTAGCTTGAACCCAAGCTTAGGCGGCCGACCCCCATTAAATTTAAAAAAATTTTAATTTTAAAATTTTCTTATGTGAAAGATATAATTTATTGGAGAGATTTAAAATTTAAATATCTCTTTTAAAAGGATCTACAAAAGATTAAAGAAAGAGATTAAATCTCTTTCCTTATTTGTAGATTGGAAAGATATTTTATTTTTCTTCTTTATAAATTATTCACATGTTGAAAAATTAAAATTATAGAAATTTCTTTTTATCAACCATGAAGGGATTTTAAAGGAAAAATTTATTTTTTAAAATTTCCGAAGACAAATAAGGAATTTTTAATTATTGATTGAAAATTGTCTTGTTTCTTCTCCATGAGGTGGCTGGCCATGACATGATTAATTGGGAAATTTTATTTTATTTTTCTTAATTAATTCATGTCAAGGAAAGTTAAGGAAATTTTATTGTAATTAAATTTTCTTATTTTCCAAAGCTAAGGATTATAAAAGAGGAGGTTGGGGTGCCTTCAAGACACACAACTTTTATTATTCTTCTCCCTATTTTCTTCCTTGGTGTGGCCGGCCCTTCCCTTTCTCTTCTCTCCATCATTGTGGCCGAACCTCACATCCCTCTTAGAGATCATTTGGTGGCCGGATTCTAGCTTGGAGAAGAAGGAGATAAAGCTTGCATCCCTTGAAGCATTGGTGGTGTTCTCTCTTCATCCTTGGAGGAGCTCTTGATTGTGGCCGAACCTTGCAAGGAGGAGAAGAAGGTGCTTTGGTGGTTTCTCATCTCGGAAGATCGTTGTCCACACAACGTCTGAGGTTAGAAGACCTAGAGGTTTTTGCTTGCAAATGAAAAAGTATACTAGTATTTAATTTCTGCATCATACTAGTTTTATTTTTATGTAAAAATACCAAATACAAGAGGCATGCGATTCTAGTATTTCGAATTTTTTTTCGATATTGTGTTCTTTGTTTTTCTTTTCCTTGTGATTTGATTGTTCTTTTCGGTTGACCTAAAGTTATTTAAGGAAATTAAATACTAACTTTCCTTAAAAGACTTTGTCTAGGCGGTGGTGGTTGTTCCCATATCCAAGAAGGCCATGTGCCTCGCCATGCAGTCCTGGAAGCCAATTTTGGAAACTAATATGTAATGAAATTAATAACCTAGGTGATTTGGATCGAATGTGTTAAGTTCCGCAGGAGATCCAAGTCTAAACCTAAAAGAACAAATAAATTAAACCTTGGATCAAACGTGTTAAGTTCTGCAGGCGATCCAAGTTTAATTTAAAACAACACATGGTAACTAGGAAAAGGTTCAGACCTTTTGTACAAAATTTTTGTACAGTGGAACCATTAGGTTTTCCTAGTAGCAACCAACACTTGAGTATCCTGTGCTCGCCCCGAACACACAACTCAAGTTCATCGATAATAACTCATTCCACTAGAGAGTTATTACCGCACTACCGCACCAATCCCAAATTACATTATGGGCTCCTTCTTATCATGAGTGTGTTAGTTTCCCTGTGTTTAAGATTACGAATGCCCTCTAATTAAATGAATTACTGACAACTCATTTAATTAATATCTAGCTCCAAGAGCAGTACCACCCAACTTTATTGTCATGTTGGACTAGGTCCACCTGCAGGGTTTAACATGGCAATCCTTATGAGCTCCTCTTGGGGACATTCTCAACCTAGATAACTAGGACACAGATTCCTTCTATAATCAACAACACATACTATAAGTAATATCATTTCCCAACTTATCGGGCATATTGATTTATCGAGCTAAACCTCACCCTTTGATAAGTCAAAGAAATAAATATTAATTATACATGCTTGTTATTATATTAGGATTAAGAGCTCACACATCAATAATAACTAAGGTCTAGTTCTTTTACTAAGTCAGTACAAAAAGAACTTACCTAAATGATCCTACTCAATACACTTAAAGTGTATCAGTGTAATTTATTAGTCAAGATAAACTAATCCTTAATTACACTACGTCTATTCTGATGGTTTGTTCCTTTCCATCTTAGTCGTGAGCAACTATTTATAATTTATAGAGAACCGACAATATGATCTTCTAAGTGTGACTCCACACTCCAGTTATCTACTATATAAATTAATTGAACAATTACATTTAACAAATAAATGTAAATATTTGACCAATGTGATTCTTTATTTCAAAATAAATGTGTACAAAAGCTAAACTTTTAAGTATACACTCCAACAATCTCCCACTTATACTGAAAGTCTAAGCTGCCATATCTGTTGCCATACATTTGATTCCCATCCCCTCCACATGCCGATCAAAAGCTTTCGCCGGAAGGGCCTTAGTGAAAGGATCAGCCAGGTTATCTGCTGATGCTATCTTGGCGACGACAACTTCTCCTCGCTTGACGATGTCTCGTTTCAGGTGGTACTTGCGCTCTATATGTTTACTTGCCTTATGGGCTCGTGGTTCCTTCGAGTTTGCAACAACTCCACTATTATCACAATAAATTGTGACGATCTTAGGCAAACCAGGAATCACATCTAAGTCCATTAGAAATTTCCTGAGCCATACAGCTTCTTTGGCTTCCTCAGAGGCTGCCACATACTCAGCTTCCATGGTTGAGTCTGAGACGCATTTCTGCTTAACACTCCTCCATGCAATGGCTCCACCTCCTAAAGTAAACACATAGCCTGATGTAGACTTACTGTTGTCCCTATCTGATTGGAAGTCCGAATCCGTGTAACCCACAGAGTAAGTGCCTTGGTAAACTAGCATATAATCTCTAGTCCTTCTCAGGTACTTTAATATATGCTTTACTGCAGTCCAATGTCCTTGTCCAGGGTTACTTTGATATCTGCTAACCATGCCCACGACAAAACAGATATCAGGTCTCGTACACAACATTGCATACATAAGACTTCCTACAGCCGAAGCATAAGGTACTGCCTTCATGTCCTTAATCTCCTTTGATGTTTTTGGAGACATCTCTTTAGATAAGGCTACTCCATGCCTAAAAGGTAAGAAACCTTTCTTGGAGTTTTGCATGCTAAAACGAGCAAGGATTGTATCTATATATAAAGCTTGGGATAGGCACAACATTCTTTTCTTGCGATCCCTTTTAACTTTGATCCCAAGGATGTGTGCACATTCTCCTAAGTCCTTCATATCAAACTGTTTGGACAACCATACCCTTACGTCTGATAATACCTTGACATTGTTGCCAATTAACAAAATATCATCTACGTATAGTACACGAAATACCACCATGTTTCCGTTACACTTCTTGTATACACAAGACTCATCCGGACACTGAATAAATCCATATGACTGGATTACTTCATTAAACCGGATGTTCCAAGATCTTGAAGCTTGCTTCAGTCCATAAATGGACCTATTAAGCTTGCACACTAGATGCTCTTTGCCCTTTTCAATGAACCCTTCTTGTTACTTCATATGGATTTTTTCTTCAAGACTTCTATTAAGGAAAGCTGTCTTGACATCCATTTGCCAAATCTCATAATCCATATGAGCGGCAATGGATAAGAGTATCCGGATAGAGTTAAGCATAGCTACCGGCGAAAAGGTCTCCTCATAATCGATTCCCTCTTTCTGAGTGTACCCCTTCGCAACAAGCCTTGCTTTGAAGGTTTCTACCTTCCCATCTGTCCCTCTTTTCCTTTTATAGATCCACTTGCATCCAATGGCTTTTACACCATCAGGTGGTTCTACAAGCTCCTATACCTTATTAGAATACATAGATTCTATTTCAGAATTCATTACCTTTTGCCAAGATACTGCATCTATATCTTGGAGTGCTTGATCATATGTCCGGGGATCTGGTTCATGTTTACCTGGTATCAAGTCCGAAGACTCACCCAAAAACATGAATCTCTCGGGCTGCCTTACAACCCTCCCACTACGACGAGGCACCGTCTGTAGTTGTGTATCATATCTTGTGGTACTTCATCTTGTACTGTTGGTACTGAAGTAGACGTGTCCTCTCTAAGTTCTTCTAGAACAATTTTACTATTGGGCTTGTGATCCATTATATAGTCTTCTTCTAAAAACTGGGCATTGGTGCTAACAATGACCTTCTGGTCTTTAGGACTATAAAATAAACCGCCTTTCGTTCCTCTGGGATACCCGACAAACATACGAACTTCTGTACGAGATTCTAACTTATCAGCATCTTGTTTCAGCACATGTGCTGGACTACCCCAAATCCGAATATGTCTTAGACTGGGCTTCCGCCCATTCCATAATTCTGTGCGAGTAGAAGATACTGGTTTAGAAGGTACTGAGTTCAGAATGTGCGCTGCTGTTTCAGAGCGTATCCCCAAAATGAATTTGGTAATTCTGAATAACTCATCATCGATCTAACCATCTCCATAAGAGTCCTATTCTTTTGTTCTGCCAGACCATTCTGTTGGGGTGTACCAGGTGAGGATAATTGGGATTGAATCCCTGCCTCTGATAAGTAATTGCTAAACTCCCCTAAGAGGTATTTGCCACCACGATCAGACCGTAGTGTCTTTATACTTTCACCTAGACGTTTCTCCACATCAGCCTTGTACTCTTTTGACTTATCAAAGCACTTAAACTTGCTGCGCATTAGGTAAATGTATCCATATCTTGAATAATCATCTATAAAAGAGACAAAATATTCAAAGCCACCTCAAGCCTGGATAGACATAGGACCACACAAATCAGAATGAACCAATTCTAACGCTTCTTTGGCTCTATACCCCTTGACCTTAAAAGGTCTCTTGGTCATCTTACCTTCCAAGAAGGATTCACACGTTGGAAAGTTTTCCAACTCTAATGGACCCAAGAGTCCATCGGCTACAAGCCTTTGAATCCTACTTAAGTTAATATGACCAAGCCTTAGATGCCAAAAATGTGTTTGGTTCATTTCCGAAGGTTCTTTTCTCTTATTAGAGTTAGAAGATGTGTTATTAATTTCCATATTTTACTTTGTGGGAAAAATTGGATTTAAAGTATATAAATTGCCAACCAATGCACCAGAATAGATAATCACTTTATTTCTCTTTATAACCACATTGTTACTAAAGAAAACTGAATATCCATCCAAATACAGTTTAGAAACTGAAATTAAATTCTTTCTAAAACTGGGTACATAAAGATAATTCCTTAAAACCAATTTTCTATTCCTATCAAATGATAAGTAGACGTCTCCCACTGCAACAGCCACCACCTTAGTAGCATTGCCCATGTAGATAGTTATCTCTCTATCAAATAGTCGCCGGGTTTCCTGAAACCCCTGCAAAGAATTACAGACATGATCAGTGGCTCCCGTATCTACACACCAGGTGCTGGTAGATAACACCGCTAAACATGTTTCAACTACTAGAGTATGAGATATACCTTTATTGTTCTGTTTCCTACGAGGACAGTCCGCCTTCCAATGTCCAGTCTGCTTGCAAATAAAACACTTGCCCTTCGGCTTCTTTATTCGAACTTTTTGTCCTACACCTTGAGGTTTATTCACCTTCTTTGCTGAGCCATTTTGTTTCTTCTTCTTCTTTCCTTTCGGCTTAGAAGTAGAACCATTTTCAGCATAGTGAATTTGAGAATGTTGACGAAACAACCCTTCGGCTGCCTGAAGTTTTGTCAGAAGTTCCGCCAATGAATACATCCTTTTATTCATATTATAGTTCAGGCGAAAATGCTCAAAACTTCCGGGCAGCATTTGAAGGATGATATCGACCTGGGTTTCCGCATCAATTTCCCCTCCAAGAACTTGTATTTCGTTTAAGTAAGCCATCATCTTGAGAATATGATCCCTCATGGGAGTCCCCTCAGTCATGGTGGCTGTCATCAGTTTTCTCATTGCCTCTTGCCTAGCAGCCTGATTCTGATGTCCGAAGAGTTCCTTGAGATTGTTCATTATATCATAGGATGTTGGTAAGTCCTGATGCTGATGTTGCAATACATTTGACATCCAAGCCAAGATATAACACCGCGCCATCTCATCAGCTTTTACCCATTTACTATGATGTTGAATCTCCTCTGGGGTAGAATCATTGCTAGGTGTTTCTGGGTATTCCTCTGACAGTACAAACTTATAGCCCTCAGTAGTTAAAACAATGTCCAGGTTTCTTTTCCAATCTATATAGTTGGGACCAGTAAGTCTGTTTTCTTTTAGAATAATGTCCAGTGTGTTGAAAGTCATCCTGAGAATCATAAAATAAATTTTGGTCAGAACTCTAAATTTAGAATAATATTGATTCCTCAAACAATACTATTTTAAATTAACCAACACCTTAAAACACCGTGAATTTTGTATGCCACGATAGTATGGACGTATACAAATTCAACATTTGTAAAAGGAGGGTATATCCCATTAATTTTATTATCTTGTCAACCTAACTTTTTGACAAATAAAATTAATAGTTGGTTTCCTTCGGTCACACAAATAATAGCAGTGACTCCGATGGGGAGGATACTATTAGACGTGCCTAAGTGTATACCATTACTTGACACTAAGTCCATTAATAAGATTGTGCCCCTTCCGATGAGGAAGTCACACGCTCTTAATTAATTTCCTATAGTCATCCGAAATGGAAGTTTGGTCTAGTGATCCACAAACAAACTCATCCGATATGGAGGAAGGCACTCAGAGCCAACGCGCAAGTTTATTTGCATCACTTACAAACCAGTAATGGAGACCATGGAATTCACTAAAATAAATTCCTCTCCCACTTAGTTATTTAAAGTGAGGAATTTTGATGATGCAAGCCGACTAAACATGTACACTAACATTCACACACAGCACAAGACAAAAGCAATAAATAGAAAAACTAATTTTTAACTATTATGGCTTTTATCTATTGTTGTCCTCCGTGTGTCGTCATCCCTAGCTGCTGCCATCTTTGGCCACCGCCACTGGATCTAGTTGTCGCATCCATCTTGCTCCTTGTTCCGCTGCGCCACTCTGATCCTCAAAAGGTTCCACGACTTGCAAGATTCGATCCGCGACATAAATAGAATTTTACATTTTTCGATCCTATATTTCTCGAAGGAATGTACATGTAAACTAGATCGAACATAAAATAAAATTTACATCCATCGATCCTATATTCCATAAAAGGAATGTACATGTATCTAGATCAAAAAATAAAATCCTAATAAAACTAAATACAGCTCTTGTAGTATTTTATAATAGAATCATGCACACATAATAAATGCCCTTGACATGTCCAAGGGTCCAATCACACACATAATAACTATAAGCCATAATAGTTGGATCCTGCATCCACAAAGTTAGCACATCCTACTATTAACCTGCCTAAATTCTGTATGACATGTGCATAATTAAACTAATACCAAATACACAGAGGCAAAACCCTAGCTCTGATACCAATTGTTGGTTGCTACTCGGAAAACCCAATGGCTCCACTGTACAAAAATTTTGTACGTGATCTGAACCTTTCCTAGCTACCATGTGTTCTTTTAAGTTAAACTTGTATCTCTTGCGGAACTTAACACGTTTGATTCCAAGTTTAACTTATATGTTCTTTTAGGTTTAGATTTGGATCTCCTGCGGAACTTAATACGTTTGATCCAAATCACCTAGGTTATAAATTCAATTAAATATTAGTTTCCAAAATTGGCTTCCAGTGCTGCATGGCGAGGCACTTGGCCTTCTTGGATATGGGAGCAACCACCACCGACTAGACAAAGCCTTTTAAGGAAAGTTAATATTTAATTTCCTTATATAACTCTAGGTTAACCAATAGGAACAATCAAATCACAATGAAAAAAGAAAAAGAACCCAACATCGAAATTAAATTCGAAAAACAAGAATCGAATGCCTCTTGTATTTGGTATTTATATAAAGAAAAATTAACTAGTATGATGCGGAAATTAAATACTAGTTATACCTCTTCCTTGTATGCTAAAACCTCGAGATCTTCTGCCGTATCCCTCGCCTCCTCTTAGATGTCGTATGGGCGACGATCCTCCAAGACGAACACCACCCGGAAAGCTTCTCCTCCTTCTCTAGAATTCGGCCACCACCACCACAAAGGAGCAAAAGAGAGCAAAGGGAAGAGAGGGAGAGGGGCCGGCCACTTGATGATCTCCAACAACACAATATCAATTGTTATTTTTTTCAAGGCCTCCCCTTCCCCCCTTTTTATATTAGTTTACCAACTAAAAATTATGGAAAGAGTTTTATAAAAAATTAGACTCATTCCTATTTCCTTTTAATTTTTTTCTTTTTCTTTCCTTTTAATTAATCAATCCTAGATTGATTTATTAATTAAATAACTATTTGTTGATGTTTAATTATTTGACCGGCCCCTTGCATGGGCACCAAGCAAGGTGGCCGCCCACTTATTAAAAGTAAAAGAAAGAAAATTTTTTTATAAAATTTTAAAGAAGAAAACTTCTAATAAAATTTTACAAAGTCTTTTTTTTTTCTAATGTGGATATTAAAAGGAAAGTTTTAAAATTTGAAACCAAGTTTTAAAATTTAAAACATCTCTAATAATATTTCTTTTTAAAAGAAAGTTTTATAAATTTTACAACTCTCTTTTAAAAACTTGTGACCTAATTTAAATTAGGAAAATTTTATAAATTTTTAAAATATCTCTTTTTACAAATTGTAAATATCTGAGAAAATTTAAAAATTAAAAAACAACCTTCCTAATTTAAATATTGTGGCCGGCCCCCTTGGCCTAGGCAAGGGCCGACCACTTCTAGAGAATATGTGGCCGGCCATTGCTTGGTCACCAAGCAATGAACCGGCCCCTTCTTGGATACCAAGATAGGCTTTTCTTTGGATGGACTTGAGGCTTTATTGAGGCTACAACAGGGACCTAGAGGAGAAATTGGTTTTGGCCTTCCGATGAGCTTGAGTATCCCGTGATTGCCCCGAACACACAACTCAAGTTTATCGATAATAACTCATTCCACTAGAGAGTTATTACCGCACTACCGCACCAATTCCAAATTACATTATGGGCTCTTTTTTATCATGAGTGTGTTAGTTTCCCTGTGTTTAAGATTACGAATGTCCACTAATTAAGTGAGTTATTGACAACTCATTTAATTAATATCTAGCTCCAAGAATAGTACCACCCAACTTTATTGTCATGTTGGACTAGGTCCACCTGCAGGGTTTAACATGGCAATCCTTATGAGCTCCTCTTGGGGACATCTCAACCTAGATAACTAGGACACAAATTCTTCTATAATCAACAACACATACTATAAGTAATATCATTTCCCAACTTATCGGACATATTGATTTATCGAGCTAAACCTCACCCTTTGATGAGTCAAAGAAATAAATATTAAATATGCATGCTTTTTATTATATTAGGATTAAGAGCTCACACTTCCATAATAACTAAGGTCTAGTTCTTTTACTAAGTCAGTACAAAAAGAACTTACCTAAATGATCCTACTCAATACACTTAAAGTGTATCAGTGTAATTTATTAGTCAAGATAAACTAATACTTAATTACACTATGTCTATTCTGATGGTTTGTTCCTTTCCATCTTAGTCGTGAGCAACTGTTTATAATTTTTAGAGAACCGACAACATGATCTTCTAAGTGTGACTCTACACTCCATGTTATCTACTATATAAATTAATTGAACAATTACATTTAATAAATAAATGTAAACATTTGACCAATGTGATTCTTTATTTCAAAATAAATGTGTACAAAAGCTAAACTTTTAAGTATACACTCCAACATCCTCCTATTCCTGTCTCAATACCCCTAATTGTTGATCTTGCAAGACCGCTTGTAATGACCACCCTTCTTACTACCACTATTCTCTAAGGATGACCATTACTTAACTACTAACTCTACTGAACCGGAATGATTAAGAATCACATGGAAATCCTACCGAAAAATTCCGACAGATTCTCCCCTGTACCGGTGACCATATTCAACAATACATACAATATATACTCAGCCACAAGCGGCTGGAACACATATCAATTAACCACGCAGTATAATAAATCCAAAATAAAGAAAACAACACCAGAAATCATCACACAAGATTACAATTTTTCTACTATGTCCTAATCATATCAAAATAACAATTACCATCTCAAATAGTCCTAACATAGCAAAAGACAATGGAAACTAAAATAAAACTTCTTTCCTAGTCCCAAGGCTTCCATAGTCCTGGCATCACACATCCTTCGAACACCTCCTTGTCACCTTCCTTTCTATATCTTTTCCTTTCCTGTATCTGCAGTAAGAGGAAGTGCAATCTATAAGCAAAATTTGCTTAGTAAGCGCTATCTAACTCACAAAATCACGAATGTGCATGTATGCGAAAAGAACTAGAAACTATATGCTCTAAAAAGAAATAAAGCATAAACATAATTGCTCATGTCAAACTAATAGCAAAGAAAAGCTAAGAAATCTATTCTTGTAATTCTAATAGCTAATCATGCTGCTCACCTAATAGGTAAAAATGAAAACTACGCATCCACTAGATAAACATGGTAGAATAAAGAACTAAACTTACTGATTTTTAGAACTATATGAAACTTTATTTCATTTGTTCTAACTTGATCTTTAATACTTTATGTTTATGTAAAACTCGTTTAACTTGTTCAAAAACTTATACTTATAATACTTCAAAATAATAATCAACTTCTTCTTGGGCCCGGATAAGTACCATCTATGCGCTCCCTAATAGGTTGGGATAGCGAGCCACCAATCCTAAAAGGGTCTACCAGGGCCAAGACCTCGAAATTGGACACCTGGATTTGTTTAACGACAACCTCGGAAGTCAGGTACTAGCCTCTTCTTAAAAGTAAAATACTTATAATCTTAATTACTTCTTCTTTAAATGCCTTGGCATTTTAATAGACACCTTGTGTGCCAAAATCCCTAAAATCTTGACTTTGGGATCTACTTAAGGCCTCGGCCTTTTCTTTCTTTTCTTTATCTTTCTTATACTTTTCTTATAAAAGAATGCTTCTTACAAAACTGAAATGTTTAACCAAATTCTAACACTGAAATGCTTAAACAAAATCTGCATACAAGTTTAAACATAAATCTGCATATTAAGCTTAACTAAAATCTGCATATTAAGCTTATCTAAAATCTGCATACTAAGCTTAACAAAATCTGCATACTAACTCAATCGAAATTCTGCATACAAGCTTAATCAAAATCTGCATAGTAAGCTTATCTAAGATCTGCATACTATGCTACTAAAATTTTGCTTATTAACACTTTATAGAATCTACATTGATCAACATGTAAATCTCATAGTCTTCTTTTGTCTCCTGGATCCCCTCTGGAAATAACAATTTCTCTAAGTTATCTTTAGCTGGCCTAATGGGAAGCCCTGTCTGTAACCAATAATATGATAGAAATTTGGGCTTCTTATAAAAATTGTACCTCCATCTGTGAGACTCACCTCTATCCTGATCAACCACAATTTCTTCACTGAATCTTATCCATTTTGCTTTATCTAATATATGAAAAGTCCCTTTACTTAAATCAGTACCTTCTGGAAAATAGGCTTGATCTTTTCTATTACAGCAAGGAAAAATCTAAAATTGAGGTTCATGGCAGCATAACACGGAAATCTAAATCTGAAATGCTCCTAAAGATCCAACTAAATCTTTCCACAACTAAACTTGTTCATACTCAACGCATAGTTCAACTATGTAACTTGTTCACAGCCCATACGTTTACGAAGCAACAGAAACCTTCTAGCATCCTAAATTCTTTAACACAAATCTGCACTACTAAGAATTACATAACAAACCACTAACATAAACCTCAACATCAATGAAAATTGATTTACAACTTATTACTAATTCTGAACATCAATATACTTAATCCTTACAACTTCTTTTCCCTCTCTAAGAATCACGGCAGAACCTGAAATCTGCAGCAATCCTAAATCATCTAACAGCAACTAGTAAGAATCCATGTTCATAGCAATTCAGTGGCCAAACCACAGTAATTGAATCTATACCAAGCTGTAATAATTCCAAAGCCAAGAAGAAAACTAATTCCCTAACAATCCATAATTTTTTACAACATAATCCATAAGCCACAAATACAAATACAACAACAAGAAGCAAGCATCATATCATGAGCAATAAGTGCAGCAATCGAAAACCTCCAAATCTGTCCCAATAAATGCATAACGAATTTAAGAACATAACTCAAGAATACATCAAAACTCTCGGCAGCAAGTACAAACCATCCTCCTAACAAACATACTTCGAAAATCAAGAAGAGCAAAGGTCTGGAACTACTCCTACTGCAGGTGAGAGCACTTACCTTCGTGTTCTTGGACTCACAGCCGAAAGGAGGCAACTAGGGCTTCGGAGGAGCTTTAATTCTCGGTGACCTCTTTGTGTTTCCAAGCTCCCCTCGTCGAAGTGGTCACACACGGGTGAAGACCGGTCGGAAACAACCCTTCGCCGGCGCCGGAGACCAAGCCCTAGGTCCCCTGCTACGTCTTCGCCCGAGAGGGAGTCGCGCCGACGCCGTGTGAGGAGAGGAGCAAAGAAGGGTTTCTCCTTTTAATAACCCGGTATTCTGTTAACTTCCTTAAATAAAATTTCCTACCTTTTCTAAACAGAACCGGTGGCTGGATCACTTGGTCAGCCGGGATTTGACTGAGCCAAAGGCCGTAGGTTCAAATTCCTAGCCGAGCCTTTTATTCTCCTTTTATTCTGCTATTAACTATTTATTACTTAAATACAATTCAATCCTTATTTGATCAAGTAATAACTGCTAGCCCAGTTGGTTAGCCGGGTTTTGCTCGGGTCAGGGGTTGCCGATTCAAGCCTCAGCTTGGATATATTTTTGTCGAAACTTCTTTCGTTTAGTAAAAATACCAAACGGCCTCCAAAAATTGCATAAAAATATTCTATAAATTCCTAAGGATCTCTAGAATTTTTCTAAAATATTTATAGATTTTAATAAGGTCTTTTAGGACTCCAAATCATGAAATTTGGGGTGTTACACCACTTTCTTTTACAATTGAGCCAGGTCGTTATTAGAAGAAGGTAAAGTAGCCTTCAATGTCTCTAGTTGAGTTTTTAACCTATTGTTCTCCTGGTCCCGAGCCATAAGTAGCTGGTCGATGTGTAGACTCGAGGCAAGGAACTAAACAGAATGATGATATAGTTAAAATTAAGGATACGAAGTTGACAACATATAACCAAGAATACTTACAGCTACTGCATGACGACTATGGTGGTCGGCTCGATGTGGAAGACTAAGGCCCCTTAGTTGTTCTTGGCCCTGTAGCCAAGATTCAGCCAATAGGCCTTGTAGTTGTAAAGAACCATAGCTAAGTGGATCAGAAGACTGTCCCAATTGAGAGGGCAGACCCATAGAATGTTTAAATAAAGGTCGGGGAATGGAGGAAGAAGGAGGTAGGGACGAAGAAGACGCAATGGAAGGGAAAGAAGTGGTAGAAACAAGAGCAGCAGAAGAAGAACTAGATGGAATAGAAGGTGGCAATGCAAGGGATACTAACTCAGTCGTGGAAACGTGAATAGTTGGGGACCCGGCACTAGGAGAAGATCTCCGGCAAGGCGTCCGTTTTGCCCGGGGCCCAGAAGCCAAAGGAGGCAAGGGCAATGCAAGAGATGCAGAAGACACAGAAGGGATAATGGCCATCTCAAAAGCAGAAGGAGCTGAAATAATAGCATAAGAAGAGGGGATGAGCAGACCAGGTCTCATCATCCTAAGAGAAGGGTTAGAGATAATATGGGTAGGAGTTATTGGTGTCTTACCTCTCTCAAGAGAAATGGGTGCCGGGACAAGAGGAGCTTGCACAAAAGTACCAAAGAAATTGCTAAAGGGGACATCCTCAGTAAGATTTGGCTTTTTGACTAAGGCAATAAAAGGCTCTTCTTCTTCCTCTTCCATGGCAGCGACAGCCTCTGCCAGTTGTTCTTCTTCGGATAGCAAGCCCAAGGTGGAGGAATTAGGATTAGCCCAACGAGCTCGCAACCATTCTTCTCCAAGATTATTAACAAAGGACTTAGTCAATGTGGAATTCTTGTACATAAAAGCTGGAAGAAGAGCATCAGCTGAAACACAGGAATTAAACACCATTATAAAAAAGATATACTAATTAGCAAATGCGGAGTGAAATGTTTATACATACCAAAAGAACCATCCAAGGGAGTATCAATATTGTCTATCCCAAAAGGAAACATCAAACCCTCCACAATTAGATGCGGCAAGATGAATTTTGCTCCCCTTAGTTTATATAAGATAAAGGCAACAGAAGGATCGTTAAGGAGATTATGGGTGCTAGGAAATGGAGGTAGATCATATATCCATTGAATGGGAAACGGAGGAGGAGAAGGGAGACGCATATAGAAAAATTTGTGATACACTTCCCCCTAAGGAGGAATTCGGTTAAAGAAAATGGCCTTGGGACGAGATTGGAATTTGGAAACACCAACATCTACTCGACGAGGAACAAAGAAGTGATGAAAAAGATGAGGAGATAAGGGAAAATCTAGCAGTTTAGATACCCCGACAAAACCCATAAGGATAGAAAATGATTGAGGGACAAACCGATTGAGTGGAATATTAAAATAGAGGCTAACGTTAGAGAAAAAAGGGTGAAGAGGAAATCGAAAACCTTGTAGGACTTGATCTCGGAAGATAGATATACACCCTAAAGGAGGAAGATGTGGACTATCATGGGGAGCAGGACGGGTTATATAAAAGGGAAAATCATAGGTCGCCTTTAAATCCACTTCTTCTGTCTCTATAAAGTCGGAAACACACGAGAGAAACCACGGCGGAGGGGAAGTTGCTATAGTGAAGCAATAGAAGGAAGATGAATCGAAGGAAATGAAGAGAGAAGTGGGAAAGTGGAAGAAAACTTCTTAAAACCCTTGTTTTCCTTTCGGTCCTGTGCTAAAACCCCCAAATAGAGATAGCAGAAGAAGACAAGAAAAGAAAGAGTACTCGAAATTCCAATTGTCATAAATGGGTGATAACATTAAAGGGTAAAATCAAACTCTAAAAAGGGGAATGAATCTCGAGAGAGAGAGATGAAGTTAAGTAATCTTCCTCGAAAAATGCGTAAAGTTTCCCTAGATACCATTCTTAAGAAAGTCTGACGAATATAAAGAAAAATTGGTCAAGTGTTATAAGTTCGGATTATTTGTTTAATAAAATCAGGCAAAAGTTGGGTATAAAGTGTTAGTTAATAGACGGGACCTGGTTAAAGAATATCGGATGAGATTCACAAATATGAATCGGTCGATCATAATAGATCGGCCGAGATAGATGCAATTCAAATATGTCGACCAAACTTATCATGATAAGTCAAATGGTATACACAATGATAAAACCATATGAAATTTGGTTAATACATAAGATGACACATATAAATACGAGCGTAAATCAATCAAGTAGAACAAATCGACTGATATTGGGAATATCACAATAGGACTGTACTAGAGCAAACGAGACACAATTAATCTATAAAATATCGGACGGTATTTGTCAGCATTGATATGTACCGCCCGGTCATGATGAAACAGTATAAATAGAATAATATGTTGAGTGAGGTTTTATAATGACCAGCCAAGTGACATTTAACATATTTAAACAAAACAGACGATCATCATAAAGAGGAGTAAATTTAACAATAAAAAGGGATAATCAACTTTACATAAGTTCGCTAGATTGACATCACAAAGTTTTGGTCCCTCTTTACAAGGATTCAAATTTAAATAAGAAAAGAAAGTCATACTAAGGTCAGTTGAGGGAATAGATCTAGAGGCTTGTCCTCAATAAGTTTACGACGATTCAGGAAGTTGGGAGGAGGATCGCAAGATAAGTAGTTTTCCTCTCGCAATTGTTGAATTTCCCCTTTGACTCCCGCAGTAAAAGCTGCTAAGATTGACTTCACGATCGGCCTATTGAATTCAGGAGATTCAATCATGATGGTGGCCTGTTCCTTGTAACGAATATCTTCGTTCGCCTTGTAGACCACCAGAGCTGTTTGGGAAGTCTTCAGTTCATTTTCTTTAATAGAAACCTCGGTTTTAACTGAATTAAGGGAGGTGTTCAAGGATGTAATTTCATCTTCCTTCAGCTGCAGAACTTTGAGTTTTTCAGCCAATTCCGCTTCATAATCAGCCTTTAGTTTTCCAATTGTGGAAGTTAATTCTTGGTTAAGATCCGTGGCTGATTGGAATTTTGCTTGAAGATTTTCAATCTGAGCTTCAAGGTGTTTCTTGGCAGCAGCGGAAAATGAGGCAGAAGATAATTCAGTAACCTGTTGTCTCAGCTTATCATTCTCAGATCTCAGCTTCTTGTTCTCCTTGTATAAATTGTACATCAGCCGAGACAAGCCCATGTTTTCTATCCATCGCTAGAAATATAATGAAGGGTCATAAGATGATCGCTAAAGAGATAGAAAGTAGATGTTAGCAAACATACCTGATTCTCATTATGGGAGAAACGATCAATTGCTTCGGGAGTAGTGAGTTCTTCAAAAATGGGACGAATTTCTTCCCAAGCGCTGGCGAAAGAACCTCCTAGCAATTTGGGGAGGACAGGAATAGTAGAAGAACCAGCAGAGAAGGAGGAAGTAGGAATAGATGGAGGAGCAAAGACTAAATAAGAAGAAGGTAAGGAGGGTAAAGATCCAGATGCTGGAATAGACAATGGAAAGGTGAAAGAGACATCGCCAGAAACATTGGCATTAGAGAAAGGTGAGGCAGGAAAACTAAGAGAAGGGTAAAATTCGGCCAACGTAGGCTTATCAGAAGGAAGGTCAGTAGGAACAAAATCTTCTGAAACCTGTTCATTAGCAGGAAAGATAAGCCTCCTTTTGGACGGAGGAACCCTGGTAAGTTTGCGCCTCGGACGTTTGCCGGTAGCAATTTCAGCTATCGATTTATTTGGGCTACCAGAAGACGTGAGTTCAACGATAGGAAGAGGGGCAGATGAGGAGGTAGCAGCAGCCACTGGAGAAGTAACAGCGGGTAAAGAAACAGCAGGGATTTCTGTAGAAAGACCTTCAGGAGCTTCAAGAGTTTCAAGAACTCCCAAAGAGCTGGGTACCTCAGCTAAAGTAGCCGGCTCTTCGATTGAAGGTGGCGGAGTAATAGCAGCCAGAAGTTCTACTTCTTTGGCACGAATCGCGTCCTCCTCCAGACGTAGTTCTTCATCAATCAAAGTGTCATAAAAGCTCTCCACTACATAGAAAAGAAAAATAGTTTAGTTAGTTAAAATCAAAAAGAAAGAAACCAGGTTTTACCTAAAGAGACTTGAGGTATTAGGTTTGACGGGGCTTAGGCCGAACAAGTATAGAAGATCGATTGTCAGCCACTTGGGAATAGAAAGTCGACGATTTAACAACTTTTCACAATAAATAGGAAAAGAAGAATCGAGATGGAATTCTCTGATATCAGGCAAAGAAGGTAAGGAGGATTTCCAAGCATAAGACCAAGGAATGGGTCCGGGAAACTTTATGAAGAAAAAGCGAAATTTCCAAGCTTTAAGAGACGAGAGCATATCCTCAAAAAGAACCATTTTAGTTCGTGACTGAAACAAGAAAATACCAGGTTTCGAACACTTGGGATAAGAAAACATGAAGAAATTTTGAGGAGTATGAGGAATATCTCGCAGACAAAATAACATGTAAGCACCACAGAGATAACGAAAGGTGTTGGGAGCAAATTGTTGCAGAGGAATATCAAAATACTGGCTTATTTCGATCAGGAAAGGAGGAATGGGAAACCTTAAACCTCCTATCAACTGATCCTTGAAAAAATTCACGTAATTAGCAGGAGGACGATGAGGACGATCATCTGGTTTTGGGATTATGATGCCATACTCTCGGGGAATTTCATATTGACGACAGATGGTAAGGTTAGCACTTTTGTCAAAGGAAGAAGACATGTGGACATACCAAGGAGCAATTGCTTCCTCAGCCATAGACAAGAGTAGAGGCTAGCAAAACAACAGATTAATTACTAAAAGCAATAAAGAAGATCGTCGAGAAATGGTGAGCACGGGGTTTGGTCGAAGACTGCAGCGAGAAAAGAACGCTAAGGTAAGAAAAGAAGGGACAAAGTTGAAAAGAAGACAAAGGGTTTAGGGTTTGAAAAACACATAGCCATCGTCAGATCAAAACGTTTTTATCTCAGCAGACGCTAAGGATCACAGGAAAAAGGCAAAGGCTTACATGACGTGGCAGCAAGAGAAAGTATGTGTCATATAATCATAAAGAAACATTTATATGGATGCGACAGATCGGATCACGCTGGGGTTGGTAACACCTCGTTGTACGCTTCCAACATTCTCTTACCAGAAGAAGAGCCAATCACCAACCAGGAAATTTTGAAAGTAGACGTAGTTAACTAGACATAATAAAGGGAGAGGGACTGGGTTTAACTGAGCCCAGGCTATGGACAAAAACATTTAAGGATAGCGACTTAGGAGAATAACATATTTTAAATTAATATCCTTATAAAATGCAAATTAGCTTTGATCAAAATAATTTCATATTGGCCGACATAACTTCTGCTATGCTAAATAAGTATAACATCGACCAAGACATTCTTGTTTATAATAAATAAGCTAATATCGGTCGGTATAACGTTAGCTATAATAGGGAAGTATTCCAGCGGTCAAGATAGCCTCGGCCATGATAAATGACACGTAGGATAAACGAAGGGGTAATGAGCACAACATCACATTTATTCATATAAATCAGAATGATTCAATAGAGTCACTTAATTCAATACAAAAGATTGTTTTTACACTTAGAATCTGATCAAGTACATAACACTACATTTCCCCTTAGAACATTAAACCTCAAACAGATAACAAAAATTACAAACATAAGCTCTTGAGATGCTTAGAAAATTTCAGTCCCACTGGGGTCAAACTTACCATGGAGCAGAAGTGGAAACATTTTACCTAGCGCAGAGGAAGCTCATCCAAGCTTGTTAAGGTGCATAAGTGGCAATATTTTGCCCCGGACGAAGAAAACTATGAAGCAGAAAGACTCAAGGGCAAGGGGAAGGGGATGGATCTATTCAGACCATGATGGAAAAGTAATTGAAAGAGCCTCTCCCCTGTTCAAGCTCCGGAGTTCTGCAATTAGAGCAGCCAAGCTTATCCCAAGGGTAACATGTGTTGTGCCCTTCTCGCAACATCCATGGGCTATTTAGTTGGCCCTCCATGAGTAACGGAAACCTCTTTGAAGTTTTCTGAGTCTTCAGAACGTTGGCACCTTGGGATGAAAGTTCTAGACTTTGAGAAACTTCATCTCTTGAGACAGTTTCTCGAACCATAGAGTTAGCCGAAGCAAAAACTTAAATAAACTCATATATAGATCTCGCCTTGTCCAACAAAAGTGGCCCCCAATTTGGGGGATCCAAAGTCATACTCTTAGCGGGAAAGATTAGTAAGGAAAAAGAACTGAGGCAGGCGATGAACGAAGAGAAGGTTGTAGCCCTATTTAAAGGACTAAAGGACCCAAGGAATCACTGTACTAAGGTTCACGAGATAGCTGTACATAAAATTTGTAAGGACACTTCAATATCTGTGGCAGAGTCACGGGTAGGAAAAAAACAAACTCAGACTTGTGTCTAGTCAGTCGTCTACACCTCCTTCAACTAGACTTGAAGGGAAGGCTAGTGATATGGGTTAGGTTTCATAGGCCCCCGGTAAGAAAGGGAAAGGATATAACCAAACGGATAAGATAGGTCAATATCGGTCGGGATATACCTCAAAATAAGTAGGTCGATATTGGCCGAGATATGCCTCCAAGGAGGTAGACCAATATTGATCGAGACACACATTCGAGAAGGAAAGCTAATATCGGCCGGGATATGCCTCTAAAGAGGTAGACCCATATCGATCAGCATGTACCTTAAAGGAGGTAGACTAATATCGACCGGGATATACCTCGAAGAAGGTAGGCTAATATCGGCCGGGATATACCTCGAAGGAGGTAGGATAATATTGATCGAGAAACACCTTTGAGAAGGAAAGCCAATATCGACCGGGATATACCTCAAAGGAGGTAGGCCAATATCGATCAAGACATACTTTCAGGAAAAGAAGATCAATATGGGCTGGGATATGCCTCCAAGGAGACAGACCCACATCGATCAGCATATACCTCAGAGGAGGTAGGCTAATATCGGTCGAGATATACCTCAAAGGAGGTAGGCCAATATCAATCGAGACATACTTTCAGGAAAGAAGATCAATATCGGCCAGGATATGCCTCCAAGAAGGCAGACCCACATCGATCAGCATATACCCCAAAGGAGGTAGGCTAATATCGGTCGGGATATACCTCAAAGGAGGTAGGATAATATGAGTTGAGACATACCTTTAAGAAAGAAAGTCAGATATCGGCTAAGCTGAATAATACTTGGAAAAGATACTTGATAAAAATTACATACTTGATAAAACATAGCCCAATGCTAGTTGGGATAATGAACGTAAAGGAGCACGAACGAGCATTGCTCAAGGAGCCTCATGAGAGGTAATAGTAATTGATCAAACATAATTAAGCTTAACCCCGATCAACACAAGAAACATTAGTACATTAAAGCTTTCTTTGATGTAGCAAAAACAGGAGGGGTGATTAGGAAGGATAGGAACACTTTGAAAAAGAACTGGTAAGATAGAAGAGAAGTAATATTACGAATAAAGTAGTTCCTGAATATATTTGCAGTATATGATTGCATAACCAGTGTTATATATTTTGGCGGGAAATGTGTTTTTAGACCATTTTGTAAGTGCTAGACGACAAAGAAG
The DNA here is from genome assembly GCF_018446385.1 of Zingiber officinale. NCBI lineage: Eukaryota > Viridiplantae > Streptophyta > Magnoliopsida > Zingiberales > Zingiberaceae > Zingiber > Zingiber officinale. Next base: position 49,904,855 of record NC_055992.1, on the reverse strand, counting down.
GTACATCTGGGGTATGAAGGATATTCCTTAAAAAGTCATTTACCACAAGTACACAACTTACATCATCTCATAACAAACTCTAACAAACCGGGATCCACTTCATGACTACGGAGGTTATATGAAGTGGTATAAAAAGGGGAATCCTCTCCGTTGGCTAGGGAGGTTCACATCATTGCGCACATTCATAACCCTAATTTCTCAACTACTGTTCATCTTCTTCCTCTTTCTTCCACATCAAGAGAGATCACTGACTTGAGCGTCGGAGGGCCTAGCCAGGGATTCCCACCCCGGTCTTAGGTCACTGACGGTAGTGTTGGTTGGTCTCTTGTGCGCAGGAAGTCTTGGGAGCTTCGAATCTGGGTGTTCTTCGATTGGATCTCCTCATCTCCATTGGTATCTCACAGCAAGAGGACATTCTTGGGGCTTCATCTTCTTGGATCTGCTTTGGGTTTCTCGGATCGGCGTTCCATAAGTATTATTCTCCATCAGCGGTAGGTTCTTTCTCCCGGCTCTCTGTTTTGTCCAACTTCTCAGACAGGATCATTATGTATTGTATTACTTCATCATTTTTATTTATAGTATCAAAATAGTTGACTATATTTTACTATAATACAAATTTAATTGACAAAAGTGTATATCATATTATTTTGCTACAACACAATAGTTTTTATCACAAAAATTGAACAAATATATCACAAATATCTATCAAATACAATCCAAAAGTGTATTCATAAAAGAAATATTTAACCATAACCCAAAAACTTTTGTATCCATAAATCTCTAAATACAATCTAAAATTTATATCATAGCCTACACTTAGGCATCCACATAGAAATAGACAAATTCGCTCCATTCACTTCTAACTTCATCATACTGAGATTGATTGTAATACTGTTTATTTTTTGATGCTGCAAACTAAATCATTAATACCAAAAGTTTGAGGTTCAATGAAAAATGACTTAATATTTTATAAAAAAAAATATTTCATAAAGAAGAAATTCACCTTTCTCTCCAATTGTGGATATTCATCTAAGACTATCTCTTTCATGTACCGCATCACACAATATCCACATTCAACACCACCATTTTGTTTAAGATTACCCTAATGAAATTGAAAATGTCATGCAAGAAGTCACAATCCAAATAATAAGAATTGTTAATTGATGTCTAAATACATAGTCACAATACATACTGTCAATTGTTTAAAACCTGGTTCTTTTGAAATACCCCTTGATGCATTGTATATCTTGACCCCACTACATTGTAAAAAATAGAAAATTATTTTTTCAACCTATAATGAATTGAATGCATTAAAAATCAGCATAAGTTACTACTTACTTGGTCACAATAGTTTGCCAAGCATGATCTCAGTTCCTGTTACTCAAAGAGTCCAATAAATATATCATATTCTTATCTTCAATAATTATAGGCAAGATCCAATGATACCTGCACAAATAAAAATATAACATTGACTAGCACTTAGTAGGAAATGATAAATAATTAAAATCTTACCTAGTGTTATATGGGATGAAGCATATGTTATCTCTGTTCGATCCCAACTGATTAGCAATATGTTGTGATAATTTACTACCTTCTTCACCCACACCGCATGTAGGTATGTGACCAAGATCCACAAATGACACATACTCAGCTCTATTTTCTTTCTTCATGTATTTGTAAAGATAACTGCAAGGTAATAATTGCAAGGTAATGGCAAAGTAATGAAAAATCTAAATATACCCCATGTAAACCAAAGCAAAAGCATGTGAACAAATACTGTAAATAAAGCAAAGCATGTGAACAAATATTGTATTTAAAACATAACATACCCCATGTAAACCAAAATGTGTCTGGCACGTATCTCTTGCATCTCCATAAAGCATAAGATATCTTCTCTTAACAACCATACACTTTTAGGACGTCCAAACATAGCTTCATCAAATTCTATGTATATGCTCTCATCTTTAGGCATCAATCTAATAACATACAAGTAGATATACTTGCGCTTAAATCTTGGTATGGGAGGGAAATACCAAACCTCCTTAGCGGGAACACCTTTCTTCTCAACCTTGTTTTTGGTTAGCTTCCACCGTGACAAGGTTATACCAAAACAAGCTCTTTATTTTTCTGGGGTTGTGTAATGTGTGAAGATGAAATTATGTGGTTAACAATGATGATATATGATTCCTAAAAAATTTTCCTATGTTTTTCAACTTAAATTGTCGACTTTCATGCTAAAGGAGATGCAATTGGTGTTAATTGTTCAATTTATCTACTTTTCACTGCCAACTAAATGATTGTATATGGATGATGAAGCTAAGTTGTGGTTGCCCTAAAATGGCACAAGTAGATGGAAAGGAAAGGTAGAGAGGAAACAAGGCAGAGAGGAAAGGAAAGAAGGGTTCGGAGATGGAACAAACCTAGAGCTATAGAAAACCGGCTAAAGTCGATTGTTTGCGTCGGGCGAAAAAACAAGGGCGTAAGGCTAAAAAACACGAAGAAGACATAGAGGGTGCAAGACAAAAAAATGATAGTTAGGATCGGTTAGAGACAAAGCAACAGAGAGGAAAGGAAGAGAAACCTAACGACGAGGCAGAGATGAAAGGAAAGAAGAGGTCGAAGAGGGAATAAACCTGTAAAGAGGAAAGGATCTTTGTGTGTCCAGGGGGAACAACTCGAAGATCGTCGGTTGGGTGAAGTAGATTTGTTGTCGGGGTAGTCGAAAGTCGTCAGCGGTGAGTCGAAGGCCGCTGGGGGAGTCGAAGGTTGTCGAGTGAAGTTGAATGCGTCGGGCGAAAAAAACACGAAGAGGGCTTAAGGAGAAAAAATGCGAAGAAGATAGAAGAAGACAGAGAGCGCACGGTGGGAAAACTAAAGTAATTAGCTAGGGTTCCCGCGTGGAAAAAAAATAAACCAGCTAGTTCAGCTAGGAAAATATTTTTAACCAGTTATAACTTATTACTTCAACTTTTAGACATATGGTTTAATTTTGTGATTTATTACTTCATCAAATATATATCACGAAGTAAAATATTAGATAAAATTAGAAGTAAAGTTCATATTTTTTAATCTATGAAGTCTAAAATAGTATTTACTATATTAAATTTTGTACCGAAGTTAATTATAATATATTACTTCATAATTACTGATTACCGAAGTAAAAAGTGGTGAAGTCTAATACAGATTTTCACATAGTGAGTGTACGAAAATATCGCAAGTAATATAAAATATTATCGTATCCACAGGGACTGGAATAAGCACTAAGAATATCTCAACGCGAATTAGCTAGACAACAAATCAATGGATTGTCAAAGTCTAAGTGTAACTATGAAAAGTAAACAAAAGAATGAAAGAATAGGCAACAAGAATAAAGGCAATGATAAGGGATATTATAGGAGTTTTGGTTTCTTTGTAAGGTAATTCAATGTAATGATCTACCAAATCCTTTTTCTCAATTGTCCATCATTTGTAGAAGGTTGTCGATTCTCTCTTACAATAGAGAACTGACGTAGGACTGAAATCCATACCTAAATTGATCAATTAGGAATGAATCTATGTTGTCCTTACACGGGCTTGCCTGTCACGTGCATTCCTCAGAAAATCAACATAAGAATCCATCGCTCATCAACCCATCAAGATATAAAGATTAATGCATAAATCTATCCTACCCTCTTGAAATACCTAATTTCCCCTTCAAGATAATCCCTCAAACGTCCTTACATGGGCATGTTCCTGTCACGAAGATCCCTCGAAAAATCGAATGAAGAATTACCTCTACAAGATCCACAAGATATCCAAACTCTCAATCAAGCATAGTAATTAGGCACAATCACAACATTCTACACAAGATCAAATAGATACAAAACAGGACAAAATCATAGAAATGGGAAATTAACATATCCACAAGAGTTTACATCAAGAAATCCTTACAAATACTCCCTCTATCTTAGAACAAGAGAACTACTCCATAAATCGAAGAAAAAAATCCGAAAACATAAAGATTACAAGTATTTCTAATCCCTTAAATCCAAGAAAGGAGAGAAAGAAAACTTATCTACGGAGAAGAATAGTCTTTGGATCCAATCCTTCGATCTTGGAGTCGAATCGGTGAAGATCTCCCCTTAGATCGACCAAAAATCCACCCAAGAATCGAAGGAATCGCCCAAATCATCCTTTCTCCCAAAGGGGAGAAGATCCCCTTTCAAATCTTGAAGGAAGCCTTATATAGAAGAGGGGTTTGGGCGCCACACGACCCCGAAGCATGACCGTGTTGTTGGTTGCTACTCGAAAAATCCAATGGCTTCACTGTACAAAAATTTTGTACGTGATCTGAACCTTTCCTAGCTACCATGTGTTCTTTTAAGTTAAACTTGTAACTCCTGCGGAACTTAACACGTTTGATTCCAAGTTTAACTTATATGTTCTTTTAGATTTAGATTTGGATCTCCTGCGGAACTTAACACGTTTGATCCAAATCGCCTAAGTTATAAATTCAATTAAATATTAGTTTCCAAAATTGTCTTCCAGTACTGCATGGCGAGGCACTTGGCCTTCTTGGATATGGGAGCAACCACCACCGACTAGACAAAGCCTTTTAAGGAAAGTTAATATTTAATTTCCTTATATAACTCTAGGTTAACCAAAAGGAACAATCAAATCACAAGGAAAAAAGAAAAAGAACACAACATCAAAATTAAATTCGAAAAACAAGAATCGAATGCCTCTTGTATTTTATATTTATACAAAGAAAAATTAACTAGTATGATGCGGAAATTAAATACTAGTTATACCTCTTCCTTGTATGCTAAAAACCTCGAGATCTTCTGTCGTATCCCTCGCCTCATCTTAGACGTCGTGTGGGCGATGATCCTCCAAGACGAACACCACCCGGAAAGCTTCTCCTCCTTCTCTAGAATTCAGCCACCCCACCACAAAGGAGCAAAAGAGAGCAAAGGGAAGAGAGGGAGAGGGGCCGGCCACTTGATGATCTCCAACAACACAATATCAATTGTTATATTTTTCAAGTCTTCCCCTTCATCCCTTTTTATATTAGTTTCCCAACGGAAAATTATGGAAAGAGTTTTATAAAAAATTAGACTCATTCCTATTTCCTTTTAATTTTTTCTTTTTCTTTCCTTTTAATTAGTCAATCCTAGATTGATTTATTAATTAAACAACTATTTGTTGATGTTTAATTATTTGACCGGCCCCTTGCTTGGGCACCAAGCACGGTGGCCAACCACTTATTAAAATGGAAAGAAAGAAATTTTTTTTTATAAAATTTAAAAGAAGAAAACTTCTAATAAAATTTTACAATCTCTTTTTTTTTTTCTAATGTGGATATTAAAAGGAAAGTTTTAAAATTTAAAACCAAGTTTTAAAATTTAAAACATCTCTAATAATATTTCTTTTTAAAAGAAAGTTTTATAAATTTTACAACTCTCTTTTAAAACCTTGTGGCCTAATTTAAATTAGGAAAAATTGATAAATTTTTAAAATCTCTCTTTTTACAAATTGTAAATATCTGAGGAAATTTAAAAATTCAAAAACAACCTTCCTAATATAAATATTGCGGCCGGCCCCCTTGCCCAAGGCAAGGGCCAACCACTTCTAGAGAATATGTGGCCGGCTATTGCTTGGTCACCTAGCAATGAACCGGCCCCTTCTTGGACACCAAGATAGACTTTTCTTTGGATGGACTAGAGGCTTTATTGAGGCTACAACAGGGACCTAGAGGAGAAATTGGTTTTAGCCTTCCGATGAGCTTGAGTATCCCGTGCTCGCCCTGAACACACAACTCAATTTCATCGATAATAACTCATTCCACTAGAGAGTTATTACCGCACTACCGCATCAATCCCAAATTACATTATGGGCTCTTTCTTATCATGAGTGTGTTAGTATCCCTGTGTTTAAGATTACGAATGTCTACTAATTAAGTGAGTTACTAACAACTCATTTAATTAATATCTAGCTCCAAGAGTAGTACCACCCAACTTTATTGTCATGTTGGACTAGGTCCACCTGCAGGGTTTAACATGGCAATCCTTATGAACTCCTCTTGGGGACATTCTCTGTCACGCCCCGAGAGTAAGGTTGTCCGACAAAAATCGGACAGCACCTCCCCTGTAGCAGTGACAAATGGGACCGGTATACATCACCAACAGATAATACATATGCAAATAAAATCACAACCACGCAGATAATATGCAGCCCACACGGCTGTAAAAACAAACACAGCGGAAAACAAGAATATCAAGTATAAAGTAACAAAAACTCACCGCGGGCCGGCCCGGCTTGACTCCTCGACCAAAACAACCAAATACAAAATAACAAGTCCACAGCCAAATTATTACAATGCTAAATTCAAAGGTTTAACTCACAATAAAAGGAAAACCAAAACCATAAAACCGTCCTCGGAAGTGACGTGGGACCGGCAGTTGGGAACCTCCTCCAAGTGTACTAGTATCGCTATCAGCTACCTGGTGAAATTACCAATGTGGGTGGTGAGTATAAAAAAACTCAGCGGGTAATAGAATAGACAGTGCATGAGTAAAGTAAAGAATAGTACTACAAAAGGATACAGTCTCGGAAAGATAAATAGCAGATACTACTAAGTAAACAAAGTATATTTCCATACCTGAAACCATATCCTAGGCTAACAGTGTAAGGTCTGAGGAAAACATAAACTTCTAGAGTACTACCCATAATCACCCAGATCACATGTAAGGTATACTGTAAAAGAAAACAGTGTCCACGCATACATAGCAAATATATGTGGCATCAGAACAGCATAAGTAGACATATAACAGCAGAAGCAGGTATAATAGAAACGACGTATGCACGGATGGTCACCCCGCCCACCTCTCTGCACCACGACCCCTGTATGGTCGAGAGACCGGATCGATGGCAACTGTACAACACTCCAGCCACCACTACTCTCGAGTGACCGAGCGGACAGTTTGCATAGTAGCTAAATAGCTACATAGCAATAGGGTCCCTACGGCTCACAACTCCAGCCGCCACTACCCATGAGTGATCGAGTGCAGCGCGACAGGACACGCGGCACGCTCCAGCCGCCACTACCCATGAGTGGCCGAGCGTGCGACTTTGGCTAATGACCGTCTCAACCACAAGGGAGCCAAGGTCATCGGCGATGCATGCATGACATGATGCGAATAATGCAACAGTCATCATATATACAAAAATCAGGTATGCTACATGAGTCTGCATGCTCAATACTAAGCATAAATAAACAGTAGTCAAACAGATAAACATGACATATAGTATCTGCTAGTTATCAAGAATAACAACGGGAGACTGTATAGATACGGAAATGAGCATCTCGAAGATTGAGTGGATAAAGTATCAAGCACAAGAAATGAAATGAGTGGAGTCAAGATAAACTCTACTTTATCTGGGCTACTCATACACCAAAAACAACAACTAAAGAAATAAGTAAAAGTACCCGCCTAAAATGTAGGCTGAATCCGACGTCAACCTCGTCACAATACCCGCCTCGATCAAAGTCCTGTGTCAACGTACAAAATTTAACTGAATACATAGAAAACAGAATAACTAGACTAGTGTACAAGGCATGCGAATTTAATCTGAGTTCCAGTCATTATCCAAACGAAATCGCACTAATTTGCACGACCTAAACCAAAACCCTAGTTTATGTCTTCAGATCAAACAATTCCCAACCGAAACTATGTCCATTTGAATTCCCAAATCATGCATTTTTCCCACTACACCAATGCACAAAATATCAGTTCAACTAAACTAGGTATCGGAAAACCTAAACATTACCTCACGGTGAGCTCCCCACTGTTGACTCTCCGCCGGAAGGTGAGATCGCCGGCGCTAGCACACCGATGCTGCCCAATGCTACAGATTCACAGATTCGAGCTCTCACAGGGCCACCAACAACACAATCACACCCAATCAACACATAATCCCAACCGAAACCTAACAACCAGAACTGTAGGTCTACATCCAAAGCTGAAAATGGCTTACCCAATGACTCACAGCCGGAAATCATCTGCTGGGGATGTCCGCCAGTGTTGGATTGCTGCTGGAGAAGCTTGGCCAAGCTCCTCACAATGAACCACTGCCAGAACCGAAACTCAATCAATAAAATCTCGCATTCCAGCACCAAACCACGAATTTCCTTAACTAAAGAACCCAAATCAAGATAACCTATAACTCCACCTACCTTGCTGCCGAATACCTCCACGATCAACGGAGGAAACCCGATCAGATCCGCTCAACTCTAGCCCCGGAGAGACGAGATAGTTTCTTGCGATGCAGATCAACGTCCCACTTCAATCTCTAGTACGACGATTTAAGCTCCGGCGTTCACCGAGGTCAGAACAGCTCACCCGACCGAGGCATTTCGAAGGAGGATGTCACCAACGAAACCTCCGACCAGGCGTGGGGAGGACCGGCGACTCGTCTCGCACCCCGGCACCGGCAATCGATTGCGAGCGTACGTCGGTGCTGAGCCCGTCGGCGAGAATAGAGGACAAGTGAGGAGAGAACGGCGGAGGCAGTAGGCACGAAGAAATAAGGGTAGGCGGCGATTTAGGGCTTAGGACTGTAGCTTATAAGGGGAGGGTTTGGGTTAGGTTAAGTTCTCACAACTCCTTAACTAACCCTCGTTTAATGATAATTTACTTTACCACCTTAAGCTTAACAATTTATCCCCTTAAACATTATCATACGACATCCAAATAAATCCAGAAAAATGTCCAAAAATTCCCAGTAATCATTATAGGTTATTTTATTTTGTCGTATCTCACATTCTCAACCTAGATAACTAGGACACAGATTCCTTCTATAATCAACAACACATACTATAAGTAATATCATTTCCCAACTTATCGGACATATTGATTTATCGAGCTAAACCTCACCCTTTGATAAGTTAAAGAAATAAATATTAAATATACATGCTTGTTATTATATTAGGATTAAGAGCACACACTTCCATAATAACTAAGGTCTAGTTCTTTTACTAAGTCACTACAAAAAGAACTTACCTAAATGATCCTACTCAATACACTTAAAGTGTATCAGTGTAATTTATTAGTCAGGATAAACTAATATTTAATTACACTACGTCTATTCTGATAGTTTGTTCTTTTCCATCTTAGTCGTGAGCAACTATTTATAATTTATAGAGAACCGACAACATGATCTTCTAAGTGTGACTTCGCACTCCATGTTATCTACTATATAAATTAATTGAACAATTACATTTAACAAATAAATGTAAACAATTGACCAATGTGATTCTTTATTTCAAAATAAATATGTACAAAAGCTAAACTTTTAAGAATACACTCCAACAATCTCCCACTTATACTAAAAGTCTAAATTGCCATATCTGTTGCCATACATCTGATTCCCATCCCCTCCACATGCCGATCAAAAGCTTTCGCCGGAAGGGCCTTAGTGAAAGGATCTGCCAGGTTATCTGCTGATGCTATCTTAGCGACGACAACTTCTCCTCGCTTGACGATATCTCGTTTCAGGTGGTACTTGCGCTCTATATGTTTACTTGCCTTATGGGCTCGTGGTTCCTTCGAGTTTGCAACAACTCCACTATTATCACAATAAATTGTGACGATCTTAGGCAAACCAGGAATCACATCTAAGTCCATTAGAAATTTCCTGAGCCATACAGCTTCTTTGGCTTCCTCAGAGGCTGCCACATACTCAGCTTCCATGGTTGAGTCTGAGACGCATTTCTGCTTAACACTCCTCCATGCAATGACTCCACCTCCTAAAGTAAACACATAGCCTGATGTAGACTTACTGTTGTCCCTATCTGATTAGAAGTCCGAATCCGTGTAACCCACAGGGAGTAAATCGTCTGCTTGGTAAACTAGCATATAATCTCTAGTCCGTCTCAGGTACTTTAATATATGCTTTAATGCAGTCCAATGTCCTTGTCTAGGGTTACTTTGATATCTGCTAACCATGCCCACGGCAAAACAGATATTAGGTCTCGTACACAACATTGCATACATAAGACTTCCTACAGCCGAAGCATAAGGAACTGCCTTCATGTCCTCAATCTCCTTTGATGTTTTTGGAGACATCTCTTTAGACAAGGCTACTCCATGCCTAAAAGGTAAGAAACTCTTCTTGGAGTTTTGCATGCTAAAATGAGCAAGGATTGTATCTATATATAAAGCTTGGGATAGACACAACATTCTTTTTTGGCGATCCCTTATAACTTTAATCCCAATGATGTGTGCACATTCTCCTAAGTCCTTCATATCAAATTGTTTGGACAATCATACCCTTACGTCTGATAATACCTTGACATTGTTGCCAATTAACAAAATATCATCTATGTATAGTACAAGAAATACCACCATATTTCCGTTACACTTCTTGAATACACAAGACTCATCCAGACACTGAATAAATCCATATGACTGGATTACTTCATTAAACAGGATGTTCCAAGATCTTGAAGCTTGCTTCTGTCCATAAATGGACTGATTAAGCTAGCACACTAGATGCACTTTGCCCTTTTCAATGAACCCTTCTGGTTGCTTCATATGAATGTTTTTTCAAGACTTCCATTAAGGAAAGCTGTCTTGACATCCATTTGCCAAATCTCATAATCCATATGTGCGGCAATGGATAAAAGTATCCGGATAGACTTAAGCATAGCTGCCGGTGAAAAGGTCTCCTCATAATTGATTCCCTCTTTCTAAGTGTACCTCTTCGCAACAAGCCTTGCTTTGAAGGTTTCTACCTTCCCATCTATCCCTCTTTTCCTTTTATAGATCCACTTGCATCCAATGGCTTTTACACCATCAGGTGGTTCTACAAGCTCCCAGACCTTATTAGAATACATAGATTCTATTTCGGAATTCATTGCCTTTTGCCAAGATACTGCATCTATATCTTGGAGTACTTCATCATATGTCCGGGGATCTTGTTCATGTTTGCCTGGGATCAAATCCGAAGACTCACCCAAAAACATGAATCTCTCGGGCTACCTTACAACCCTCCCACTACGCTGAGGCACCGTCTGTGGTTGTGTATCATGTGTGACACGTGTTGCAGTCTCTTGTGGTACTTCATCTTGTACTGTTGGTACTGAAGTAGACGTGTCCTCTCTAAGTTCTTCTAGAACAATTTTACTACTGGGCTTGTGATCCATTATATAATTTTCTTCTAAAAACTGGGCATTGGTGCTAACAATGACCTTCTAGTCTTTAGGACTATAAAATAAACCTCCTTTCGTTCCTCTGGGATACCCCACAAACATACGAACTTCTGTACGAGATTCAAACTTATCAGCATCTTGTTTTAGGACATGTGCTGGACTACCCCAAATCCGAATATGTCTTAGACTGGGCTTCCACCCATTCCATAATTCTGTGGGAGTAGAAGATACTGATTTAGAAAGTACTAAGTTCAGAATGTGTGCTGCTGTTTCCAGAGCGTATCCCCAAAACGAATTTGGTAATTCTAAATAACTCATCATCGATCTAACCATCTCCATAAGAGTCCTATTCCTTCGTTCTGCCACACAATTCTGTTGGGGTGTACCAGGTGTGGATAATTGGGATTGAATCCCGACCTCTGATAATTAATTCCTAAACTCTCCTAAAAGGTATTCGCCACCACGATCATACCGTAGTGTCTTGATACTTTTACCTAGACGTTTATCCACATCAGCCTTGTACTCTTTGAACTTATCAAAGCACTCAGATTGCGGCGCATTAGGTAAATGTATCCATATCTTGAATAATCGTCTATAAAAGAGACAAAATATTCAAAGCCACCTCTAGCCTGGATAGACATAGGACCACACAAATCAGAATGAACCAATTCTAACGCTTCTTTGGCTCTATACCCCTTGGCCTTAAAAGGTCTCTTGGTCATCTTACCTTCTAAGCAGGATCCACACGTTGGAAAGTTTTCCAACTCTAATGGACCCAAGAGTCTGTCGGCTACAAGCCTTTGAATCCAACTTAAGTTAATATGACCAAGCCTTAGATGCCAAAGATGTGTTTGGTTCATTTCCGAAAGTTCTTTTCTCTTATTAGAGTTAGAAGATGTGTTATTAATTTTCATATTTTGCTTTGTGGGAGAAATTGGATTTAAAGTATATAAATTACCAACCAATGCACCAGAATAGATAATCACTTTATTTCTCTTTATAACCACATTGTTACTAAAGGAAACTGAATATCCATCCAAATACAGTTTAGAAACTGAAATTAAATTCTTTCTAAAACTGGGTACATAAAGACAATTCCTTAAAACCAATTTCCTATTCCTATCAAATGATAAGTAGACGTCTCCCACTGCAACAGCCGCCACCTTAGTAGCATTGCCCATGTAGACAGTTATCTCTCTATCAAATAGTCGCCAGGTTTCCTAGAACCCCTGCAAGGAATTGCAGACATGATCAGTGGCTCCCGCATCTACTCACCAGGTGTTGGTAGATAACACCGCTAAACATGTTTCAACTACTAGAGTATGAGATATACCTTTATTGTTCTGTTTCCTACGAGGACAGTCCACCTTCCAATGTCCAGTCTACTTGCAAATAAAGCACTTGCCCTTCGGCTTCTTTATTCCAGGGTTTTGTCCTACACCTTGAGGTTTATTCACCTTCTTTGCTGAGCCATTTTGTTTCTTCTTCTTCTTGCCTTTCAGCTTAGAAGGAGAACCATTTTCAGCATAGTAAATTTGAGAATGTTGATGAACAACCCTTCGGCTGCCTGAAGTTCTGTCAGAAGTTCCGCTAATGAATACATCCTTTTATTCATATTATAATTCAGGCGAAAATGCTCAAAACTTCTGGCCAGTGTTTGGAGGATGCTATCGACCTCGGTTTCCCCATCAATTTCCCATCCAAGAACTTGTATTTCATTTAAGTAAGCCATCATCTTGAGAATATGATCCCTCACGGGAGTCCCCTCAGTCATGGTGGTTGTCATCAGTTTTCTCATTGCCTCTTGCCTAGCAGCCCGATTCTGATGTCCGAAGAGTTCCTTGAGATTGTTCATTATATCATAGGCTGTTGGTAAGTCCTGATGCTGATGTTGCAATACATTTGACATCGAAGCCAAGATGTAACACCGCGCCATCTCATCAGCTTTTACCCATTTACTATGATGCTGAATCTCCTCTGGGGTAGAATCATTGCTAGGTGTTTCTGGGCATTCCTCTGACAGTACAAACTTATGGCCCTCAGCAGTTAAAACAATGTCCAGGTTTCTTTTCCAATCTATATAGATGGGACCAGTAAGTCTGTTTTCTTTTAGAATAATGGCCAGTGGGTTGAAAGTCATCCTAAGAATCACAAAATAAATTTTGGTCAGAACTCTAAATTTAGAATAATATTGATTCCTCAAACAATACTATTTTAAATTAACCAACACCTTAAAACACCGTGAATTTTGTATGCCACGTTAGTGTGGACGTATACAAATTCAACATTTGTAAAAGGATGGTATATCCCATTAATTTTATTATCTTGTCAACCTAACTTTTTGACAAATAAAATTAATAGTTGGTTTCCTTCGGTCACACAAATAATAGCAGTGACTCCGTTGGGGAGGATACTATTAGACGTGCCTAAGCGTATACCATTACTTGACACTAAGTCCATTAATAAGATTGTGCCCCTTCCTATGGGGAAGATCACACGCTCTTAATTAATTTCCTATAGTCATCCGAAGTGGAAGTTTGGTTTAGTGATCCGCAAACAAACTCATCCAATATGGAGGAAGGCACTCAGAGCTAACGCGTAAGTTTGTTTACATCACTTACAAACCAGTAATGGAGACCGTGGAATTCACTAAAATAAATTCCTCTCCCACTTAGTTTTTTAAAGTGATGCATTTTGATGATGCTAGCCTACTAAACATGTACACTAACATTCACACACAGCACAATACAAAAGCAATAAATAAAAAAACTAATTTTCTACTATTATGGCTTTTATCTATTGTTGTCCTCCGTGTGTCGTCATCCCTAGCTGCTGCCATCTTTGGCCTCCGCCACCGGGTCTAGTTGTAGCATCCATCTTGCTCCTTATTCCGCTGCGCCACTCTGATCCTCAAAAGGTTCCACGCCTTGCAAGATTCGATTAGCGACATAAATAGAATTTTATATTTTTCGATCCTATATTCCTCGAAGGAATGTACATGTAAATTAGATCGAACATAAAATAAAATTTACATCCATCGATCCTATATTCCATAAAAGGAATGTACATGTATCTAGATCAAAAAATAAAATGCTAATAAAACTAAATACAGCTACTGCTGTATTTTATAATACAATCATGCACACATAATAAATGCCCTTGACATGTCCATGGGTCCAATCACACACATAATAACTATAAGCCATAATAGTTGGATCCTACATCCAAAAAGTTAGGACATCCTACTATTAACCTGCCTAAATTATGTATGACATGTGCATAATTAAACTAATACCAAATACACAGAGGAAAAACCCTAGCTCTGATACCAATTGTTGGTTGCTACTCGGAAAACCCAATGGCTCCACTGTACAAAAATTTTGTATGTGATCTGAACCTTTCCTAGCTACCATGTGTTCTTTTAAGTTAAACTTGTATCTCCTGCGGAACTTAACACGTTTGATTCCAAGTTTAACTTATATGTTCTTTTAGATTTAGATTTGGATCTCCTGCGGAACTTAACACGTTTGATCCAAATCACCTAGGTTATAAATTCAATTAAATATTAGTTTCCAAAATTGGCTTCTAGTACTACATGGCGAGGCACTTGTCCTTCTTGGATATGGGAGCAACCACCACCGACTAGACAAAGCCTTTTAAGGAAAGTTAATATTTAATTTCCTTATATAACTCTAGGTTAACCAAAAGGAACAATCAAATCACAAGGAAAAAAGAAAAAGAAGACAACATCGAAATTAAATTCGAAAAACAAGAATCGAATGCCTCTTGTATTTGATATTTATACAAAGAAAAATTAACTAGTATGATGCGAAAATTAAATACTAGTTATACCTCTTCCTTGTATGCTAAAAACCTCGAGATCTTCTGCTGTATCCCTCGCCTCCTCTTAGACGTTGTGTGGGCGACGATCTTCCAAGACGAACACCACCCGGAAAGCTTCTCCTCCTTCTCTAGAATTCGGCCACCACCACCACAAAGGAGCAAAAGAGAGCAAAGGGAAGAGAGGGAGAGGGGCCGGCCACTTGATGATCTCCAACAACACAATATCAATTGTTATATTTTTCAAGGCCTCCCGTTCCTCCCTTTTTATATTAGTTTACTAACGGAAAATTATGGAAAGAGTTTTATAAAAAATTAGACTCATTGCTATTTCCTTATAATTTTTTTTTTCATTTTCTTTCCTTTTAATTAATCAATCCTAGATTGATTTATTAATTCAACAACTATTTGTTGATGTTTAATTATTTGACCGGCCCCTTGCTTGGGCACCAAGCAAGGTGGCCGGCCACTTATTAAAAGGGAAAGAAAGAAAATTTTGTTTATAAAATTTAAAAGAAGAAAACTTCTAATAAAATTTTACAAACTCTTTTTTTTTTCTAATGTGGATATTAAAAGGAAAGTTTTAAAATTTAAAACCAAGTTTTAAAATTTAAAACATCTCTAATAATATTTATTTTTAAAAGAATGTTTTATAAATTTTACAACTCTCTTTTAAAACCTTGTGGCCTAATTTATATTAGGAAAATTTTATAAATTTTTAAAATCTCTCTTTTTACAAATTGTAAATATCTAAGGAAATTTAAAAATTCAAAAACAACCTTCCAAATTTAAATATTGCGGCCGGCCCCCTTGCCCAAGGCAAGGGCCGACCACTTCTAGAGAATATCTGGCCGGCCATTGCTTGGTCACCAAGCAATGAACCGGCCCCTTCTTGGACACCAAGAAAGGCTTTTCTTTGGATGGACTTGAGGCTTTATTGAGGCTACAACAGGGACCTAGAGGAGAAATTGGTTTTGTCCTTCCGATGAGCTTGAGTATCCCGTGCTCGCCCCGAACACACAACTCAAGTTCATCGATAATAACTCATTCCACTAGAGAGTTATTACCGCACTATTGCTCCAATCCCAAATTACATTATGGGCTCCTTCTTATTATGATTGTGTTAGTCTCCCTGTGTTTAAGATTACGAATGTCCACTAATTAAGTGAGTTACTGACAACTCATTTAATTAATATCTAGCTCCAAGAGTAGTACCACCCAACTTTATTGTCATGTTAGACTAGGTCCACCTGCAGGGTTTAACATGGAAATCCTTATGAGCTCCTTTTGGGGGCATTCTCAACCTAGATAACTAGGACACAGATTCCTTCTATAATCAACAACACATACTATAAGTAATATCATTTCCCAACTTATCGGGCATAATGATTTATCGAGCTAAACGTCACACTTTGATAAGTCAAAGAAATAAATATTAAATATACATGCTTGTTATTATATTAGGATTAAGAGCACACACTTTCATAATAACTGAGGTCTAGTTCTTTTACTAAGTCAGTACAAAAAGAACTTACTTAAATGATCCTACTCAATACACTTAAAGTGTATCAATGTAATTTATTAGTCAAGATAAACTAATACTTAATTACACTACGTCTATTCTGATGGTTTGTTCCTTTCCATCTTAGTCGTGAGCAACTGTTTATAATTTATAGGGAACCGACAACATGATCTTCTAAGTGTGACTCCGCACTCCATTTTATCTACTATATAAATTAATTGAACAATTACATTTAACAAATAATTATAAATATTTGACCAATGTGATTCTTTATTTCAAAATAAATGTGTACAAAAGCTAAACTTTTAAGTATACACTCCAACACGTGTGAGGTTCACACGGCCTGCACCATTCCCTTCTCTTCTAATCTCACACGGCCGTGTGAGGTACACGGCCGTGGCTTGCCTCTACCAATGCCCCCTTGCACGCCCATGTAGATCTACACGACCTGTACTGCCTTCACCTCTGGAAACCTGACACGGTAGTGTGGTGCACACGGCCAGCACTCTCTTGCTAACTGGAAACCTCACACGGCGTGTAACACACACGCCTGAGGCTTCTCTGGTCTCTGGAAAACTGACATGGTCGTGTGGTGTACACATCCTAGGCTTCATTGGGCTTCAAAGCTTGGCACGACCGTGTGAGGTTCACACGGCTAGACCATCTCCTTTCTTTGCTGCAGCTACATGGCCTCTCATCTCCACACGGCCTGGGCAAATCCCCATGGCAGGCCCGTGTGGGGTTCAGATATCATGGCTTTCTCCATCGCTTTGCTTGTAGATTTGGCCTCGAACATGCATCCTTCACCACATTCGACTCCTGCGTATAGAAAATGCACAAAAGCATATCTCCGAACAAAGAGAGTAAATATACTAAAAAGGAAAGCTGGAATTATGAAAATGCATAGATCAAGCATGCTCAAAGTATGTGAATGTGCGTCAAAATATGCTAACAAGTGTATACAATCTACGCACATCAGGTTACCCTAAGGCCCCCCTATCATACAATTCTAGAGTTATCTGATTTACTTCCTAATGGTAGATTAAGGTAACTAAGTAGAAGATGTAATCTAAAATGTCTGGTTAAAGAGTTACCCTAAGGCCCCCTTATCATATAATTCTAGATTACATAAGTCATTTCCAAACTTTAATTTAGGAGAAGCCTTCTAAACTCTAATTAGATACTCCTTTATAGTGAATTGGTCTCCTTGCAATAGGATCATTCTAGGGCTCCACGGTATTATTATAATCTAGTGCTTCTCCTCTTACAAGGTGGTTAATCCACCACAATCCACATGTACACACCGTACACACATTTTGTTAAACATGTACAAGGCACAATACAAAAGAACAAGTCATAAAACATGTCATAGCATAATAAAATGTCCAAATATATAGTTATGGTGCATTTCTTTTCTTGTTTTTCATTATGCATTTTCCTTCTTGTCTTTGATTTTGCCATTTTAGTTTTCCTTATAATTTTTTTTAGAATTCATGAGCACTAACATATCAAGTATGCCTTTAAGAGAATTTTTCACACCCATGAGTGTAAGATCAAGATATCCCATTAATGATAATTATGATTCAGATGATGGTCAATTTGAGTACCTCTGTAGAGTGTGGCAGTATGTTTCATTTATCTGCTATTTGTTGCTTGTTCCAAAAAGCTGCCAATACTCTAAAATTTTAGTATTTGTTTCAACCTTAACATCAGGATACATATGAGCAAGTTCCTGATACTTATGGCTATGACTAGAGAGATTATCAAATTCAGAAACTTTAACCCCAACTAATTCTAGAGAAGGGTGAGCAGTCACTATCCCAGTAGCATATCCCTAATCTACCACAATATTATAATTAATTTTGGATGGATTATCAAAATTTAGGGTACACTTGCATACAAAATGTTGAGCATATTTCCCAAGTAAATCATAATCCTTTAGAATTTCAAGATGATTTATCATTAAATGGACCACATCATTCGCAACCAGATGAGCCGACTAATTGGGAAGACTCACCCAATACCCAAATACTCCTGCTCCTAGTCAGATGAAGATCACAACATAAGATTCTGAAGAGCTAATGGTGCAATGGGGGATCCTAGTTCTATTGATATTATAATAAATTTTTGATAATGTTGTTGATCCTTCTATTAATGATATTGATATTAGTGTACTCTTCACCTCTTCTAAAGCTATTAATGTTGTGGATGAAAGTGTAGAGACTTTTTCTATGGAAGCAACATTCCAAAAATCACCTCCTTTGATCACACAACCAATTGATACTATAGAATTTGTAAGAATGAAATTGGTTCATGATATATGTATAGGGACTTTTGTAGTAGCGGTAGAGTCCCAAGAATCACCTTCTTTAGAGGCACCACCACTTGAACCAGAGCTGGAGACACTACAAGATCTAGAAGGAGTCACATCCACTTGTTTAGAGTGTTCAGGTACCTCTCAGTAATGCAAAGTATCACTAGTGATCTTTTAGAAAACTTCATAGAGGTATCCATCATTGATTTTATTGGATGTGATTCATCTTTTGATACATTATCTGTTAAATCTAATATTTTTATAATTTTGTTTTATCTTTATCTTATATGGGAGGTGTGCTTTTTCTTTGGATGTGTAGATTTTCAAAAGGCCTATAATTGGAAGCTCAATCTAAACCATCTTCGACCACCTAAAAGAACTGTTGGATCGAGACACACATGAGGGGGGGGGGGGGCGATAAATCACGTGGTTTAAGAAATTTTGAATTTTTAAATTTTGGAAAACAAAGTGTATGACGGAAAACTAAGTAAGAAAGTTAAGTATAAAAATAAGAAAAAGAATACGCATTCAGTTTTACTTAGTTTGGAGCCTTCGATGACTCCTACTCTAAGACCCAGGTCCTGTAAAGCTATCGATGGGTAATCCACTAAATACCTCTTCCTGAACTGCTGAAAGTGGTGATTGAGTACAGGGGATAGGGACAATGTAATAGTCTACACTTCTATTTTAGTACAGTAGTAAAAATTGCAACACTTAACAAGATGTTACCAATAATTTTGAGGGCGCTCATGTTATTGACGGTCCACCAGAGATGATCAGATGACTCGGAAGGGTAGATTGGTAGTAGATAGACTTCTATGAAGTAATAATAGAAAGCCAGTGTAGTCAGAACTTCAAATGAATGTGTAGAGGATCGTAGAAGTGATGATACTTGAATCTTGGTCTAGGCACCCTTATAAAAGGTATACAAGGCACCTTCCATAGCCTTGAAGGAGCCCCCAACTTGTAAAGTTTAATCCTGAACTTCTTGCTCCTTATCTCCAATGAAGTCTGAAGTTTATCCTATGGAAGATACTTTTTATAGCACCGAAGGTACCTTGGGTACTGTTCACCTGAGGTCTTTTTACTCCTTTTGCACTGTAAAAAGTGTTAATCCAATAACCTGCAAGATAATGTTAGCATAGTAATAATAAGCAGTAGTAATTAGACCTTATCCCCTCGAGACCAGGATCTAGTTAAGGTCTCAATTTAGATTTTTAAAATGGACCTAAATTGGACCGACGTCTACTGTCCCTTTGAATGGGGGCACGCTCTCACTTAGTTACTCTCTTCTAGTGACTTACCTCTACTTACCAGGTGTAGAGTTACCTCCAGAATCACACATCTGAACTTTGAGAATTAAACATCCTAACATACTAAAATTGTATATCCGCTCTTCTCCAATAAGGAATTACACATCTAGACCTACCAGAATCGCACATCCGATGTTCTACAATGATCAATTGCACATCTCGACCTACTAGAATCTCACATCTGATATTTTTTAAAACTTTCAAAGTAAGTTTTTTAAACAATTTCTATGTAAACTTTTTCAACAATTTCTAAGTAAAAATTCCTAAGAATTCAAAAGATTTTCAAAAAATCTTTTAACCAAGAATTTAGAAAGATTTACAAAGTATGTTAACCAAGAAATTAGAAATAATTTCAAAATACATTAAACTAAAGTTTTCAACTTAGAAATATTTTCAAAATATTTTAAACAAGAATATTCTAAGTTATTTTCAGTAAAAAAAATTTAAGTAAAGATTTCGAAAATAATTTTTAAAATAGTTTTCAAACATAGTTTTTAAATTCAAAAATAGAATTTTAGGAAATTTCAAAATTTATTTTTGAAATTATTCTTAAAATATCATCCCCTGAACCTAATATTATTTATGAAAAAATTTATCTAAAAATTATCCTTGAATGTTTAACCATTTGTTACTAACTGACTATCAAAAGATAGCAGTGTTAACTTAGTTAGTCAAGTCAAGTAAATATGTTCAGTTAGTATTTGACTAAGATGAATTACTTAACCTGATCATTGTCATGTTGGTATTTTACTCCCAGACTTGTGTTGATGCACTGATATAAGAATCTTATGTTCAGGCAATTAGCCTATGTATCTCACGCTGTTCTGAGTTTTAGAATACATAATCAAGGTAGACCTAGTATGTATATGAGATGCTCGATACCTAGAACTATAGGAACATGTGTTTCTAAGGATTTGATCTAGTCTAAGCCCAAAATTGATTTTAAAATTCTTAGAAAATGGGAGTTTTTAGAAAAATATAAGTAAAGAGTTTTGAAGGCGCTGGAATTCCGTTCTATTTCAATTTCCCCTGTACAAAAATTATACAAGTATAGAACTCTTTCTAGCAACCCACATATTCGATCAGACATGTGTTTGATCAATCGAGCAAGTACTTGATAGATCAAAGCACACCTTGATTGAAGTACAAGATCGCTGGCCTCTTGTGTTGGTATTCAGGATCGATACAAAGAAAACTAAACTAATTACATTGCGGAATCAAAGAACTAGTTGTATCTTTTTTTTGTAGCCAAAGACCTTTTGATCTTCTGTTGTATTCCTCACCTCTTCTTGGATGTTGCGTGGGCGACGAACTACCAAGACAACAAACACCCTTCCCCTCTTTTGTTTCCAAACCGCTGGCCACCAAGAGAGGCTCTAGGATAGGGCGTCTTCTCCTCTTCTTCCTCCTTTCCAAGCCACCACCCACCAAGGATTCTAAGCAAGAGGCGCCGACCCTAGCAATGAGGAGGCACTGGTCCTAGCAAGGAGGAGGCGCAGACCCTAGCAAGGATGAGAAGAGGATTGTGGGGAAATTAGGTTTTAGGGGGCGCCACCTACTCCCTTTTATAACCTTTGATGCCGACCCTAGGAAGGTGAGATTAACCAAAAACAAAATGTGGATGGGTGGATGAGAGACTTTATATAGAGGCTACAATAGGGACCTAGAGGAGGAATTGATTTGGGCCTCCTGATGGGCTTGGGCTTATTGTGTTCGGCCTGAACACTCAACTCAAGTTCATCAATAATAAATCATACCACTAAAATGGTTATTATTGAACTACCGCACCAATCCCATTTTACAATTTGGGCTCCTTCTTATCATGAGTGCGTTAATCTCCCTGTGTTTAAGATATTGTATGTCCGTTAATTAAATGAGTTACTGACAACTCAATTAATTAACATCTGATTCCAAGAGTAATACCACTTAACTTTATTATCATACCGGAGTAAGTCCACCTGCAGGATTTACATGATAATCCTTATGAGCTCCTCAAGGAGACATCACCAGCCTAAATAATTAGTGTAACTCCCGCCCTCCACTCCTGCCTAGTGAGGACGGGGTTACTTTCTTCTACTTTACATAGCGTACGTACAAATAGTTTTCTTTTTCATTTTTCTAATCAAAACAGCGAAAGTAATTGTTCATTTAAAACATAACTAATCATACCAATATGCTCAGCATGTTATAAACTTAAGGAATCATAATCATCCATTCCTAACATAAGTGTAAAATAGTCATGCAAGTCATCAACATAAAATAAACATAAGCAGGTCATTTATTTTCTTTAGCCAAGCCACCACCACACACATCTTTTGCCCCTCCTGCTGCTCCTTTAGTTTATCCATCCTTTACCTTTATTTGTGGTACAAGGAAAGTAAGCTATGAGCACACAAGGCTCAGTAAGATCCTTTCCTACTCACAAAAACCGTACATATCATATAAGAGTAATCATATCACATATCATAGCATGAATGAAACTCATATCATGGCATAAATGGAAATCATATCATGGCATAAATAAAAGTCATATCATAGCATAAAGTGAGCATCATATCTTGGCATGAACTTATCATATCATAGCATAAAATAAACATCATATCATGACATAAACTTATCATGGCATAAATGACATTCATATCATAATGTAGAGTAAGCATCATCACATATCATGTCATATCGTAAAAATAAGCATCATGACATATCATATCATAGTATAAAGAACATCCTATCATAGCATGTGAGAAAGCATCATATCATATCATTTCATATCATAAACATATATGCAAGATGCCCTTTAAATCATGGATAATGTCATGTGCAAGATGCTTTTCAAAACATGCTTCATTTCATGTGCAAAATGTCTTAAAAACAATATCATATAGTACTTAAAAATAATCTCAACATGAGGGGGCCCGGCTTAGTACCACATACATACATAAATGCGCGCATCCTAAGTAGACCCAAGGTAGCTAGTCTTGAACCTACTAGGAAACTAGGCCCGTAGCTCGACCTAGGGGCACGTAAGGAGCCCACTCTTTACTAGACCCGTTTCTTAGTCCATCGACCTAGGGGCGCATAAGGAGCCCACCCTTTTGGTACAAGCCATACAAAGTAAAATATTATGTCATATACATATCATATTCATGTCATTCATAGCATATCATATTCATGTCATTCATAGCATATCATGGACATGTCATTCATAGCATATCATATTCATGTCATTCATAGCATATCATGTACATGTCATTCATAGCATATCATATTCATGTCATTCATAGCGTACATGTTATTCATAGCATATCATATTCATGTCATTCATAGCATATCATGTACATGTCATTCATAACTTTTCATAACATAGAGAGTGCTCTTAGTCCCACTTGATAGGGAAGCAACTCTTAGGCCTTTCACTTAGCTTGTCATAAAGAGTGCTCTTAGTCCCAACAATAGGGAAGCATCTCTTAGGCCTTTTCTTTTCATTTCATAAAGCATACATACTTGAGCATTTTACATATCATAGGAGACATTTTCATGCATGATTCATAAGCATACATAAATGAGCATTTAACATATCATGGAAAACATAAGCATGCATGGAACATAAGTTAGCATCTCCTAATTCATATCATGGCAAGGTGAAGCACATAGAGAGTCATAATTGGGTCTCAACATCAACCTACTAAGGGTGGCCGAAACATGCAAGGGTCCACCTAGGTTGCAAGCAATCATAATAGCATATAACCCTAAATCAATTTCATAACATTTATCCTAAGGAACATCATAAGCATATTAAATTTTGGTTCTAAGCTTCCTAGGTCTAAACTTCACAATGTGGCCGAAACATACAAGGCCTAGATCTAGGTTACAAATAGCATATAAACATGTGAACCCTAAACAATTTTCATAACATTTATTCTAAGCAACAACATGAGCATATTGAGTTTAGGTTACAAGCTTCCTAGGTCTACAAACTATAAGTGGCCGAATGTTATAAGGTGTTGAGCTAGGTTCTCAACCAAATACAAGCATGAGCATATCATGTTAATTTTATAACATATCATAGGGAAAAACATGAGCATGTTAGAGTTGAGTTTAAGCTTGTCTAAGCCTTAAATTCTAACTTGGCCGAAAGTTTTCAAGGTGGAAACCTAGTTCTAAACAATGTGAAATCTTAAGTACATCAAGTTATCTTCATACCATATCATGAGGAAGATCATAAGCAAGTTAGATTTGAGTTTGAGCCTCATTAGAGTTTTTA
This sequence comes from Zingiber officinale, assembly GCF_018446385.1. Lineage (NCBI taxonomy): Eukaryota > Viridiplantae > Streptophyta > Magnoliopsida > Zingiberales > Zingiberaceae > Zingiber > Zingiber officinale. Next base: position 49,880,411 of record NC_055992.1, on the reverse strand, counting down.
ATCCTTTCATGGCTGAAACCCTAAGGTAAGGTTCACCTAGTTCCAAACAACATACAAACATGCAACATCAAGGAAACATTCATAACATATAATGAGGAAGGTCATAAGCATGTTAGTTTGAGTTTTAAGCTTCTCTAGGGTTCTTATTCCTTCCATGGCCGAAACTCTCAAGGTAAGGTTTACCTAGTTCCAAACAACATACAAACATGAAACCTCAAGAAACATTCATAACATATCATGAGAAAGATCATAAGCATGTTAGTTTGAGTTTTAAGCTTCTCTAGGGTTCTTATTCCTTTCATGGCCGAAACTCTTAAGGTAAGGTTTACCTAGTTCCAAACAACATACAAGCATGAAACCTCAAGAAACATTCATAACATATCATGAGAAAGATCATAAGCATATTAGTTTTGAGGTTGAGCTTTCCTAGGGTTTTTAATCTCTTCATGGCCGAACCCTAAGGTGAGGATTCACCTAGTTCTAAGCAACAAACAATCATGAAATATCAAGGAAATATTCATATCATATCATGAGAGAAACCCTAAGCATGTTGGTTTTGGTTTTAAGCTTTCATAAGTCTTACAACTCATCATGGCTGAAAGTTTCAAGGGAAACCCTAGGTTTTTAAGCCATCTAAACTTGAAGAAAACCACATAACCACTTATACCACAGGTGAGGGGATGCTTACATCCTCTTGCTTGGTCTTTTCTTAAGATAAAGATACCCTTGAGAAGAAGAAGAAGAGAGCTCCTCCTTCTAGTATTTCCTTTGCTTCTCTTGCTTTTAAGAAGTAGGTCTTGAGGCTTTCTTCTTGAGGTTTAGTTTTCCTTAGGAAGAAAACTAATATTGGATTTCGGAAATTTGGGAGAGGGGAGGCTCTAGGTTCGGCAATGGTGAGGAAAGGAAGAAGAAAATAAAATCCCTTTCCCTTTTTCTCTCTTATGCTAAGTGGGAGGAAGAAGCAAAGATAAGTTTTGCTTTCCCTTCCTTATTAACTCATATATTATTTTCTTAATGATGAAGAATGCCCCCATTCATTCCCTTAATTCCTCTCCTCTCATTCCCTCATGTATCTCCACGAAAATGGAAGAGAAGGAGGAAAGAAAAGACAACTTGTCTTTTGCTAGCTTTCTTCTTAATCATGAGAAGGAGGAAGAAAACTACTTGATGTTTTCATGCTTCCTTCTCTTAATCATACTTCTATCTTTATCTATAATTTCCATTCTCTATTCAACAATAATTTATGATGGCCTAGTGGTCAATCCATAATCCTTAGCTTAAAAAGGTTCAAGGTTCAATCCTTGACCAATTCCTTTTCTTATATATATTTTTGGTTCTATCTTATCTTTTTATTCTAAGGGAAAATCTTTACATAATTAGCTTAAGAAATTCGTGGGTTTTACAATTAGGACACAGATTCCTTCTATAATCAACAACACACCATATAAACAGTACTATCTTCCAACTCATCGGGCCTATTGATTTAACGAATAAATCTCACCCATTGATAAGTTAAAGAAATAAATACTAAGTATATGTGCTTGTTATTGTTGGTTGCTACTAGAAAAACTCAATGGCTCCACTGTACAAAAATTTTGTACGTGATCTGAACCTTTCCTAGCTACCATGTGTTCTTTTAAGTTAAACTTGTATCTCCTGCGGAACTTAACACGTTTGATTCCAAGTTTAACTTATATGTTCTTTTAGATTTAGATTTGGATCTCCTGCGGAACTTAACACGTTTGATCCAAATCACCTAAGTTATAAATTCAATTAAATATTAGTTTGCAAAAATTGGCTTCCAGTACTGCATGTCGAGGCACTTGGCCTTCTTGGATATGGGAGCAACCACCATCGACTAGACAAAGCCTTTTAAGGAAAGTTAATATTTAATTTCCTTATATAACTCTAGGTTAACAAAAAGGAACAATCAAATCACAAGGAAAAAAGAAAAAGAACACAACATCAAAATTAAATTCGAAAAACAAGAATCGAATGCCTCTTGTATTTGGTATTTATACAAAGAAAAATTAACTAGTATGATGCGGAAATTAAATACTAGTTATACCATTTCCTTGTATGCTAAAAACCTCGAGATCTTCTGTCGTATCCCTCGCCTCCTCTTAGACGTTGTGTGGGTGACGATCCTTCAAGACAAACACCACCCGGAAAGCTTCTCCTCCTTCTCTAGAATTCGGCCACCACCACCACAAAGGAGCAAAAGAGAGCAAAGGGAAGAGAGAGAGAGGGGCCGGCCACTTGACGATCTCCAACAACACAATATCAATTGTTATGTTTTTCAAGGCCTCCCTTTCCCCCCTTTTTATATTAGTTTCCCAACGAAAAATTATGGAAAGAGTTTTATAAAAAATTAGACTCATTCCTATTTCCTTTTAATTTTTTATTTTTCTTTCCTTTTAATTAATCAATCCTAGATTGATTTAGTAATTAAACAACTATTTGTTGATGTTTAATTATTTGACCGGCCCCTTGCTTGGGCACCAAGCAAGGTGGCCGACCACTTATTAAAAGGAAAAGAAAGAATTTTTTTTTATAAAATTTAAAAGAAGAAAACTTCTAATAAAATTTTACAAACTCTCTCTTTTTTTTTTAATGTGGATATTAAAAGGAAAGTTTTAAAATTTAAAATCAAGTTTTAAAATTTAAAACATCTTTAATAATATTTCTTTTTAAAAGGAAGTTTTATAAATTTTACAACTCTATTTTAAAACCTTGTGGCCTAATTTAAATTAGGAAAATTTTATAAATTTTTAAAATCTCTCTTTTTACAAATTGTAAATATATGAGGAAATTTAAAAATTCAAAAACAACCTTCCTAATTTAAATATTGCGGCGGCCCCCTTGCCCAAGAAAAGGGCCGGCCACTTCTAGAGAATATGTGGCAGGTCATTGCTTGGTCACCAAGCAATGAACCGGCCCCTTCTTGGACACCAAGATAGGCTTTTCTTTGGATGGGCTTGAGGCTTTACTGAGACTACAACAGGGACCTAGAGGAGAAATTGGTTTTGGCCTTCCGATGAGCTTGAGTATCCCGTACTCGCCCCGAACACACAACTCAAGTTCATCGATAATAACTCATTCCATTAGAGAGTTATTACCGCACTACCGCATCAATCCCAAATTACATTATGGCCTCCTTCTTATCATGAGTGTGTTAGTCTCCCTGTGTTTAAGATTACGAATGGTCACTAATTAAGTGAGTTATTGACAACTCCTTTAATTTATATCTAGCTCCAAGATTAGTACCACCCAACTTTATTGTCATGTTGGACTAGGTCCTCCTGCAGGGTTTAACATGGCAATCCTTATGAGCTCCTCTTGGGGACAATCTCAACCTAGATAACTAGGACACAGATTCCTTCTATAATCAACAACACATACTATAAGTAATATCATTTCTCAACTTATCTGGCATATTGATTTATCGAGCTAAACCTCACCCTTTGATAAGTCAAAGAAATAAATATTAAATATACATGCTTGTTATTATATTAGGATTAAGAGCACACACTTCCATAATAACTAAGGTCTAGTTCTTTTACTAAGTCAGTACAAAAAGAACTTACCTAAATGATCCTACTCAATACACTTAAAGTGTATCTGTGTAGTTTATTAGTCAAGATAAACTAATACTTAATTACACTACGTCTATTCTGATGGTTTGTTCCTTTCCATCTTAGTCGTGAGCAATTGTTTATAATTTATAGAGAACCGACAACATGATCTTCTAAGTGTGACTCCGCACTCCATGTTATCTACTATATAAATTAATTGAACAATTACATTTAACAAATAAATGTAAACATTTGACCAATGTGATTCTTTATTTCAAAATAAATGTGTACAAAAGCTAAACTTTTAAGTATACACTCCAACAATCTCCCACTTATACTAAAAGTCTAAGTTGTCATATCTGTTGCCATACATCTGATTCCCATCCCCTCCACATGCCGATCAAAAGCTTTCGCCGGAAGGGCCTTAGTGAAAGGATCTGCCAGGTTATCTGCTGATGCTATCTTGGCGACGACAACTTCTCCTCGCTTGACGATGTCTTGTATCAGGTGGTACTTGCGCTCTATATGTTTACTTGCCTTTTGGGATCGTGGTTCCTTCGAGTTTGCAACTACTCCACTATTATTACAATAAATTGTGACGATCTTAGGCAAACCAGGAATCACATCTAAGTCCATTAGAAATTTCCTGAGCCATACAGCTTCTTTGGCTGCCTCAGAGGCTGCCACATACTCAGCTTCCATGGATGAGTCAGAGACGCATTTCTGCTTAACACTCCTCCTTGAAATGGCTCCACCTCCTAAAGTAAACACATAGCCTGATGTAGACTTACTGTTGTCCCTATCTGATTGGAAGTCCGAATCCGTGTAACCCACAGGGAGTAAATCGTCTACTTGGTAAACTAGCATATAATCTCTAGTCCTTCTCAAGTACTTTAATATATGCTTTACTGCATTCCAATGTCCTTGTCTAGGGTTACTTTGATATCTGCTAACCATGCCCACGGCAAAACAGATATCAGGTCTCATACACAACATTGCATACATAAGACTTCCTACAGCCGAAGCATAAGGAACTGCCTTCATGTCCTCAATCTCCTTTGATGTTTTTGGAGACATCTCTTTAGATAAGGCTACTCCATGCCTAAAAGGTAAGAAACCTTTCTTGGAGTTTTGCATGCTAAAACGAGCAAGGATTGTATCTATATATAAAGCTTGGGATAGGCACAACATTCTTTTCTTGCGATCCCTTATAACTTTGATCCCAAGGATGTGTGCACATTCTCCTAAGTCCTTCATATCAAATTGTTTGGACAACCATACCCTTACGTCTGATAATACCTTGACATTGTTGTCAATTAACAAAATATCATCTACGTATATTACAAGAAATACCACCATGTTTCCGTTACAGTTCTTGTATACACAAGACTCATCCGGACACTAAATAAATCCATATGACTGGATTACTTCATTAATGTAACACCCACTAAGCTTTTAAGATAAATAAGAGAATGATGAATTTTGCCTTAGAAAAATAATAAGAAGTGAGTTGAAGCAAAAAAAAAAGAAATAAAATGAAATAAAAAGAAGAGGAGGTCAAGGATTGAACCTTGAACCTCTTATATTATAATTTATAGAATTAATTAGTAGAAACCAATTGGGATAGAGAGAAGATATTGATAGCAAGGAAAGGGAATGCATGATAAAGATAGGAGTAAAGATCTAAGAAGAGAAAGCAAGAAAAGAGCAAGAGAAAGGCAATTTGCCTTCCTCCCTTTCTCTCTCTTTTCCCTCTCTTGCCGTGACATTAAATGGAGAATGAAGGGGATTCATTCCCCCTTGTTCTCATCATAAATGATGAGAATAAATTAGAAAATAAAATAAATAAAAGAAAATAGAAAATGGGTTAAAGGAGAAGGAAAGCAAAAACCAATTTTGCTACCTCTTCCCCCTTAATATAAAAAAAAATGATGTAAAGGGAAAATTCTATTTTTCTCTCATTTTCCCTCATCCTCCCTCTCCCTCACCGAACCCTCAGTCCCCTCTCCTCCATCTTCGGCCCAAGCCAAGGTTTTCTCCTAAGAAAGCCTAAGATACAAGGAGGACTTAGCAAGGAATCAAGGGAAGGGAACTAGAAGAAGAGGCTACTTCTTCCATCACCACACCTTAGATCCACAAGCGAAAAGGAAGTAAGCTTCCCCTCACCTGTGGTACAAGGCGTTTTATGTGTTTTTTGGATTTTATGAGGATTAGAAAACCTAGAATAGAATTTAAGAAAAATTCGGCCAAAGAAGAGTTTTCAAATCTAGGAAGGTTTAAACAAGTCCTCATTTCATGATATTTTTCTATGCTATGTAGGAAGGTTTTCCTTCATGTTTTTATACCTATATGATGCTTGGTCAGAGGAGTACTTAACCCTAGAATTTTGGCCAAAAATATTTTAAAGAGGTTAGGGAAATCATTGTTTAACCAAACTAGTACAAGATTCCCTCCATGAAATTACTAAGGGTCTTTTGTTGGTTTTTCTTGCTTAAAAGTTACTTGGAACCAAAAGAAATCCACTCATATGTTTCGGCCAAGAAAAGAGCTTAGGGCTAGGAAGACCTTTAAATTTAAGTAAACATGTTTATATGATATAATATAGAGTTCTCTTAAAGAATTGCATGTTGAATATTGCTAGAAATTCATGAACTCTTCATTAAGATTTTCGGCCATGATAAGATGGATAGCTTAGAAAAGCTTAAACAAAATTTTAACATGCACAAGACCTCTGTGATATTAAGATATGAAAGTTGTTTAATGCTCTCATGCTTAATTAAGGTATAGAGAATTTAGTTACATGATATATGACATGTAAGATCACAAGGGTCCTAGCTTGTTTATGAACCAAATTTGTATATGATGTTCTTAGTAATTTTTGCCATGAAACTTACTTAGGTTTTCCATGCTTTAGGCCACTTAAAACCTAGTTTAGAGATTGGTAGGTTTCGGCCATGAGGAAAAATAAAAGAAAAAGGAAAGAAACCTAGGAAGCCTAAGACACAATTCACATGTATGTTTATTATGCTTGTCTTTATACATGCTATGAAACTTGTATGACTTCCTATGCTTTTAGGTTATTTGAAGCAAAGTTAAACACTGATGAGTCTCGGCCAAGTAGGGTTTAAATGACCTAGAGGCCTTAGAATTGAAACCAATTGTGTTAAAAATGCTTCTTATGGAAATATTATAATATGTTGATTGAGTCACATGCTTGTATAATTTTTCCATGACCTAAATGGACCATTGTATGTTTCGGCCATGAAGGGATAGATGCCCTAGAAACCCTAGAACAAAAATTAAATATGCTCATGTCACTCTACATGAAATATGATAAGTAGAAAGCCAAAGTTCTCATGCTATATGTTGTTTAATGACCTAAAATGAGGCTAGGGTAAGTTTCGGCCATACCCATTGTATGATGCCTTATTATGAATTTATACATGATGTTAGTTCAAGTTCACATGCTTGTATGCTTGCTTTTAGCCCTAATGAATACTTGTTAAATTTCGGCCATGACATATGTTAAGGGCTTGAAAACTTAGGAACTAGCTAAAATATGCTTACTATGTTACTTGGAAAAAAAATGCTATAAATATGGTTTAAGGTTTCCATGCTTTCATGACATTTGGGACCTTGTTTCACACCTGATAGGATTTGGCCACATGAAGTTTAGGGACTTGGAGAACTTAGAAACCAAGTTAATCATGCTTATAATGCTTCCTATGAAATTGATGTGATGATAATTTAGGTTCCACATGCTTGGAGGTTGTTTTTACCTAAATTGAGATCTAAGGGGGGGTTTGGCCATGATAAGAACCCAAGGGATTAGGAAGCTTAGAACCCAAGCTAACTATGTTACCATGTTTCTTATGATAGTATAATCATATGATACACCCTTATGCTTAAACACGTATGCTTGTGATTTATACTTTCCATGATATGCTATGTGCTTAAAATATGCATGCTTTCATGATATTCTATGTCGATAGAAATATGCATGCTTTGATGATATGCTATGTGCTTAAAATATGCATGCTTTCATGATATGCTAGGTGGATAGAAATATGCATGCTTGGATGATATGCTATGTGCTTAAAATATCCATGCTTTCATGATATGCTATGTGGATAGAAATATGCATGCTTTGATGATATGCTATGTGCCTAAAATATGCATGCTCTCATGATATGCTATGTGGTGAAAATATTCATGCTTTTATGACATGATGTATGCCTAAGTGATGCATACTTTTTATGACATGATGTATGCCTAAGTGATGCATACTTTTTATGACATGATGTATGCCTAAGTGATGCATGCTTTTTATGACATGATGTATGCCTAAGTGATGCATACTATTTATGATATGATGTATGCCTAAGTGATGCATACTTTTATGACATAACGTATGCCTAAGTGATGCATACTTCTATGATATGCTATGTGACTAAATGATGCATTTTTATACATGCTACTTTACTTTGTAAGGCTTGTATCAAGGGTGGGCTCCTAATCATCCCCTAGGCCTTTGGCTGTGTGATCCAGGCTAGTAAAAACAAAGGGATGTGCTCCTTAGTACGCCCCTAGGTCTATGGCTGTGTGATCCGGACCTAGTTCCTAGTATGATTCAAGACTTGCTACCTTGGATATACTTAGGAAGCGCGCATATCTACGTGATTTATCTATGTGTGATACAAGCCGGGGCCCTGATTATGTTGATATTATGTTCAAGTATATATGTAAGAAGAAATGATTTTAAAGATCATGAGACATACACATATTTTTTCGGATACATGTTTTCAAAATCATATTGCATATACCTTATGATCATGTTGTGATGATGCTACGATTTATGATATGCCATGATTAGATACGATTATGTTATGTTTCATGCTATGCTTTAAGAGCTTGATATGCCATGCCACCTTATGATGATACTATGATATGCCATGATTAGATATGATTATGTTATGTTTCATGCTATGCTTTAAGAGATGATATGCCATGACTAGTTATGATTTTGTTATGTTGAATGATATGCTTAAAGAGTATGATATGTTATGCCATGACTAGTTGAGATCATGTTATGTTGAGACATTCTTTGATCATGTGATGATTTTTGGTTTTAGTGAGTAGGAAAGGAACTTACTGAGCCATGAGTGCTCATAGCTTACTTTCCTTGTACCACAGATAAAGGAAAAAGCTGGATGAGCTAAAGGAGCAGCAGGAGAGGCAAGGAGATGTGTGTGGCAGTAGCTAGGCAACCAAATAAGAACCTGCTTTAAAAACTTTTAAAGAACTATGCTTTGGTATCATGAATTGTAGTACCGTATGTGTGACTTGATGTTATGTTTCTACTAATTTTGATATCATGTTATTGATGCCATGATAGTGTAGTTCAGATTTGATGAAAAGAAAAACAAAAGAAAAGTTTTTATTAAACTAAGAAAATTATTTTAAGTCTTCCGCTGTTTTAAAAAGAAAAATTTGTACATGGAGTATCGTAGCCCCGTCCCTTAGGGTTAGCAGGGAGGGCGGGCGTTACAATTAAACCGGATGTTCCAAGTTCTTGAAGCTTGCTTCAGTCCATAAATGGACCGATAAGCTTGCACACTAGATGCTCTTTGCCTTTTTCAATGAACCCTTCTGGTTGCTTCATATGGATGCTTTCGTCAAGACATTCATTAAGGAAAGCTGTCTTTACATCCATTTGCCAAATCTCATAATCCATATGAGCGGCAATGGATAAGAGTATCCGGATAGCATAGCTACCGGCGAAAAGGTCTCCTCATAATCGATTCCCTCTTTCTGAGTGTACCCCTTCGCAACAAGCCTTGCTTTGAAGGTTTCTACCTTCCCATCTGTCCCTCTTTTCCTTTTATAGATCCACTTGCATCCAATGGCTTTTACACCATCAGGTGGTTCTACAAGCTCCTATACCTTATTAGAATACATAGATTCTATTTCGGAATTCATTACCTTTTGCCAAGATACTGCATCTATATCTTGGAGTGCTTGATCATATGTCCGGGGATCTGGTTCATGTTTACCTGGTATCAAGTCCGAAGACTCACCCAAAAACATGAATCTCTCGGGCTGCCTTACAACCCTCCCACTACGACGAGGCACCGTCTGTGGTTGCAGTATCTTGTGGTACTTCATCTTGTACTGTTGGTACTGAAGTAGACGTGTCCTCTCTAAGTTCTTCTAGAACAATTTTACTATTGGGCTTGTGATCCATTATATAGTATTCTTCTAAAAACTGGGCATTGGTGCTAACAATGACCTTCTGGTCTTTAGGACTATAAAATAAACCTCCTTTCGTTCCTCTGGGATACCCGACAAACATATGAACTTCTGTACGAGATTCTAACTTATCAGCATCTTGTTTCAGCACATGTGCTGGACTACCCCAAATCTGAATATGTCTTAGACTGGGCTTCCGCCCATTCCATAATTCTGTGGGAGTAGAAGATACTGATTTAGAAGGTACTAAGTTCAGAATGTGTGCTGCTGTTTCCAGAGCGTATCCCCAAAACGAATTTGATAATTCAGAATAACTCATCATCGATCTAACCATCTCCATAAGAGTCATATTCCTTCATTCTGCCACGCCATTCTGTTGGGGTGTACCAGGTGCGGATAATTGGGATTGAATCCCGGCCTCTGATAAGTAATTCCTAAACTCTCCTAAGAGGTATTCGCCACCACGATCAGACCGTAGTGTCTTGATACTTTTACCTAGACGTTTCTCCACATCAGCCTTGTACTCTTTGAACTTATCAAAGCACTCAGACTTGCGACGCATTAGGTAAATGTATCCATATCTTGAATAATCGTCTATATAAGAGATAAAATATTCAAATCCACCTCTAGCCTGGATAGACATAGGACCACACAAATCAGAATGAACCAATTCTAACGCTTCTTTGGCTCTATACCCCATGGCCTTAAAAGGTCTCTTGGTCATCTTACCTTCCAAGCAGGATTCACACGTTGGAAAGTTTTCCAACTCTAATGGACCCAAGAGTCCATCGGCTACAAGCCTTTGAATCCTACTTAAGTTCATATGACCAAGCCTTAGATGCCAAAGATGTGTTTGGTTCATATCCGAAGGTTCTTTTCTCTTATTAGATTTAGAAGATGTGTTATTAATTTCCATATTTTGCTTTGTGAGAGAAATTTGATTTAAAGTATATAAATTGCCAACCAATGCACCAGAACAGATAATCTCTTTATTTCTCATTATAATCACATTGTTACTAAAGGAAACTGAATATCCAACCAAATACAGTTTAGAAACTGAAATTAAATTCTTTCTAAAACTGGGTATATAAAGACAATTCCTTAAAACCAATTTCCTATTCCTATCAAATGATAAGTAGATGTCTCCCACTGCAATAGCCGCCACCTTAGTAGCATTGCCCATGTAGACAGTTATCTCTCTATCAAATAGTCGTCGAGTTTCTTGGAACCCCTGCAAAGAATTGCAGGCATGATCAGTGGCTCCCGTATCTACACACCAGGTGCTGGTAGATAACACCGCTAAACATGTTTCAACTACTAGAGTATGAGATATACCTTTATTGTTCTGTTTCCTACGCGGACAGTCCGCCTTCCAATGTCTAGTCTGCTTGCAAATAAAGCACTTGCCCTTCGGCTTCTTTATTCCATCTTTTTGTCCTGCACCTTGAGGTTTATTCACCTTCTTTATTGAGCCATTTTGTTTCTTCTTCTTCTTGCCTTTCGGCTTAGAAGTAGAACCATTTTCAGCATAGTGAATTTGAGAATGTTGACGAAACAATCCTTCGGCTGCCTGAAGTTTTTGTCAGAAGTTCCGCCAATGAATACATCCTTTTATTCATATTATAGTTCAGGCGAAAATGCTCAAATCTTCTGGGCAGCGTTTGGAGGATGATATCGACCTGGGTTTCCCCATCAATTTCCCCTCCAAGAACTTGTATTTCGTTTAAGTAAGCCATCATCTTGAGAATATGATCCCTCACGGGAGTCCCCTCAGTCATGGTGGATGTCATTAGTTTTCTCATTGCCTCTTGCCTAGCAGCCCGATTCTAATGTCCGAAGAGTTCCATGAGATTGTTCATTACATCATAGGCTGTTGATAAGTCCTGATGTTGTTGTTGTAATACATTTGACATTGAAGCCAAGTTGTAACACCGCCTTATCTAATTAGCTTTTACCCATTTACTATGATGCTGAATCTCCTCTAGGGTAGAATCATTGCTGGGTGTTTCTGGGCATTCCTCTGACAGTACAAACTTATAGCCCTCAGCAGTTAAAACAATGTCCATGTTTCTTTTCCAATCTATATAGTTGGGACCAGTAAGTCTGTTTTCTTTTAGAATAATGGCCAGTGGGTTGAAAGTCATCCTGAGAATCACAAAATAAATTTTGGTCAGAACTCTAAATTTAGAATAATATTGATTCCTCAAACAATACTATTTTAAATTAACCAACACCTTAAAACACCATGAATTTTGTATGCCACGATAGTGTGGATGTATACAAATTCAACATTTGTAAAAGGAGGGTATATCCCATTAATTTTATTATCTTGTCAACCTAACTTTTCGACAAATAAAATTAATAGTTGGTTTCCTTCGATCACACAAATAATAGCAGTGACTCCGATGGGGAGGATACTATTAGATGTGCCTAAGTGTATACCATTACTTGACACTAAGTCCATTAATAAGATTGTGCCCCTTCCGATGGGGAAGATCACACGCTCTTAATTAATTTCCTATAGTCATCCGAAATGGAAATTTGATCTTGTGATCTGCAAACAAACTCATCCGATATGGAGGAAGACACTCAGAGCCAACTCGCAAGTTTGTTTGCATCACTTACAAACCAGTAATGGAGACCGTGGAATTCACTAAAATAAATTCCTCTCCCACTTAGTTATTTAAAGTGAGGAATTTTGATGATGCTAGCCTACTAAACATGTACACTAACATTCACACACAGCACAATACAAAAGCAATAAATAGAAAAACTAATTTTCAACGATTATGGTTTTTATCTATTGTTTTCCTCCGTGTGTCGTCATCCCTAGCTGCTGCCATCTTTAGCCACCGCCATTGGGTCTAGTTGTCGCATCCATCTTGCTCCGTGTTCCGCTGCGCCACTCTGATCCTCAAAAGGTTGCACGCCTTGCAAGATTCGATCTGCGACATAAATAGAATTTTACATTTTTCGATCCTATATTCTTCGAAGGAATGTACATGTAAACTAGATCGAATAGAAAATAAAATTTACATCCATCGATCATATATTCCATAAAAGGAATGTACATGTATCTAGATCAAAAAATTAAAATCCTAATAAAACTAAATACAGCTCCTGCTGTATTTTATAATATAATCATGCACACATAATAAATTCCCTTGACATGTCTAAGGGTCCAATCACACACATAAAAACTATAAGCCATAATAGTTGGATCATCTTCCACAAAGTTAGCGCATCCTACTATTAACCTGCCTAAATTATGTATGACATGTGCAAAATTAGACTAATACCAAATACACAGAGGCAAAACCCTAGCTCTGATACCAATTGTTGGTTGCTACTCGGAAAACCCAATGGCTCCACTGTACAAAAATTTTGTACGTGATCTGAACCTTTTCTAGCTACCATGTGTTCTTTTAAGTTAAACTTGTATCTCCTGCGGAACTTAACACGTTTGATTCCAAGTTTAACTTATATGTTCTTTTAGATTTAGATTTGGATCTCCTGTGGAACTTAACACGTTTGATCCAAATCACCTAGGTTATAAATTTAATTAAATATTAGTTTGTAAAATTGGCTTCCAGTACTGCTTGGCGAGGCACTTGGCCTTCTTGGATATGGGAGCAACCACCACCGACGAGACAAAGCCTTTTAAGGAAAGTTAATATTTAATTTCCATATATTACTCTAGGTTAACCAAAAGGAACAATCAAATCACAAGGAAAAAAGAAAAAGAACACAACATCGAAATTAAATTCAAAAAACAAGAATTGAATGCCTTTTGTATTTGTTATTTATACAAAGAAAAATTAACTAGTATGATGTAGAAATTAAATACTAGTTATACCTCTTCCTTGTATGCTAAGAACCTCGAGATCTTCTGTCGTATCCCTCGCCTTCTCTTAGACGTCGTGTGTGCGACGATCCTCCAAGACAAACACCACCCGGAAAGCTTCTCCTCCTCTAGAATTCGGCCACCACCACCACAAAGGAGCAAAAGAGAGCAAAGGGAAGAGAGAGAGAGGGTCCGACCACTTGATGATCTCCAGTAACACAATATCAATTGTTATGTTTTTCAAAGCCTCCCCTTCCCCCCTTTTTATATTAGTTTCCTAACGAAAAATTATGGAAAAAGTTTTATAAAAAATTAGACTCATTCCTATTTCCTTTTAATTTTTTCTTTTTCTTTCCTTTTAATTAATCAATCCTAGATTGATTTATTAATTAAACAACTATTTGTTGATGTTTAATTATTTGACCGGCCCCTTGCTTGGGCACCAAGAAAGGTGGCCGGCCACTTATTAAAAGGAAAAGAAAGAAATTTTTTTTATAAAATTTAAAAGAAGAAAACTTCTAATAAAATTTTACAAACTTTTTTTTTAATGTGGATATTTAAAGGAATGTTTTAAAATTTAAAACATCTCTAATAATATTTCTTTTTAAAAGAAAGTTTTATAAATTTTACAACTCTCTTTTAAAACCTTGTGGCCTAATTTAAATTAGGAAAATTTTATAAATTTTTAAAATATCTCTTTTTACAAATTGTAAATATCTGAGGAAATTTTAAAATTCAAAAACAACCTTCCTAATTTAAATATTGCGGCCGGCCCCCTTGCCCAAGGCAAGGGCCGGCCACTTCTAGAGAATATGTGGCCGGCCATTGCTTGGTCACCAAGCAATGAACCGACCCCTTCTTGGAAACCAAGATAGACTTTTCTTTGGATGGACTTGAGGCTACAACAGGGACCTAGAGGAGAAATTGGTTTTGGCCTTCCGATGAGCTTGAGTATCCCGTGCTCGCCCCGAACACACAACTCAAGTTCATCGATAATAACTCATTCCACTAGAGAGTTATTACCGCACTACCGCACCAATCCCAAATTACATTATGGACTCCTTCTTATCATGAGTGTGTTAGTCTCCCTGTGTTTAAGATTACGAATGTCTACTAATTAAGTGAGTTACTGACAACTCCTTTAATTAATATCTAGCTCCAAAAGTAGTACCACCCAACTTTATTGTCATGTTGGACAAGGTCCACCTGCAGGATTTAACATGACAATCCTTATGAGCTCCTCTTGGGGACAATCTCAACTTAGATAACTAGGACACAGATTCCTTCTATAATCAACAACACATACTATAAGTAATATCATTTCCCGACTTATCGGGCATTTTGATTTATCGAGCTAAACCTCACCCTTTTATAAGTAAAAGAAATAAATATTAATTATACATGCTTGTTATTATATTAGGATTAAGAGCACACACTTCCATAATAACTAAGGTCTAGTTCTTTTACTAAGTCAGTACAAAAAGAAATTACCTAAATGATCCTACTCAATACACTTAAAGTGTATCAGTGTAATTTATTAGTCAAGATAAACTAATACTTAATTACACTACGTCTATTCTGATGGTTTGTTCCTTTCCATTTTAGTCGTGAGCAACTGCTTATAATTTATAGAGAACCGACAACATGATCTTCTAAGTGTGATTCCGCACTCCATGTTATCTACTATATAAATTAATTGAACAATTACATTTAACAAATAAATGTAAACATTTGACCAATGTGATTCTTTATTTCAAAATAAATGTGTACAAAAGATAAACTTGTAAGTATACATTCCAACAGTTATTATATAGGGATTTAGAGGGCGTACATCCATTATAACAGAGGTTTTATTAATTTATGTAGTCAGTACAAATCAAACAATCTCAAACAGTCCTACTCAATACACACATAGTCTACTAGTGTAATTTTATAGTCAAGATAGACTAATACCAAATTACACTACAATTGTTCCAATGGTTTGTCCCAATCCATCTTTGTTGTCTGCTACTATTTATAATTTATAAGGAACCGATAACATGATCTTCTATGTGGCACCACCCACCATGTTATCTACAATATAAATTAAATGGACAACTGCATTGACATATATATATGTATATATAAAATGCAAATATTTGACCAAGGTGATTCTCATTTCAAAATATTTCAAAACAGATGTTCATACAAAAGCTAGGCTTATAGTATACATCTCAACAATCTCCCACTTATACTAAAAGACTATGCTGCCATAAATGCTGACATAAATACTGCCATACATCTGATTCTCATCCCCTCAACATGTCTATCAAAAGCTCTCACCGGAAGGACCTTAGTGAAAGGATCTACCAGGTTATTTACTAATGTAATCTTGGTGACAACAACCTCTCCTCATTTTACGATGTCTCGCATCAGGTGGTACTTGCGCTCAATGTGATTACTTGCCTTATGAGCTCATGGTTCCTTCGAGTTTGCTACTGCACCACTGTTATCACAATAAATTGTGATAACTTTGGGTTAACCAGGAATCACATCTAAGTCCATCAAGAAGTTTCAAAGCCATACAACTTCTTTGGCTGGCTCAGAAGTTGCCACATACTCAGCTTCCATGGTGGAATCTGAAATGCATTTTTGCTTAACACTCCTCCATGCTATGACTCCACCTCCCAAAGTAAACACATACCCCAAGGTCGATTTACTACTGTCCCTATCTGATTAGAAGTATGAATCCGTGTAACCCACAAGGAGTAAACATCTGCCTAGTAAACCAGCATATAATCTCTAGTCCTTTTCAGGTACTTTAATATATGCTTTACGGTAGTCCAATGTCCCAGTCCTGGGTTACTTTGATATCTGCTAACCATGCCCACGACAAAATAGATATACGGTCTCGTGCATAGCATCGCATACATTAGGCTTCCTACAGTCGAAGCATAAGGAACTGCCTTTATCTCCTCTATCTCCTTTGGTGTCTTAAGATACGTCTCTTTAGATAAAGGTACTCCATGCTGAAAAGGTAGAAAACCTTTCTTGGAGTTTTGCATGCTAAAATGGGCTAGGATAATATCGATGTATGAAGCTTGGGGTAAGCACAACAACCTTTTCTTGCGAATCCTTATTACTTTGATCTGAAGAATATGTCCACATTCTCCCAAGTCCTTCATATCATACTGCTTGGACATCCATACCCTTACGTCTGACAACACTTTGACATTGTTTCCAATGAGCAAAATATCATCTACGTATAGTACAAGAAATACTATCACATTTCCGTCACTTTTCTTGTATACACAAGACTCATCCGGACACTGAATGAATCCATGATACCGGATCACTTCATCAAATCAGATGTTGCAAGATCTCAAAGCTTGCTTCAGTCCATAAATGGACTGATTGAGCTTACATACAAGATGCTCTTTGCCCTACGCAATGAATCCCTCTGGTTGCTTCATATAGATGTTTTCTTCAAGACTTCCATTAAGAAAAGATGTCTTGACATCCATTTGCCAAACCTCATAATCAATATGAGCAGCAATAGATAAAAAAATCCGAATAGACTTAAGCATGACTACCGGTGAAAAAGTTTCCTCATAATCGATTCTCTCTTTCTGAGTATACCCTTTCACAACAAGCCTCGCTTTTAAGGTTTCCACCTTCCCGTATGTTCCTCTTTTCCTTTTGTAGACCCATTTACATCTAATGGCTTTTACACCATTTGGTGGTTCTATAACCTTCCAGACCTGATTAGAATGCATAGATTCTATTTTAGAGTTCATCGTACTTTGCCAAGATGCTGCATCTTTATCTTGGAGTAATTCATCATATGTCCAGGGATCAAGTTCATGTTCACCAGGGATCAAGTCTGAAGACTCTCCCAAAAACATGAATCTTTCAGGTTGTCTATCAACCCTCCCACTACGATGAGGCAGTACCTGTAATTTTGCATCATTTTTGACACGTGTTGAAGTTACTTATGGTATCTCATCTTGTACCATTGGTACTAAAGTAGAAGTGTCCTCTCTTGTTTCCTCAAGAATAATTTTACTCATGGGCTTGTGGTTTTTACATAGTCCTCTTCTAAAAATCGGGCATTGGTGCTAACAATGACCTTATGATCTTTAGAACTATAAAACAAACCACCTTTCATTGTTCTAGGATATCCCATAAGCAAGCGAACTTCTGTACGTGATTCCAACTTATCAACGTCTCCCTTCAGCACATGTACTGGACTACCCCAAATCCGAATATGTTTCAAACTAGGCTTACGCCCATTCTATAATTTTGTGGGAGTAGAGGATACTGACTTAGAAGGTAACAAGTTCAGAATGTACGCTGCCGTTTCCAAAGCATATCCCCAAAATGAATTTGGTAATTCTGAATAAATCATCATTGATCTAACCATTTCCATAAGATCATATTCCTTCGTTCCGTCACACGATTTTGTTGGGGTTTACCAGGTGCAGACAATTGGGATTGAATCCCGACCGTGAAAAGTAACTCCTAAACTCTCCTAAGAGGTACTCTCCACCACAATCAGGCCGTAGTGTCTTGATACTTTTACCATGACGTTTCTCCACACAAGCCTTGTACTGTTTGAACTTATCAAAGCACTCAGACTTGCGGCGCATCAAGTAAATGTACCCATATCTCGAATAGTCATCCATAAAAGAGACAAAATATTCAAAACCACATCTTGCCTGGATAATCATAAGCCCACACAAATCAGAATGAACTAATTCCAACATTTTTTTGGCTCTATACCCCTTTCCCTTAAAAAGATCTCTTGGTCATTTTTCCTTCCAAGCAAGACTCGTAGGTCGGAAAGTTTTCCACTACCAATGAACTCAAAGGTCCATCGGCTATTAACCTTTGAATCCTACTCAAGTTAATATGACCCAACCTTAGATGCCAAAGATATGTTTGGTTCATTTTCGAAGGTTGCTTTCTCTTATTAGAATTAGAAGATGTATTATTAATTTTCATTTGTTGCATCGTGGGACTTATTGGATTAAGAGTATACAAATTGCCAACCAACGCACCAAAATAGATAACCACCATATTTTTCTTGACAACAACTTTATCATCAAAAGAAATAGAATATCCATGCATAAATAATTTAGAAACTGAAATCAAGTTTTTTCTAAAACATGGTACGTAAAGATAATTTTTCAAAATCAAAGTTATATTCCTATCAAAAGATAAATAAACATCTCCCACTGTAACAGCAGCCACTCTCGTAGCATTGCCCATGTAGATGGTGATCTCCCCTTCATGTAGTCATCTGATTTCCTAGAACTCCTGTAATGAATTGCAGACATGATCAGTGGTTTCCGTATCTACACACCAAGTACCGGTAGATAACACCGCTAAACATGTTTCAACAACTAATGAATAAGATATACCTTTACTGTTCTCCTTTCTACAAGGACAGTCCACCTTCTAATGTCTAGACTGCATACATGTGAAGCACTTACCTTTCGGCATCTTCACACCTGCTTGCGGCCCAGTTCCTTGAGGTCGAATCACTTTCTTTACCGAACCAACTTGATTCTTTTTCTTCTTTCCGCCTTTCAGCATAGAGGCAGAAATGTTTTCAGCAATGTGAACATGAGAACTTTGAAAAAATAGCCCTTCTACCACTTGGAGCTCTGTCAGAAGTTCCTCCAACGAATAAACTGTAACACCCCTAGAAAGCCTAGATAAAGTAAGGGCAATGAGAGTACGAATGTAATGAAAAGAATGTGTAGATAGTCTACGTTGAATGTTACGATGGGAAGGATTTTGATGATTAAAAACTTTATGAAAGAAAATAAAGTTGAGAATATAAAGTTCTATACATGATTTATAATGCAAGGAATTAATGTAAACAAAAGAGATATGAGATATTATATATGCATGTATGAAGTATTTATGCATAATGCATATACATGAATTATTTTGTACAAAAATATGTTAGGAGAAGGATTTGATCCTTGGTTCTCTTGTGGATGCATGCATGTGTTAACCAAGTGTGATAGGAGTGAATATTGTAAAAGGAGAGATGGGAATTATAATTAAAGGAAAGAAAGGAGAGAAATTAAGAGAAAGAAAAGAGAGAAACTCAAGAAGCATTTCTCTAGCATATTCTTTCTCATTAAGAGGAGAAGTAAATGAGGAGGATGAATCAAGTCAAGTTTTCCTCCCCTCATTTTAGTATAAATAGGCATGGAGGGGTGACTTCAACTTCATCCTCAACTCATTCTCCTCCTCTCCTCCATTGGTGCCGAGAACTCACTCTCTCCCTCTTTTCTTCTTCTTGTTGCCGAGCAACACAAGAGGAAGAAACCTCTTCTTCCTCCCTCTTTTCTTTCTTGTTGTTGCCGAGCAACACAAGAGGAAGAAGTCTCTTCTTCCTCCCCCTCTCCACCAAAAGACCTAGCTTCCTCCATTGGTGCTGAGCAAAGCAAGCAAGGAAGAAAGGTCCACAAGCAAGTTCTCAACTCTAGGAAACTTAAGCAAAGAAGGTAAGCTTCCCCTCACCTGCGGTACAAGGCTTTCATGTGATTTTCGGATTCTTTTTCTATGCCTTGAAAGAAAGTTTTCCCCTATGTTTGTATACATATATGATGCATGATCAGAGGTGTATGTAACCCTAGAATTTCAATCAAAAATATTGTAAATAGGTTAGGAAAATTATTGTCTAACCAAACTAGTGCAAGTTTCCCTCTATGAAATGCTAAAGACCTTCCTATGGTTTTCTTGCTTGGAAGTTGATTGGAACCAAAAGAACCCCACTCTCATGTTTCGGCCAAGAAAGAATTTAGGGTTAGGAGGACCTTGAATTTAAAATAACTATGCTTATATGACATGATATAAAGTTCTTAAGAGTTGTATACTTGTATGTTGAAAGAAACTCATGAACCTTACTCTTAATATTTCGGCCATGGTAAGGTGATAGTTTAGAGAAGCTTAAACAAAATTCTAATATGCTTAATGACCTCTGTGATATTATGTTATGAAAGATGATTAATGCTCTCATGTTTAATTGGAATGTAGAAAATTAGTTACATGATTTATGACATGTAAGATCACAAGAGTCCTAGCTTGTTTATGATCCAACCTTGTGTATGATGTTCTTAGTAAATCTTGCTATGAAATTTACTTAGGTTTCCCATGCTTTAGGCCACTTAAAGGAAGTTTATATTCTATGAATTTCGGCCAAGTAAGGTTTAAAGGACCTAGAGGCCTTGGAAATGAAACCTAAGGGGTTAAAAGTACTTCTTATGAAAACTTGATAATGTGTGAATGTGATACATGTTTGTATGACCTAAATGAATCATTATGTGTTCGGCCATGAAGGGATAGATGCCCTAGAAACCCTAGAACAAAAATTAAATATGTCTATGCCATGCTGTATGAAAATGATATGATAATAAGTTGGAATGCATGATTGCTTTAGTTACGAAATGATATGCATAATGAAGTTATATTATGAAATATGTCATGATGTGTTATAGCATAGAAAATGCTATACATAATGAAAAGAAATGAAGTTATGTTATGATATGTGATAGCATAGAAAATGCTATACATAATGAAAAGAAATGAAGTTATGTTATGATATGTGATAGCATAGAAAATGCTATACATAATGAAAAGAAATGAAAAATGCATGAAAGATTGTTAAGGACATGATATGATAGTTATGCATGATAAGTTATTTTATGGTTTGTACCAAGGGTGGGCGTTACAGGTGGTATCAGAGCGAAGTTTTGCCAGGTCACTACACACACATCAAGCTCCTTCATGGTCGCTCCAAGTAACTACAGTTAAGTATGTGGTACAAACCGGGATCCCAAATGATGATGATATTAATTTCAAGTACTTATAAGTATAAACGCATTGCCTACATTCATATGTGCTTGAATTATATGATGATATGATATAATGTCATGTGATATTATGATATGAATATGATGCCCTTGTATGTCTCATACTTGTGATTTATTTGTTTTATGATATGATATTCATGCTTCTATGAAATGATATGTGAATAAGAAATATGCATGATATGTTTGAATAGAATGATATGTTATGTTATGATTAGTTGAGACGATGATATGTTGATCCATTCTTGATATACGATGATTCTCGGTTTTAGTGAGTAGGAAAGGAACTTACTGAGCCATGAGTACTCATAGCTTACTTTCCTTGTACCGCAGATAAAAGAGAAAGCTGGATGTACAACAGAGCAGATAGTGATGTGTGTGGTGGTGGCTCGGCAAGAACGATTCGGACAAATTAATATTTTTAGTTATAAGTTCAATATATGCACATTTGAACAAATCAGAATATGTGATATTATGCTTAATAAATTAAAATTCTTTAAAGTTTTTATTCTTCCGCTGTTATAACTAAAGCATGTACGTAAGTAGTATAAGAACGTAGCGCCACCTTTGGTTGGGTAAGAAGGGCCAGGTGGCGCTACGTTCTTATACTACTTACGTACATGCTTTAGTTATAACAGCGAAATAATAAAAACTTTAAAGAATTTTAATTTATTAAGCATAATATCACATATTCTGATTTGTTCAAATGTGCATATATTGAACTTATAACTAAAAATATTAATTTGTCCGAATCGTTCTTGCCGAGCCACCACCACACGCATCACTATCTGCTCCTCCTGCTGCTCCGTTGTACATCCATCTTTCTCTTTTATCTGCGGTACAAGGAAAGTAAGCTATGAGTACTCATGGCTCAGTAAGTTCCTTTCCTACTCACTAAAACCGAGAATCATCATATATCAAGAATGGATCAACATATCATCGTCTCAACTAATCATAACATAACATATCATTCTATTCAAACATATCATGCATATTTCTTATTCACATATCATTTCATAGAAGCATGAATATCATATCATAAAACAAATAAATCACAAGCATGAGACATACAAGGGCATCATATTCATATTCATATCATAATATCACATGACATTATATCATCTCATCATATAATTCAAGCACATATGAATGTAGGCAATGCATCGTGAATTTGAAAACTTATACTTAATAGTACTTGAAATTAATATCATCATCATTTGGGATCCCGGTTTGTACCACATACTTAATGCGTAGGTCCAAGGTAGCAAGTCTTGAGCCCTACCATGCATACATACTAGGCCCGAGTCTTACTCCATCGACCTAGGGCACTCAAAGGCCCATTACTGATGAGGCCCGAGTCTTACTCCATCGACCCCGGGGTGTTTACGGAGCCCACCCTTGGTACAAACCATAAAAATAACTTATCATGCATAACTATCATATCATGTCCTTAACAATCTTTCATGCATTTATTCTTTTTCATTTCTTTTCATTATGTATAGCATTTTCTATGCTATCACATACCATAACATAACTTCATTTCTTTTCATTATGTATAGCATTTTCTATGCTATCACATATCATAACATAACTTCATTTCTTTTCATTATGTATAGCATTTTCTATGCTATAACACATCATGGCTTATTTCATAATATAACTTCATTATGCATATCATTTCGTAACTAAAGCAATCATGCATTCCAACTTATTATCATATCATTTTCATACAGCATGGCATAGACATATTTAATTTTTGTTCTAGGGTTTCTAGGGCATCTATCCCTTCATGGCCGAACACATAATGATTCATTTAGGTCATACAAACATGTATCACATTCACACATTATCAAGTTTTCATAAGAAGTACTTTTAACCCCTTAGGTTTCATTTCCAAGGCCTCTAGGTCCTTTAAACCTTACTTGGCCGAAATTCATAGAATATAAACTTCCTTTAAGTGGCCTAAAGCATGGGAAACCTAAGTAAATTTTATAGCAAGATTTACTAAGAACATCATACACAAGGTTGGATCATAAACAAGCTAGGACTCTTGTGATCTTACATGTCATAAATCATGTAACTAATTTTCTACATTCCAATTAAACATGAGAGCATTAATCATCTTTCATAACATAATATCACAGAGGTCATTGAGCATATTAGAATTTTGTTTAAGCTTCTCTAAACTATCACCTTACCATGGCTGAAATATTAAGAGTAAGGTTCATGAGTTTCTTTCAACATACAAGTATACAACTCTTAAGAACTTTATATCATGTCATATAAGCATAGTTATTTTAAATTCAAGGTCCTCCTAACCCTAAATTCTTTCTTGGCCGAAACATGAGAGTGGGGTTCTTTTGGTTCCAATCAACTTCCAAGCAAGAAAACCATAGGAAGGTCCTTAGCATTTCATAGAGGGAAACTTGCACTAGTTTGGTTAGACAATAATTTTCCTAACCTATTTACAATATTTTTGATTGAAATTCTAGGGTTACATACACCTCTGATCATGCATCATATATGTATACAAACATAGGGGAAAACTTTCTTTCAAGGCATAGAAAAAGAATCCGAAAATCACATGAAAGCCTTGTACCGCAGGTGAGGGGAAGCTTACCTTCTTTGCTTAAGTTTCCTAGAGTTGAGAACTTGCTTGTGGACCTTTCTTCCTTGCTTGCTTTGCTTGGCACCAATGGAGGAAGAAGTGGCTAGGTCTTTTGGTGGAGAGGAGGAGGAAGAAGAGACTTCTTCCTCTTGTGTTGCTCGGCAACAACAAGAAAGAAAAGAGGGAGAGAGAGAGGAGGAGGAGAGGTTTCTTCCTCTCGGCAACAAGAAGAAAGAGGGAGAGAGAGTTCTCGGCACCAATGGAGGAGAGGAGGAGAGTGAGTTGAGGATGAAGCCCCCCCCCTCCATGCCTATTTATACTAAAGTGAGGGGAGGAAAACTTGACTTGATTCATCCTCCTCATTTACTTCTCCTCTTAATGAGAAAGAATATGCTAGAGAAATGCTTCTTGAGTTTCTCTCTTTTCTTTCTCTTAATTTCTCTCCTTTCTTTCCTTTAATTATAATTCCCATCTCTCCTTTTACAATATTCACTCCTATCACACTTGGTTAACACATGCATGCATCCACAAGAGAACCAAGGATCAAATCCTTCTCCTAACATATTTTTGTACAAAATAATTGATGTATATGCATTATGCATAAATATTTCATACATGAATATATAATATCTCATATCTCTTTTGTTTACATTAATTCCTTGCATTATAAATCATGTATAGAACTTTATATTCTCAACTTTATTTTCTTTCATAAAGTTTTTAATCATCTAAATCCTTCCCATCGTAACATTCAACGTAGACTATCTACACATTCTTTTCATTACATTCGTACTCTCATTGCCCTTACTTTATCTAGGCTTTCTAGGGGTGTTACATAAACCCTTTTATTCATGTTGTAGTTCAGGCAGAACTGCTCAAAACTCTTGGGCAGCGTTTGGAGAATGATATCGACCTGGGGTTCCCCATTGATTTCAGCTTAAAGGACTTCCATCTCATTCAAATGAGCCATTATCTTGAGGATATGATCCCTCACGGGTGTCCCCTCAGTCATGGTGGTCATCATTAAGTTTCTCATGGCCTCCTGCCTGGTAGCCCGATTCTGGTGTCCGAAGAGTTCCTTGAGATTGAGTATCATGTCATAGGAAGTGGGTATGGCCTGATGCTGATGTTGCGACACATTTGACATAGAAGCCAAAATGTAACATCACTCTATCTGTAATACCCACTAAGCTTGTAAGATAAATATATGAATTTGGGATTTTTCCTTAGAAAAATAATAGGAAGTGAGTTGAAGCAAAAAGAAATAAAATGAAATAAAAAGAAGAGGAGGTCAAGGATTGAACCATGAACCTCTTATATTATATTTCATAGAATTAATTAATAGAAACCAATTGGGATAGAGAGAAGATGTTGATAACAAAGGAGGGAAACTCATGATAAAGGTAAGAGTAAAAGCTAGCCAAAAGAAGACAAGAAAAGAGCAAGAGAAAGGCAACTTGCTTTCCTCCCTTTCTCTCCTTCTTCCTCTTTGTTCTTGCCAAAAATTTAAAGAGGGAATTAAGAGGATTCAATCCCCCTTATTTCATCATGAATGGTAAGAATAAATGAATAAATAAAATAAATAGGAAATAGAAAAAAAGGCTAAGGGAGAAGGAAAGCAAAAATCAATTTTGCTACCTCTTCCCCCTTAACATAAAAGGGAGCAAGAAAAGAGAAGTTTATTTTTCTCTCATTTTCTCTCATTCTTCCTCTCCCTCACCAAAACCATCAGTCCCCTCTCCTCCATCTTTGGCCCCAAAGCCAAGGTTTTTCCCCTAAGAAGCCTAAGATACAAGGAGGACTTAGCAAGGGAATCAAGGGAAAGGAACTAGAAGGAGAGGCTACTTCTTTCATCACCATACCTTAGATCCACAAGCGAAAAGGATGTAAGCTTCCCCTCACCTGTGGTACAAGGCTTTTTATGTGATTTTCGGATTTTATAAGGATTAGAAAACCTAGGAAAGAATTTAAGAAAAATTCGGCCAAAGAAAGGGTTTTCAAATCTAGGAAGGTTTAAACAAGTCCTTATTTCATGATATTTTTTCTATGCTATGTAGGAAGGATTTTCTTCATGTTTTTATACCTAAATGATGCTTGATCAGAGGAGTACCTAACCCTAGAATTTCGGCCAAAAATATTTTAAAGTGGTTAGGGAAAATATTGTGTAACCACACTAGTGCAAGATTCTCTCCATGAACTATTAAGGATCTTTTATTGGTTTTCTTGCTTAAAAGTTACTTGGAACCAAAAGAAATCCATTTATATGTTTCGGCCAAGAAAAGGGCTTAGGGTTAGGAAGACCTTTAAATTTAAGTAACCATGTTTGTATGATAGAATATAGAGTTTTCTTAAAGAATTGCATGTTGAACATTGCTAGAAATTCATGAACTCTTATTTTAGATTTTCGGCCATGATAAGATGGATAGCTTAGAAAAGCTTAAACAAAATTCTAATATGCTCAAGACCTCTTTGATATTATGATATGAAGGTTTTTTAATGTTCTTATGTTTAAATTGAGTATAGGAAAATTAGTTACATGATATATGACATGTAAGATCATAAGGGTCCTAGCTTGTTTATGAACCAACTTTGTATATGATGTCCTTAGTAATTTTTGCCATGAAACATACTTAGGATTTCCATGCTTTAGGCCACTTAAAACCTAGTTTAAAGATTGGTAGGTTTCGGCCATGAGGAAAAATAAAAGAAAAAGGGAAAGAAACCTAGGAAGCCTAAGACACAATTCGCATGTATGTTTATTATGCTTGTCTTTATACATGCTATGAAACTTGTATGATTTCTTATGCTTTTAGGCTATTTGAAGCAAGTTTATATAATTTTGAGTTTCGGCCAAGTAGGGTTTAAAAGACCTAGAGGCCTTAGAAATGGAACCAAATGTGTTAAAAGTGCTTCTTATGAAAATAGGATAATGTGTTGATTGTGTCACATGCTTGTATAATTTTTCCATGACCTAAATGGACCCTTGTATGTTTCGGCCATGAAGGAATAGATGCCCTAGAAACCCTAGAACAAGAATTAAATATGCTTATGTCACTTTACATGGAATATGAAAAGTAGAAAGACAAAGTTCCCATGCTATATGTTGTTTAATGACCTAATTGAGGCTAGGGTAAGTTTCGGCCATACATGTTGTATAATGTCTTGTTATGAATTTATACATGATGTTAGTTCAAGTTCACATGCTTGTATGTTTGTTTTTAGCCCTAATGAACACTTGTTAAAAGTTTGACTATGACATATGTTAAGGGCTTGAAGGACTTAGGAACTAGCTCAATATGCTTACAATGTTACTTGAAAAAAATGCTATAAATAGGGTTTAAGGTTTCCATGCTTTCATGACAATTGGGACCTTGTTTATATACTGATAGGGTTCGGCCACATGAGTTTAAGGACTTGGAGAACTTAGAAACCAAGTAAATAATACTTATAATGCTTCCTATGAAATTCATATAATGATAATTTAGGTTTCACATGCTTGGAGGTTGTTTTTACCTAAATTGAGACCTAAGGGGGTTCGGCCATGATAGGAACCCAAGGGTTTAGGAAGCTTAGAACCCAAGTTAACTATGTTACCGTGTTTCTTATGATAGTATAATCACATGATACACCCTTATGCTTAATCATGTATGCTTGTGATTTATACCTTTTTATGATATGATATGTGGATAGAGATATGCATGTTTTAATGATATGCTATGTGAGTAGAAATATGCATGCTTTAATGATATGCTATGTGCTTGGAATATGCTTGTTTTTATGATATGCTATGTGGATAGAAATATGCATGCTTTCTCAAGACATGTTGTATGCCTAAGTGATGCATACTTTTTATGATATGATGTATGCCTAAGTGATGCATACTTTCTCAAGACATGATGTATGCCTAAGTGATGCATACTTTTTGATGATATGATGTATGCCTAAGTGATGAATACTTTCTCAAGACATGATGTATGCCTAAGTGATGCATACTTTTTATGATATGATGTATGCCTAAGTGATGCATACTTTTATGACATAATGTATGCCTAAGTGATGCATACTTTTATGCTATGCTATGTGACTAAATGATGCATTTTTATACATGCTACTTTACTTTGTAAGGCTTGTACCAAGGGTGGACTCCTAATCAGTCTATAGGCCTTGCTTTGTGATCTAGGCTAATAAGGGATGGGCTCCTTAGTACGCCCTAAGCCTTGCTTTGTGATCTAGGCTAATAAGGGATGGGCTCCTTAGTACGTCCTTAGGCCTTGCTTTGTGATCTAGGCTGATAAGGGATGGACTCTCTAATATGCCCCTAGGCCATGCTTTGTGATCTTGACCTAGTTCCTAGTATGATTCAAGACTTGCTACCTTGGATATACTTAGGACGCGCGCATTTATGTTATGTATGTATGGTACAAGCCGGGGCCCTGAATATGTTGATATTATGTTCAAGTATATATGTAAGAAGAAATGGTTTTAAAAGATCATGAGACATACACATGTTTTTTTGGATACATGTTTTCAAAATCATATTGCATATACTTTATGATCATGTTGTGATAATGCTATGATTTATGATATGCCATGATTAGATATGACTATGATATGTTTCATGCCATGCTTTAAGAGATGAGATGCCATGATTAGATATGAATTATGTTATATTTCATGTTATGCTTTAAGAGATGATATGCCATGACTAATTATGATTTTGTTATGTTGCATGATATGCTTAAAGAGTATGATATGTTATGCCATGACTAGTTGAGATCATGTTATGTTGATATATTCTTTGATTACGTAATGATTTATGGTTTTAGTGAGTTGGAAAGGAACTTACTGAGCCATGAGTGCTCATAGCTTACTTTCCTTGTACCACAGATAAAGGAAAAAGCTGGATGAGCTAAAGGAGCAGCAGGAGAGGCAAAGAGATGTGTGTGGCGGTGGCTAGGCAACCAAATAAGAACCTGCTTTAAGAACTTTTAATAATTACACTTTGGTTTCATAAATTGTAGTACTACATGGTTGACTTGATGTTATGTTTCTATTTAACTTGTTATCATGTTATGGAAACCATATTAGTGTAGTTCGGTTTTTTTTATTAAACCAAGAAAAATGATTTTTAAGTCTTCCGCTGTAATATGTACGTTGAGTATCGTAGCCCCGTCCCTTAGGGTTAGCAGGGAGGGCGGGCGTTACACTATCTCATCTGCCTTGACCCATTTCCTATGTCTCTATATCTCCTCTTCACTAGAATCCTTATCAGACACGCTAGGACATACATCAAGAAGTACGAACTTGTATTCTTCAGCAGTTAAGACAATGCCCAAATTCCATTTCCAATCAATATAATTTGGAGAAGTAAGTTTGTTTTCTTTTAAAATAATAGCAAGAGGATTGAAAGCCATTTTGAAATCCTGAGAATCACAAAATAAAATATTTGGTCAAAACTTTAGAATTTAAAATAATATTGATTCCTCAAACAATATAATTTAAATTCACCAACACCTCAAAACACCATGGATTTCGTATGTCATAATAGTGTGGACGTATACTAATTCAAACATTTGTAAGAGGAGGTTTTACCCATTAATTTTATTATCTTGTCAACATAACTTTATGACAAATAAAATTAATAGTTGGTTCATCTTCGGCCACACAAATAATAGTAGTGACTTTGATGGGGAGGATACTATTAAATGCCCCTAAGTGTATACCATTACTTGATACTTAGTCCATTAATTAGGATTATGCCCCTTCAGATAGAGAAGATCACACATACCTAAATAATTTCCTATAATCATCCAAAGAGGAAGTTTGATCTAGTGATCCGTAAACAAACTCATCCGATATGGAGGAAGGTACTTAAAGCCAACGCGCAAGTTTTAATGCATCACTTACAAACTAGTAATGGAGACCGTGAAATTTATTTAAATAATCCCTCTCCTACTTAGTTATTTAAATTGAGGAATTTTAACATGCACACACATCACATCACATAAAAACAACATATAAAGGCAATAAATATGAAAATAAAATTTCCAACTATTATGGCTCATCCATCGTTGACCTCCAATATGCTGCCAATGGATCAAGCCGTCACATCTATCTTGCTTCCTTCTTCGCTGCACCTCCGGTCCTCAAAATAGCACCACGCATCGCAAGAATACAAGCCATAACAAAAAGAAATAAAAATTTACATTTATCGATTCTATATTCCACAAAGAAATTTACATGTAATCTAGATCGAATAGAATGTAAAAAATAATACAACAACTGGCTGCATTTAATTATTACAGTCATGCATAACACAAAACAACCTCGACATGCCCGAGGTTTCAAATCATACATAAACACAAAAACCATAATAGTTGGACCTAGGACGCCTGCAACCACAGAGTTAATCTTTCTTGCACATCCTACTATTATCCTACCTAAACTTATATATGAGCAGTGCATAATTTAACCGAAAACCAATCACACAGAGCCAGAAACCTTGCTCTGATACCACTTGAAGGCGCTGGAATTCCGATCTATTTCAATTTCCCCTGTTCAAAAATTATACAAGTGCAGAACTTTTCCTAGCAACCCACATGTTCTATCAGACATGTGTTTGATCAATCGAACCAATACTTGACAGATCAAAGCACACCTTGATCGAGGTACAAGATTGCTGGCCTCTTGTGTTGGTATTCAGGATCGATACAAAGAAAACTAAACTAATTACACAGCGGAATCAAAGAACTAGTTGTACATTTCATTTGTAGCTAAAGACCTCTTGATCTTCTATTGTATTCCTCACCTCTTCTTGGACGTCATGTGGGCGATGATCTATCAAGACAACAAACACCCTTCCCCTCTTTTGTTTGCAAACCGCCGGCCACCAAGAAAGGCTCTAGGATGGGGCGCCTTCTCCTCTTCTTCCTCCTTTCCAAGCCATCGCCCACCAAGGATTCTAAACAAGAGGTGCCGGCCCTAGCAAGGAGGAGGCTCTGGACCTAGCCAGGAGGAGACGTCGACCCTAGCAAGGATGAGAAGAGGATTGTGGGAAAATTAAGATTTAGGGGGCACCACCTACTCCCTTTTATAACCTTTGTCGCCGGCCCTAGGAAGGTGAGATTAACCAAAAACAAAATGTGGATGGGTGGATGAGAGGCTTTATATAGAGGCTACAACAGGGACCTAGAGGAAGAATTGGTTTAGGCCCCTTATGGGCTTGGGCTTCTTGTGTTCGGCCCGAACACTCAACTCAAGTCCATCAATAATAACCCATACCACTAAAGGATTATTATTGAACTACCGCACCAATCCCATATTATAATATGGGCTCCTTCTTATCATGAGTGTGTTAATCTCTTTGTGTTTAAGATATCGTATGTCCGTTAAGTAAATGAGTTACTGACAACTCAATTAATTAACATCTGAATCTAAGAGTAGTACCACTCAACTTTATTATCATGTCGGACTAAGTCCACCTGTAGGATTTACATGATAATCCTTATGAGCTCCTCAAGAAGACATCACCAGCCTAAATAATTAGGAAACACATTCCTTCTATAATCAACAACACACCATATAAACAGTACAATCTCCCAACTCATCGGGTCTATTGATTTAATGAATAAATCTCACCCATTGATAAGTTAAAGAAATAAATACTAAGTATACGTGCTTGTTATTATATAGGGATTAAGAGGATGCACATCCATAATAACAGAGATTTTGTTCTTTTATGTAGTCAGTACAAATCGAACAACCTCAAACGGTCATGCTCAATACACACATAGTGTACTAGTGTAATTTATAGTCAAGACAGACTAATACCAAATTACACTACAACCGTTCCAATGCTTTATCCCAATCCATCTTGGTTGTGAGCTACTATTTATAATTTATAAGGAACCGATAACATGATCTTCTGTGTGGCACCACACACCATGTTATCTATAATATAAATTAAATGGACAATTGCATTGACATATATATATATATATAAAATGCAAACATTTGACGAAGGTGATTCTCATTTCAAAATATTTCAAAACAGATGTTCATACAAAAGCTAGGCTTATAGTATACATCCCAACAAGTTTTCCTTATAATTTGAAAATCATTTGAAAACTTGTTTTAAAAATAGTAGTCCTAGTCTATCCCGCACATTCCCAATCACCTTCGAAGATTACTAAATTTAAATTTTGGTAGTGGTTTATTAAAAATGTCAGCCAAGTTTGACTTGGAATCAATATAGTTGAGTTCAATATCTCCTTTGTAGATGTGATCTCTAATTAAGTGATGCTTAATTTTAATATGTTTAGTTCTTGAACGTTGCACTGGGTTTTTGGTTAAGTTGATAGAACTGATATTATCAATATGAATTATCACATTTTTATATTCTAAGTTAAAGTTTTTTAATATGTGCATCATCCATAACAGTTATGCTACACACTCACCCATTGCTATGTACTCTAGTTCAGTAGTAGATAAAGCAACACAATATTTTTTTCTACTAAACTAGATGACATGTGATGATCCAAGTAATTGACATCCACCACTTATACTTTTACAATCTAGTTTATAGCCAGTATAATATGAGTCAGAGTAACCTAATTTTTTTTTAAAATTTAGTGCTCTAGGGAACCAAATTCCTACATTTGACGTGCCTTTCAATTATCTAAAAATTCTCTTTACATTATTTAAGTGAGATTCTTTAGCATAAGTTTAGAAACTAGCATACATACTAATTGTAAATAAAATATTAGGTCAAGTTGCAGTTAAGTATAAAAGGTTGCCTATGTCACTCCTATAATAATTTAGATCCACGGGTTTACCATTTGGATCACTATCTAAGTTTTTGTTAGTCACCATTGGTAATTTCATTTCTTTTTTATTTTCCATTCTAAATTTTGTAAGAAATTCTTGGTGGTACCTATTTTCTTAGCACAATTCAATGAACTTATGATTTTTAAATTCCCCACTACTATTGATATGGGTTAGGTTTAGTAGGTCCCCGGTGAAAAGGGGAAAAAAGATAGCAGAACAAGCAGGTATGCATACCGGCCGGGATAACAAGCTTAAAGAAATATAGGCCAAGGCCGGTCGGGATAACAAGCTTAAGGTGGTATAGACCAATATCGGTCGGGATAACATAATATAGGCTAATATCGACCGGGATAATATAATATAGCCCAATATCAGTCGGGATAACATGCTTAAGGAAATATAGATCAATATCGGCCGGGATAACATGCTTAAGAAAATACAAGTCAACACTGCCCGGGGTAGTAAGTATTTCGAGAATGTGCTTAAATAGCTTATGAAAATATCTATTGCATATGATTGTATGATAGGTTGACTAATCTGGCGGAAAAAATGTCTCTAGACTCTTCTACATGTGCTAGACGACAAAGAAGGTACATCTGGGGTACCAAAAAGATTCCTTAAAAAGCTATCTTCTGTAAGTACAGGACTGGCGTTATCTCATAACAAACTCTAACAAACCGGGGTCCACTTCATGACCACAGAGGTTATATGAAGTGGTATAAAAAGGAGAATCCTCTCCGTTGGCCAGGTATGCTCAGGCTCATCACACTCACAACCCACTCTACAAACCCTAATTTTTAATCACTGTTCATCTTCATTTTTTTCTTCCTTCTACACCAAGAGAGATCACTAACTTGAGCGTCGAAGGGCCTAGCTAGGGATTTCCACCCCGGTCTTAGGTCACTGACGATAGTGTTGGCGGTTCTCTTATGTGTAGGAAGTCATCGGAGTTCCAGATCTTGGCATTTTCACTGGAGCCTTCCTTTCGTCTTTGGATCTTGGTACGAGGAGGGCGTTCAATGAGTGCATTCTCTTAGATCCGCTTTGGGTTTCTTGGATCGGAAGTCCACAGGTATTATTATTCATCAGTGGTGAGGTTTTCTCCCATCTTTCCATTTTGTCAAGCTTCTCAGACAGGATCAAATTTGCCGCCGTCTGTGGGAAATATTCACCTGAATCTGAGATTACAATATGGAAGACGTTGGAAAATCAAACCTACTCACCATTAGTCGCGAAGATCTGGATTTTCTCATCAATACTGATGTCCAGAAGGCTCTACAGCAACAACAACAACAACAACAAGCTCATACTGGAGCTACTCTGCTTGTGGCTCATAATCTGGCAGTCTCAAC
This sequence comes from Zingiber officinale, assembly GCF_018446385.1. NCBI lineage: Eukaryota > Viridiplantae > Streptophyta > Magnoliopsida > Zingiberales > Zingiberaceae > Zingiber > Zingiber officinale. The sequence goes on along the minus strand of NC_055992.1, from coordinate 49,846,089 downwards.
CACTTATCGGCTAATGGGAAAAGAGGCGGAGGAAGAAGATCATGTATATATTACTCCAGCCACTGCTTCTCTGACTCGGCGCCCTCGAGCCTTTCTTCGTACTCCTTTCGAGCAGGGAGGACGGAGACCTGTCTTTCAAGAATCCTTTGGAGAAGCACCAGACAAAGAGAAACGTAAAGCTAAAATGGCGGTGGCTAGTGATAGCTCACCAGAGAGAATTATTTCTCCCTTCTCTCAAAGTGTCTTGGATGATCCACTTCTCAAACGATATCAGAACCTTCAAATTGGTGAATACACTGGAACCACAGATCCAGATGATCATTTATTAAAGTTTGTGAATGTAGCATTATTACAACAATTCTATGATGGAGTAAAGTATCGGATGTTCCTTACAACGCTTGGAGGAGCTGCTCAACGCTAGTTTAAAAGATTGTCAGAAAATTCTATTCGATGGTTTAAAGATTTCAAGAAGGCTTTCTTACACCATTTTTTCAGCAACAAAAGGTATCATAAAACTCCCTAGAGCTTATTTTCAATTAAACAAGGATCTAAAGAGGCCATCAGAGCCTACATCAAGAGATTCAATCAGGTAGCTATTAATGTACCCAATGCTACTACTGAAATATTGGTAAGCACATTTCTCAAGGCTAGAATGATAATGATTTCTTTAAAGATCTGGTGAGGAATCCTCTAGCCAATTTTGATTTATTAATTGAGCGAGTTACTGAGTTTATTAATGTTGAAGAAGCTCAGGCTGCATGCCAGAAAGAAGATACCATTTCTTCTCCTGCTCTTGTTAAGGAGAAGGCTCCCGCTCCTGCCCCTCCACCGAGAGGACCTCGAGTAATCCCTCCACCCCATCGCCATCCTGAATATCGTCCATAAGCAGTACAGCATGTGAAAATGCAACAAGAAATACCGATAAGATGGTGCACTTATCACAAGACCAGCAACCATCATACAGAAGACTGTTTTGTTCTAAAGAATAAGAGAGCAAATAGGGATCGTTATCAAAGGCAAAATTATTATCAACAACGATATCCCAAGCAACAAAGTCCACTCAAATTGGAATATCGCCCGGTCGAACCTCAGCAAGGTGTATCTTCAACCCCGGCCGGTACATCTCAAGTGCCTGAAAAAGCTTAGCCTGAAGCCGTAACAGCTAGACAAGAAGAAAATAGGAGCAATGCCGCCCGAGGCAGCATTAATATGATACCGGGCGGGCCCACTGATGGAGATTCCAATAGGGTCAAAAAAACACATGCACGAAGACTCGAGATCCATGATGTAGGATGTACCATGGAGAGAGCAACAGGGCAGGAAATCAGTTTTGGGCCCAGAGATCTTGAAGGGATAGAAATACCCCATGATGATGCATTAATAATCAAGGTTGTGATAGCCAATTACACTATTTTTCGTACCTTTATAGATACTGGTAGTTCTATAAATATTATCTTCAAAAAGGCTTTTGATCAACTGCAGATTAACCCGGGCGAACTTCAACAGATGGTGACTCCATTATATGGATTCACTGGTAACGAGGTACAACCGCTCGGTCAAATAAAGTTGGCTATATCTCTAGGGGAAGATCCCCTCATAAGAACAAGAAGATCTTACTTCATAGTGGTGGATGCCCCTTCCTCCTATAATGTGATACTATGTCGACCGACCCTAAATGAGTTTAGGACGGTTGTTTCTACTTTTTGCCAAAAAATTAAATTTACTGTTGATGATCAGGTCGGGGAAGTACGAGGTGATCAGAAGATGGCTCATAAGTGCTATGTGGAGATCGTTAGAACTGAAGCCAATGCCGCCCAAAAAATGCAAAGAATGGAGGTCAATGCCATTCAAGGGAAGCCACCTATTCTGGTCTATGAGGAAATAGAAGAGGTCTAGATACAAACCGGTCAGCTTGAAGCTATTACCTTTGTTGCAATCGATCTTGATCCTACGCTGAAAACTGAGCTAGTTCAATGCTTGAAGAGAAATGATGATGTCTTTGCCTGGACACCTACAGAAGTCACGGGCATTTCTTCTTCAGTAATAGAGCATTCTTTGCATGTCTTTCCGGATGCTCGCCCTGTCATGCAAAGAAAAAGGAATTTTAGTGTATAGCAAATCAAATCATCAAGGAAGAAGTGGCTAAACTCATGGAAGCTGGCTGCATCAGGGAGGTGCAGTTCCCTAGCTGGTTAGCTAATGTGGTCCTGGTCTTTAAACTAGGGAATAAATGGCAAGTATGTATCGATTTCCATGATCTTAACAAGGCTTGTCCAAAGGATTATTATCTATTACCCCGGATAGATCAATTAGTGGATTCTACAGCCAGGTGTGAATATATTTCTATGTTGGATGCCTATCAAGGCTATCATCTAGTTCCTCTCGCTAAGGAGGATCAAGAAAAGGTCAGTTTTGTAACATCTGAAGGTACTTATTGTTATAATGTTATGTCGTTTGGACTAAAAAATGCAGGAGTGACTTATCAGAGGCTTATGAATAAGGTCTTCCAGAAATAGATTAGAAGAAATATGGAAGTATATGTTGATGATATTTTAATTAAGTCTCTTCAGGCTACTGATCTCTGTAGGGATGTAGAGGAGACTTGCAGAACATTGAGGCAATATGTGCTCAAGTTGAACCTAGGCAAATGCCTGTTTGGAGCGAAAGGTGGAAAGTTCCTGGGGTATATAGTGTCCGAGCAGGGAATAGAGGCCAACCCGAGCAAAGTTAAAGCACTTCAAAACTTGGAGCCACCACGCAATAACAGGGAAGCTCAAACACTCACTGGTCAGATCATCGACTTATCTAGATTCATGTCAAGGTTGGTTGATCATAGTTTTCATTTCTTCAAAATACTCCAGAAGGCTAACAAATTCAGTGGGATGAAGAATGTTACAAAGCCTTCTAGGAATTAAAAGATTACTTGTGTACTCTTCCTGTGTTAGCTAAGCCTGTAGTGGGAGAAACCCTATGGGTATATTTGTCGGCCAATGAAAATGTTGTAGGCTCTGTGTTAGTGAGACAGGAAGAGAAAGAGCAACAACCTATATATTTTTCTAGCCATTTATTAAAAGGAGTTGAGTGTAGATATACTACAATTGAAAAGTTGGCTTATGCATTAGTGTTAACTGCTCGGAGATTGCGCCCATATTTTTTTAGCACATGCAATTGTTATGTTGACCAACAGTACTCTCGCATGGGTGTTGCTTAACCCAGAGGCATCTGGGGGGTTAATCAAATGGACGACCGAGCTTAGTAAGTATGACATACAATACCAACATCGCTCGGCTATCAAGGCACAAGCCATAGCATATTTCATCATAGAAGTTCAAGGTCCTGAGGAAGAGTGTATTTGGAAAGTTTATGTGGATGGATCCTCAACCAGACAAGGTAGTGGGATTGGTATTCTCCATATATCTCCAAGGGAAGATAAGCTTCAACTTTCTGTCAGGCTGAATTATAGGGCCACTAATAATGAAGCAGAATATGAAGCATTGATAGCAAGGTTACAGGCCGCTCAGCATGTAGGAGCATCCCGGGTTTATATTTATTCTGACTCTTAGTTAGCAGCCCAGCAATTATCAGGTAACTTCGAAATCAATAATGATAGACTCAGGTTATATGATGAGGCATATGATAAGTTGAAAGCCCAATTTCAAGAAGTAAATATACAAAAAATTTCTCGTTCTGAGAATTAGGTAGCTGATGAATTAGCTAAATTGGCCTCTGCTATAACACCGTGGAGCTTAGATTGACCAGTAAAGCAGACATTGTTAGTATCTTGTATCGAGAGACAAGCTAAAATTGAGATACAAGGTGATTGGAGAGCACCAATCATATTATATTTACAGCAAGGTATTCTTCCAATTGATGTAGAACAAGCAAGAATATTTAAGAAGAGAGCTTCCCAATACACTAAGATAGGGGAACAATTATATAAAAGGATTTTCTCTAGATCTCTGCTTAAATATGTCGGAACAGAAAATATACAATTTATTTTGCAAGAGGTTCATCAGGGCTCATGTGGCAGTCATATAGGAGGAAGATCCTTAGCTCATAGAATTTTATTAGCGGGATATTTCTGGCCTACTTTGTATGAAGATGCTGCCAAATGTGTAAGAACCTGCATTTCTTGTCATAAACATCAAAATATTTCATATCATCCAACACAATTATTGAGAACCTCTATAGTTTCCTACCCCTTTGATCAATGGGGCATGGATATAGTTGGTCCATTTCTTATGATAACTGCACAAAGAAGATTTTTATTAGTAGCAGTAGACTATTTCTCTAAATGGGTAGAAGTAGAACTACTTGCCTGAATTACTGAAGATGCGGTTATTAAATTCTTGTGGTAAAATATTGTTTGCAGATTTGGTATTCCTTATAAATTAGTCTCTGACAACGGAAGGCAGTTTCAAGGAGACAGAATCTTAGATTGGTGTAAAAGCTACGGTATTACGCAACCATTCACCTCTGTGGCGTATTCACAGAGTAAAGGTCAAGCAGAAGTAACCAATAGAGAGATTATAAGAGGTTTAAAAACCAAACTGGATCATGTCGGAGGTAGCTGGGTAGATGAATTGCCCAGTGTTCTTTGGGCATATCGCACTACACCCCGAGAAGCTACAGGGATTACTTCCTTCCAACTAGTTTATGGAGGAGAAGTCGTAATTCCTATCGAGGTGGGAATAGAATCCGACAGAAGACAACTATATGATGAGGATAATGAGGGTAGACGACTTATGGAGCTAGATTTGATAGAAGAAATTTGAGATAAAGCTACAATTCATCTTATATCATATCGACAATGAATGAGGCAGAATTATAACAAAAGAGTCATCTCAAGATTCTTTCAACCGGGGGAACTAGTATGGAAGCGTCTCAAGCCTGCTGGGGATGTTAACAAATTAGCACCACAATGGGAAGGACCCTACAAGGTGGTAGAAAAATTGGCATCAAGCTCATATTATCTCCAAGACACAGAAGGGAGAGTTCTCGAGCGCCCTTGGAGTGCAAATCATTTACAACCCTACCGAACATAATAAGCTTATATCGCTCGAGAAATACAGATATCCCAGAATGAGTGGACTAACACCTCTTCAGTGTATTTCAATCATCCAATCATGTGAATTTTAGTGCTATTAAAAGAACAAATCAAGTTTACTTTAAGCAATTTCCCTCTGTTCGACCCTGCGAACAAATAACATGTATGCTCATAATTTATGTACTTCATTTGGTAAATACAATGCAGGCTAAATATCGCACAAAAAATAAGCACTGTTTAAGCAGCGTGGTAATTACCAGGCAAATATTTTTATTCTGCTCAAGCGGTCGTCAATTGAGGGCTTTAAGGAAGGGTCAATCAGGTTTCCTTAAGGAATCTTGAAGACGTTAAACCATCACGAGGTTAGTGAAAGCATTTTTAGTTTCACTCAATAGCAAAGTCGATTGGGAAATCTCTTCAAATAACCTGGACGGGTCTTCTTGAGAGGAACCGGATACTCTAAACTATCAAAAGCATAGTCGATCGGGAAATCTCTTGAAGTAACCCCAAACAGGCCTTCTTGAGAGGAACCGGAGACTCTAAACTATCACAAACATAGTCGATCGGAAATTTCTTGAAGTAACCCGGACGGACCTTCTTGAGAGGAACCGGATACTTTAAACTAGCACAAGCAAAGTCGATCGAGAAATCTCTTGAAGTAACCCGGACGGGCCTTCTTGAGAGGAACCAGAGACTCTAAACTATCAAAAGAATAGTCGATCGGTAAATCTCTTGAAATAACCTGGACGGGCTTTCTTGAGAGGAACCGGAGACTCAAAACTATCATAAACATAGTCAATCAGGAAATCTCTTGAAGTAACCCGGACAGGCCTTCTTGAGAGGAACTGAAGACTCTAAACTATCAAAAGCATAGTCGATCGGGAAATCTCTTGAAGTAACCCAGACGGGACTTCTTGAGAGGAACTGGAGACTTTAAACTAGCACAAGCATAGTCGATCGGGAAATCTCTTGAAGTAACCCGGACAAGCCTTCTTGAGAGGAACCGGAGACTTTAAACTAGCACAAACATAGTCGATCAGGAAATCTCTTGAAGTAACCCGGACGGGCCTTCTTGAGAGGAACCGGAGATTTTAAACTAGCATAAACATAGTCGATCGGGAAATCTCTTGAAGTAACCCGGACGGGCCTTCTTGAGAGGAACCGGAGATTTTAAACTAGCAAAAACATAGTCGATCGGGAAATCTCTTGAAGTAACCTGGACGGGCTTTCTTGAGTGGAATCGGAGACTCTAAACTATCACAAGCATAGTCGATCGGGAAATCTCTTGAAGTAACTCGGACGGGCCTTCTTGAGAGGAATCGGAGACTTTAAACTAGCACAAACATAGTCGATCGGGAAATCTCTTGAAGTAACCCGGACGGGCTTTCTTGAGTGGAACCGGAGACTTTAAACTATCACAAGCATAGTCGATCGGGAAATCTCTTGAAGTAACCCGGACGGGCCTTCTTGAGAGGAACTGGAGACTTTAAAATAGCACAAATATGGTCGATCAGGAAATCTCCTGATGTAACCCGGACGGGTCTTCTTGGGAGGAACCGGAGACTTTAAACTATCATGAGCAAAGTCGGGCGAAAATTAAATACCTGACCAAAATATGATACAGCACAAGACTCTATTGACTCAAATCGATCGGGATTATACACCCGACTAAAGGTTGAGGAAATTCTTCATATTAAATCGATCGGGATTATGCGCCCGACCAAAAATTCAAAGGTTGATGAAAATTTTCATATTAAATCGTTCGGGACTATATGCCTGGCCTTGATTCAAAGTTATCTGGATTTCTTTATAAAGATCACTCGACATTACACTCCCAACCAGGATTCAAAGTTTAAAGGGAATTCTTTATATATATATTCCTTCAAAATTATATTCCCTATCAGAAGGCACAATCATATAAAGTTCTCTATTTAAAATCGCTCAGGATTGTACTCTCAACCAAGAATAGATAAATCCTATGAAGTTTTTTTACTCGAGAGTACACGTCCCTCGGAAGCACTAATGTCTTTGGAATTCCTTATATACAGTTAAGCATGAATAAAGATCAAAGAGTTTACGGAAAAGCCTTATTGTTTAGAGCCATATGATCAATTAAGATACCACAACAGGAAAAGCTTTTGAGTAAGACAGTACTTATTCCCAAGAAGCAGCAGCCAGATAATGAAGGTCGGAAAAACAGGTAAGTATGAATTTTTACAAATATTGCAGGTACTTAATTACAAGTCTTTTATTTACAAGTCTTTTTGAGTACATAATCATGCTTACTTAAAATCGCCTGTCAAGTCTTTGGGTAATTCATGGTTAAGTCTGCGATGATTTATGAATTGAAGAGGAGGTTCGCGAGGTAGATAACCACCTTCCCTCAATTGTTGAATAACTCCAGTCACCGAATGGTTTAAAGTCCCTATGACCCGACGGACATATTCATTATTAAATGCTGGGGACCTTAGATACGCTAAGCGCCTGTCCTCCCATCGATCCTCCTCCTGCTCCTTATAACTTTGAAATTCAGTTTGTAGTTTAGCAACTTGGGCTTTGAAAGCATCTCTTTCTGATTTAAGCTGCTCTATCTCCTTCTGGAGTGAGGATATCTCAGCATCCTGAGCCTTTCTTTATTCTTGCTCTTGTAGAATAGTAAAATCTCTTGAGGCTGAATCTTGAGCCTGCTCAGAAAGAAAGACATTGTGAAGCCTCTCCACTTTCTCTAAGACAACGCTTTTATGAGAAATATCCGAGATGGCTTTGTCATTTAAAGCGGATTCCACCTGGAGTCTGGAATTTAACCGATCCACTCGCAACCCTAGGGTTTTTCTTTCAAGCTCTTTATTTATCAATGACTGTCGCTCATGCTGCAGTTTCTTTTTCATAGCCTATATTTGTTGAGCCTGTAAAGTTATCTTCTCTTATAACTGAGTAAGCTCAGTGTGGGAAGGAGGTGTTAAAGTGTATACTAAAAGCCTAGCTTTTATAAATATTTATTTTTGAAATAAAAGAATCACATTGGTCAATATCCACATTTATTTGTTAAATACAATTGTTCAATTAATTTATATAGTAGACAACATGGTGTGTGGTGTCACACACAGTAGATCATGTTGACGGTTCTTTATAAATTATAAACAGTTGCTCACGACTAAGATGGAAAGGAACAAACCATCGGAATAGTTGTAGTGTAATTAAGTATTAGTTTATCTTGACTAATAAATTACACTGGTATACTCTAAGTGTATTGAGTAGGACCATTTTAGGTAAGTTCTTTTTGTACTGACTTAATAAAGAACTAGACCTTAGTTATTATGGAAGTGTGTGCTCTTAATCCTAATATAATAACAAGCACATATATTTAATATTTATTTCTTTGACTTATCAAAGGGTGAGGTTTAGCTCGATAAATCAATATGCCCGATAAGTTGGGAAATGATATTACTTATTGTGTATGTTGTTGATTATAGAAGGAATCTGTGTCCTAGTTATCTAGGTTGAGAATGTGCCCAAGAGGAGCTCATAAGGATTGTCATGTTAAACCCTACAGGTGGACTTAGTCCGACATGACAATGAAGTTGAGTGGTACTACTCTTGGAGCTAGATATTAATTAAGTGAGTTGTCAGTAACTTATTTAATTAATGGACATTTGTTATCTTAAACACAGGGAGACTAACACACTCATGATAAGAAGGAGCTCATAATGTAATTTGGGATTGGTGCGGTAGTGTGATAATAACTCTCTAGTGGAATGAGTTATTATCGATGAATCTGAGTTGTGTGTTCGGGGCGAGCACGGGATACTCAAGCTCATCGGAAGGTCAAAACCAATTTCTCCTCTAGGTCCCTGTCGTAGCCTCATTATAGCCTCAAGCACATCCAAATGTAAGGCTCTTCTTAGTGTCCAAGAAGTGGGCCGGTCCAATGCTTGGTGACCAAGCAAGAGCCGACCACATCCTCTTTATAGGGGCCGACCACATCCTCTTTATAGGGGCCGACCCTATTGCTTGGTGACCAAGCACGTAGGGGCCGACCAAGATTAATTCAAATAGGAGGGGTGTTTTGAATTTTTAAATTCTTCTCTTATAAGAAAACTACAAGTTTTAAAAGAGAGATTTTAAATTTAAAAACTTTCCTTATTTGAATTAGGTCACATGTTTTAAAAGAAGGTTTAAAAGATTTTAAAACTTTCCTTTTTTAACCGTCCTCATGGTTTAAGAAAAAAAGGAGGATAAGTTTTAAAATTAAAATTTTCTATCACCATGTTAAAAAAGGAAATTTTATAAGAGAAGTTTTAAATTTTAAAACATGATTTTAATTTTTAGAACTTTCCTTTTTTAACTCCTACTTTAGGAAGGAGAGCTTGTAAAATTTTATAAGAGTTTTTCTTCTTGTAAAAGTTTATAAAAAAATATATTTCCTTTTTCCCTTGATGAGGTGGCCGACCACCTTGCTTGGTGCCCAAGCAAGGGGCCAGCTATAATTAAAATAAATAAAATCATCATCAATTAATTTTGGTGATTAATTCAATCAAGAGGAAAGAAAAGGAAAAATTAAAAGGGAAAAGAAAAATTAGAGGAAGATTTTAATTTTTGTAAAAATTCTTCCCTTATTTGCCTTGGGCAACTAATATAAAAGAAGGGGTGAGGGGGCTTCATGAGACACAATTCTTATTCTCTTGCTTGGAGACTCTCTTGGTGTGGATGACCCTCTCCTTTCTCTTTTCCCTTTTGCTCTCTTCTCCTTGATGGTGGTGGTGGCCGGATTTTAAAAGAAGAGGAAGAAGCTTTTGGGTGGTGTTCATCTTGGAGGATCGTCACCCACACGACGTCCAAGGCGAGGTGAGAAATACGGCAGAAGATCTCGAGGTCATTAGCTTACAAAGAGAAGGTATAACTAGTAGTTTTTCTTCCGCATCATAATAGTTATTTTCTTTGTAAGAATTCTAAATACAAGAGGCAATTAGATCTAGTTTTTTGAATTAGTTTTTCGAGTTTGTGTTTTCTTTTTTTTTTTGAATTTGTGATTCGATTGTTCTTTTTAGTTAACCTAGAGTTATTTAAGGGAATTAAATATTAGCTTTCATTAAAAGGCTTTGTCTAGGCGGTGGTGGTTGCTCCCATATCCAAGAAGGCCATGTGCCTCGCCATGCAGTCCTGGAAGCTAATTTTGGAAATTAATATTTAATGGAATTAATAACATAGGTGGATTTGAATCAATAGTGTTAAGTTCCGCTTGTGATTCAAATATAAATCATTAAGAACAAATAAGTTAAATTTGGAATCAATGATGTTAAGTTCCGTCTGCGATTCCTAATTTAACTTCTAAAGAACACAATAGGTTATTTAAGGAAAGGTTCGACACTTGTACAAAATTTTTGTACAGTGGAACCGGTACGTTTTCCTTGGACTAACCAACAATTGATATCAGAGCTAGGGTTTACCTCTGTGTGTTTAGAATTCAAATAGGTTATGCACATGTCATACATAATTTAGGCAGGATAATAGTAGAATGTGCTAACTCTTTGGTTGCAAGCTCCAACTATTATGGCCTATTGATGTTGTGTGTGATTGGACCCTTGGACATGTCAAGGGTAATATTTTGTGTGTGTATGATTGTATGTAACTATTACAGCAGGAGCTGTATTACCCTAGGATTTTAGAATTTTATTTTCAATTTAGATTACATGTACATTCCCTCGTGGAATATAGGATCGATATATGCAAAATTCTATTTTTGTTGCGGATCGGATTCTTGCGAGGCAAGGTACTTTTGGAGCACCAGAGGCGTAGTGGAATAAGAAGCAAGATGGATGCAATGACTCGACCTGATGGCAGTGGCTAAAGATGGCAGCATCTAGGGTTGGTGCACATGGAGGACAATAATAGAAAAAGGCCATAATAGTTAGAAAATAATTTCCATATTTATTGTTTTTATTTACTGTGATGTGTGTGTATGCATGTAATGTATGCTAGGATAGTTTAAAATTCCTCACTTTAAATAACTAAGTGGGAGAGGGATTTATTTTAATAAATTCCACGGTCTCCATTACTGGTTTGTAAGTGATGCAAACAAACTTGCGCGTTAGCTCTAAGTGCCTTCCTCCATATCGGATGAGTTTGTTTGCATATCACTAGATCAAACTTCCATTTTGGATGACTAGAGGAAATTAATTAAGAGTGTGTGATCTTCCCCATCGGAAGGGGCACAATCTTATTAATGGACTTAGTGTCAAGTAATGGTATACACTTAGGCACGTCTAATAGTATCCTCCCCATCGGAGTCATTGCTATTATTTGTGTGACCGAAGGAAACCAACTATTAATTTTATTTGTCAAAAATTTAGGTTGACAAGATAATAAAATTAATGGGTTACACCCTCCTTTTACAAATGTTGAATTTGTATACGTCCACACTATCGTGGCATACAAAATTCACGGTGTTTTGAGGTGTTGATTAATTTAAAATAGTATTGTTTGAGGAATCAATATTATTCTAAATTTAGAGTCCTGACCAAAGTTATTTTTGTGATTCTTAGGATGACTTTCAATCCACTGGCCATTATACTGAAAGAGAACAAACTTACTGGACCCAACTACATAGATTGGAAAAGAAACCCGGACATTGTCCTTACTGGTGAAAGCTATAACTTTGTACTGACTATGGCTTGCCCTGATGCACCTGACGGTGACTCTATCCTAGAGGAGATTGAGTATCATAAGAAATGGGTAAAAGATGATGAGATGGCGTGGTGTTACATTTTGGCATCAATGTCAAATGTATTGCAACATCATCATCAAGATTTACTAACAGCTTATGATATAATGAACAATCTCAAAGAACTCTTTGGGCACCAGAGTCGGACCGCTAGGTAAGAGGCAATGAGAAAATTAATGACGACCACCATGTCCGAGGGAACGCCCGTAAGGGATCATATCCTCAAAATGATGGCCTATCTGAACGAAACACAAGTTCTTGGAGGAGAAATCAATGGGGAAACCAAGGTCGATATAATATTCGAAACCCTACCCAGAAGTTTTAAGCAGTTCCGCCTGAACTATAACATAAACAAAAGAGAGTATATGTTGGCAGAACTTCTGACAGAACTATAGGCAGCAGAAGGAATATTTCGTCAAAGTTCTCAGATTCACTGTGCTGAAAATCGTTCTACTTCTAAGCCGAAAGGCAAGAAGAAGAAGATATAGGTTTTTTCATCAAAGAGAGTGAATAAACCTCAGGGACAAAAAGCTAGAATGAAGAACCCAAAGGGCAAGTGCTTCATCTACAAGCAGATAGGGCATTGGAAGGCAGACTGCCCTCGTAGGAATTAGAACAATAAAGGTATATATCATGCTCTAGTAGTTGAAATATGTTTAGCGGTGTTATCTACAAGCACCTGGTGTGTAGATACGGGAGTCACTGATCATGTCTGTAATTCTTTGCAGGGGTTCCAGGAAACCCGGCGACTATTTGATGGAGAGATAACTGTCTATATGGGAAATGCTACTAAGGTGGCGGCTGTTGCAGTGGGAGACGTCTACTTACCATTTGATAGGAATAGAAAATTGGTTTTAAGAAATTATCTTTATGTACCCAGTTTTAGAAAGAATTTAATTTCAGTTTCTAAACCGTATTTGGATGGATATTCAGTTTCCTTTAGTAACAATGTGGTTATAAAGAGAAATAAAGTGATTTTCTGTTCTGGTGCATTGGTTGACAATTTATATATTTTAAATCTAATTTCTCCTTCAAAGGAAAATATGGAAATTAGTAACACATCTTCTAACTCTAATAAGAGAAAAGAACCTCCGGAAATGAGCCAAACGCATCTTTGGCATCTAAGGCTTGGTCATATTAACTTATGTAGGATTCAAAGGCTTGTAGCCGATGAACTCTTGGGTCCATTAGAGTTGGAAAACTTTCCAACATGTGAATCCTGCTTTGAAGGTAAAATGACCAAGAGACCTTTTAAGGCCAAGGGGTATAGAGTTAAAGATGTGTTAGAACTGGTTCATTCTGATTTGTGTGGTCCTATGTCAATCCAGGCAAGAGGGGGTTATGAATACTTCGTCTCCTTTATAGACGATTATTCAATATATGGATATATGTACCTGATGCGCCGCAAGTCTGAGTGCTTTGATAAGTTCAAAGAGTACAAGGCTGATGTGGAGAAACGTCTAGGTAAAAGTATCAAGACACTATGATCTAATCATGGTGGCGAATACCTCTTAGGAGAGTTTAGGAATTACTTATCAGAGGCCGGGATTCAATCCTAATTGTCTGCACCTGGTACACCCCAACAGAATGGTGTGGCAGAATGAAGGAATAGGACTCTTATGGAGATGGTTAGATCGATGATGAGTTATTCAGAATTACCAAATTCGTTTTAGGGATACGCTCTGGAAATGACAGTGCACATTCTGAACTTAGTACCTTCTAAATCAGTATCTTCTACTCCCACAGAATTATGGAATGGACGAAAGCCCAGTCTAAGACATATTCGGATTTGGGGTAGTCAAGCACATGTGCTAATACCAGATGCTGACAAGTTAGAATCTCATACAGAAGTTCGTGTGTTTGTAGGTTATCCCAGAGGAACGAAAGGTGATTTATTTTATAGTCCTAAAGACCAGAAGGTCATTGTTAGCACCAATGCCCAGTTTTTAGAAGAAGACTATATAATGGATCACAAGCCCAGTAGTAAAATTGTTCTAGAAGAACTTAAAGAGGACACGTCTACTTCAGTACCAACAGTACAAGATGAAGTACCACAAGAGACTGCAACACGTGTCACACATTATACACAATCACAGACAGTGCCTCATCGTAGTCGGAGGGTTATAAGGCAGCCTGAGAGTGTTGGGTTTTTCGGGTCGTGAAAATCACTTTTTCGCGTCGCGGAAACCCCGAAACCCCAAGCCACGGATCCGTGCGAAGAATAAAACTTTCGAAAAATACGAGTATGAGTTTCTAATCTAGATCTACAATAGATTTACAAAGAGGAAACCCTTTATACCTTCGATGCGTGCCCTTTTCTTATCCCGCTCGTCCAAGGAGATGTCGGATCTCAAGTTGTCAAGGTAGACAACTCTCTATGTGTATGCACACGAACACAATAGGTGGAGAAACCAAACAAAGGTGTGCTAGCACCTAGAGTGTTCAACCAAGAAAGGAGGAGAGGGAGAGAAAAATTGGAGCAAGGAAGAAGATGAAGGAATGAATGAGAATTACTCACAAAATAAAAAATAAAAAAAACTTATTCATCCATTGATGTGGCTGGCCACATTAAGAGATGTAGTAACCTCAATGGAATGCCAAGAGTCACAACTCTTGGTAACTCCCATGAGGTGGCATCCCACTTAAGCAACCATGATGATGTGGAGCATCATCATTGCCCCACTCAATGCCAACTCACCAATGAGGTGGCATAAAGTCAAGTCAAACTTGACTCTTCATCTTCCTCTCAAGTCAAGTCAAACTTGACTAATCTCTCTCATGGTTGATCTAATCCAACCATTTAATTCAAGCCAATTTAATATAATGAATCTAATTCATTTAATTAAATTGATTCAATGAGTCATAATCTAAATTAGACTCATTGAACACATGAATCAACTTGAGTCCAACTCAATTAGCCCAATTAGGATTACTCTTAATCCAATTTGTGTAACACCCACTAAGCTTTTAAGATAAATAAGAGAATGATGAATTTTGCCTTAGAAAAATAATAAGAAGTGAGTTGAAGCAAAAAGAAATAAAGTGAAATAAAAAGAAGAGGAGGTCAAGGATTGAACCTTGAACCTATTATACTATAATAGATAGAATTAATTAGTAGAAACCAATTGGGATAGAGAGAAGATATTGATAGCAAGGCAAGGGAATGCATGATAAAGATAGGAGTAAAGATCTAAGAAGAGAAAGCAAGAAAAGAGCAAGGGAAAGGCTATTTGCCTTCCTCCCTTCCTCTCTCTTTTCCCTCTCTTGCCGTGACCTTAAATGAAGAATTAAGGGGATTCATTCCCCCTTGTTTCATCATGAATGATGAGAATAAATTAGAAAATAAAATAAATAAAAGAAAATAAAAAAAAAGGCTAAGGGAGAAGGAAAGCAAAAACCAAGTTTGCTACCTCTTCCCCCTTAACATAAAAGAGAATATGTAAAGGGAAAATTCAATTTTCTCTCATTTTTCTCATTCACCCTCTCCCTCACCGAAACCTCAGTCCCCTCTCCTCCATCTTCGGCCCCAAGCCAAGGTTTTCTCCAAAGAAAGCCTAAGATACAAGGAGGACTTAGCAAGGGAATCAAGGGAAGGGAACAAGAAGAAGGGGCTACTTCTTCCATCATCACACCTTAGATCCACAAGCGAAAAGGATGTAAGCTTCCCCTCACCTGTGGTACAAGGCTTTTTATGTGATTTTCGGATTTTATGAGGATTAGAAAACCTAGGAAAGAATTTAAGAAAATTCGGCTATAGAAAGGGTTTTCAAATCTAGGAAGGTTTAAACAAGTCTTTATTTTATGATATGTTTTCTATGCTATGTAGGAAGGATTTTCTTCATGTTTTTATACCTAATTGATACTTGATCAGAGGAGTGCCTAACCCTAGAATTTCGGCCAAAAATATTTTAAGGAGGTTAGGGAAAACATGGTGTAACCAAACTAGTACAAGATTCCCTCCATGAACTACTAAGGGTCTTTTATTGGTTTTCTTGCTTGAAAGTTACTTGGAACCAAAAGAAATCCATTTATATGTTTCGGCCAAGAAAAGGGCTTAGGGTTAGGAAGACCTTTAAATTTAAGTAACCATTTTTGTATGATAGAATATAGAGTTCTCTTAAAGAATTGCATGTTGAACATTGCTAGAAATTCATGAACTCTTATTTTAGATTTTCGGCCATGATAAGATGGATAGTTTAGAAAAGCTTGAACAAAATTCTAATATGCTCAAGACCTCTGTGATATTATGATATGAAAGTTGTTTAATGCTCTCATGTTTAATTGGAGTATAGAAAATTAGTTACATGATATATGACATGTAAGATCACAAGGGTCCTAGCTTGTTTATGAATCCACTTTGTATATGATGTTCTTAGTAATTTTTGCCATGAAACTTACTTAGGTTTTCCATGCTTTAGGCCACTTAAAACCTAGTTTAAAGATTGGTAGGTTTCGGCCATGAGGAAAAATAAAAGAAAAAGGGAAAGAAACCTAGGAAGCCTAAGACACAATTCACATGTATGTTTATTATGCTTGTCTTTATACATGCTATGAAACTTGTATGATTTCTTATGCTTTTAGGCTATTTGAAGCAAGTTTATATACTGTTGAGTTTCGGCCAAGTAGGGTTAAAAGACCTTGAGGCCTTAGAAATGAAACCAAATGTGTTAAAAGTGCTTCTTATGAAAATAGGGTAATGTGTTGATTGTGTCACATGCTTGTATAATTTTTCCATGACCTAAATGGACCATTGTATGTTTCGGCCATGAAGGGATAGATGCCCTAGAGACCCTAGAATAAAAATTAAATATTCTTATGTCACTCTACATGAAATATGATAAGTAGAAAGACAAAGTTCTCATGCAATATGTTATTTAATGACCTAATTGAGGCTAGGGTAAGTTTCGGCCATACATATTGTATAATGTCTTATTATGAATTTATACATGATGTTAGTTCAAGTTCACATGCTTGTATGTTTGTTTTTTAGCCCTAATGAACACTTGTTAAAAGTTTGACCATGACATATGTTAAGGGCTTGAAGGACTTAGGAACTAGCTCAATATGCTTACTATGTTACTTGGAAAAAAATGCTATAAATGTGGTTTATGGTTTTCATGCTTTCATGACATTTGAGACCTTGTTTCACACCTGATAGGGTTCGGCCACATGAAGTTTAGGGACTTGGAGAACTTAGAAACCAAGTAAATTATGCTTATAATGCTTCCTATGAAATTGATGTAATGATAATTTAGGTCCCACATGCTTGGAGGTTATTTCTACCTAAATTGAGATCTAAGGGGGTTCGGCCATGATAAGAACCCAAGGGATTAGGAAGCTTAGAACCCAAGTTAACTATGTTACCATGTTTCTTATGATAGTATAATCACATGATACACCCTTATGCTTAAATATGTATGCTTGTGATTTATACTTTTTATGATATGATATGTGTTTAGAAATATGCATGCTTTGATGATATGTTATGTGCTTAGAATATGCATGCTTGATGATATGCTATATGCTTAGAATATGCATGTTTTTATGATCTGATATGTGTTTATAAATATGCATGCTTTGATGATATGTTATGTGCTTAGAATATGCATGCTTGATGATATGCTATATGCTTAGAATATGCATGCTTTTTATGATATGCTATGTGGATAGAAATGTGCATGCTTTGATGATATGCTATGTGCCTAAAATATGCATGCTTTTATGACATGAGGTATGCCTAAGTGATGCATACTTTTTATGACATGATGTATGCCTAAGTGATGCATACTTTTATGACATGATGTATGCCTAAGTGATGCATACTTTTAGATGATGTATGCCTAAGTGATGCATACTTTTATGACATGATGTATGCCTAAGTGATGCATACTTTTATATGATGTTTGCCTAAGTGATGCATGCTAGTATGATGTATGATATGTATAAGTATGACATGTATTTTACTTTGAATGGCTTGTACCAAAAGGGTGGGCTCCTTATGCGCCCCTAGGTCGAATTACGGGCCTAGAAAAGGGTGGGCTCCTTACGTGCCCCTAGGTCGAGCTACGGGCCTAGTTTCCTAGTAGGTTCAAGACTAGCTACCTTGGATCTACTTAGGATGCGCGCATTATGTATGTATGTGGTACTAAGCCGGGGCCCTAAATATGTTGATATTATGTTCAAGTATATATGTAAGAAGAAATGGTTTTAAAGATCATTAGACATACACATGTTTTTCGGATACATGTTTTCAAAATCATATTGCATATACCTTATGATCATGTTGTGATGATGCTATGATTTATGATATGCCATGATTAGATATGATTATGTTATATTTCATGCTATGCTTGATATGCCATGCTACCTTATGATGATGTTATGATATGTCATGATTAGATATGATTATGTTATATTTCATGCTATGCTTGATATGCCATGCTACCTTATGATGATGCTATGATATGCCATGATTAGATATGATTATGTTATGTATCATGCTATGCTTTAAGAGATGATGTGCCATGATTGGATATGATTTTGTTATGTTGCATGATATGCTTAAAGAGTATGATATGTTATGCCATGACTAGTTGAGATATTCTTTGATCATGTGATGATTTTCGATTTTAGTGAGTAGGAAAGGAACTTACTGAGCCATGAGTGCTCACAGCTTACTTTCCTTGTACCACAGATAAAGGAAAAAGCTGGATGTGCTAAAGGAGCAACAGGAGAGGCAAGGAGATGTGTGTGGCTGTGGCTAGGCAACCAAATAAGAACCTGCTTTAAGAACTTTTAAGAATTACGTTTTGGTTTCATAAATTGTAGTACTAAATGGGTGACTTGATGTTATGCTTCTATTTATCTTGTTATCATGTTACGGAAACCATATTAGTGTAGTTCGGGTATGCAAACAAAAGAAAAGTTTTATTAATCTAAGAAAAAAATTATTTAAGTCTTCCGCTGTAATATGTACGTAGAGTATCGTAGCCCCGTCCCTTAGGGTTAGCAGGGAGGGTGAGCGTTACAATTTGATTCATCAAATGAATCTAATCCTCTTGGTTCATCATATGAACCTAATCTCCATCTAATTGTCCTTAGTGTTTGACCCTATAGGTTCTTGTAACGTTGGCAATGCCCCTAAACCCATTTAGGAGCAAAAGTAATGAGCGGTATCTAGCAATACATCGTTACTACCCAAGTTACAAGAATGTTGAGACCAACATCACCTTGTGACTACTAATTATGACTCCTCACAATATATGACAAGTGTCCTTCTATCCAAGACATCTAGATTGATCAATGTGAGGCATAGACCGTGTCATCTTCTAATCAATCTAAATTTTGATCTCCAAGTAGACTCACTAAATCAAACGAGCTCAATATCTCATATTGACTCATTTGGGCATGGCCATGCACTTCGTGGTCTCACTCTATCAAGAATATCGATGTCGCTCCCGTCATATAGGAGGGATAGGTCCCATCTACATCACTCACATCCCTCTACATAATTCGTTACATACCCAGTAATCGCCTTTATAGTCCACCCAGTTACGGGTGACATTTGATGAAACCAAAGTACATAACTCCTTATGTAGGGATTCATCGTGACTTCAGTCCAAAGACTAGTAGTCATACTAATAGCCACATGAGAAAGTATATGACACTCATATAACGATCCATGATACTTTCTCATGGCGGGTCATTCAGTATACATTCTCCAATGCATACCTATATGTCAACTTGATATCTTTATATCCATGACTTGTGAGATCAAGTCATCGGTTGACCTATATGCTAGTCTTATTGCATTAACATTGTCCCTGAATGTTAACACTTGACTAGAATGATTAAGAGTAGTGTTCCCTATATCATCTCACTATCAGTTCAACTAACCGATTGATATAAGTGAGAACCTTCTACTCAAGGACGCTATTATACTTAGTTTATTTGGCACCAATACAAGTAAGTATAATAACCAAAAATAAATGCCTTTATTTATATAAGAATATGATACAACAAGTCCATAATACAATCATCAAATAATTGGCTCTAGGGCTCTAAATAACAATCTGCCACTAGCACTAGTGCCAATCAGTGTAGGCTCTAAGCCCCAATGACCTAGTGTGACCATTAAGCTTCCTCTGTGACAAAGCCTTGGTCAAGGGATCTGCGATGTTAGCCTCTGTAGGTACTCTGCATATCTTCACATCTCCTCTATCGATAATCTCTCGAATGAGATGGAAGCGTCGTAGTATGTGTTTGATCCGCTGGTGTGAGCGAGGTTCTTTCGCCTGTGCTATAGCTCCATTATTGTCACAATAGAGCTTAATAGGGTCAGCGATACTGGGAACCACCCCAAGTTCATTGATGAACTTGCGGATCCTCACTGCCTCCTTTGCTGCCTCTGATGCAGCATTGTACTCGGACTCTGTCGTAGAATCAGCTACTGTGTCCTGCTTCAAACTCTTCCAGCTCACAGCACCACCATTTATGCAAAATATGAACCCTGACTATGATAGATAATCATCCTGATCGGTCTGGAAGCTGGCATCACTGTAACCCTTTACATCTAGCTCATCATTGCCTCCATATATCAAGAAATATTCTTTAGTCCTTCTTAAGTACTTAAGAATATTCTTGACCGCTATCCAATGACTTTCACCTGGATGTGACTGGTATCTGCTCGTCATGCTCAAAGCATATGAGACATCAAGTCAAGTACATAGCATGGCGTACATGATAGATCCTATGGCTGAGGCATAAGGGATCTGATCCTTGCGGTCTCTCTCCTCTCTAGAAGAGGGACCTTGAGTCTTCGAAAGACTCACGCCATGTGACATCGGCAGAAATCCCTTCTTGGAGTTCTGCATGGCAAACCGAAGGAGTACCTTGTCAATGTATGTACTCTGACTTAGGCCAAGCAATCTCTTAGATCTACCTCTATAGATCTGTATTCCAAGAATGCGGGATGCCTCACCTAAGTCCTTCATTGAGAAGCAGCTCCCTAGCCAAGTCTTGACAGACTGAAGCAAAGGGATGTCCTTCCCAATGAGTAGTATGTCATCCACATACAATATGAGGAAGATAACTATATCCCCTACAACCTTCTTGTAGACACAAGGCTCATCTTCGTTCTTGATGAAACCAAACTGTTTGATTGCATCATCAAATCAAAGATTCCAGCTCCGAGAAGCTTGCTTTAGTCCATAAATGGACCTATGCAGCTTGCATACTCTGCTAGTATACTATAGATCTACAAAACCCTCAGGTTGTGTCATGTACACATTCTCCAGCAGGTTTCCATTCAGAAACACGGTTTTGACATCCATCTGCCATATCTCATAGTCATGGTAAGCTGCAATAGCAAGCATGATCCAAATGGACTTAAACATCGCTACTGGAGAAAAGGTTTCATCATAATCAATACCATGAATCTCCTTGAAACCTTTAGCTACCAAGCGACCCTTATATATAACTCCATCCATGTCAGTCTTTCTCTTAAAGACCCACTTACACCCAATGGGTTGTACCCCTTCAGGTGGATCAACCAAAGTCCATACTTGGTTGGTGTACATGGATTCCATCTCGGATCTCATGGCCTCTAGCCATTTCTCGGAATCTAGTCTCATCACAGCTTCCTGATAGGTGGTAGGCTCATCCTCTATGAGCACAACGTCATCATGGTCAGACAAGAGAAATGAGTATCTCTCAGGCTGATGACGTATCCTATCAGACCTGCGAAGAGGTATGTCTACTTGAACTGGTTGTTGTTCATCAACTCTTTGTGGAACAACATCATCCACAACACTTTGTGGTTCCAATTCAATTTCCATCGAGGCTTCAGTGCTATGGTCTGCATCTTGAACTTCTTCAAGATCGAACGTACTCCCACTAGTCTTTCTAGAAACAAAGTCCCTTTCTAGAAAGACCCCAGTCTTTGCCACAACTACCTTGTGCTGACTGGGAATGTAGAAGTAATATCCCTTAGTTTCCTTGGGATATCCAATAAAGTAGCACTTGTCGGATTTGGGTCCTAACTTGTCTGAGACTTGACGTCGAACGTAAGCCTCTCAACCCCAAATCCTCATGAAAGACACCTGGGCATCTCTCCAAGTCCATATCCTATATGGTGTCTTTATCATGACCTTGGATGGAACTCGGTTGAGTATAAAAGCTACCGTGTCTAGAGCATAGCCCCAAAGGTATGTCAGAAGATCTGTGTGACTCATCATAGATCGTACCATATCTAATAGGGTACGATTCCTCCTTTCGGATACACCATTCCACTGTGGTGTTCCAGGAGGAGTGAGTTAGGATAGAATCCCACACTCAGCTAGATAGTCACGAAACTCATGGATAAGGTATTCTCCACCTCGATCTGATCGAAGTATCTTAATACTCTTGCCAAGCTGGTTCTATACTTCATTCTTGAAGTCTTTGAACTTTTCAAAGGATTCAGACTTATGTGTCATCAAGTACACATAACCATATCTACTGAAGTCATCAGTAAATGTGATGAAGTACCTATAACCGCCTCTAGCAGTGACATTGAAAGGGCCACATACATCACTATGTATGAGTCCTAACAAATCAGTCGCTTTTTCGCTGTGCCCACTAAAGGGAGTCTTGGTCATCTTGCCTAGTAGGCATTACTCGCACGTCTCATAAGATTCAAAATCAAATGTGTTCAGCAAACCATCCTTATGGAGCTGGGATAAGCGCTTGTCATTTATATGACCTAAGCGACAGTGCCAGAGATAGGTTTGGTTCAAGTCATTTGACTTGAACCTCTTGGTATTTATGTTATAGATAGGGCTTTCAAGATTTAGAATGTAGAGTCCATTCATCAGAGGTGCACTACAATAGAACATATCTTTTAAATAAACAGAACAACATTTGTCCTTTATAATAAAAGAGAAACCTTTCTTGTCCAAACAAGAAACTGAAATTATGTTCTTAGTTAATGCAAGCACATAACAACAATCATCTAATTCTAATACAAGCCCAGAGGGCAGAGATAGATGATAAGTTCTACAGCAACAACAGCAACCCGTGCTCCATTACCTACTCGTAGGTCCACCTCGCCCTTCGTCAATGCCCTGCTATTTCTCAGCGCCTGCACATTAGTACAAATGTGAGATGCACATCCGGTATCTAATACCCATGATGAAGAAATAGATAGATTGACTTCTATAACATATATACCTGAAGTGGAAGTCTCACTTCGCTTCTTCTTAAGATCTTCCAGGTACACCTTGCAGTTCCTCTTCCAGTGCCCGGTCTGACCGCAGTGGAAGCAGGTACCATCCTTAGCAACCCCTCCTTTAGGCTTCAGTGCCTTGCCTTTGCCCTTGGCTTGGGACTTTCCTTTGCCTTTGGGATTGCCCTTGCCCTTGTGTTTCTTAACCATCAGAACAGAGTGGGGCTTTGCCTTCTTAAGGTTCAGCTCAACAGTTCTCAACATGCTAAGCAGCTCGGGCAGTGGCTTGTCAATTTCGATCATATTGTAGTTTAGAACAAACTGACTATAGCTATCCGGCAAGGATTGCAAGATCAGGTCAGTGGCCAGCTCTTGGCCAAGCGAGAATCCCAACCTCTGTAGGTTTTCTATGTACCCAATCATTTTGAGTACATATGGGCCTACGGGAGCCCCATCTGACATCTTGCACTGAAACAGTGCCCTTGAGATCTCAAATCTCTCATGCCGTGCTTATCCTTGATACAGTTAATGTAACATCCACTAAGCTTTTAAGATAAAATAAGAGAATGATGAATTTGCCTTAGAAAAATATTAGTAGAATGTTGAACCAAAAAGAAATAAAAAGAAATAAAAATAGGGAGTTGTCAAGAATTGAACCTTGAACCTCTCATAATGTAAACGATAGGATTAATAGGTAATAACCAGTTCGGATAGGAATAATATATTGATAGCAAAGGAGGGAAACTCATGATAAGGATGAGAGTAAAAGCTAGCCAAAAGAAAACAAGAAAAGGACAAGAGAAAGGCAACTTGCCTTCCTTCTTTTCTCTCCCTCTTCGTCTCTCTTTTTGCCGTGACTTAAAGAGGACCATTAAGGGGATTCATTCCCCCTTGTTTCATCATGAATGATGAGAACAAATAAATAAATAAAATAAAAATAAAATGAAAAAAAAGGGCTAAGGGAGAAGGAAAGCAAAACCAATTTTGCTACCTCTTCCCCCTTAACATAAAAGGGAGCATGTGAAGAGAAGATTTGATTTTTCTCTCATTTCTCTCATTCTCCCCTCTCCATCACCGAGAACCTCAGCCCCCTCTCCTCCATTTTCGGCCCCCAAAACAAAGTTCCACCTAGGATACAAAGGAGGGCTACCAAAGGAAATCAAAGGAGGATAACAAGAAGAAGAGACCCTTTCTTCCATCACCACACTTTAGAACCACAAGCGAAAAGGATGTAAGTATCCCCTCACCTATGGTACAAGTAGTTTTGATGTGTTTTTGGATTTTATGAGGATTTTAAAACCTAGAACAAAGTTGTGAAAAATTCGGCCAAAGGAAGGACTTGTGATTCTAGGAATGTTTAAAATAAGCCTTGATTCATGATAATTTTTCTATGCTTTGTAAGAAGGTTTTCTATCATATTTTTTATATATGTGATGTTGGATTAGAGACGTATCTAACCCTAGAGTTTCGGCCAAAAAGGTTTTATAAGGGCTAGGGAATTTATTTGTTTACCTAACTTGCACATAACCCTCCAAATAAATGGTTAAGGATCCATTATTGTTTTCATACTTGAAGGTTACTTGGAACCAAAAGTATCCCACTCACAAGTTTCGGCCAAGGAAGGGTTTAGGGTTAGGAATACTTTGAATTCAAACTCACCATGTTTATATGATAGAATATAGAGTTTCTTAAAGAAGTTGCATGCTTGTATGTTGATAGAAACTCATGAACACCACTCTTAATATTTCGGCCATGGTAAGGTGGATGGCTTAGAATATCTTAAACAGATTTTTTACATGCTCAAAACCTCCATGACAATAAGATACGAAAGTTGTTTAATGCTCCCATGCTTAATTAGAGTATAGGAAAATTGGTTGCATGATATATGATAATTATGACCACAAGGGTCCTAGCTTGTTGTGAACCAAATTTATATGTATAGTTCTTTGATATTTTTGCCATAAAACTTGTTTAGGTTTTCCATACTTTAGGCCACCTAAAACCTAGTTTAAAGACTTGGAAGGTTTTGGCCAAACATATGCTATGAGATAAAGAAAGGAAAAACCTAGGAAACCTAAGACACAATTTAAATGTGTGCTTATAGTGCTTGACTTTTATACATGTTATGAAATGTGTTATGACTTTCTATGCTTTTATGCCATTTGAACAAATTCTATGCTTGATGAGGTTCGGCCATGTAGGGTTTAAAGACCTAGAAACCCTAAAATTTAGACCTCATGTGTTAAAGATGCTTCTTAAGAAATTGAGATAACATGTTGTTTGTGTTCACATGCTTATATATTTAACTATGATTCAAATGGACACCTTAAGGTCTCGGCCATGAAGGGATACATGCCCTAGAAACCCTAGAACTTACATTGAACATGCTCATGTCACTCTCCATGAAATATGAAATGTAGAAAGCTAAAAATTCACATGCTATATGTTGTTAGTGACCACTTGTATGATGCTAAGGGAAGTTTCGGCCATGACAACTTGTATGATGCCATTTATGAATTTATACATGATGTTAGAGTAAGTTCACATGCTTGTATGCTTTCTTGAAAATCTAAATGAGTACTTGTAAGTTTCGGCCAAGACATAAATTTAAGGGCTTAAAGAATTTAGGAACTAACTCAATGGTGCTAACCATATTTCTTGAAATGAATGCTATAAATATGGTTAAAGTTTCCATGCTTTATATCCTTTAGAACCTTGTTTCACACTTGTTAAGATTCGGCCAAATGAGGTTTAAGGACTTGGAGAACTTAGAGTCCAAGTAAATCTTGGTTATGATACTTCCTATGAAAATGATATGTGAATGAATTAGGTTCTACATGCTTGGATGTGTTTAAAACATAAATGGGCACCTAAGAGGGTTTCGGCCATGATAAGAACCCAAAGGATTAGGAAGCTTAGTACCCAAATTAATCATGTTACATTGTTCCTTATGATTGGATGAGCACATGATATACTTTTATGCTTAGACATATATGCTTGGGAGCTATACCAGATGAGAATTTCTATGATATGTTATGAGTTGAAAATATGCATGTTTTATGTTATGATATGTGGGTAAATCTTACATGCTTTGGCCATATGATATGAGCTGAAAATATGCATGCTTATGTTATGATATGTGGTTAAATTATGCATGCTTTGATGCTATGTTTAGTGCTTAAAATATGCATGCTTTCATGATATGCTATGTGGTTAAATTATGCATGCTTGATGATATGCTTTATGCTTAAAATATGCATGTTTTTATGATCCATGCCTAAGTGATGGATATTGTTATGATAGGATGTATGCCTAAGTGATGCATATTGTTATGATATGATGTATGTCTAAGTGATGCATACTTTTATGGTATGATGTATGCCTAAGCGATGCATACCTTTATGACATGATGTATGCCTAAGTGATGCATACCTTTATGATATGATGTATGCCTAAGTGATGCATACTTTTATGACATGATGTATGCCTAAGTGATGCATACTTTTATGATATGATGCGTGCCTAAGTGATGCATGCTTTTATGATGTATGATATGTATAAGTATGACATGTACTTTACTTTATATGGCTTGTACCAAGGGTGGGCTCCATAAGCGCCCCGGGGTCGATGGAATAAGACTCGGGCCTCGTTAGGGATGGGCTACAAAGTGCCCCTAGGTCGATGGAGTAAGACTCGGGCCTAGAATGTTTGTCTTGTAGGGTTCAAGACTTGCTACCTTGGACCTACATAGCCCCGTCTCTTAGGGTTAGCAGGGAGGGCGGGCGTTACAGGTTGGTATCAGAGCCAAAGTTTTTGCCAGCTCACTACACACACATCAAGTCTCCGACCTGCCGCTCCAAGTAAGAATGTTTATGCTTAATTTACTTGTTATATGCTTATGCTTAGTTTCATGTTATATGACTTATGCTTTATTTATTTTTCTTCCTTGTTATATTGCCTATGCTTTATTTTCTTTGCTACATTACTTATGCTTTATTTCCTTATGTTATATTCTTTGTCACTCTATTCCTTATTTTTCCTTATGTTGTTTATGCTTTAGTTTCATATTTTGCTTGCTTATGTTTGATGCCTTATTCCATGCTTTTAGTTATAATTTAGATTAGGATTACATATTAGTAGGTTAGGAATAATACCAGAACAAATAGATAGAAACAAAACAGTACGTTTGATTGGCTAAAAACGATAACCACTTACACTAGTCTATTTGTTATTATTTAGATAAACATGGTTAGGACACGCAATGCCCGAACCGAGGGGACAGTGACTCCACCAGACCTGACACAGGTAGTCACAGACCTCCAGCGTTAGATAACAGAACAACAGCGGCTGATCACTACCTTAATGGGTCAGCAAGGCAACCCAGTTACCCCACCGGCAAATCATAATACACTACTGGTTATTCCTACAGCCGCGCGAGTGCCCCCGGCAGCCCCTACTCCGATGGTCCAACAAGAGGCCTATCTGATTCAGTGGCAAAGGCTTAAGCCGGAAGCATTCTCGGGAAACTGCGAACCATGGGATGCGCAAGCCTAGCTCAAGACCGTGGAAAGCAATGAACGAGGGCAAGAACCAAGCACTGACCGGAGGACAAAAATCGCACAATACCAGAACCGGCTGGAAAGGAAACTCAGGTGGAAAGAGGAAATAGTGGAACAACACAAAAGGTGGTTCGGCCAATAAGCAAACCAAGTACCCTCAGTGTGCTACATGTGGAAAGATGCATTCTGGAGTATGCCTCCTAAGCACCAGAAAGTGCTACAACTACGGAAAGGAAGGTCATTTGGCAAGAAATTGCCCTACTCAGTCTCAGGCACTACCTCTGCAGAACAACCAGAATATGAGTACCCCTGCACAGCTTCACCAGATGCATACTGCCATAGAAGGGACTTCAATCAGCCAAGGAAGATTGGAGGCCCCTCCCACTATGACCAATGCCAGAGTCTACTCTCTCGCTCAGGATGACGTGGCGAACGCCTCTGCCATCGTCTCAGGTCAACTACCAAATTTCAATCAATATGCTAAAGTTTTACTTAATGCTGGAAACGAACCAATATGGGAATCCATCGAGGAACCGAGACGTGTTTCGTATCCTTGGGTCGAAACTATGTCCGGGCGACTTTCTATCCTCACCATAAGCTTCCCCTCACCTGTGGTACAAGGCTTTTATGTGATTTTCGGATTTATAAGGATTAGAAAACCTAGGAAAGAATTTAAGAAAATTCGGCTAAAGAAAAGGTTTTCAAATCTAGAATGATTTAAACAAGACCTTATTTCATGATAAGATTTTCTATGCTATGTAGAAGGATTCCTTTCCATGATTTTATATTGATATGATGTATGATCAGAGGAGTATCTAACCTTAGGATTTCAACCAAAAATATTTTAAAGAGGTGAGTAAGATTATTGTCTAACCGAACTAAGTGCAAGGTTCCTTCTATGAAATGCTATACATAATGTTATGTAATATGCCATGATATGTGATAGCATAGGAAATGCTAAACATAATGAGGAGAAAATGAAATTATGTTATATGCCATGATATGTGATAGCATAGGAAATGCTATACATAATGTTATGTAATATGCCATGATATGTGATAGCATAGGAAATGCTAAACATAATGAGGAGAAAATGAAATTATGTTATATGCCATGATATGTGATAGCATAGGAAATGCTATACATAATGTTATATAATATGCCATGATATGTGATAGCATAGGAAATGCTAAACATAATGAGGAGAAAATGAAATTATGTTATATGCCATGATATGTGATAGCATAGGAAATGCTATACATAATGTTATGTAATATGCCATGATATGTGATAGCATAAGGAAATGCTATACAAAATGAAGAAATGAAATTATGTTATGTAATATGCCATGATATGTGATAGCATAGGAAATGCTATACATAATGAAAAGAAATGCATGAAAGATTGTTAAGGACATGATATGATAGTTATGCATGATAAGTTATTTTTGTATGGGTTTGTACCATGGGTGGGCTCCGTAAACGCCCCGGGGTCGATGGAGTAAGACTCGGGCCTCGTCAGTAATGGGCCTCTGAATGCCCTAGGTCGATGGAGTAAGACTCGGGCCTAGTATGTATGCATGATAGGGTTCAAGACTTGCTACCTTGGACCTACCTATGAAGCGCGCGTATTATGTATGTGGTACAAACCGGGATCCCCTTAATGATGATATTAATTTCAAGTACTTATTAGTATAAGTTTTCAAATTCATGATGCATTGCCTACATATGTACTTGAATTATCTGATGATTAGATATAATGTCATGTGATAATATGATATGAATATGATACCCTTGTATGTTGTATACTTATGATATTACGCATGATATTGATATACGATGATTTTCGGTTTCAGTGAGTAGGAAAGGAACTTACTGAGCCATGAGTGCTCATAGCTTACTTTCCTTGTACCGCAGATATGGGGGACGGATATTCGGAACAACGGAGCAGCAGGAGGAGCAGATAGTGATGTGTGTGGTGGTGGCTCGGCAAAGAACGATTCGGACAAATTAATATGATTAGTTATAGAATCAATATTTGAACAAATCAGAATATGTGATATTATGCTTAATAAATTAAATTCTTTAAATTTTTTATTCTTCCGCTGTTATAGTAAAACATGTACGTAAGTAGTATAAGAACGTAGCGCCGCCTTTGGTTGGGTAAGAAGGGTGGGGCGTTACATCAGTACTTGCCTGACCTGCCAAAGGGTAAAAGCTGAACACCAGAGACCGGGCGGATTACTACAGCCTGTCCAAATTCCAGAATGGAAATGGGAAGAAATCTCTATGGATTTCATTTCGGGTCATCCCAGGACGACAAACGGATATGACGCTATATGGGTGATTGTAGACAGATTAACGAAGTCCGTACACTTTTTGGCGATCAAAATGACTTATTCAACTGAACAGCTAGCTCAGTTATATGTTAAGGAAATCATTCGTCTACATGGTGTTCCTAAGACCATTATTTCTGATAGAGACGGTCGCTTTGTTTCACACTTTTGGGAGTGCGTTCAGAAGACCCTCGGCACGAAGTTGTTATTTAGTACAGCTTTCCACCCTCAGACCGATGGGCAAACTGAAAGAGTGAACCAAATATTAGAAGATATGTTAAGAGCTTGTGCCCTGGACTTCAAGGGAAGCTGGTGTCGATATCTATACCTGGAAGAATTCGCCTACAATAATAGTTACCAAGTTACTATTAAAATGGCACCTTACGAAGCTCTGTATGGGAGGAAGTGTAGATCCCCTATATGCTGGTATGAAAGTGGTGAAAAGAAGGAAATGGGGTTCCGAACGAAACTTAATGATCACACCACCCGAGCTATATAGAAGATCCGCCAACGAATAGAAATTGCTCAGAGTCGGCAGAAGAATTATGCCGATAAACGGCGCAGGCCGCTAGAATTCAACATCGGAGATTTGGTATTCCTTAAGGAATCCCCCATGAAAGGGATAATGAGGTTCAGAAAGAGGAGCAAGTTAAGCCCACGATACATAGGACCGTACCGGATTGTAGAAAGAGTGGGCCAAGTCGCATAAAGACTAGAACTACCTCCAGAGATGGCAGCCATTCACAATGTGTTCCATGTATCGATGCTCAAGAAGTGTACTCACAGCACAGATCAAGTAATTTAGCCACAGTCGATACAGGTTCAAGAGGACCTAAGTTACGAAAGTAGACCTATTCAGATCTTGGACCGAGAAGTCAAGAGGTTAAGGAACAAAGAAATACCCTTAGTAAAGGTTCTATGGTGGAATCAACGATTTGAAGAAGCCACCTGGGAACGCGAGGACGATATGAAACAAAAGTACCCGGAGCTATTTTAAAATTGAGGACGAACTTTTTATGAGGTACGGGGTACTGTAACACCCACTAAGCTTTTAAGATAAAATAAGAGAATGATGAATTTGCCTTAGAAAAATATTAGTAGAATGTTGAACCAAAAAGAAATAAAAAGAAATAAAAATAGGGAGTTGTCAAGGATTGAACCTTGAACCTCTCATAATGTAAATGATAGGATTAATGGGTAATAACCAGTTGGGATAGGAATAATATATTGATAGCAAAGGAGGGAAACTCATGATAAGGATGAGAGTAAAAGCTAGCCAAAAGAAAACAAGAAAAGAACAAGAGAAAGGCAACTTGCCTTCCTTCTTTTCTCTCCCTCTTCCTCTCTCTTTTTGCCGTGACTTAAAGAGGACCATTGAGGGGCTTCATTCCCCCTTGTTTCATCATGAATGATGAGAACAAATAAATAAAATAAAATAAAAACAAAATGAAAAAAAAGGGCTAAGGGAGAAGGAAAGCAAAAACCAATTTTGCTACCTCTTCCCCCTTAACATAAAAGGAAGCATGTGAAGAGAAGATTTGATTTTTCTCTCATTTCTCTCATTCTCCCCTCTCCATCACCGAGAACCTCAGCCCCCTCTCCTCCATTTTCGGCCCCCAAAACAAAGTTCCACCTAGGATACAAAGGAGGGCTACCAAAGGAAATCAAAGGAGGAGAACAAGAAGAAGAGACCCTTTCTTCCATCACCACACTTTAGAACCACAAGCGAAAAGGATGTAAGTATCCCCTCACCTGTGGTACAAGTAGTTTTGATGTGTTTTTGGATTTTATGAGGATTTTAAAACCTAGAACAAAGTTGTGAAAAATTCGGCCAAAGGAAGGACTTGTGATTCTAGGAATGTTTAAAATAAGCCTTGATTCATGATAATTTTTCTATGCTTTGTAAGAAGGTTTTCTCTCATATTTTTTATATATGTGATGTTGGATTAGAGACGTATCTAACCCTAGAGTTTCGGCCAAAAAGGTTTTATAAGGGCTAGGGAATTTATTTGTTTACCTAACTTGCACATAACCCTCTAAATAAATGGTTAAGGATCCATTATTGTTTTCATACTTGAAGGTTACTTGGAACCAAAAGTATCCCACTCACAAGTTTCGGCCAAGGAAAGGTTTAGGGTTAGGAATACTTTGAATTCAAACTCACCATGTTTATATGATAGAATATAGAGTTTCTTAAAGAAGTTGCATGCTTGTATGTTGATAGAAACTCATGAACACCACTCTTAATATTTCGGCCATGGTAAGGTGGATGGCTTAGAATATCTTAAACAGATTTTTTACATGCTCAAAACCTCCATGACAATAAGATACGAAAGTTGTTTAATGCTCCCATGCTTAATTAGAGTATAGGAAAATTGGTTGCATGATATATGATAATTATGACCACAAGGGTCCTAGCTTGTTGTGAACCAAATTTATATGTATAGTTCTTTGATATTTTTGCCATAAAACTTGCTTAGGTTTTCCATACTTTAGGCCACCTAAAACCTAGTTTAAAGACTTGGAAGGTTTCGGCCAAACATATGCTATGAGATAAAGAAAGGAAAAACCTAGGAAACCTAAGACACAATTTAAATGTATGCTTATAGTGCTTGACTTTTATACATGTTATGAAATGTGTTATGACTTTCTATGCTTTTATGCCATTTGAACAAATTCTATGCTTGATGAGGTTCGGCCATGTAGGGTTTAAAGACCTAGAAACCCTAAAATTTAGACCTCATGTGTTAAAGATGCTTCTTAAGAAATTGAGATAACATGTTGTTTGTGTTCACATGCTTATATATTTAACTATGATTCAAATGGACACCTTAAGGTCTCGGCCATGAAGGGATACATGCCCTAGAAACCCTAGAACTTACATTGAATGTGCTCATGTCACTCTCCATGAAATATGAAATGTAGAAAGCTAAAAATTCACATGCTATATGTTGTTAGTGACCTAAATTGATGCTAAGGGAAGTTTCGGCCATGACCACTTGTATGATGCCATTTATGAGTTTATACATGATGTTAGAGTAAGTTCACATGCTTGTATGCTTGCTTGAAAATCTAAATGAGTACTTGTAAGTTTCGGCCAAGACATAAATTTAAGGGCTTAAAGAATTTAGGAACTAACTCAATGGTGATTACCATATTTCTTGAAATGAATGCTATAAATATGGTTAAAGTTTCCATGCTTTATGTCCTTTAGAACCTTGTTTCACACTTGTTAAGATTCAGCCAAATGAGGTTTAAGGACTTGGAGAACTTAGAGTCCAAGTAAATCTTGGTTATGATACTTCCTATGAAAATGATATGTGAATGAATTAGGTTCTACATGCTTGGATGTGTTTAAAACCTAAATGGGCACCTAAGAGGGTTTCAGCCATGATAAGAACCCAAAGGATTAGGAAGCTTAGTACCCAAATTAATCATGTTACATTGTTCCTTATGATTGGATGAGCACATGATATACTTTTATGCTTAGACATGTATGCTTGTGAGCTATACCAGATGAGAATTTCTATGATATGTTATGAGTTCAAAATATGCATGTTTTATGTTATGATATGTGGGTAAATCTTACATGCTTTGGTGATATGATATGAGCTGAAAATATGCATGCTTATGTTATGATATGTGGTTAAATTATGCATGCTTTGATGCTATGTCTAGTGCTTAAAATATGCATGCTTTCATGATATGCTATGTGGTTAAATTATGCATGCTTTGATGCTATGTTTAGTGCTTAAAATATGCATGCTTTCATGATATGCTATGTGGTTAAATTATGCATGCTTGATGATATGCTTTATGCTTAAAATATGCATGCTTTTATGATCCATGCCTAAGTGATGCATATTGTTATGATAGGATGTATGCCTAAGTGATGCATATTATTATGATATGATGTATGTCTAAGTGATGCATACTTTTATGGTATGATGTATGCCTAAGCGATGCATACCTTTATGACATGATGTATGCCTAAGTGATGCATACCTTTATGATATGATGTATGCCTAAGTGATGCATACTTTTATGACATGATGTATGCCTAAGTGATGCATACTTTTATGATATGATGCGTGCCTAAGTGATGCATGCTTTTATGATGTATGATATGTATAAGTATGACATGTACTTTACTTTATATGGCTTGTACCAAGGGTGGGCTCCATAAGCGCCCCGGGGTCGATGGAATAAGACTCGGGCCTCGTTAGGGATGGGCTCCAAAGTGCCCCTAGGTCGATGGAGTAAGACTCGGGCCTAGTATGTTTACCTTGTAGGGTTCAAGACTTGCTACCTTGGACCTACATAGGTTGCACGCAATATGTAAGTGGTACATAGCCGGGATCCCCTATAAGTTGAGATTATGTTCAAGTATATATATGTAAGAAGAAATGGTTTTAAAGATCATGAGACATACACATGTTTTTCGGATACATGTTTTTCAAAATCATATGCATATACCTTATGATGATTTATATGCCATGGTTAGATATGATTATGTTATGTTCCATGATATGTTCATGTGTATGATATGCCATGACTCCTTATGATGATATGCCATGATTAGATACGATTATGTTATGCTTCATGCTATGCTTTACGCTATGATATGCCATGACTAGTTATGATTTCTTCATGTTGCATGATATGCTTAAAAGAGTATGTTACATTATGTCATGACTAGTTGAAGTGATGCCATGTTGAGACATTCTTTGATTATACTATGATTTTCGGTTTTAGTGAGTAGGAAAGGAACTTACTGAGCCATGAGTGCTCACAGCTTACTGTCCTTGTACCATAGATAATGGAAAAAGCTGGATGAGCTAGAGGAGCAGTAGGAGAGGCAAGGAGATGTGTGTGGCAGTGGCTAGGCAACCAAATAAGAACCTTCTTTAAAAACTTTTAAAGAACTATGCTTTGGTATCATGAATTGTAGTACCGTATGTGTGACTTGATGTTATGTTTCTACTAAATTTGATATCATATTATTGAGGCCATGATAGTGTAGTTCGGATTTGATGAAAAGGAAAACAAAAGAAAAGTTTTTATTAAACTAAGAAAATTATTTTAAGTCTTCCGCTGTTATTTGTACATAGAGTATCGTAGCCTCGTCTCTTAGGGTTAGCAGGGAGGGCGGGCGTTACAGTTGACGAAGATGTTCAATCATATCGTAAGCGCCCATTAACTCGTGTTACTTCTAAAGCTCAGAGTTCATGGTCTCGAGCATTAGACAGGACACATCTAATGCGTCATCTTGATGCTTCTTATAAGCATCTTTGTCAGCTCGCAGGGCATTGGCAGAAGGAGCCTCCGGAATGGGCTACTCCAGAACATACAGTTTACGTTCCTAGGTGAGAACTATTCTCAAGTTCCTGTACCAGTCCAGGAAATTTGCTCCGTTGAGCTTGTCATTCTCAAGGACTAAACGCAGGGAGAAGGAGTTCGTATTCAACGTCATGGTTATCTATAACAGAAAAATGCAGAAAATAAATATCATTTTCTTTTAAATCATTTAATTAGGCCTTTAACTAAATGATGCTCCCACTGAATTCTATAATTCATGTGGGACAAGATCCACATCATACTAACCCTTGAGTTAGCTTTGGCTAATATGCCCAAGATTTAGTATGATCAGTAGGTAACGATTTACCAATTACATCTCTATGCAACTCTTGTTTATAGGATCATTATCTACAGTTATATTAAAACTTGAGTTAGCTTTGGCTAATACGCCCAATAATTAATATAAATGTAATTTATGTCCTATCTTTCTAACCATTGGAAGAATGCCTATAGTTGTACTCGATCTGTAACGACCACCCTTCTTAGCTATACTATTACACTCTAAGGATGACCGTTACTTAACTACTAACTCTACTTGACCAGTAAAATCGAAACCACGAAGAGTCTCTACCGAAAAATTTCGGCAGAGTCTCCCCTGTACCGGTGACCATAAACCGAGATACAAACATAGTATACATCAGCCACAGGCGGCTGGAACATTTATCAAACACCCACGCAGTTAAATGAGTATCAAACACACAAATATCTACTTACTAAACTGAACTCATCCTACATGCAACCTAGAACAAGAATAAACTTGAATGACACGGAATGTAAAGTACAGTCTCAAATGTTTACAATAACTAAAATGCGGAAACTAAAAGAATAAGGAAAGAAGACTAAAGGAACTCCTTTCTAGTCTAAAGACTTCCATAGTCCTGGCATCACACATCATCCGCACCTCCTCCTCGTCTTCCTTTATCTGCAGTAAGAGGAAATGCAATCTATAAGCAAAATGCTTAGTAAGCGCTATCTAACTCACAAAATCTAGATATGCATGTGAATATACTAAAAACTAAAACTGAATGCTCAAAAGGAAAACTACTCATGCTCATCTACTCGTAAAAGAAACAAACATACTGAAATACTAAACATGTAAAGCTACTCATGCATTACATGTTTAGTCACAATTAGTAGTCACAAGGTGATGTTGGATCTCAACATTCTTGTAACTTGGGTAGTAATGATGTGTTGCTAGATACCGCTCATTACTTATGCTCCTAAATGGGTTTAGGGGCATTGGCAACATTATAAGAACCTATAGGATCATACACTAAGGACAATTAGATGGAGATTAGGTTCATATGATGAACCAAGAGGATTACATTCATTTGATGAATCAAATTGGATTAAGAGTAATCCTAATTGGGCTAATTGAGTTGGACTCAAGTTGATTCATGTGTTTAATGAGTCTAATTTAGATTATGACTCATTGAATCAATTTAATTAAATGAATTAGATTCATTATATTAAATTGCCTTGAATTAAATGGTTGGATTAGATCAACCATGAGAGAGATTAAGTCAAGTTTGACTTGACTTGAGAGGAAGATGAAGAGTCAAGTTTGACTTGACTTTATGCCACCTCATTGGTGAGTTGGCATTAAGTGGCCAATGATGAGGTGCCACATCATCATGTTTAGCACATGTGTGTGCCACCTCATGGAGGTTACAAATCTCTTAATGGCCACACTTAATGCAAAAAAGGGGGTTACACTTTGGGAAAGTGGTCGGCCAATTTTGTTGTGAATGAGGATTCATTTTCTCATTCAAGGAAATTCCATCATCTTCTTCCTTGCTCCATTTTCTTCTCTCCCTCTCCTCATCTTGCCGAACCTAACTAAGGTGCTAGCACACTTTAGTTTGGTGATCTCCTTCTTGTGTTCGTGTGGATACTTCTAGAGGGTTGTCTACTTTGACAACCTTGAGATCCGGCACCGTTGGACGAGCGGGATACGAAAAGGGCACGCATCGAAGGTATAAAAGTTTTTCCCTTGTAGATCAAAGTGTAGATCTAGGTCGTAACGCCCGAAAATTCTCGAAACTGCATTATAAATATTCTATGATTTTTCTGGAATTTTTAGATATTTTTCCAGAATTTTCCGAGTAGCGGAAGTAGCAAAAATAATTAGAACCGCAAAATAGCTTAGGCGGGAATCGAACCCGAGACCTATGGTTTGCGGATAATGTTAGAAACCAGTGAACCCAGCAGGGCCGTGCTGAAAGAAAGGAGAACCAAATATATTTATATTAGAGTCGGGTTCATTAAACCACTTAATATAAATTAAAAACTTAAAGAGGGTTTGGTTTATTTTAGAAGTTTGGTTCGGCAATTCTCTCTTCACCGAAGCCCTCACGCCACTTCCTCTTCTTTCTCCTTCTCTCGGCGCCAACCACAAGGGAACACCTAGGGTTCCCTCCCTAGGGCCCTAAGAGCACTCTCCGGCGACAACTCCGACACGAGAACGTTCCCCTCCGCGAGAGGGACGCATAGACGCGAGCGAATAATCGAGAAGTCGTCTCCACCGGAATTTATAGTGAAAGGAATTGTAAGAAAATTAGCGTACGAGGTAAGAAACCCCTCACCTGCAGTATAATTGCTCTCGCTTGTTAGTTTTGGCGTTAGTTTAGTAGTTTTACAGTTTTCAGTTATAGGGTGTGCTCTCAGTGCACACCAAGCATTCGGTAGAATGCCTAGTACAGAAGGATGCACCAGTATGCGTCCTAACAGCATGTAAAATGTATTAGAAACGTTTTTCTCAGTTTATTATCAGTTATTACAGCTATATGGATCAGATATCCATTGGGTGGGCTCCCACAGTAGCCTCTAGGTTCAGATAACCTAGCTCTAGGTTCAGATAACCTAGAACAGCAAAGTAAAATAAAACAGTATTCAGTATTTTACTTTTAGTCAGTTGGCACTGTATTTGGATCAGATATCCATGGGCTGGACTCCCTCAATCGTCCCTAGGTTCAGATAACCTAGTAACCCTGCTAGATTCGGAACTTGCAACCCCGGGTCTCGTAGGGATGCGTGCACAGTAAGTACAGTTGCTAGGGCCCCAGCAGCATGTTTAGTATTTTCATCTATTATATGTATAGTTTTCAAATTTGAAACCAGTGATGAGAACACTAATTTTGCTTTCAGTTCAGTTCAGGTTCCGTTTACATGATTTGAGTTCATGTACAGATTTAGATATATGCATGACTAGTTCAGTTTCATGCTTAGTTTATAAGTATGCCATGTTCAGTTAAAGCATGTTCAATCTATATGCTATGCCATGTTTCAGTTCCAGTTTATGCTTTTGTATGCCATGCCATGTTGCCATGCTCAGTTCAAGTTTCAAATAGCATGTTTTAAAAGTCATGAAATGCATCGTTGCATGTTTTTGTGAGGTAGATGGTTTCTTACTAAGCTCTTTAGCTTACAGGTACTACTTTTCTTATACTGCATATACAGGTAAAAGAAAAGTGGACTAGCGGAGGCTGGAGGACAATGCTATGGAGGTGTGTGTGTGCAAGGGGTTTGGAATAAAGATCCTAGGGGTCTAAACAGCTTAATTCCAGCATTTACGTTGTTAGTTTACTTATGGTTTAGTCCTTAGCTTGTTAAATGTTTTAATCCAGTAGAACTATGCACTATTCAGTTTGTCCAGTTTGGGACGCATGTAGGTTAATGTTAGAATGTTTTGCATGTATCTAGAACCTATGTCTGTGAGTTGTGGCACGTTCCAGTGCCTGAAAGTTCTGAAATCAGGAACTCTGATTTCATATCAGAGTTGGATCGGTCTGCCGACCGATCCGTTGCAGTATCAGGGTCCTGGATCGGTCAGCCGACCGATCCAGAGGCATACAGTATGCTACTGTATGCTATCTGATCGGTCGTCCGACCGATCCATCATCGAACAGAGGCCATCCCAGCGTCTCCAGGTGCCTGGATCGGTCTGCAGACCGATCCAGACACACCTGGATCGGTCCGCAGACCGATCCAGCAGGGCACAGAATCGCGGCAGACACACCTGGATCGGTCTTCCGACCGATCCAGCCTCTGCTGGATCGGTCCGCAGACCGATCCAGCAGGGCACAGAATCGCGGCAAGTTTGATCGATCCGTGGATCGAACAGTAGCTAGCTAGGAAGTCAGCTTTGAGTTCTAGCCCAGATGGGAGGTCAAGTATCCTCCTTAGTACATATACCCCAACCGGAAAGGTCTTGAACCCTTTCTTATAACAGCATGGGTGTACCAGTTGTCAGTTTAATAGAGTCAGTTAGTGAAATTTTATTTTACCCAGTTTCCGCACAGTACAGCACAGTAGCTTCAATAGTTAATGTAGCGATCCGGCTCATAGCCTAGTACCCAGGAGTCGGGTCGTTACAGAGTGGTATCAGAGCAAATTCCTTACTTCCTACACACACATCAGCATTGTGCCTACAGCTTCCAAGTAAGAACATCTCTCACTCAGTTTTGTTTTCAGCTTTCATATCAGTTATATGTGCTTTCATGTTTGCTCTCATATTGGTAGTTAATTAATTCATGTTTACAGTAATAGTATTTAACATGTTACCAGTAGTTAACTATAACATGATAGCCTAGTTATATATATTTGTGTCCTCTGCTATTCAGAAAATGGTACGAGGACGTCCAGCTAAGAAAGCATCAGTGGCTGAGCGGTGGTGGCTCAGTTACAGAAGCAACTAGCTGAACAGCAGCAGGAGATAGCCTCCTTAAAGGCTAACCACAGACTACTCCCGAGTCACTCCGATCGAACCTCATGACTCCGGAATCACAGAGGTTGTACCTGACTCGGCGCAGATGCCCAGAGCGAGGGGCTAAGAGAGAAGCTTACCTTATCCAGTGGTAGAGAATTAAGCCCGAGAACTTCTCAGGAACCAGCGAACCATGGAATGCTCAGGCATGGTTTAAAACACTGGAAAGCACGATGGAGCTTCTAGACTGGCCAGAGCACGAAAAGGTGAAGTGTGCCTCCTTCTGTTTAACAGGAGACGCACGCATGTGGTGGGAGCGGATTAAATCGAAGTGGCCAGTAAATCAAATGACATGGGCCAACTTCGAGAAAGAATTCTTCGAGGAATTCTTTCACATGCAAGTCACGAACCGACACTATGACGAGTTTACAGAGTTTCGTCAGGGCAACCTATCAGTTCAGGAGGCCGTGAAGAAATTTAACAGGTTGGCCCGTCTGTGTCCAGAACTAGTCAGCTCAGAGAAGGAGCGAGTACGGTTGATGCTGAAGATGCTCAGACCAGAGATCGCAATGAATGTGGCTGGTGGCGTTCATAGGCCACAAACCACAGAGGAGCTAGTGAGTAGTGCTCTGATCACCGAGCACTATCAACACAGCATCACCCAGCAGAAGCAGGTTTTCACAGAGCCCAAGGGACAAGCTGGCTCAGGTACTCAGCAGAAACAACAGGGATATAGCTCCAACTGGAAGGGGAAACGTAAGGCAAGCAGTGACCCAAAAGGAGGACCAGCTGGAAAACATTCCAGACATCCCAAGTGTGCTACTTGTGGGAAAAACCATCCAGGAGTTTGCCGCAAGGGTATGCGAGGTTGTTTTGAATGTGGACTGGAAGGGCACATGGCTAAGCAGTGCCCGAACAAGAACAGTCTTCCTCAACCTCAACCGATACAGTATGGAGCTCAGCCAGCGCAGCTACACCGGATGTATGCTCCTTAGATGGTCCACAGATCAGTCAAGGCAGATTAGAAGCCCCCACAGCTAACATGAATGCCAGGATTTTCTCACTGACCAGAGAGGACGTAGCAAATGCCTCGACAGTTGTCACAGGTCAGATCAGTATTTTACAGCATAATGCAACTATCTTATTCGATACTGGGGCAACCCACTCTTATGTATCCAGGGCATTTGCCGAGAAATTAGCAACACCTCCAGATGTACTCAATAGCCAGTTTCTGACAACACTACCCTCAGGAGACATTATGGCATCTACGCACTGGCTCAGAGCAATGCCAGTCATTATAGCAGACAGAGAACTTTTTGGTGATCTGATAGTGCTAGAAATGACTGACTACGATGTCATCTTTGAAATGAATTTTCTGATCAAATACGGCACTTCTATAGAGTGCCGTAAACAAAAGGTCATATTCCAACCTGAAGAAGGAGTACAGTTTGAGTACAAAGGAAAACCAAAGAGAAAAGCCAGGAAGTTTCTCTCAGCACTGAAAGCACAGCAGCTATTGGATTCAGGATGCATGGGATTTTTAGCAAATGTAGTCAACACCAGCCACGACAAGAACCAACAGCTATCAGAGGTTCGAGTCGTTTGTGACTACCCAGCAGTCTTCCCTGAAGAGCTACCAGGCTTAGCACCAGAGAGGGAGATTGAATTTGAGATAGAGCTCATTCCCGGCACAAATCCAATTTCCAAGGCACCGTACCGCATGGCTCCAGCAGAACTGAAGGAACTTCAGGAGCAACTACAGGAGCTGCTCGACAAGGGTTTCATACGCCCGAGTCACTCGCCATGGGGAGCGCCTGTATTGTTCGTGAAGAAGAAGGATGGAAGCATACGACTGTGTATAGACTACAGATCACTGAACCAAGTCACGATCAAGAACAGGTATCCCCTTCCCAGAATCGATGATCTGTTTGACCAGCTGAAGCGAGCAGCAGTGTTCTCTAAGATAGATCTCAGATCAGGTTATCATCAGGTCAAGGTCAAAGAAGGGGACATACCGAAGACAGCCTTCAGAACCAGATACGGACACTACGAGTTCGTAGTCATGCCCTTTGGCGTGAC
Source organism: Zingiber officinale (assembly GCF_018446385.1). Classification (NCBI taxonomy): domain Eukaryota; kingdom Viridiplantae; phylum Streptophyta; class Magnoliopsida; order Zingiberales; family Zingiberaceae; genus Zingiber; species Zingiber officinale. The sequence goes on along the minus strand of NC_055992.1, from coordinate 49,804,082 downwards.
CAATGCTCCAGCTACATTCATGGATCTCATGAACAGAGTATTCAGGGAGTATTTAGATAAGTTTGTTATTGTGTTTATCGATGACATTCTTATCTATTCAGGAACTTAGGAGAACATTCAGAGCACCTGAAACTAGTATTGCAGACCCTTCAGCAGAACCAGCTATACGCCAAGTTCACGAAATGTGAATTTTTGTTAGATCAGGTGTCCTTCCTGGGTCACATCATCTCAAAGGATGGTATTATGGTAGATCCCAGCAAGATAAAAGCAGTAAGTAACTGGAAGAGACCTAAGAACGCCAGCGAAATCAGGATCTTTCTGGGATTAGCAGGATATTACAGAAAGTTTGTAGAGGACTTCTCCAGTATAGCCTCCCCACTAACAGCTCTTACCAGGAAGAACAGGAAATTTCAGTGGACAGAGGACTGTGAGAACAGCTTCAGCGAGCTAAAAAGGAGATTGACCAGTGCTCCCATTTTGGCTCTACCAGACAACACCAGCAGCTTTGACATCTATAGTGATGCCTCTAAGTTGGGACTAGGAGCAGTGCTGATGCAAAACGGCAAGGTGATCGCCTATGCCTCCAGACAACTCAAGGATTATGAGAAGAATTATCCTACTTATGACCTTGAGCTTGCAGCAGTAGTGTTCGCCCTCAAAATTTAGAGACATTACTTATATGGAGCTCAGTGCAGAGTGTATACAGATCATCAGAGTCTGAAGTACTTCTTCACTCAGAAGGATCTGAATATGCGACAGCGCAGATGGTTAGAGTTAGTCAAAGACTACGATATAGACATCCTCTACCATCCAGGGAAAGCAAATAAGGTAGCAGATGCACTTAGCAGAAAATCCAGTGCTGCCTTATTATCTCTAGCAGCCATGCCACCAACCCTACAGAAGGAGATCGTAGATTTCGGTCTTGAACTCATCGTTGGACAGCTCTCTATTATGACCTTAGAGTCTACCTTGCTTGGTGATATTCAGTCAGCGCAGGAGCAGGACCCTGAAATTCAAGCAAGGGTTAGCAGATCAGAAAGTAGAGAATTCAGAGTGTCCGATAGAGGGGTGTTGTATTTTGGTGACAGACTCTGTGTTCCAGATCGGGAGGAGCTACGGAGACAGATTTTAGATGAGGCTCACAGACTCCTTATGCGATGCATCCGGGTTCCACCAAAATGTATCAAGACCTGAAGAAACGTTTTTGGTGGCCCGGGATGAAGCGAGACATCGCCAGATATGTTAGCATCTGCCTCACCTGTCGGAGGTCAAGGCAGAACATCGTGACAGGAGGAGTTCTACAACTCCAGAAAGGAAGTGGGAGGATATCTCTATGGATTTCATAGTGGGACTGCCCGAACCACGAATGGTTTTGATGCCATCCGGGTAGTCGACAGGTTGACTAAATCAGCCCACTTTTAGCTATCAAGATATCCCACTCCATGGAGAAGCTAGCTCGGTTGTATCTCCGGAGATCGTCAGACTTCATGGAGTCTCACGTACCATTATTTCGAGACAAGAGATTTACATCACACTTACGGGGTGTGTACAACAAGATTGGGCACGGTTAAAGTTCAAGACAGATTCCATCCAGACGGATGGTCGACAGGCGAGTAAACCGGTACTCAAGATATGCTCCGAGCGTGTGCCCTAGATTTCAAGGGAAGTTGGTGTAAATATCTGAGCTTAGCAGAATTTGCATACAACAATAGCTATCAGGCCACTATCGGCATGGCACCTTACGAGGCTCTCTATGGGCGGAGGTGTAGATCTCCAATCTGCTGGTATGAGAGTGGTGAACAAAAGGAACTAGAGCTTCAGACAGATCTAGTAGCAGATACCACAGCAGCTATACAGCAGATCCGCCAGAGGATAGAGACAGCTCAGAGCCGCCAGAAAAGCTATGCTGATACACGGCGCAGACCCTTAGAGTTTTCAGTTGGGGATTCAGTGTTCCTCAGAGTAGCTCCCATAAAGGGAGTAATGTGTTTTGGGAAGAAGGGCAAGCTAAGTCCCCGATATGTGGGACCATACCTTATCAGCAGAAGAGTGGGCAAGGTAGCATATGAGCTCGAGCTACCCCAGGAAATGTTAGCTGTCCACAATGTATTTCATGTCTCTATGCTGAAGAAGCATACCCCAGATGCCACCCAGGTCATTGAGCCCCAGTCGGTACAGATCCGCGAAGACCTCAGCTATGATAGTCGGTCTATTCAAATAATAGACCGAGCAGTTAAGAAATTGCGGAACAAGGAAGTACCATTAGTCAAAGTTATTTGGCACAGTCACACAGCAGAAGAGGCAACTTGGGAGACAGAAGTCAGCATGAGACAAAAGTACCCAGAATTGTTCTAAGTTCGAGGATAAACTTTTTATAAGGTATGGGGGATTGTAACGTCCGAAAATTCTCGAAACTACATTATAAATATTCTATGATTTTTCTGGAATTTTTAGATATTTTTCTAGAATTTTCCGAGTAGCGGAAGTAGCAAAAATAATTAGAACCGCAAAATAGCTTAGGCGGGAATCGAACCCGAGACCTATGGTTTGCGGATAATGTTAGAAACCAGTGAACCCAGCAGGGCCGTGCTGAAAGAAAGGAGAACCAAATATATTTATATTAGAGTCGGGTTCATTAAACCACTTAATATAAATTAAAAACTTAAAGAGGGTTTGGTTTATTTTAGAAGTTTGGTTCGGCAATTCTCTCTTCACCGAAGCCCTCACACCACTTCCTCTTCTTTCTCCTTATCTCGACGCCAACCACAAGGGAACACCTAGGGTTCCCTCCCTAGGGCCCTAAGAGCACTCTCCGGCGACGAGAACATTCCCCTCCGCGAGAGGGACGCATAGACGCGAGCGAATCATCGAGAAGTCATCTCCACCGGAATTTCTAGCGAAAGGAATTGTAAGAAAATTAGTGTACGAGGTAAGAAACCCCTCACCTGAAGTATAATTGCTCTCGCTTGTTAGTTTTGGCGTTAGTTTAGTAGTTTTACAGTTTTCAGTTATAGGGTGTGCTCTCAGTGCACACCAAGCATTCGGTAGAATGCCTAGTTCAGAAGGATGCACCAGTAGGCGTCCTAACAGCATGTAAAACGTATTAGAAACATTTTTCTCAGTTTATTATCAGTTATTACAGCTATATAGATCAGATATCCATTGGGTGGGCTCCCACAGTAGCCACTAGGTTCAGATAACCTAGCTCTAGGTTCAGATAACCTAGAACAACAAAGTAAAATAAAACAGTATTTAGTATTTTACTTTTAGTCAGTTGGCACTGTATTTGGATCAGATATCCATGGGCTGGACTCCCACAGTCGTCCCTAGGTTCAGATAACCTAGTAACCCTGCTAGATTCGGAACTTGCAACCCCGGGTCTCGTAGGGATGCACGCACAGTAAGTACAGTTGCCAGGGCCGCAGCAGCATGTTTAATATTTTCATCTATTATATGTATAGTTTTCAAATTTGAAACCAGTGATGAGAACACTAATTTAGCTTTCAGTTCAGTTCAAGTTCCGTTTACATGATTTGAGTTCATGTACAGATTTAGATATATGCATGACTAGTTCAGTTTCATGCTTAGTTTATAAGTATGCCATGTTCAGTTAAAGCATGTTCAATCTATATGCTATGCCATGTTTCAGTTCCAGTTTATGCTTTTGTATGCCATGCCATGTTGCCATGCTCAGTTCAAGTTTCAAATAGCATGTTTTAAAAGTCATGAAATGCATCGTTGCATGTTTTTGTGAGGTAGATGGTTTCTTACTAAGCTCTTTAGCTTACAGGTACTACTTTTCTTATACTGCATATACAGGTAAAAGAAAAGTGGACTAGCGGAGGCTGGAGGACAATGCTATGGAGGTGTGTGTGTGCAAGGGGTTTGGAATAAAGATCCTAGGGGTCTAAACAGCTTAATTCCAGCATTTACGTTGTTAGTTTACTTATGGTTTAGTCCTTAGCTTGTTAAATGTTTTAATCCAGTAGAACTATGCACTATTCAGTTTGTCCAGTTTGGGACGCATGTAGGTTAATGTTAGAATGTTTTGCATGTATCTAGAACCTATGTCTGTGAGTTGTGGCACGTTCCAGTGCCTGAAAGTTCTGAAATCAGGAACTCTGATTTCATATCAGAGTTGGTATCAGGGTCCCGGATCGGTCCGCCGACCGATCCAGAGGCATACAGTATGCTACTGTATGATATCTGATCGGTCGTCCGACCGATCCATCATCGAACAGAGGCCATCCCAGCGTCTCCAGGTGCCTGGATCGGTCTGCAGACCGATCCAGACACACCTGAATCGGTCTTCCGACCGATCCAGCCTTTGCTGGATCGGTCCGCAGACCGATCCAGCAGTGCACAGATTCGTGGCAGACACACCTGGATCGGTCTTTCGACCGATCCAGCCTCTGCTGGATCGGTCCGCAGACCGATCCAGCAGGGCACAGAATCGCGGCAAGTTTGATCGATCCGTGGATCGAACAGTAGCTAGCTGGGAAGTCAGCTTTGAGTTCTAGCTCAGATGGGAGGTCAAGTATCCTCCTTAGTACATATACCCCAACCGGAAAGGTCTTGAACCCTTTCTTATAACAGCATGGGTGTACCAGTTATCATTTTAATAGAGTCAGTTAGTGAAATTTTATTTTACCCAGTTTCCACACAGTACAACACAGTAGCTTCAATAGTTAATGTAGCGATCCGGCTCATAGCCTAGTACCCAGGAGTCGGGTCGTTACAGCTCTAGTCTCAAATCAGAACCTGAAATAAATTTTCATTGTACGGATCCGTTGGCTAGGGAGTTTCGGGGTTTCCGCGACGCGAAAAAGTGATTTTCGCGGCCCGAAAAACCCAACACATACCCATCGTGTAGGGGCCGGCCAAGCTAGCTTGTGGATTAAGCTAGGGCTGGCCAAACCATTGGTTCATGGGTGGCCGGCCCTAGCTTGAACCCAGGCTTAGGTGGCCGGCCCTATTTAATTAAAAAAAATATTATTTTAAATTTTTCTTATGTGAAAGATAAAATTTATTGGAGAGATTAAAATTAAAATATCCCTTTTATAAGGTTCTACAAAAGATTAAAGAAAGAGATTAAATCTCTTTCCTTATTTGTAGATTGGAAGATATTTTATTTTTTTTTATAAATTATTCACATGTTGAAAAATTAAAATTATAGAAATTTCTTTTTATCAACCATGAAGGGATTTTAAAGGGAAATTTTATTTTTTAAAATTTCCGAAGACAAATAAGGAATTTTTAATTGTTGATTGAAAATTGTCTTGTTTGCTCTCCATTAGGTGGCCGGCCATGACATGAAGGATTAGGAAATTTTGTTTAATTTTTCTTAATTAATTCATGTCAAGGAAAGTTAAGGAAATTTTATTGTAATTAAATTTCCTTATTTGCCAAAGCTAAGGATTATAAAAGAGCGGGTTTTGGGAGCCTTCAAGGTGAACAACCTCTATTATTTTTGCCCTCTTTTCTTCCTTGGTGTAGCCGGCCACTTCCCTTTCTCTTCTCTCCATCCTTTGTGGCCGAAACTTTCTTCCCTTTTGGAGATCAAGTGGTGGCCGGATTCTAGCTTGAGAAGAAGGAGAGAAAGCTTGCATCCCTTGGAGCATTGGTGGTGTTTTCGCTTCATCCTTGGAGGTGCTCATGTTGTGGCCAAACCTTGCAAGGAGGAGAAGAAGGTGCTTTGGTGGTTTCTCATCTCAGAAGATCTAGATGTTGGTGCTTTGGTGCTTACGTCCCAGGTTAGAAGAGGAATACGGTAGAAGACCTAGATGTTTTTGCTTGCAAAAGAAAAGGTATACTAGTATTTTATTTCCGCATCATACTAGTTTTATCTTCATGTAAAAAATACCAAATACAAGAGGCATGCGATTCTAGTATTTCGAATTTGTTTTCGATGTTGTGTTCTTTGTTTTTCTTTTCCTTGTGATTTGATTGTTCTTTTCGATTGACCTAAAGTTATTTAAGGAAATTAAATATTAGCTTTCCTTAAAAGGCTTTGTCTAGGTGGTGGTGGTTGTTCCCATATCCAAGAAGGCCATGTGCCTCGCCATGCAGTCCTGGAAGCCAATTTTGGAAATTAATGTTTAATGGAATTAATAACCTAGGTGATTTGGATCGAACGTGTTAAGTTCCGCAGGAGATCCAAGTCTAAACCTAAAAGAACAAATAGATTAAACTTTGGATCAAACGTGTTAAGTTCCGCAGGCGATCCAAGTTTAATTTAAAAGAACACATGGTAGCTAGGAAAAGGTTCAGACCTTTGTATAAAATTTTTGTACAGTGGAACCATTAGGTTTTCCGAGTAGCAACCAACAATTGGTATCAGAGCTAGGGTTTTGCCTCTGTGTATTTGGTATTAGTTTAATTATGCACATGTCATACATAATTTAGGTAGGTTAATAGTAGGATGTGCTAACTTTGTTGATGCAGGATCCAACTATTATGACTTTTAATTATTATGTGTGTGATTGGACCCTTGGACATGTCAAGGGCATTTATTGTGTGTGCATGATTGTATTATAAAATACAGCAGGAGCTGTATTTAGTTTTATTAGGATTTTATTTTTTTTGATCTAGTTACAAGTACATTCCTTTTATGGAATATAGGATTGATGGATGTATATTTTATTTTATGTTCGATCTAGTTTACATGTGCATTCCTTCGAGGAATATAGGATCGAAAAATGTAAAATTCTATTTATATCGCAGATCGAATCTTGCAAGGCGTGGAACTTTTTTGAGGACCAGAGGCGCAGCGGAACAAGGAGCAAGATGGATGCGACATCTAGACCCGGTGGCACTGGCCAAAGATGGCAGCAGCTAGGGTTGGCGACACACGGAGGACAGTAATAGATAAAAGCCATAATAGTTGAAAATTAGTTTTTCTATTTATTGCTTTTTATGCTGTGACTGTGTGTGCTTGTTAGTATGCATGTTAAGTAGGCTAGCATAGTCAAAATTCCTCATTTTTAAATAACTAAGTGGGAGAGGGATTTTAAATAAATTCCACGATCTCCATTACTGGTTTGTAAGTGATGCAGACAAGCTTGCGCATTGGCTCTGAGTACCTTCCTCCATATCGGATGAGTTTGTTTATGGATCACTAGAACAAACTTTCATTTTGGATGACTATAGGAAGTTAATTAAGAGCGTATAAACTTCCCCATCGGAAGGGGCACAATCTTATTAATGGACTTAGTGTCAAGTAATGGTATACACTTAGGCACGTCTAATAGTATCCTCCCCATCGGAGTCACTGCTATTATTCGTGTGACCAAAGGAAACCAACTATTAATTTTATTTGTCAAAAAGTTAGGTTGACAAGATAATAAAATTAATGGGTTAAACCCTCCTTTTACAAATGTTGAATTTGTATACATTCACACTATCATGGCATACAAAATTCTCGGTGTTTTGAGGTGTTGGTTAATTTAAAATAGTATTGTTTGAGGAATCAATATTATTCTAAATTTAGAATTCTGACCAAAAGTTATTTGTGATTCTTAGGATGACTTTCAACCCACTGGTCATCATACTAAAAGAGAACAGACTTACTGGTCCTAACTACATAGATTGGAAAAGGAACCTGGACATTGTTCTTACTGCTGAAAGCTATAAGTTTGTACTGACTAAACCTTGCCCTGATACACCCAATGGTGAATCTACCCAAGAGGAGATTGAGTATCATAGGAAATGGGTAAAAGCAGATGAGATGGCGTGGTGTTACATTTTGGCTTCAATGTCAAATGTATTGCAACATCAGCATCAAGATTTACCAACAGCCTATGATATTATGAACAATCTCAAGGAACTCTTTGGTCACCAGGATCGGGCCTCTAGGTAAGAAGCCATGAGAAAGATAATGACAGCCACCATGCAAGAGGGTACTCCTGTGAGGGATAATATCCTAAAGATGATGGCTTATCTAAATGAAATACAAATCCTTGGAGGAGAAATTGATGGGGAAACCCAGATCGATATGATCCTCCAAACACTACTTAGAAGTTTTGAGCAATTCCGCCTGAATTACAATATGAATAAAAGGGTATATTCATTGGCAGAACTACTGACAGAACATCAGGCAGCAGAAGGTTTGTTCTGTCATAATTCTCATATTCACTAGGCTGAATATGGTTCTACTTCTAAACTGAAAGAAAAGAAGAAGAAGAAACAAGTTAGCTCAGCAAAGAAGTTGAATAAATCTCAGAGTACAGGACCTAAAGCTAAAGTGAAGAAGTCGAAGGGAATGTGCTTCATCTGCAAGCAGTCAGGGCATTGGAAGGCGGACTGTCCTCGTAGGAATCAGAATAACAAAGGTATATCTCATGCTCTAGTTGTTGAAACATGTTTAGCGGTGTTATTTACCAGCACCTGGTGTGTAGATACGGGAGCCACTGATCATGTCTGCAATTCCTTGTAGGGGTTCCAGGAAACCCGACGACTAACTGAAGGAGAGATTACAGTCTACATGGGCAATGCTACTAATGTGACGGCTGTTGTAGTGGGAGACGTCTACTTATCTTTTAATAGGAATAGAAATTTGGTTTTAAGAAATTGTCTTTATGTACCCAGTTTTAGAAAAAATTTAATTTCAGTTTCTAAGCTGTTTTTGGATGGATATTCAGTTTCCTTTAGTAACGATATGGTTATTAAGAGAAATAAAGTGATTATCTATTCTGGTGCATTGGTTGGCAATTTATATACTTTAAATCCAATTTCTCCTACAAAGCAAAATATGGAAATTAATAACACATCTTCTAACTCAAATAAGAGAAAAGAACCTTCAGAAATGAACCAAGCATTTCTTTGGCATCTAAGGCTTGGTCATATTAACTTAAGTAGGATTCAAAGGCTCATAGCCGATGGACTCTTGGGTTCATTAGAGTTGGAAAAATTTCCAACCTATGAATCTTGCTTGGAAGGTAAAATGACCAAGAGGCCTTTTAAGGCCAAGGGGTATAGAACCAAAGAAGTGTTAGAATTGGTTCATTCTTATTTGTGTGGTCCTATGTCTATCCAGGCGAGAGGTGGTTTTGAATATTTTGTCTCTTTTATAGACGATTATTCAAGATATGGATACATTTACCTAATGCACCACAAGTCCGAGTGCTTTGATAAGTTCAAAGAGTACAAGGCTGATGTGGAGAAACGACTAGGTAAAAGTATCAAGACACTACGGTCTGATCGTGGTGGCGAATACCTCTTAGGAGAGTTTAGGAATTACTTATCAGAGGCCGGGATTCAATGCCAACTGTCCGCACCTGACACACCCCAACAGAATGGTGTGGCAGAACGAAGGAATATGACTCTTATGGAGATGGTTAGATCGATGATGAGTTATTCAGAATTAACAAATTCGTTTTGGGGATATGCTCTGGAAATGGCAGTGTACATTCTGAACTTAGTACCTTCTAAATCAGTTTCTTCTACTCCCACAGAATTTTGGAATGGACGAAAACCCAGTCTAAGACATATTCGGATTTGGGGTAGTCCAGCACATGTGCTGAAACCAGATGCTGATAAGTTAGAATCTCGTACAGAAGTTCGCGTGTTTGTCGGTTTTCCTAGAGGAATGAAAGGTGGTTTATTTTATAGTCCTAAAGACCAGAAGGTCATTGTTAGCACCAATGCCCAGTTTTTAGAAGAAGACTATATAATGGATCACAAGCCCAGTAGCAAAGTTGTTCTAGAAGAACTTAGAGAGGACACGTCTACTTTAGTACCAACAGTACAAGATGAAGTACCACAAGAGACTGCAACACGTGTCACACATGATACACAACCACAGATGGTGCCTCGTCGTAGTGGGAGAGTGGTGAGGGAATCTGAAAAATTCATGTTTTTGGGAGAGTCTTCGGACTTGATCCCGGGTAAACATGAACCTGATCCCCGTACATATGACGAAGCACTCCAAGATATAGATGCAATATCTTGGCAAAAAGCAATGAATTCGGAAATAGAGTCTATGTACTCTAATAAGGTCTGGGAGCTTGTAGAACCACCCGATGATGTAAAAGCCGTTTGATGCAAGTGGATCTACAAAAGGAAAAGAGGGACAGACGGGAAGGTAGAAACCTTCAAAGTTAGGCTTGTTGCGAAAGGGTACACTCAGAAAGAGGGAATCGATTATGAGGAGACTTTTTCACCGGTAGCCATGCTTAAGTCTATCCGGATACTCTTATCTATTGCTGCTCATATGGATTATGAGATTTGGCAAATGGATATCAAGACAGCTTTCCTTAATGGAAGTCTTGAAGAGAACATCCATATGAAGCAACCAGAAGGGTTCATTGAAAAAGGCAAAGAGCACCTAGTGTGCAATCTCAATCGGTTTATTTATGGACTAAAGCAAGCTTCAAGGTCATGGAACATCCGGTTTAATGAAGTAATCCAATCATATGGATTTATTCAGTGTCCGGATGAGTCTTGTGTATACAAGAAGTATAACGAAAATGTGGTGGTATTTCTTGTACTATACGTAGATGATATTTTGTTAATTGACAACAATGTCAAGGTATTATCGGACGTAAGGGTATGGTTGTCCAAACAATTTGATATGAAGGATTTAGGAGATTGTGCACACATTCTTGGGATCAAAGTTATAAGAGATTGCAAGAAAAGAATGTTGTGTCTGTCCCAAGCTTCATATAAAGATACAATCCTTGCTCATTTTAGCATGCAGGATTCCAAGAAAGTTTTCTTACCTTTAGGCATGGAGTAGCTCTATCTAAAGAGATGTCTCCGAAGACATCAAAGGAGATAGAAGACATGAAAGCAGTTCCTTATGCTTCGGCTGTAGGAAGCCTTATGTATGCAATGTTGTGTATGAGACCTGATATCTATTTTACCGTGGACATGGTTAGAAGATATCAGAGTAACCCTGGACAAGGACATTGGACTACGGTAAAGCATATATTAAAGTACCTGAGAAGGACTAGAGATTATATGCTAGTTTACCAATCAGACGATTTGGTCCCTGTGGGTTACACGGATTCAGATTTCCAATCAGATAGGGACAACAGTAAGTCTACATCAGGTTATGTGTTTACTTTTGGAGGTGGAGCCATTGCATGGAGGAGTGTTAAGCAGAAATGCGTTTCGGACTCAACCATGGAAGCTGAGTATGTAGCAGCCTCTGAGGCAGCTAAAGAAGCAGTATGACTCAGGAACTTTCTAATGGACTTAGATGTGATTCCTGGTTTGCCCGAAATCATCACAATTTATTGTGATAATAGCGGTGCAGTTGCAAACTCGAAGGAACTACGAGCCCATAAGGCAAGTAAACATATAGAGCGCAAGTACCACCTGATACGAGATATCGTAAAGCGAGGAGAAGTTGTCATCGCCAAGATTGCATCAGCAGATAACCTGGCAGATCCTTTCACTAAGGGCCTTCCGACAAAAGCTTTTGATCGACATGTGGAGGGAATGGGAATCAGATGTATGGCAGAAGATATGGCAGCTTAGTCATTAGTATAAGTGGGAGATTGTTAGAGTGTATACTGAAAGCTTAAGCTTTTGTAAATATTTATTTTGAATAAAGAATCACATTTGGTCAAATTATCTACATTTGTTCAATTAATTTATATTGTAGATAATATAGTATGTGGTGTCACATACAGAAGATGATGTTATCAGTACCTTATAAATTATAAACAGTAACTTACGACCAAAATGGAAATGAACAAACCATTGGAAGGTCGTAGTGTAATTAGGAATTTGTTTATCTTAACTATATAATTATACTAGTACACTTAGAGTGTATTGAGTAGGACCATTAGAGGTCATTTCTTTTATACTGACTTTATAAAGGAACAAAGACCTTAGTTATTATGGAAGAGTGTGCTCTAAATCCCAATATAATAATAAGTACATATATTTGATATTTATTTCTTTAATTTATCAATCACTACAACAAAAACTGCAAACGACAACACCCCTACGACAATGGTTTTAAGAGAAAGCGTTGCGTATTTGCTCAAAGACAACGGTTTTTGCGAAAACCGTTGTCTTTGAACTCTCCATTAAATATAAAAGACAACGGTTTTGGCAAAACTGTTGTCATTGAGCGATTTTTTTTTAAAACGACAACACTTTTTACAACGGTTTTATAAACCGTTGTCTTTATCCGCATTTTTAGCGGCTACGACAACAGTTTTGAAAAAACTGTTGTAATTGAATTTGGTCATTTCCCCCCTTCGATTTTTTCCTTTCCCTCGCTGTTTTCTTTTCGGCGCCGTGTTTTCGCGTTCCCAAACCTAAGCCATTTATCTTTCCCTCTCCTCATACGACGTTGTGCTCCTTCTTGTTTCCTGGTGAGCGGAAGCGTTCTCCAATGGGCTGCCGAAGATCCAGACGCACGGGAGAGAGAAACCAGAGAACGGGATCTGCCATGACGACAGCGCGCCACCGGTGAAGGCGAAGACCCACTACAAGAAAAAAGTCAAAGAACAACGGTTTTTCACCGTTGTCGTAGGCCATTTTGAACTGTTGTTAAAGGTCGTGTTGTTAAAAGGGGTGGCCAAAGACAACAGTTTTTAACCGTTGTCTTTGAAGGCAAAGATAACATTTTTTACAACGGTGAAAAACTGTTGTCTTTTCCTTCAAAGACAACAGTTTTTCACCGTTGTCTTTGAGCGTCTACCTTTAATAACAGGGTCTTCAACAACAGTTTTAAACTATCTACGACAACGGTGAAAAACCGTTGTCTTTTTTAGAAAAAAAATTAAAAAAAAATAATACACAATTTTCCAATATTATAAATCATTCAAAATACTAAATTTCAAAATAAAATTTAATATACAATTTTCTAACATTAAAAAATAATATTTATAACATTCTGAAGAAATTTCATAAGCAACCAACAAAATTTCATAAGCAACCAACAAAATGATAACACTATTAAAACAAAGGTAGAACAATATAACACAAGATTTTCTACTTAGATGTCGGTGAAGAGGAGGGATTGCAGCTCCTAGTGCTCCTTAATTTGTTAAAGTCTCTTCATTTTTTTAGGTTGTCGGCATTCTTCCCAATACTCTTGAGGACACCTAAAAAGAGCAGAATGAAATTATACAATCCTGTGCACAAGAACTATGTAATTCTAAGTGGTGGATCATGTCTGTCACAAGTTCGCCACTAATTTTTTTGACCATTATGCACAGATTGTAGACAAGCATGAAAATAAGCAGAACCATAAATATAAGCAAATAAAGGATACCTTTCAATCTTCGAAATCTTCTTTTCTGGTTGGCCCGTCTCCTTTTCCTCTCTTCTTTTGTTAACTCTGCCTCTTCTTTGATGTTTCCTTTTCCATGAACAATCTCCTCAGGGGCAAGCATAGCCGCATCTGAGACGGCCAATGGAGCAACCTGCAAAACCATTGTATTTCAGTGACTCGAAACTGTTTTTACCATAAACTAAAAGACAACTCCAAAAGATATTTTTACCTCTTCGATTGCTAGAGCAGGTACATTGACTTGTATAGGCATATCCTCAATAACCTACATCATAAATTTTGGTCAATCAAGAAATAAATACTAAAAGAATTAAACACTTGATAAGCTTTATTGCTAACCGGCTTTGTAAACGAAAGTCCAAGAATAAAAGGTTGTAAAGATAATTACTTAACACTTCTGTTAGATAAAAAAATAGAAATTAATTCCATAAGTTTGCCTAAACATAATGCTAGAGCACCGAGAAATGCACTTCCTAAATGTTGTTAAATTTTAAAATGAGTGATTTTAGCAAATAAACCTACTCCTGACAAACTATATGTATTATCACACATTTTCAGTATAAATCTTACAACAACTAGCACATTTAATTACTCTGCTTGCACTATTGTACAGTCACAAAGAATATTCTTCATCAGGCTAAAATCTAACTTTAGAATATCTTAATCATTTTAGTAAGGACTGAAGAGTGAAGAGCATTAGTTGATCATTAGTTGTTTTTGTTGTGTCCAAAAACAATTGGACCAATCACACTGCAAAAATTGTTGTAGAATTTAATATTCATTGGCGTGCTTAGCCATTCAAGGACTTTAATGTTCCATGTTCATACAATAAAAACTTCTGGCATGATGAAATCAAATGTAAAGCAACAGTATCTTTATGCCCTTCACAAGCCTAAAGCAACAAACAAGCAAACATATCATCCTTTGGCGCATACTCCATCTTACATTTTATAAGTATAAAGTTGGCAAATTAAGATATGACATACAACGATTGTACACACCAGAAGCTCTATTGATCTGACTAATCATGTCCACTTTATCAGCATCTCTACATGATGATGCATTTAATTAAATTCCATATTCCACCCTAGTTCAGTAAATATTCTGAAACTTCCTACGTCCACATTATAAATTTTTCTTTCAACATTATAAGAACACTTTATAAATCTGACAACAGATACTTGGAGTAACTTGCACCAAAATACCACTGATTTTGATCAACAAGAATTCTGACAATAGCGGAAGCTTCAACAAATAAATGTTTATATGAGTTAGAAAATACTAGCGCCCTGCTGGATAAAAGTTTCAACAAGGAAAAGGGACATGGAAACACTAGACAGTGGATGCTATTATAAACACAATGTTCCAGATTGGGCCAAGATTATAATGAGTAACAACTCCCTGTCCTACGTCTCTTCCAATCCACAAATGAATTTAGAAAATAACAACTCAACATGAGAAATCCTTTGCAATTTCCAAAAAAAATCAATTGTCAAGAAACAGCACTGCATAAGAGAAGAAACTTACCCAGGTTTAGAGTCGGTGGAACTTGTAGGAGTATCGGCCTTCGTCTAACCCATGCAAGAGAAGAGACAGAAATGTAAGTAAATAACGAGACATATTGTATCGATTTACAAGGACGAGTAAGAACGAAACAACACTCAACTGCAACGACATTTGTGATCAAATTCCTTCCACTGAGCCTACCGGAGATCCTTCCATCGGATCTAACAAGTTTAAGAAAATTTCATTCTAAGTTTAAGAAATCTTCCACCAGTCAATAAATCATCTATTAGAGTCAGCGTACTATCTCTTTAACCTTAAGACATGATCAATATTTATAAGGAAAAAATATCCCAACCGAATGTAATTATACATGTACCACCACTTTTCCTATATATTTCAATTAAAAAGACTAACAAAATCATTTGTGCTTTGGTTATCAAATGCACTGGTCCATGGTTAGATGCTCAATCAGAAACAAAAACGTACATCTCAATCGATCCCAATCAATGACCAGAATGCTGTTACCATTGGGTCAATAATCAAAGGTGCTAACCAAAGGGG
Organism: Zingiber officinale; assembly: GCF_018446385.1. Lineage (NCBI taxonomy): Eukaryota > Viridiplantae > Streptophyta > Magnoliopsida > Zingiberales > Zingiberaceae > Zingiber > Zingiber officinale. The sequence goes on along the minus strand of NC_055992.1, from coordinate 49,788,763 downwards.
GGAAAAAGAGAACAGCAATACAATATGCAAATTTTGTAATTAATTACTGAAAGATTACTCGTTTTCTATAGCCACTAAGAATACAATAAACCCAATTTCATCAGCTATACATCGAAAATCAAGTGTTTAGAGTACTATTTCGTGAATAAAACAAAATATGAAAAAAAATACAAGAATACATACAGCGGGCTAGGATAAATGAAATGCAGACACGCCAATCAAAAAATTGAGAAATCAATTTAAACTTCAGTGGAAAAATTTTATTTTGAATTTTAGATCATTCAGAAGGCCAATGAGAATTGATTATTCCGTTAAAGCTGAGCAGGAATTCAAACCTTCTCCAATCAGGGTTGAAAGCCATAGCATTTATCGGTCCAAAATGTCCTTTTACGCCACCAATTTCTTCTACGCTGACTCTAACAAGGACCACCCTTCCACAAAAGCTTCAGCTCTTCAAACCCAGTCACAAGCTCCAAAAAAATCACCAGCTCTGAAAGTTGATAAAAAGCACAGCATGCCAAGCTCAAATTTGAGATCAGCTTTGAACTCTCAAATCTCTCCATCATTTGGGAAACAACATTGAAATCCCCATCATTTGGAAACATCGTAACACCTCCAAGCTCCACCTTCAACAACCTCCATAAATACTAAAATCAAAGAACTGATTATAGCACACAAGCACCCATTCAGACGCACACTGGAGTTGCACAGAATTCTGCCGAAAACCCAACCCCAACAAAATCAACACACCAGCAAGCATAAAACCTCCCCTCTTCAAGCTTTTCCCATGCAGAAAATGCCATTATAAACACAAAGCAAACCTCCCAAGAAAAACCTGAAATCTGAGAAAGTCCTCAGCATGCCAAGCTTTGTCTTTGGAGTTCAACTCCAAAAGAAAACCCATGTAACATAAAGAGAATCCGAGCAAATGCTCCACAATATGAAAGCCCATGGAATTCTACCGGAGATGCTTCCTTTCGTTCCTGAGTGCCAAAGGAACAATCGTCATATCTTCAGATCCCAAATCAGTAATAGTTATCTGATTCGTAAAAGAGGCAAAAAAAAACCTGGAAGAGATCTCGCAGGGGATGCAAAGAGACGCCTGTGCGGATCAATACGATTTGAGAGGAACACTGCCGACTGGAGTGATGCCGCCATTTCCGAAGCGAATGAAACCCAGAGAGAGGAGAAAGAGGAAGACAAGGAGTAGGAGGAGGACGAGAAAGGTCGAGGCTTGAGGAGGAGGAGGCGGTGAAGATGGCTGAAAGTAGAGGCCGCGAGGAGGAGGTGGCGAGGCCGAAAGTTGAGGCGACGAAGAAGGCGGCGAGGAAGGAGGTAGCGAAGAGGGTGGTGAGGAGGGAGGAGGCGAAGAGGGCGGTGAGGAGGGAGGCGGCGAAGAAGGCGATAAAGAGGGTGGTGAGGAGGGAGGCGACGAAGAGGGCGGTGAGGAGGAGTCGGCGAAGAGTAGGGTTTTGGGAAAGAGACAGAAAAAAACAAGGCATAAAACAGACAAATGACGAAGGAGAAAAAGTGGCGAAAGAAAAAACAATTGCATTTAACAACACTTAATAGACAACGATTTTTAAAAACCGTTGTCCTAATCCCAAAAAAGCGCACATAGACAACAGTTTTAAAAAACTATTGTCGTACCCTTTAAAAACCGTTGTTGTATTCCCAAAAAAACATAAATAGACAACGGTTTTTAAAAACTGTTGTCATAGGCCAAAAAAATTACTAAAAGACAATAGTTTTTGTTAAAACCGTTGTTAAAAGGCAAAAAGACAATGGTTTGGTATACAACCGTTGTCGTTTGAGTGTTGTTGAATGACATTTTTCTTGTAGTGACCATCGACGAACTGCACTCCCTGCAGAAGAAGAGGTTGGCGCCGAGCACCACCACTACTTGACGCCGACCATCAGCGTCAGCGACAGCGCCCTCAAGTTTACCCATGTCCTCTACAACCTCTCCCCGGCCGATATCTGCTCTCATCTCCTCTTCATCACTCAAATCATCACATTTCATTCTCATTGAAAGAATCACGAATTCCTTGTAGAACTCTACGAGTAAGCCATAAAACATGAATATGGATCATTCATAACATCGACCGGAGCCTTGGCTAGCTTGTCCGGCGCGAAGACTGGCCGTTCGCCGAGGGACAAGCGCGTTGTCAAGGATGAAACCACTGCCAATGAGCTTTGGTGGGGAAAGTAAGTCCACACAACTAATTCATGATCCTTCCATTGATGGTTCCTTCTCAAAATGTATGTTCACTATTCATGCAGAGGCTCACCGAACATAGAGATGGATGAGCACACCTTCCTAGTGCATAGGGAGAGGGCTGTCGATTACCTCAACTCTTTGGATAAGGTACATATGCACATCAAGTGTTTGATGTAATTCCTCATAGATCCTAATAAGGTACATATGCACATCAAGTGTTTGATGTAATTCCTCATAGATCCTAATATGCCATCTGAATGATACAAGGTATTTGTGAATGACCAATTCCTCAACTGGGATCCCGAGCATCGAATCAAAGTTCAAATTGTCTCTGCAAGGGCCTATCATTCCCTGTTCATGCACAACATGTAAGTGAAAAATACTACTAATAAGAATGCTAAAGATGCTCTTCAATTCTACAGTTCGACAGTTATCCAGATAAGTCATCTTTGCGTTGGTTCTGTTGATCTCTAGTAGTGAATCATAGTTGTGTTAGTAGCAGGCTGGATCATACATATGCATATATTAGTGTTAGTGAGATAACTAGCTCCTCTTTCTCTCCTTAATGCCAAGGGAAAACATGTAAATTAGAAGAAGAAAAACTCTCTTTTGCAAGAAATAATTGGAAGGATCGCAGGTGCATCCGTCCTACGCCTGAAGAATTGGAAGAAAAACCCAAATTATTTTTATTTGTGAAGATTACCAATTGAAACCTTTCAATCACCGAGTTCCTAGTCATATGGAGTGTTTCATTGAGGCATCTATAGCATTTCAAACTATGCATTTTGAGCATGGGATTTAAAACAGAGATAGACTACCTTATTCCACTGTCTTCTTCGAAGGTGGTGGAAATAGCTTAGAGATGCTTGAACTACATTTTCATGTAAAGCTCATCTTCCAACAAGGTAAATTCATTTCTCTAGCATATCAGCAAGATTTGCTTGCAAAATCTTGAAATTTCATTACACTTCACCCTCTCACACTTATCCATTCAGAAACTTTGATCTTTATATTTATATGTATAGTGTTGTCGAGCTCCATTCTATTTTAGTTTTCATAGAATTGTCAATAAAGTGGAAACATCGCATTTGATCGAGTGCGACTTGCAACTGAACTTGTCCATTATTCGTTTTTTTCCGAATTTAGGTGCTACTTGCTAGATAGTGGCACAAGCATCATCCCTGTTTCTATGCTTTTCTGCAAGATTTGCTAATGATTGCATTTCTTTCTTCCATGCTAATTTTTATATATCAGTTGTTGAAATTATCAGTAATTGGATCTACATCAGTTTGGAAACTTTCTATATGCAGATCATGTTGGTATATTTGAGCCAAATGATGCCATTACATTGGAATGTTTTTTCTCTAAGAAATCCTTTTTTCCTTTTACTAAATTTATAAATATCTTTCCTTTCCTCTTTTTTTTTTCTTGATGAAGTTTTGATCCTCCCAAAGAGGTTTACTGGTTATACAAGACTTGCCATTGTTGTTGTTACTGTTGTTATTGAAATTCTGGTCCGATTTACAACTAGAATATGTAATGCACTATTGCCTTGGGCTGAAACGGATCTCTTTTGCTTCACAATTTACAATGTTGGCTAGTTTCCATGTAATTGATACACACACTACATGACTACCTCCACCAGCATTGATCTTAATCTTGATAGGAAAGAAATGGTCATCCTTGACACACAGTATGCCGGGGAGATGAAGAAGGTTTGTTTGGTGTGATGCACTATCTAATGCCTAAAAGAAACATTCTCTCCCTGCACTCTAGCAACAATATGGGCAAAGATGGTGATGTTGCCCTCTTCTTTGGACTATCAGGTAAGTGTTGGTCACACGACTTCCACATTCTTCCATTCTTTGGATTCAGCAAAATCACAACTTGTTGCTCATTTTCTTCTCAAAATTCAAACTTTATTTTCCTAATTGTTGTGAATTTAGATCCCAGTACTGTTATCCAGGTATGTGGCTAACAGATTTGACAAGGGCAAGGTATGAAGTGAGGGAGAAGACATGCACAAGGAAGGTATCCATTTCCGTCCACTTGCTTCCATTCTTCTAAATCTCATGCTCTGATATTTGTTTCATCTTAATTTTTAACATTTTCTACCTTTTTTGATTGCTTTCATTGTTGCTGTGCTGCATGATAGTATTCGATCATTTTCTTCTATTATTAATTTTGACAATATTACTTGGTTTTCCTTCATTGTTGCATGTCTTTAATGCAGCATGTCTTTGTTGGCCCTTTCGAGCGGGTCCACGTATGTTATGTTCCATTGGTGCAGTGGCTCGCTCTCTAATTATTGTTCAGTTTTCCCCTCTTGATCACCTTGAAATATCTATATCTATTCTAGCAATTACATCGGTATTATATTTTCTATTGAGAAACATTTATTTAGTATCTATTTATTGGTTTTGAACAGAAGAAGAAGAGGCGAAGAGGGTTGAAGGGAATGGAGAGTATGAACTCGGATTTAGAGTGAAGGGGAATAAGAAGGGACAATTTCGTTTGTTTTTTTCTCCCTTTTTTCTTTGATGTAGTTTTTTTTATTTTGAATTTGGATTTTAATGTGAGTAGTTGTCAATGGTAATATTTGACATATTCTCAATTTTCTCAAATAATTTCTTTTATTTGACTTTGCTTCTTCATTACTGATTTTTTTTACTAATATAATCTGGGTTTGTTAACAGTTCATGAAAACAATTTACTCCAACGAAGAAATTGACGAAGTGCGATCTGAATGGGCGGATTGCATACTAGACTATATTCATTACTAGGTATAAATTACTAGACTTCAAAAGATGGTTGAACACTTTGTTTGTGACTCCATGACTTATTGATTTTGATTCCTTAGTGCTAATAATTTGTTTGTTCACAGCTAGCTATCTCCTTTGCTCAATACTTCATTCTTGCATTTCTACCATGAGCAGAAATAGCTGACATTTCCCTTATTTATTGCCTCTCTTTGTGATCCAAAATTAATAATGGCTGGGTTGTGTGAGTAGCTTATTTAGTTTTTTCGAATTATGCAAGGACAGACAATTTGGAAGTTATCTCCTTATGAATTGTTAGATGATGACCTTTTTGTATCTTATGAGTTGCTCTACAAATTTCTTGTTTGTACTCTCCTTATGATTTTCGTCTATATGCCATGACTTAATCTTGTTTTTCCTCCTATAATTTATTATTTTTTCTTGTTTGTACTCTCCTTATGTCAATTTGCAGCTCCTGGCAACTTGTTACTTGCAAAATGGAAAAGCATATTATGCCTACCAGGTCTCAAAGGTAATGCAGTCTTGAAAATGGCACAGAAAATTGCATGAATATTTTGTTTCAAGATGTTAATGGATGTAATGTGCTTTGCATGGATTCTATTGATCTTGGATGATAGTTCATTTAAATAATATTAGCTGCATGTAGTGCTAATTATTTAATAAACTATGCTAAGCTTGGTATCACTGCTCCTAGTAGATTCCATGTACTGTTATTCTCTAATAAACACATCTTTTTGTTTCCTTCATTTGGTTTGTTTTTGCCTTCTATGGACTACAGATTGGTTAATTACATTCTCCTTTTGGAATTCTGGAATTTGATAAGTTTTGTTAAATTTTCTCTTGCAGGTCGGGCAATTCGTGAGGCTTGAGTTTTTTTGATGCAAGAAGTGAGCTTTGTTAGGATGTAGCTTGCCTTGCTAATTTGTAAATTAAAAGCCATATGGAGAACAGCAAATGGAAAACATGTGATTTAATGTATATGGAGAGTAATGGAAAACATGTGTATTTTGATGAGTAACAACTCATTTTATATATTTTTGTATATGTGGCTACAAGATGAATTATATACGGATGTTTATTTTGGATTTAATGTAGTAAATATTTAGTTTTGCATTGGTGGTTTGCTTATAGTAAAATAAGATTGGTTGTTTGGTATTAATGAACATTAAAGACAACAGTTAAAAATGTTGTAAAAACTAGGTAAACCACAACAAAAATTTTTTGTAAAAAGTGATAAAAGACAACGGTTTTATCCGTTGTAAAATATATTAAAACTATTGTAAAAAAAATAAATGTGTCAAATATTATCTACCACAACAGTTTATATCTGTTGTAAAAAATGTCTACCACAACGGTTTATTTCTGTTGTTAAAATTATCTACCACAACGGTTTTAAAACGTTGTCGTATCCTTCATAGCCAAATTTTGGGCATATAAACAACAACGGATAAAAATCGTTGTCAAATGTCTACAAAGAAACCGGATTCAAACCGTTGTCGTAGGGCAATACATTCTACAACACCCTCAGTTACAACGGTTTTTTAACCCTACGACAACGGATAATATCCGTTGTCGTTTGCAGTTTTTGTTGTAGTGAATGGGTGAGATTTAGTTCGATAAATCAATAAGCTCGATAAGTTGGGAAATGATATCACTTATAGTGTGTGTTGTTGATTATAGAAGGAAACTATGTCCTAGTAATCTAGGTTGATAATGTCCCTAAGAAGAGCTCATAAGGATTGTCATGTTAAACCCTGCAGGTGGACTCAGTCCGACATGACGATAAGGTTGAGTGGTACTATTCTAGGACTAAGATATTAATTAAATGAGTTGTTAGTAACTCACTTAATTAGTGGACATTCGACATCTTAAACACATGGAAACTAACACACTCATAATAAGAAGGAGCCCAAAAATGTAATTTGGGATTGGTGTAGTAGTTCAATAATAGTTCTCTAGTGAAATGAATTATTATTGATAAAATTAAGTTGTGTGTTCGGGCCGAACACGGGATGCTTAATTTTATCGGGAGACCAAAACCAATTCCTCGTCTCAGTCCCTATCGAAGCCTCTTATTTATAGAGTACTATACCCACCTATACCCACCTTCATACCCATGGTGTAGGGGCCGGCCAAGCTAGATTGTGGATCAAGCTAGGGCCGGCCAAACCATTGGTTCATGGGTGGCCGGCCCTAGCTTGAACCCATGCTTAGGTGGCCGGCCCTATTTAATTAAAAAAAAATTTAATTTTAAAATTTTCTTATGTGAAAGATATAATTTATTGGAGAGATTAAAATTAAAATATCTTTTTTATAAGGTTCTACAAAAGATTAAAGAAAGAGATTAAATCTCTTTCCTTATTTGTAGATTGGAAAGATATTTTATTTTTTCTTTATAAATTATTCACATGTTGAAAAATTAAAATTATAGAAATTTCTTTTTATCAACCATGAAGGGATTTTAAAGGGAAATTTTATTTTTTAAAATTTCCGAAGACAAATAAGGAATTTTTAATTGTTGATTGAAAATTGTCTTGTTTGCTCTCCATGAGGTGGCCGACCATGACATGAAGGATTAGGAAATTTTGTTTAATTTTTCTTAATTAATTCATGTCAAGGAAAGTTAAGGAAATTTTATTGTAATTAAATTTCCTTATTTGCCAAAGCTAAGGATTATAAAAGAGGGGGTTTTGGGAGCCTTCAAGGTGAACAACCTCTATTATTTTCTCCCTCTTTTCTTCCTTGGTGTGGCTGGCCACTTCCCTTTCTCTTCTCTCCATCCTTTGTGGCCGAAACTTTCTTCCCTTTTGGAGATCAAGTGGTGGTCGGATTCTAGCTTGGAGAAGAAGGAGAGAAAGCTTGCATCCCTTGGAGCATTGGTGGTGTTTTCTCTTCATCCTTGGAGGTGCTCTTGTTGTGGCCGAACCTTGCAAGGAGGAGAAGAAGGTGCTTTGGTGGTTTCTCATCTCGGAAGATCGTTGCCCACACAACATCGCAGGTTATAAGAGGAATACGGTAGAAGACCTAGAGGTTTTTCCTTGCAAAAGAAAAGGTATACTAGTATTTTATTTCCGCATCATACTAGTTTTATCTTCATGTAAAAAATACTAAATACAAGAGGCATGTGATTCTAGTATTTCGAATTTGTTTTCGATGTTGTGTTCTTTGTTTTTCTTTTCCTTGTGATTTGATTGTTCTTTTCGGTTGATCTAAAGTTATTTAAGGAAATTAAATATTAGCTTTCCTTAAAAGACTTTGTCTAGGCGGTGGTGGTTGTTCCCATATCTAGGAAGGCCATGTGCCTCGCCATGCAGTCCTGGAAGCCAATTTTGGAAATTAATGTTTAATGGAATTAATAACCTAGGTGATTTGGATCGAACGTGTTAAGTTCCGCAGGAGATCCAAGTCTAAACCTAAAAGAACAAATAGATTAAACTTTGGATCAAACGTGTTAAGTTCCGCAGGCGATCCAAGTTTAATTTAAAAGAACACATGGTAGTTAGGAAAAGGTTTAGACCTTTGTACAAAATTTTTGTACAGTGGAACCATTAGGTTTTTCGAGTAGCAACCAACAGGCGCATCATCATTGGCCGGCCCTATGCCAAGTCACAATGACATGGCATTTGGTCAAGTCAAGGTCAAGTCAAACTTGACTCTTCATCTTCCCTCTCATGTCAAGTCAAACTTGACTTAAATTCCCCATGGTTGATCAAATCTATCCATTTGATTCAAACCAATTCAATTTAATGAATCTATATTCATTGAATTAAATCAACTCAATGAATCCAAGTCTAAAGTAGACTCATTTGACATATGAATCAAATTGAGTCCAACTCAATTAGTTTATTTTGGATTACTCTTGATCCAATTTGGTTAATCACATGAAACTAATCCTCTTGGTCCATCATATGAACCTAATCTCCATCTAATTGCCCTTTGTGTGTGACCCTATAGGTTCTTGTAATATTGGCAATGTTCCTAAACTCATTTAGAAACTTAAGTAATGAGCGGTATCTAGCAACACATCATTACTACCCAAGTTACAAGAATGTTGAGATCCAACATCGCCTTTGTGACTACTAATTGTGACTCTCAAAATATGTGACAATGTCCTTCTATCCTTGACATCTAGATTGATCAATTTGAGACATAGACCATGTCATCCTCTAATCAATCTATATCTTGAACTCCAAGTAGACTCACTCTAATCAAATGAGCTCAATATCATATTGACTCACTTGGACATGGTCATGCACTTAGTGGTCTCACTCTATCAAGAATAATGATGTCACTCCCATCATATAGGAGGGATAGATCCCATCTACATCACTCACATCCCTCCGCATAATTTGTTACATACCCAGTAATCGCCTTTATAGTCCACCTAGTTACGGGTGATGTTTGACGAAACCAAAGTATGCAACTCCTTATGTAGGGAACCATGGTGACTTCATGTAACACCCCTAGGGTCTCTAATAATTCATGTAGATTTATGCATGATTAATATAGATTTATGCATGATTAAAATACGCCTTAATAATTCAAATAGATTTATACATGATATAGTATGGGCCTTATGTGGATTCTTCTTTAGAAAATAAAAAAAAAAAAGAGGCATGACCAAGGATTGAACCTTGGACCTCTTAGTAAGTGGTTCCATGTCATAACCAGTAGCCCCAGCAGGGGTGTGTTGATATGAAAAAGAGGGAAATTGTTGTTAAAGGTAAGGAAAGTGGAGGCTCTCTTCACTAAGGAGGAGAAGTCTAAGTTTCCTTCCTCTTCTCACAATGAAAAGAGAGTTTTTACTTTCTCCCTTCATTAAGGATGAGTAAAAGAAGAGGGAAGGAAAAATTCATGTTTCCTTGTTTCTCTCAATTGGATTAAATGGGGAAAATGAATGAGAATCTTAATTTTTTCCCTCTCTTTCTCCCTCCTCCTTCTCTCCACCGAAACCATCCTCCTCTTCCTCACCATTGCCGAACCAAGCAAGAAGATTTGCCCTCTAGGAAAAACTTCACAACCAAGGATTTCTTCTCCTAGGGAATTTAGCAAGAGATATAAGCATCCTCTCACTTGCAGTACAATAGTTATCGTACGCTTTACGTTTTGTAAAAAAAAAAAGGACTTAGGGATCTCCTTGCAAGTTTCGGCTAAGACAAGAAGTTGTGGTCACTTATGGTTGTCAAGTTACAAATTATGCTACATGATGTATAAATGAAACCTAGATCCTTACCTTAGGTTTTGGCCAAGATAGAATACAAGGCTTAGAGTAAAACCTTGAAAACTAAACATGATTGTTTATGCTCCTTCATGACATATGATATATTACATGTTGTTAGTTAAGTTTTTATGCTACATGTTGTATAAATGAGACCTAGATCCTTACTTTAGGTTTCGGCCAAGATAGAATACAAGGCTTAGAGTAAAACTTTGAAACCTAAACATGATTGTTTGTGCTCCTTCATGACATATGATATATTACATGTTGTTAGTTAAGTTTTTATGCTACATGTTGTATAAATGAAACCTAGATCCTTACCTTAGGTTTCGGCCAAAATAGAATACAAGGCTTAGAGCAAAAAATTTGAAATGAAAACATGCTTATTTATGCTCCTTCATGATACATGATTTATTATATGTTGCTAGATAAGTTCTCATGCTACATGATGTATAAACAAAACCTAGAACCTTTCCTTAGGTTTTGGCCAAAGATGAACACAAGGTCTAGGGCAAGATTTTGAGACCTAACTATACTTGTTTATGCTTCCTCATGATGTATGATTTTCTATGCAATGTTAGATTGAAATTCCATGTCTTATGTTGCATGAAAACCCTAGAAACCCTACCCTTAGGTTTCGGCCAAAGTTGAATTAAAGGTTTAGAGAAAAATTGTTGACCTAACTATACTTGTTTGATGCTTCCTCATGATGTATGCTTTCTTATGCTATGTTAGGTTAAATATCCATGGCTTATGTTACTTGAAAAACCTAGAAACCCTACCTTAAGGTTTCGGCCAAGTTAAGAAACAAGGTCTAGGGCAAAAATCTGAAATGAAAACATGCTTGTTTATGCTCCTTCATGATACATGATCTCTTATATGTTGTTAGTTAAGAGTTTTATGCTCCATGTGGTGTTAAAAGTTTAGAAACCCTACCTTAATGTTTCGGCCAAGTTGGGAAATAAGGTCTAGGGCAAGGTTTTGAGATCTAATCATGCTTGTATATGCTTCCTTATGATGTATAATCATTATCATATGGTTGGTTTAAGTTTCATGTTTCATGTTGTATTTAAAAGTTTAAATACCTCACATTTAGGTTTCAGCCAAGATTGAAATTGAGACTTAGAGCAAAGTTTTGAAACCTAACCATGCTTATTTATGCTTCCTTGTGATATATGATTTCTTATATGTTGTTAAGTTTCATGCTATATGTTGTATTAAAAAGTTGGAACCTCACCTTTAGGTTTCAGCCAACAATGAATTAGGGTTTGTAGAAAGATCAAAACCCCAACCATGCATGATAATGACTTCTTATGATGTGCTATGAAATTTAGGTCACCATGTTGTATGTTATCACTACAAGAATTTTTGCATTCAACAACACCCAATAGACAACGCTTTTTAATAAAAACGTTGTCGTTCTTTGTTTTACAACGCTTTTAGTGAAAAGCGTTGTCTATGGTATTTACTTTTTACTAAAGACAACGGTTTTTAATGAAGTGTTGTCTTTAGTGTTGTTGTTTATGGTCAAAGACAACATTTTTTTAAAAAACGTTTTTTAAAGTGTTGTGTATGTTTCCCCTAAACTCACTTAAAATAAATTCGCAACCCTCGCTTTGCTAAACTCTAAACCCTCAACGCGCGCGCGCCTTCTCCTCACCACTCCTCTCCACGAGTTCTCCTCTCCACTCCTCTCCACGAGTGCCTTCTCCTCTCCTTCTCCTCTCCACGAGTGCCTTCTCCTCTCCTTCTCCTCTCCACGAGCGCCTTCTCCTCTCCACTCCTCTCCACGAGCGCCTTCTCCTCTCCTTGCCGCGTGATCTCCTCTGAACCCTAATCTCGACCCAAACTCCTCACGCAAAACTCCTCACGCCGGCCCAACTCCTCCAAGTCGAGATCCCTAATCTCGCATTTCCCCATCTCCTCAATCAAAGTCAGCTTACCCTTCCTAATCTTCTCACGGCTCCTCAACTCCTCTGAACCCTTCGATCTTAGTTCCTTCCTCGCAGAGCAGATTCGAGAGTAGGAGGAACGGAAGAAAGAAAGGTAAAATTTCTTCCATCCCTCTAGAATAAGATTTTGTTTATTTTTGATTATTTTCCGAACTAGCCATTTTGCCGGATTCATACTGCATCAATTTTCCCCCTCCCCTGATTGTATTTTCTCATGATTTAATCTGGAATTTTTAAACGTTTAGCTATAGACTTTGACAGTAGGTATTAATCCTTAAAAATAGCATGAAGCATATGACATGCTATCCTTTTTTCTCAAATTCAGTGTGAAGTTGTTGGCCAAGTTGCAGATATTATTCACATTCCAGCCTTTATTTGTCGTCAGGTATAATGTGCAGCTTGAAATTAATCAATCTCTAGTGTTATTCTACTATTATTTTTATTGTGTACCCTTAATGCGCAGAGAATATCTCTCATTTTTATTGTATCTAAAACTTGTGTTCTGCATTATCTCATCTTAATTCTGGGCAGTGACTTGTGCCTACTCAGTTTGTTGAATTTATATCAACTACTATTGTTATATTTATGTCACTTGCCTTCTAAGAGCTTAATGGCTTAAGTATGATTTAATACATCATGCACTATTGCATTGAGTTGCTTATGTTGATGTCCCTTTGAGGAAGTTGCAGATTCTCAAGTGCTAAAGAAACAAAGTTGCTTATTATAAGTTATAATTCAAGCATTTTCCTGGAATGGTTTCATTTTTCAACTAAAGGTTAACATGTTTCAATAGAGAATATGTTTTGGTGAATGCTCCAATATTATATGACTCTACAATTTATACCAAGGCAAAAGTACCTAACTACCTATACGTAGACTCTAACAAACATGTACATATGGATAATATAGATAACTAGGTTATCTCCCCAAGTGAGAAATTTGCTATTGGGATTGCATTTTGATGAGAAACCTGTATGGTCAAAAATTTTCAGGTAGAAATACAATTTTGATTAATTGTTTAAATATTTTGTTATAGTTTCACACTATTGTTTGTGTTAATATTTTTAGGTATTAGCTCATTGCATTGACATTGGAATCTTGCTCAAATATTGCTGCATATGGTACAATTGTTTGTTTCAATGGCATGGAAAAAATGCTTCATGGTATTCCATTTCCCAAGAATTGCATTCGAGTCTCCATTGATCAAGCAGTGGACAAATCCGCTCCTTTGCCATATCCAATTCCAAGTGAATGTGAAGTAATTGGTGATGCCATAGGAACTGTTGTGGCTTGGCCTGAACAACAGATTGTGAAGCAAGATGAGGTATATGAGATATTATATTTCTAATTATATTGTCACTTTATTATTATATTTCTAATTATATTGCCACTTTATTATTATTCAACCTAGCTATCTAACTTGTTTATATTTGAAATTATTAGAAGCCTAGAAGGAAGAAGTTTGAACGAAAAAAATCAAAACCTACTTTGTCAACAAGTGTCCCAAGAGCATTACATATGTTATATTGTTACAGTAAGCATGCTCTAGATGGAGGAAAATGTATATCAATGTGCTTAGATAATGAAGTGTTTGATGAAGATTGTGAACTTTTTCTTGACCTTGAGGACATCAATTCTTTGTATCATTTGGAGTCAATTTCAGGAAATTTGATCGTTGCCTACATATGGTAAGTAAGTTTATTTAAGCAATTTCAGCAACTTTTTCATCACATGTTTGCTTCCCAATTTTAGCAACTTATTATGGTTTATTGTTACAATTTCACCAACTTATTATGAGTGATCATTATTTTTTAATCCACATGATTGTTTTGTATCTAAATTTTATTATTTAGTATCTAAATATTATTTTCTCAGTTGCAACTGCATTGCTTTACTTATGCTGGGAAATTACTGCATTGCTTTATGTTTGTTGGGAAATTCTAATATCTAGCAAGACAGAAAATCCCTGATTTGAACTGCAAGAAGTTTACTAATATTGTTGTGTGAACAAGTTTACTCTTGAAAAATTCAACTTCTAGTAATTTTCTCATACCATGTTATTCTCATTAAGTTAATAGTTCATCATTTCTATTGAGAGGTTTACTAATATCAATTGATGTGGTACACTTTACATAAATATAGCTCATTCATTTTCAACCGGCCCTTAATGTTTGCCTTCTGCCATTTGTTCTTCTAGACAGGAAGTACTTTGCTCATATCTTTTTTCTTGTATATTTTTAAGTATCTTAAATGTGCTTGTCCTCAAGAAATAAAAGAATTTGCATGTATACATTTCTGGTATGTTTAATATGCAAGACTGTTCATAGTAAGTTCTCATGTATGGATGTTACTATCATCAGCCATAACTTAGTGTTATGAGTGATCATTATTTTTTCCAACTTATTATGAGTGTTTTGTATCTAAATTTTATTATTTAGTATCTAAATATTTTTTTTCTTTGCAATGATAGGTGTCTGTATAAAAAGATGGTGAAAGATACCAAGACAAAGAAATTCAGATTTATGAATCCTCACAAACTCCCATATCTGGCAAAAACGGCACAAGACAAATCAGTTAAGCTTGAAACCCTGAATCAAAGGGCAACTCTTTTAGCAGATAAGCTGACAAGTGCATCAACAGATCAACTAGTGTTAGTGCCATGTAATGTCGGGTAAGCAAGAAGTAAAACATCACTTTCAATTGCTTCCTTTCGATAATTTATTCAATTTTATGATCTAATCCTATGTATTTGCCTAGTTTCCATTGGAATCTTAGTGTTATTGAACCTTACAAGGATGCTATTTACCTGCTGGATTCCCTAAGTTGCCGCATTCGCGATGATGATTCAAAATACGTAATGGAAATGTGAGTTCAGATTTCTTTTAGTAAATATTTATTATAATAAAAATCTTATTTAACAAATATTCTTAACGTATGAAGGGCCTTAAAATTGTTTAATTCAACCAAGGGAAGGAAAGGTAGGAAAAATGTTAAGTGGGAAGTAGTTAAGGTATGTGTACTTTTGTTTAACATATATTGTAATGTGTATAATTTTCATTAACAATTTGACTCTAATTACTATATATAGGCTCCTCAACAACCGGATGCGAAACAATGTGGTTTTTTTGTGATGCGATTTATGAGAGAAATTATTGAAGAAGTTGAGACTATTGAGAGAGATTCGCTGCAATCAATAGTAACATTATTTAGCTTATCTCAAATTATTTGACATAAACTATTTAAAATTGCAAAGTGATCAGTGTTGATTATTTTTTCCATTAACATAAATTGTGTATGCTCACAGTTCACAAAAATAGGGTACTCTCGTGAACAAATTGATGAGGTTCGGTCCGAGTTGGCGGAGTGCATACAAGATCATATTTATGAATAGGTATGGAATGATAGTTGCCATAATTCTATTTAGATTTAAGTTCATGGAATGGTGATTTTTTTTGGTGGAATCATAGTTAATGCCAATTTTTTTGATGCAGTGCATAGTTACCAGATCGACCTTGAGCAGTTGACCCCAAAGAAAAGTTGTCACTGAAGTTTAAAAACTTGTGAAAATTTTTAGTGAATGATGATGTTTTGTGAATGATGATGTTTTGGAAAAATTGTCACTTAGGTGAAAGGATGTTTTCTGGATTAATATGCAAGTACAAAGCACTGTATTATATGTTATTCTGTAAAGTTCTGTCCGTGTAAATTATCTAGTTTCTTTATCTAGCTTTTGTTCCACTATTGGGTTTGTTTTTCTAATAATTACTCGTGCAGCAAAATACTGAGCAAGAAGCTGTAGATCTTATAATCAGGTAAAGTAGAAAAAGTTAACTACTTCATTATGCTTTCATCTTAGTATTTGTATATTTGATTTGTCTTCTTTGAACCAGCTTCAAGTCAAAAAGCCAGATCCTCTAGATAGCTGTTAAAAATAAGGTATTATTTGGTTTGTCAGTGATCTTAATATTTGGTAATATTTGGTCTTTGATGCTCACGACAGAGTTCCAACGCTGCATGATTACCTTGTTCAAGCAGATTGCTCGCTGCCTCAGTAGCTCGCATTTTCAGGTTTGTTTCATCATTGATATTCCTTCTTTTTAGTGTTCTATATTAAAAGGAAATACTAACTGTCGATGAGATTGTTATCCTCTTGCTTGAACATGAACCAAAGTATATAAATTTGACCTTTTGATCTGAAAGTATAAAAAAAAGTTAATTGGATACTAGTTTTTTATTTTTTTTTTGCAGTTGCATTTGTTGTATTTTCATATGTTTCTCAGTGAACTTCTAAACAATTCTTTTTTCATTAATTTATTAAGGCTTATTATAAGTTTCAGTTTGATGGTGCAAATTGTTTTCTTTTGTAATCCATCTGTTTCTTCTTTGGTTTAGGAAAGTTGAAGTGAATCCCTTGATAGCTGTTTCATAGGTTTGTTCCATTATTTTCCAGTACGTACTGGAATCACTATCAATAGCCCTCAAGGACTGTTTACAACCTTGCAATCAAATTAATTGGACTTATAATCTAATGTATGGTCATCTGGAGCATGAATATTGGAGGATTCATGAATGACTCTTCGGATGATGAATGTATGTCATTTAATATTGGTTCATGTATTTATTTAGATACATCTTGAGTATTCCCTATAAATACCCTATGTATTTAACAATTCAAAGATGAAGAAAATCAGAAGTAGTTGAACACTAACACTTGGACGCCAACATTTTTGAGTTGGCGCCTAGATTTGACCATCTAACAGACACGGCTAAAGGATCAACTTCTATGAACACCCTTAATAACTTATACAGATATTTGTGAACAATTAGGTTGGTGGCTATCATTTATCCTCCCTTTTTGTTGTTTTTTCCATGTACCCAATGCAGCTTTCATTTCAAAGGTTCCAAGCTGATGAACAAGGATGGGTGGACACAATCAAGTCAGTGCGATTTGGAGGAGCTGTCAGGATTAGTACCATGGATTGGCTTGGGCAATCTCAATATTTGCGTCAAACTGTCTTCTGGCCTTCCCTATCATCTGCAGTATCTGAGGTATACTATGCACATTTACCGTGAATTTTCCTTATTGAGCTTGGGCTAGTGACGGTTACGAATGTATTTTATTTCAAGAACCGTATAAGCAAGTGTTCGTGCATCTAGTTTTATAACAATGCACTTCGTATCTTTGATCTAAAAATCTTCTGAAACAAGTCATCTTCTCCAAGCATGCCCTGGTCAACATGCTAGTCACCTACTGGAGTCATTTCCTCGATGGCACGGATGAATACCTGAAATCCATCCTCTACTCCACCATTCTTTGCCACTCCTCAAGCCGAAACAACTGCAAAGGTAGAGTCAACATCAAGTATTACATTGTGCCTGGCTACAAGAAGACCGGGGCCGCAAAATCCAATAAAGACAGGTCAAACATCAAGTAGCATTTTGTAACTTATTCCTCTTAGGTTATATGCTTGGTTAATATATATGCTTAGAACTTGTAAAGACAGGTCAAACATTAATATGCTTGGTTAATATATCCATCTACAACACTCCCGCTTTTTCCTCTAAATATGATTTTCATTTAGCACAGAACTAATGCCAATTTTTTTATTTTGATGCAGTGTTTAAAGAGCTTGAGTAGAAGTTGGCCCTAAAGAAAACTTGTCGGTTATAATATAAACACACTTACGGTATGAATTACATGTATATATAACATTGACATATTATTTAGTACGAGATTTACATGTATGAAAGTTTTCATACAAAATTTCTTGATTGCCTACAACCCCAGGTGTGCTGATGACAAGTTGAAGAAGATGGCTCTAAGAGTGATAGCTGAAAGCCTTTCAGAAGAAGAGATTGTTGGACTTAAAGAAGCAATTCCATGCGATGGACACCAACAACAGCGGTTAGTCAATGATGAGGTTTTGTAAAACTTGTGTGTTTGAAAAATTATTGTCATGAAGTTAAGGATAACTTGTATGATACAAATTTAATTTGTGGATCAATATGTATACATTTTGTTTGTATAATATAAAGTTTTATTTATTTGTTAAATAGTCTTATTATAAAAATGATTGTGGTTGTGGATATTCAATTATATGTAAATTTTGAGTATTTTTTATAATTTTTGCTATTTAATTAAGAAAAACACTATTTTTTATAAATTTAAAAAGACAACGTTTTTAAGTAATAAAAGACAACGCTTAAAAAACAATGTCTTTGAGACCAACCACAACGCCTTTAAAGCGTTGTCTTTGATATGTGCATTTTTACAACAGCATCTTTAACAACGCTTTTTAAGAACGAATAGACAACGCTTAAAAAGCATTGTCTTTGTGACCAACCACAACGCTTTTAAAGCGTTGTCTTTGATATGTGCATTTTTACAACAGCATCTATAACAACGCTTTTTAAGAACGAAAAGACAACGCGTAAAAAGCGTTGTCTTTGTGACCAACCACAACGCTTTTAAAGCGTTGTCTTTGATATGTGCATTTTTACAACAGCATCTTTAACAACGCTTTTTAAGAACGAATAGACAACGCTTAAAAAGCGTTGTCTTTGTGACCAACCACAACGCTTTTAAAGCGTTGTCTATGATATGTGCATTTTTACAACAGCATCTATAACAACGCTTTTTAAGAACGAAAAGACAACGCGTAAAAAGCGTTGTCTTTGTGACCAACCACAACGCTTTTAAAGCGTTGTCTTTGATATGACTTACTACAACACCATCTACAACATCACTTTTTAAGTACATACGACAACGCCAAAAAAGCGTTGTTGTTTAGCTTTTTTCTTGTAGTGTATATGCTTTATGTATGTCCACTTATGACATCATGTTATGATTCCTTATGATATGCTTTATGTATGTGCACTTATGACATCATGTTATGATTCCTTATGATATGCTTTATGTTATGTGCACCTCATGCTATTATGATATGTTTATGAAAGGCTTATGTAAGAGGAAGAGTCTAAGAGATGCTTCCCTTGAGATGGGATCAAGAGCACTCTTCATGATATGACAAGAACATGAAATGTTATGATATGACAAGAACATGATATGTTATGATATGACATGATATGACATTCTACATTACTTTGTATGACTTGTACCAAGGGTGGGCTCCATAAGCGCCCCTAGGTAGATGGTCTATGAAACGGGCCTAGTAAAAGGGATGGGCTCCTAAGTTGCCCCTAGGTCGATGGTCTATGAAACGGGCCTAGTTCCTAGTAGGTTAAAGATTTACTACCTTGGATCTATTTAGGATGTGCACACTCATGTATGTATGTGGTACAAGTCGGGCCCTCATGTTGAGATTATGTTTAAGTATGTATATGATATATGTTTTCAAAAGGGCATCCTGCATATACTCATCTCATATCACATGTTTTGAAAAGAACATCTTACATCTACAAGTTCATGTTATATGTTTTCCTTTATGCTACTTTAAAGATGCTTTTGAGATATGTCCATGATGTTCACATGATATGATATGATTTTATGTTTATGATGTTCACATGATATGATATGATTTTATGTTTATGATGTTCACATGATATGATATGATTTTATGTTTATGCTTTCACATGATATAATATAATTTTATGTTTATGCCTTCACATGATATGATATGATTTTATGATCATGCTTTCACATGATATGATATGACTTTATGTTATGCTCTCACATGTTATGTTATGACTTACCAAATGTACATGTTATCACTTTATGTCCATGTATGAATCATGGTTTTTGTGAGTAGGAAAGGAACTTACTAAGCCCATGGGCTTATAGTCTTTTTATGTTTCCTTGTACTGCAGAAAAGGAAAGGAATGGCTAAATTAAGAGGAGCAGCAGGAAGGGCAAGTGTGTGTGTGACAGTGGCATGGTGGAAGAAAACAAAACTGCTTTATGTTTATATGTTTTTAAGTTGCGTATGAACCATGTGTTGTCATTATGCTTTGATGGTACTTGCACTAGTATGGATAGTATGCACTTATGTTCTCCTTATTTCATGTTAGTATGCTTATGGTATCATGAATCATGTTTCAAGTAGTTGATACTAATTAAGTTAAATGCATGAACATCAGTATGTCTATATATTAAATATGAGAAGCATGATGTTTACTGTAGTTAGTGTAGAAAAAAAAATTATAACTGTTTCTGCTGCCATGATTTCTTTTATATGTAGGCACGTATGTAAGTAAGTAACCTCGTCCCTCCTTGAGCAGTGGGAGGGCGGGCGTTACACTTCAGGTCCAAGGACTAATAGTCATATTAATAGTCACATGAGAAAGTATATGACACTCATATAACGATCCATGATACTTTCTCATGGCGGGTCATTCAGCATACATTCTCCAATGCATACCCATGTGTCAACTTGATATCTCTATATCCATGACTTGTGAGATCAAGTCATCGAGTTGACCTACATGCTAGTCTCATCACATTAACATTGTCCCTGAATGTTAATACTTGACTAGGAATGATTAAGAGTAGTGTTCTCTATATCATTTCACTATTGATTCAACCTATCGATTGATATAGATAAGAACCTTCTACTCAAGGACGCTATTATACTTAGTTATTTGGCACCAATACAAGTAAGTATAATAACCACAAAGAAATGCCTTTATAAACATATAGGAATATGATACATCAAGTTCATACAACAATCATCACATGATTGGCTCTATGGCTCTAACTAACAATCTCCCACTAGCAATAGTGTCAATCAGTGTAGGCTCTAAGGCCCAATGACCTCGTGTGACTATCATGCTTTCTCTGTGCCAAAGCCTTGGTCAAGGGATCAGCGATGTTAGCCTCTGTGGGTACTCTTCCAGCTCACAGTACCACCATTCAAGCAAAACACGAACCCAGACTGCGATCTATAATCATCCTGGTCAGTTTGGAAATTGGCATCACTGTAACCCTTTACAGCTAGCTCATCATCGCCTCCATATATCAAGAAATATTATTTAGTCCTTCTTAAGTACTTAAGAATATTCTTGACCGTTATCCAGTGACGCTCACCTGGATCTGACTGGTATCTACTCGTCATGCTCAAAGCATATGAGACATCAGGACTAGTACATAGCATGGCGTACATGATAGATCCTATGGCTGAAGCATAAGGGATCTTATCCATGCGGTCTCTCTCCTCTCTAGAAGAGGGACTTTGAGTCTTCGAAAGACTCACACCATGTGATATCGGCAGAAATTCTTTCTTGGAATTCTACATGTCAAACCGTAATAATACCTTGTCAACATATGTACTCTGACTTAGGCCAAGCAATCTCTTAGATCTATCTCTCTAGATCTTTATGCCTAGAATGTAGGCTGCTTCACCTAAGTCCTTCATTGAGAAACAATTCCCTATCTAAGTCTTGACAGACTGCAGCAAAGGAATGTCATTCTCAATGAGTAGTATGTCATCCGCATACAATACAAGGAAAACAACTGTGTTCCCAACAACCTTCTTGTAGACACAGGGTTCATCTTCATTCTTGATGAAATCATACTATTTGATTGCATCATCGAATCAAAGATTCCAGCTCCGAGAAGCTTGCATTAGTCCATAAATGGACTTAAGCAGCTTGCATACTCTGCCAGTATGCTGTGGATCTAAAAAAACCCTCAGGTTGTGTCATGTACACATCCTGGAGCAAGTTTCCATTCAGAAACGCGATTTTGACATTCATTTGCTAGATCTCATAATCGTGGTATGCTGCAATAGCAAGCATGATCTGAATGGACTTAAACATCGCTTCTGGAGAAAAAGTTTCATCATAGTCAATACCATGAATTTGTTTAAAACCTTTAGCTACCAGACGACCCTTATATATAAGTCCATCCATGTCAGTCTTTCTTTTAAAGACCCACTTACACCCAATGGGTTTAACCCCTTTAGGTGGATCAACCAATATCCATACTTGGTTGGTGTACATGGATTCCATCTCGGATCTCATGGCCTCTAGCCATTTCTCAGAATCTGGGCTCACCACAGCATCCTGATAGGAGGTAGGCTCATTCTCAATGAGCATAACGTCATCATGATCAGACAAGAGAAATGAGTATCTCTCAAGATGACGACGTACCCTATCAGACCTGCAAAGATGTATGTCTACTTGAACTGGTTGTTGTTCCTCAACTCCTTGTGGAACAATCTCATCATCCATAATACTTTGTGGTTCCAGTTCAACTTCCATCAAGGCTTCAGTGCTATGGTCCAAATCTTGAACTTCTTCAAGATTGAACGTACTCCCACTAATTTTTCTAGAAACAAAGTCTCTTTCTAGAAATACCCTAGTTTTAGCTACAACTACTTTGTGTTGACTAGGTATGTAGAAGTAATATCCCTTCATTTCCTTGGGATATCCTATAAAATAGCACTTATCAGATTTGGGTCACAGTTTGTCCGAGACTTGACATCAAACGTAAGCCTCACAACCCCAAGTCCTCATAAAAGACACCTGGGCATCTCTCCCAGTCCATATCCTATATGGTGTCTTTATCACAGCCTTGGATGGAACACAGTTAAGTATGAAGGCTGCTGTGTCTAGAGCATAGCCCCAAAGAGATATAGGAATATATATGTGACTCATCATAGACCGTACCATATCTAATAAGGTACGATTCCTCCTTTCGGATACACCATTCCACTGTGGTGTTCAAGAAGGAGTGAGTTGGGATAGAATCCCACACTCAGCTAGATAGTCACGAAACTCATGGCTAAGGTATTCTCCACCTCGATCTGATCGAAGTATCTTAATACTCTTGCCTAGATGGTTTTATACTTCATTCTTGAATGCTCTGAAATTTTCAAAGAATTCAGACTTATGAGTCATCAAATACACATAACCATGTCTACTGAAATCATTAGTAAATGTAATGAAGTACCTATAACCACCTCTGGCAACGACATTGAAAGGGCCACATTCATCACTATGTATAAGTCCTAGCAAGTCAGTCGCTCTCTCGTTGTGTCCACTAAAGGGAGTCTTGGTCATCTTGCCTAGTAGACATGACTCGCATGTCTCATATGATTCAAAATCAAATGAGTCCAGCAAACCATCTTTCTGGAACTGGGATAAGCGTTTGTCATTTATATGACCTAAGCGGCAATGCTAGAGATAGCTTTGGTTCATTTCATTTGACTTGAACCTTTTAGTACTTATGTTATAGATGGGGTTCTCTAAGTCTAGAATGTAGAGTCCGTTCATCAGAGGTGCACTACAATAGAACATATCGTTTAAATAGACGGAACAATATTTGTTCTTTATTATAAACGAAAAATCTTTCTTGTCTAAACAAGAAACTGAAATGATGTTCTTGGTAAGAGTAGGCACGTAACAACATTCATCTAATTCTAGTACAAGCCCAGAGGGAAAAGATAGATAGTAAGACCCTACAGCAACAACAGCAACTCATGCTCCATTGCCTACTCGTAGGTCCACCTCGCCCTTTGTCAATGCCCTACTATTTCTCAGCTCCTGCACATTAGTACAAATGTGAGAAGCACATCCGGTATCCAATACCCATGATGTAGAAATAGATAGATTGACTTCTATAACATATATACCTGAAGTGGAAGTCTCACTTCTCTTCTTCTTGAGATCTTCTAGATATACTCTGTAGTTCCTCTTCTAGTGCCCGGTCTGACCGCAGTGGAAGCAGGTAGCATCCTTAGCAACCCCTCCTTTAGGTTTCAATGCCTTGCCTTTTCCCTTGGCTTGGGACTTTCCCTTACCTTTAGGCTTGCCCTTGCCTTTATGCTTTTGCACCATCAAAATGGAGTTGGGCTTTACCTTCTTAAGGTTTAGCTCAGTAGTTCGCAACATGTTAAGCAGCTCAGGCAGTGACTTGTCAATTTCGTTCAAGTTATAATTCATGACAAATTGACTGTAGCTCTCTGGCAAGGATTGCAAGATTAAGTCTGTGGACAGCTCTTGGCCAAGTGGGAATCCCAACCTCTGTAGGTTTTCTATGTACCCAATCATCTTGAGCACATATGGACCTACGGGAGTCCCATGTTGCATCTTGCACTGAAACAGTGCCTTGGATATCTCGAATCTCTCGTGCCTCACTTGTCCTTGATATAGTTGACGAAGATGTTCAACCATATCATAAGCTGACATCAACTCATGTTGCTTCTGAAGCTCAGAGTTCATGGTTGCGAGCATGAGGCATGACACATCTAATGCGTCATCTTGATGCTTCTTATAAGCATCTCGGTCAACTCGCGTGGCAGTGGCAGGAGGTGCCTCGGGAATGGGCTGCTCCAGGACATACAGTTTTCTTTTTTGAGTGAGAACAATTCTCAGATTCCTGTACCAGTCCAGGATATTAGCTCATTGAGCTTGTCCTTGTCAAGGACAGAACATAGGGAGAAGGTGTTCATGTTTGTTGACATTACATTCTACAACGGAAAAATGTAGAAAATAAATATCATATTCCACTAATCATTTAATTAGGTCTTTAATTAAATGATGCTCCCACTGAATTATAGAGCATTTGTAGAATAAAGTCATGGATGTGGTCAAACCACACTTACTAGATTCTAACCAATTAGCTATAATTCTTGTGGGACAAGATCCACATCATACTACACCTTGAGTTAGCTTTGGCTAAATCGCCCAAGACTTAGTATGATCGGTAGATAACGAATTTATCAATTACATCTCTATGCAACTCTTGATTATAGGATCAAAAATCTCTTTTACATTAAAACTTGAGTTAGCTTTGGCTAAATCACCCAAGATTTAGTATAAATGTGATTTTTATCCTATCGTCCAACCGTTGGAAAATGCCTATAGTTATACCCGATCAAATTGAGTTAACTAGTTGTACTTAATCTAATTGAGTTTGTACTCACCCAAGCCTTGATAGGCCGGACCAAGATTGTCCCTCCGTACCCTACCAAGATAATATGTGTTGCTCTTCTTTGGCAGATTCAACAACAACAAATGATCGAGGTAGTGATGGGTATCAATGTTAGCTAGAGCCCTAGAGCCAAACATTTGATGATTGCATTTTGGACTTGTTGTATCATATTCTATATAAATAAAGGCATTTGGTTATTATACTTACTTGTATTGGTGCCAAATAAACTAAGTATAGTAACGTCCTTGAGTAGAAAGTTCTTACCTATATCAATCGGTTAGTTGAACCGATAGTGAGATGATATAGGGAACACTACTCTAAATCATTCCTAGTCGAGTATTAACATTCAGGGACAATGTTAATGCAATAAGACTAGCATGTAGGTCAACTCGATGACTTGATCTCACAAGTCATGGATATAGAGATATCAAGTTGACACATGGGTATGCATTAGAGAATGTATACTGAATGACCCGCCATGAGAAAGTATCATGGATCGTTATATGAGTGACATATAATTTCTCATGTGGCTATTAGTATGACTACTAGTCCTTAGACCTGAAGTCACCATAGATCCCTACATAAGGAGTTATGTACTTTGGTTTCGTCAAACGTCACCCGTAACTGGGTGGACTATAAAGGCGATTACTGGGTATATATAACAAATTATGCAGAGGGATGTGAGAGATGTAGATGGGATCTATCCCTCCTATTTGACGGGAGAGACATCGGTATTCTTGATAGAGTGAGACCACGAAGTGTATGGCCATGCCCAAATGAGTCAATATAGGATATTGAGCTCATTTGATTTAGTAAGTCTACTTGGAGTTCAAGATTTAGGTTGGTCAGAGGATGACACGGTCTATGCCTCACATTAACCAATCTAGATGTCTAGGATAGAAGGACACTTGTCATATATTGTGAGGAGTCACAATTAGTAGTCACAAGGTGATGTTGGATCTCAACATTTCTTGTAACTTGGGTAGCAATGATGTATTGCTAGATGCCGCTCATTGCTTATGTTTCTAAAGGAGTTTAGAAACATTGCCAACGTTACAAGAACCTATTGGGTCACACACAAAGAACAAGTGGATGGAGATTAGGTTCATAGGATGAACCAATTGGATTAGGTTCATTTGATGCACCAAGAATTGGATTCGGATATTAGACTTATTGAGTTAGACTCAATTAGATTCAATTGTTGAATAAGTCTAATTTAAATTTGATTCATTAAGTCAATTTATATTAATGAATTGAGATTCATTAGATTAAAAATTGGCTTTGAATCAAAGAATGAATTCAACTCAACATGGAAGAGATTTGGTCAATTTTGACTTGACCAAAATGGGAAGTTGAAACATCAAGTTTGACTTGATGAATTGCCACTTCATGGAGGATGACTCATCCTACATGGCAGCCACATCATCTCCACCTCATGAGGTGTGCCACCTCATGGAGGTTACACCTCCCATTCCATTTAATGTGGCCGGCCACATTAAATGGGGAGGTTACATATGTGTGGCCGGCCACACTAATGGAAAAGGGGTTTTCATTTTGTGTCATTCAAGTGGTGTTGAATGCTTCTCCTTCCTCCTAGCTCTCTTCCTCCTTTCTCTTGCTGTTGCCGTGAGTTTCATGAAAGGGAGAAGGTGGTTGAGTGAATTCCAAGAGCATAAGGAAGAGTGAAGGTCACAAAGGAGGATACTACTTCTTAAGTGTATGAGTTTCTTTTGTATTCTCTCCTTTTTCTTCCTTTCAAATCCTACCCGAGAGCCCTATAAAGTGCTAGCACACTTGGGGTACTCTCTTCTCCATCCTTGAGTGTTAGAGAACACCTCTTGTTCGTGTGGATACTACTAGAGGATTGTCTACGTTGACAATCTTGAGATCCGGCGTACCTTGGACTTGCGAGATTACGAAAAGGGCACGCTTCAAAGGTATAAGGCTTTCTTTATGTAGATCTACTGTAGATCAACGTTTAAACTCGTACTCGTGTTTTCGAACTTTTTCTTCGCACGAGATCCAATGGCTAGGGTGATTCGGGGTTTCCGTGACGCGAAAAAGCGATTTTCGCGGCCTGAAAAATCCAACAGTGGTATCAGAGCCACGTGCGAAGCTTGTACGAGTTTAGTTTTTATTTTTATGAAAAATAAACATTCTGTGAATTTCTGTAAATTTATGATTTTATGGTTTTTATGGGTATTTTTCTCGTAGAAGCGAAGCACAAGTGTCTCGGCACTTGTAGGCTTCGGCTACCGGGAAGAATTTTCAAAAATGGCTTTGTTTCGACCCAAAACTTTTTGGGACAGCTGGCTAAGGCGCTCTTGGATCGCTTAGGAGCAATTCGCGATGGTTAGATCGCGGGTAGGGATACTACCCCTAACCCCGCAAGGGGATTTGCTCCGCGATTGCGCCCGAAATCGCTAATCGGGACTGCCGGGAAAAATTTACTCATAAAATTTGTGAAATTATGAAAAAATTACAGAAAATTATAGAAATATATAATTTTGAATTATATATTAATTTTGTGATAGTCATGGACCAAAAACCCAATTTGATTGGATAAAATGTGTTGTAATTCATAATACGGCCTGCGCGCCGTGATGTGATGTGCATGTTGTACTTTTATTTTATTTTTTTTTTCTCGCGACCTGCGCGTCGTGCCTTTCTTTTATTCTGGTTGTAAATTAGATTTAGACTTGAATGTAACTCGATTTCAAAATTGTAATGTACAAAATTGGAGCTGTGAAAGGTCCACTCGAGACGGAGTTACGAGGAAGGCACGAGCAACACAAGGTGGTCAAAAGGAAGGCGCTTGAGAAGTTGACCTTAGGTTGACCATCCGATCTTCTCATTGGCTTGAGAAGATCGTAGTAGGGCCATGACATAATCACAAAATAATTTAATTAATTGCTTATATGTATGTGATGCATGTTTAATTAAGTAGTTAATTAGTGCCTAGTGATTAGATTAGATCTAAGTCGTGCACATGATGCACCCTTCGATTAGATTAGATCTATCGAGTATATGATACGCATCATCTTTTAGATTAAATCTAAATCACGTCAACTCATAATGCCTACCGTGCCGTGATACCTACCACTACCTCGATCGCATGCTGTTGTTGAATCTGCCAAAGCAGAGCAACACATACTATCTTGGTAGGGTACGGAGAGACAATCTTGGTCCCGCCTATCAACGCATGGGTGAATACAAACTCAATTAGATTGAGTATTCCTAGTTTACTCGGTTGGATCGAGTACAACTATAGGCATTCTTCCAATGGTTGGAAAGATAGGTCAAAATCACATATATATTAACTCTCGGGCGTATTAGCCAAAGCTAACTCGAGTTTTAATATAAATGCGGATTTTATCCTATAAACAAGAGTTGCATAGAGATGTAATTGGTAATCGTTACCTACCGATCATACTAAATCTTGGGCGTATTAACCAAAGCTAACTCAAGGGTTAGTATGATGTGGATCTTGTCCCACATGAATTATAGAATTCAATGGGAGCATCATTTAGTTAAAGGCCTAATTAAATGATTAAGAATATGATACTTATTTCTGCATTTATTTCTGTTGTAGAATTGCCATGACGTCGAACACGAACATCTTCTCTCTGCGTTCTGTCCTTAAGAAGGACAAGTTCAACGGAGCAAATTTCCTGGACTGTGAGAATAGTTCTCACTCAGGAACGTAAACTGTACGTTCTGGAGCAGCCCATTCCGGAGGCTCCTCCTGCCACTGCCACGCGAGCAGACCGATATGCTTACAAGAAGCATCAAGATGACGCATTAGATGTGTCCTGTCTTATGCTCGCAACCATGAACTCAGAGCTTGAGAAGCAATATTAGTTGATGAGCGCTTACGATATGGTTGAACATATTTGTCACCTATATCAAGGACAAGCAAGGCACTGGAAGAGGAACTCCAAAGAATACCTGGAAGATCTTAAAAAGAAGAGAAATAAGATTTCTACTTCAGGTATACATGTTATAGAAGTCAACCTCTCTATTTCTTCATCGTGGGTATTAGATACCGGATGTGCTTCGCACATTTGTACTAATGTACAAGCGCTGAGAAATAGCAGGGCATTGACGAAGGGTGAGATAGACCTACGAGTAGGCAATGGAGCACGGGTTGCTGCTATTGCTATAGGAACTTACCATCTATCTCTTCCCTCTGGGCTTGTACTAGAATTAGATGATTGTTGTTATGTGTCTGCCTTGACTAAGAACATAATTTCAGTTTCTTGTTTGGACAAGAAAGGATTTTCATTTATAATAAAGAATAAATGTTGTTCCGTCTATTTAAACGATATGTTCTATTGTAGTGCACCTGTGATAAATGGACTCTATATTCTAGATCTTGAGAGCCCTATCTATAACATAAATACCAAGAGGTTCAAGTTAAACGACATGAACCAAACCTACCTCTGGCACTGTCGCTTAGGTCATATAAATGACAAGCTCTTATCCCAGCTCCATAAGGATGGTTTTGTTGGGTTTTTCGGGCCGCGAAAACCGCTTTTCGCGTCGCGGAAACCCCGAATCACCCAAAGCCGTAGATCCGTGCAAGGAAAAACCGAATGAAATACAAGTATGAGTTTCAAAAACTTTAGATCTACTCATAGATCTATGTGTTGAGAGCTTTTACCTTTGAAGCGAAGCCCTTCGCGTTCCCGCTCATCCAAACGGTGCCGGATCTCGACACCGTCAAGCGTCGGTCCTCTAGAAGTATCCACACGGACACGTAGGTGGAGAAAACCTCACACAAAGGTGTGCTAGCACCTTGGTAAGATTCGGCCAAGCAAGGAGGAGAGGGAGAGGAAGAGCTTCAAGAGGAAGAAGGAAGAAGATACACCCACTTGAATGAAAAATGAATTCTCATTCAAAACCAAAAGTGGTAGGCCACTTCCCATAGTGTAACCCCCCCATTAAATGCAATTAATGTGAAGTTATTAAGAGAATGGCTTTGTAACTTCCATGAGGTGGCACCCATGATGATGTGGAGTAACATCATTGGTCCACTTCAATGCCAACTCACCAATGAGGTGGCATAAAGTCAAGTCAAAATTGACTTTTAATCTTCCTCTCAAGTCAAGTCAAACTTGACCAAATCTCTTCCATGGTTGATCTAATCTAACCATTTGATTCAAGCCAACTTAATATAATGAATCTAATTCATTAAATTAAGTTGATTTAATGAGTCATAATCTAAATTAGACTCATTGAATACATGAATCAACTTGAGACCAACTCAAGTTAGCCCAATTAGGATTACTCTTAATCCAATTTGATTCATCAAATGAATCTAATCCTTTTTTTGGTTCATCATATGAACCTAATCTCCATCTAATTGTCCTTAGTGTGTGACCCTATAGGTTCTTGTAACATTGGCAATGCCCTAAACCCATTTAGGAGCATAAGTAATGAGTGGTATCTAGCAACACATCATTACTACCCAATTTACAAGAATGTCGAGATCCGACATCACCTTGTGACTACTAATTGTGACTCTTCACAATATATGACAAGTGTCCTTCTATCCTAGACATCTAGATTGATCAATGTGAGGCATAGACCGTGTCATCCTCTGACCAATCTAAATCTTGAACTCCAAGTAGACTCACTAAATCAAATGAGCTCAATATCCCATATTGACTCATTTGGGCATGGCCATGCACTTCGTGGTCACACTCTATCAAGAATACCGATGACTCTCCCGTCATATAGGAGGGATAGATCCCATCTTCATCACTCACATCCCTCTGCATAATTTGTTATATACCCAGTAATCGCCTTTATAGTCCACCCAGTTACGGGTGACGTTTGACGAAACTAAAGTACATAACTCCTTATGTAGGGATCTATGGTGACTTTAGGTCTAAGGACAAGTAGTCATACTAATAGTCACATGAGAAAGTATATGACACTCATATAATGATCCATGATACTTTCTCATGGCGGGTCATTCAGTATACATTCTCTAATGTATACCCATGTGTCAACTTGATATCTCTATATCCATGACTTGTGAGATCAAGTCATCGAGTTGACCTACATGCTAGTCTTATTGCATTAACATTGTCCCTGAATGTTAATAATCGACTAGGAATGATTAAGAGTAGTGTTCCCTATATCATCTCACTATCGGTTCAACTAACCGATTGATATAGGTGAGAACCATCTACTCAAGGACATTATTATACTTAGTTTATTTGGCACAAATACAAGTAAGTATAATAACTAAAATCCAAATGCCTTTATTTATATAGAATATGATACAATAAGTCCAAAATACAATCATCTAATGATTGGCTCTAGGGCTCTAGCTAACAGGTTTGCTGGACTCATTTGATTTAGAATCATATGAGATATGCGAGTCATGCCTACGAAGCAAGATGACCAAGACTCCCTTTAGTGGGCACAGCGAGAGAGCGACTGATTTGTTAGGACTCATTCATAGTGATGTATGTGGCCCTTTCAATGTCGCTGCTAGAGGCGGTTATAGGTACTTCATCACATTTACTGATGACTTCAGTAGATATGGTTATGTGTACTTGATGACACATAAGTCTGAATCCTTTGAAAAGTTCAAAGAATTCAAGAATGAAGTACAGAACCAGCTTGGCAAGAGTATTAAGATACTTCGATCAAATAGAGGTGGAGAATACCTTAGCCATGTGTTTCGTGACTACCTAGCTGGGTGTGGGATTCTATCCCAACTCACTCCTCCTGGAACACCACAGTGGAATGATGTATCCGAAAGGAGGAATCGTACCCTATTAGATATGGTACGATCCATGATGAGTCACACAGATCTTCCGACATACCTTTGGGGCTATGCTCTAGACACGGCAGCTTTTATACTCAACCGAGTTCCATCAAAGGCCGTGATAAAGACACCATATAGGATATGGACTGGGAGAGATGCCCAGGTGTCTTTCATGAGGATTTGGGGTTGTGAGGCTTACGTACGACGTCAAGTCTCAGACAAATTAGGACCCAAATCTGACAAGTGCTATTTCATTGGATATCCCAAGGAAACTAAGGGATATTACTTCTACATTCCCAGTCAACACAAGGTAGTTGTGGCAAAGACTGGGATCTTTCTAGAAAGGGACTTTGTTTCTAGAAAGACTAGTGGGAGCGCGTTCGATCTTGAAGAAGTTTAAAATGCGAACAATAGCACTGATGCCTCGATGGAAGTTGAACTGGAACCACAAAGTGTTGTGGATGATGTTGTTCCACAAAGAGTTGAGGAACAACAACCAGTTCAAGTAAACATACCCCTTCGCAGGTCTGATAGGGTACGTCGTCGGCCTGAGAGATATTCATTTCTCTTGTCTGACCATGATGACGTTATGCTCATAGAGGATGAGCCTACCACCTATCAGGAAGCTGTGATGAGACCAGATTCTGAGAAATGGCTAGAAGCCATGAGATCCGAGATGGAATCCATGTACACCAACCAAGTATGGACTTTGGTTGATCCACCTGAAGGGGTAAAACTCATTGGGTGCAAGTGGGTCTTTAAGAGAAAGACTGACATGGATGGACTTATCTATAAGGGTCACTTGGTAGCTAAAGGTTTCAAGCAGATTCATGGTATTGACTATGATAAGACCTTTTCTCCAGTAGCGATGTTTAAGTCCATTCGGTTCATGCTTGCTATTGCAGCTTACCATGATTATGAGATCTGGCAGATGGACGTCAAAACCGCGTTTCTGAATGAAAACCTACTCGAGGATGTGTACATGACACAACCTGAGGGTTTTGTAGATCCACAGTATACTAGCAGAAGTCCATTTATGGACTAAAGCAAGCTTCTCGGAGCTGGAATCTTCGATTCGATGATGCAATCAAATAGTTTGGTTTCATCAAGAATGAAGATGAACCTTGTGTCTACAAGAAGGTTGTAGGGGACATAGTTGTCTTCCTCATATTGTATGTGGATGACATACTACTCATTGGGAAGGACATCCCTATGCTTGAGTCTGTCAAGACCTGGCTAGGGAGTTGCTTCTCAATGAAGGACTTAGGTGAGGCATCCCGCATTCTAGGGATACAGATCTATAGAGATAGATCTAAGAGATTGCTTGGCCTAAGTCAGAGTACATACATTGACAAGGTACTCCTTCGGTTTGCCATGCAGAACTCCAAGAAGGGATTTCTGCCGATGTCACATGGCGTGAGTCATTCGAAGACTCAAGGTCCCTCTTCTAGAGAGGAGAGAGACCGCATGGATCTGATCACTTATGCCTCAGCCATAGGATCGATCATGTACGCTATGCTATGTACTCGACCTGATGTCTCGTATGTTTTGAGCATGACGAGCAGATACCAGTCAGATCTAGGTGAAAGTCACTGGATAGCGGTCAAGAATATTCTTAAGAACTTGAGAAGGACTAAAGAATATTTCTTGATATATGGAGGCAATGATGAGCTAGCTGTAAAGGGTTACAGTGATGCTAGCTTCCAGACCGACCAGGATGACTATAGATCGCAGTCGGGGTTCATGTTTTGCATTAATGGTGGTGAGGTGAAGAGTTCAAGCAGACACGAGTGATTCTACGAGTACATTGCCGCATCGAGGCAAAGGAGGCGATTCGCAAGTTCATCATCGAACTTGGGGTGGTTCCTAGCATTCTGATCCTATTGAGCTCTATTGTGACAACAATGGAGCTATAGCACGGGCGAAGCTCACACCAGCGGACCAAACATATACTACAGCGCTTCCATCTCATTCGAGAAATCATCGAGAGAGGAGATGTGAAGATTTGCAGAGTACCTACAGAGGCTAACATCGCAAATCCCTTGACCAAGGCTTTGGCACAGAGGAAGTATGATGGTCACACTAGGTCATTTGGGCTTAGAGCCTATACTGATTGGCACTAGTGCTAGTGGGAGATTGTTAGCTAGAGCCCTAGAGCCAATCATTTGATGATTGTATTTTGGACTTGTTGTATCATATTCTATATAAATAAAGGCATTTGGTTATTATACTTACTTGTATTAGTGCCAAATAAACTAAGTATAGTAACGTCCTTGAGTAGAAGGTTCTTACCTATATCAATCGGGTAGTTGAACCGATAGTGAGATGATATAGGGAACACTACTCTAAATCAATCCTAGTCGAGTATTAACATTCAGGGACAATGTTAATGCAATAAGACTAGCATGTAGGTCAACTCGATGACTTGATCTCACAAGTCATGGATATAGAGATATCAAGTTGACACATGGGTATGCATTAGAGAATGTATACTGAATGACCCGCCATGAGAAAGTATCATGGATCGTTATATGAGTGTCATATACTTTCTCATGTGGCTATTAGTATGACTACTAGTCCTTAGACCTGAAGTCACCATAGATCCCTACATAAGGAGTTATGTACTTTGGTTTCGTCAAACGTCACCCGTAACTGAGTGGACTATAAAGGCGATTACTAGGTATATAACAAATTATGTAGAGGGATGTGAGTGATGTAGATGTGATCTATCCCTCCTATATGACGGGAGAGACATCGGCATTCTTGATAGAGTGAGACCACGAAGTTCATGACCATGCCCAAATGAGTCAATATAGGATATTGAGCTCATTTGATTTAGTGAGTCTACTTGGAGTTCAAGATTTAGGTTGGTCAGAGGATGACACGGTCTATGCCTCACATTGACCAATCTAGATGTCTAGGATAGAAGGACACTTGTCATATATTGTGAGGAGTCACAATTAGTAGTCACAAGGTGATGTTGGATCTCAACATTTCTTGTAAC
The DNA here is from genome assembly GCF_018446385.1 of Zingiber officinale. Taxonomy (NCBI): domain Eukaryota; kingdom Viridiplantae; phylum Streptophyta; class Magnoliopsida; order Zingiberales; family Zingiberaceae; genus Zingiber; species Zingiber officinale. The sequence goes on along the minus strand of NC_055992.1, from coordinate 49,753,912 downwards.
TTGGGTAGCAATGATGTATTGCTAGATGCCGCTCATTGCTTATGTTTCTAAAGGAGTTTAGAAACATTGCCAACGTTACAAGAACCTATTGGGTCACACACAAAGAACAAGTGGATGGAGATTAGGTTCATAGGATGAACCAATTGGATTAGGTTCATCTGATGCACCAAGAATTGGATTCGGAAATTAGACTTATTGAGTTAGACTCAATTAGATTCAATTGTTGAATAAGTCTAATTTAAATTTGATTCATTAAGTCAATTTATATTAATGAATTGAGATTCATTAGATTAAAAATTGGCTTGAATCAAAGAATGAATTCAACTCAACATGGAAGAGATTTGGTCAATTTTGACTTGACCAAAATGGGAAGTTGAAACATCAAGTTTGACTTGATGAATTGCCACTTCATGGAGGATGACTCATCCTACATGGCAGCCACATCATCTCCACCTCATGAGGTGTGCCACCTCATGGAGGTTACACCTCCCATTCCATTTAATGTGGCCGGCCACATTAAATGGGGAGGTTACATATGTGTGGCCGGCCACACTAATGGAAAAGGGGTTTTCATTTTGTGTCATTCAAGTGGTGTTGAATGCTTCTCCTTCCTCCTAGCTCTCTTCCTCCTTTCTCTTGCTGTTGCCGTGAGTTTCATGAAAGGGAGAAGGTGGTTGAGTAAATTCCAAGAGCATAAGGAAGAGTGAAGGTCACAAAGGAGGATACTACTTCTTAAGTGTATGAGTTTCTTTTGTATTCTCTCCTTTTTCTTCCTTTCAAATCCTACCCGAGAGCCCTAGAAAGTGCTAGCACACTTGGGGTACTCTCTTCTCCATCCTTGAGTGTTAGAGAACACCTCTTGTTCGTCTGGATACTACTAGAGGATTGTCTACGTTGACAATCTTGAGATCCGGCGTACCTTGGACTTGCGGGATTACGAAAAAGGCACGCTTCAAAGGTATAAGGCTTTCTTTTATGTAGATCTACTGTAGATCAACGTTTAAACTCGTACTCATGTTTTCGAAATTTTTCTTCGCACGAGATCCAATGGCTAGGGTGATTCGGGGTTTCCACGACGTGAAAAAGCGATTTTCGCGCCCCGAAAAACCCAACAATCAAGACTTGGTAGGCATTTCGAGTTGACTCGATTAAGATCTAATCTAATCGTGGATTCGCATTTTATACGCATCAAGGCACTAATTATCCTACACTAGCATGCATCACATACACACAAGCAATGAATAATTAAATTTTTGATTAGGTCATGGCCCTACTACGATCTTCTCAAGCCAATGAGAAGATCGGGCAGTCAACCTAGGGTCAACAGCTTCTTCAAGCTCCTCCCTTTGACCACCATGTGTTGCTCGTAACCCCCTCGTCGTTCCTTCTAGAGTGGACCTTCCACCGCTCCATTTTTGTACATTACAAATATGAAACTCGAGTTACATTTGAGTCTAAAAATCTATTTACAATAGGAATAAAATGAGGGAGGCACGACACGCAGGTTGCATAACATATACAACATGCACATCACAAAAAATGGCGCGCAGGCCATATTATGAATTACAACACAAATTTGTCCAATCAAATTGGGTTTTTGGGTCATATGTTGGGTTTTTCGGGCCGCGAAAACCGCTTTTCGCGTTGCGGAAACCCCGAAACCCCCAGCCACAGATCCGTGCGAAGTAAAAACTTACGAAAAACTTATGAGTATGAGTTTCTAAACCTCGATCTACAATAGATCTACAAAGGGAAATAAAAAATATACCCTTAATGCGCGCCCTACGCGAATCCCGCTCGTCCAATGGTGCCGGATCTCAAGGTTGTCAAAGTATACAACCCTCTAGAAGTATCCACACGAACATAAGAAGGAGATCACCAAACTAAAGTGTGCTAGCACCTTAGTTGGGTTCGGCAAGATGAGAGGAGAGGGAAGGAGAAAAATGGAGCAAGGAAGAAGATGAAGGAATTACACTTGCAAAATGAAACTTATTTCATCCAATAATGTGGCCGGCCAAAAATAAAGAATTTAAACCTCCATGGGATACCAAGAGTCACAACTCTTGGTCTCCCTCATGAGGTGGCATACACATATGCTAATCTTGATGATGTGGAGCATCATCATTGGCCCACTCAATGCCAACTCACCAATGAGGTGGCATAAAGTCAAGTCAAACTTGATTCTTCATCTTCCTCTCAAGTCAAGTCAAAATTGACTTAATCTCTCTCATGGTTGATCTAATCCAACCATTTAATTCAAGCCAATTTAATATAATGAATCTAATTCATTTAATTAAATTGATTCAATGAGTCATAATCTAAATTAGACTCATTGAACACATGAATCAACTTAAGTCCAACTCAATTAGCCCAATTAGGATTACTCTTAATCCAATTTGATTCATCAAATGAATCTTATCCTCTTGGTTCATCATATGAACCTAATCTCCATCTAATTGTCCTTAGTCTGTGACCCTATAGGTTCTTGTAACGTTGGCAATGCCCCTAAACCCATTTAGGAGAATAAGTAATGAGCGGTATCTAGCAACACATCATTACTACCCAAGTTACAAGAATGTTGAGATCCAACATCACCTTGTGACTACTAATTGTGACTCCTCACAATATATGACAAGTGTCCTTCTATCCTAGACATCTAGATTGATCAATACGAGGCATAGATCATGTCATCCTCTAATCAATCTAAATCTAGAACTACAAGTAGACTCACTAAATCAAATGAGCTCAATATCTCATATTGACTCATTTGGGCATGGCCACGCACTTCGTGGTCTCACTCTATCAAGAATATCGATGTCGCTCCCGTCATATAGGAGGGATAGATCCCATCTACGTCACTCACATCCCTCTGCATAATTCGTTTCATACCCAGTTATCGCCTTTATAGTCCACCAAGTTATGGGTTACGTTTGACGAAACCAAAGTACATAACTCCTTATGTAGGGATCCATCGTGACTTCAGGTCCAAGGATTAGTAGATATATTAATAGCCACATGAGAAAGTATATGACACTCATATAACGATCCATGATACTTTCTCATGGCGGGTCATTCAGTATACATTCTCCAATGCATACCCATTTGTCAACTTGATATCTCTATATCCATGACTTGTGAGATCAAGTCATCGAGCTAACCTACATGCTAGTCTCGTCGCATTAACATTGTCCCTGAATGTTAATACTCGACTAGGAATGATTAAGAGTAGTGTTCCCTATATCATCTCACTATCGGTTCAATTAACCGATTGATATAGGTGAGAACCTTCTACTCAAGGACGCTATTATACTTAGTTTATTTGGCACCAATACAAGTAAGTATAAAAACCAAAAACACATGCCTTTATTTATATATAAGAATATGATACAATAAGTCCATAATACAATCATCAGATGATTGGCTCTAGGGCTCTAAGTAACAATCTTCCACTAGCACTAGTGCCAATCAGTGTAGGCTCTAAGCCCCAATGACCTAGTGTGACCATCATGCTTCCGCTATGCCAAAGCCTTGGTCAAGGGATCTGCGATGTTAGCCTCTGTAGGTACTCTATAAATCTTCACATCTCCTCTGTCAATAATCTCTCAAATGAGATGGAAGCGCCATAGTATGTGTTTGGTCCGCTGGTGTGAGCGAGGTTCCTTCGCCTGTGTTATAGCTCCATTGTAGTCACAAAAGAGCTCAATAGGGTCAGCGATACTGGGAACCACCCCAAGTTCAGTGATGAACTTGCGGATCCAAACTACCTCCTTTGCTGCCTCTGATGCAGCAATGTACTCGGCCTCTGTCGTAGAATCAGCTACTATGTCCTGCTTCGAACTCTTCCAGCTCACAGCACCACCATTAATGCAAAATACAAACCCTGACTGCAATCGATAATCATCCTGATCGGTCTGGAAGCTGGCATCACTGTAACCCTTTATAGCTTGCTCATCATTGCCTCCATATATCAAGAAATATTCTTTAGTCCTTCTTAAGTACTTAAGAATATTCTTGACCGCTATCCAGTGACTTTCACCTGGATCTGACTGGTATCTGATCGTCATGCTCAAAGCATACGAGACATCAGATCGAGTACATAGCATGGCGTACATGATAGATCCTATGGCTGAGGCATAAGGGATCTGATCCATACGGTCTCTCTCCTCTCTAGAAGAGGGACATTGATTCTTCGAAAGACTCACGCCATGTGACATCGGCAGAAATCCCTTCTTGGAGTTCTGCATGGTAAACTGAAGGAGTACCTTGTCAATATATGTACTCTGACTTAGGCCAAGCAATCTCTTATTTCTATCTCTATAGATCTATATCCCTAAAATGCGGGATGCCTCACCTAAGTCCTTCATTGAGAAGCAACTCCCTAGCCAAGTCTTGACAGACTGAAGCAAAGGGATGTCCTTCCCAATGAGTAGTATGTCATCCACATACAATATGAGGAAGACAACTATATCCTCTACAACCTTCTTGTAGACACAAGGCTCATCTTCGTTCTTGATGAAACCAAACTGTTTGATTGCATCATCGAATTGAAGATTCCAGCTCCGAGAAGCTTGCTTTAGTCCATAAATGGACCTATGCAGCTTGTATACTATGCTAGTATGCTGTGGATCTACAAAACCCTCAGGTTATGTCATGTACACATCCTCGAGTAGGTTTTCATTCAGAAACGCGATTTTGACATCCATCTGTCATATCTCATAGTCATGGTAGGCTGCAATAGCAAGCATGATCCGAATGGACTTAAACATAGCTATTGGAGAAAATGTTTCATCATAGTCAATACCATGAATCTTCTTAAACCTTTAGCTACCAAGCGACCCTTATAGATAAGTTCATCCATGTTAGTCTTTCTCTTAAAGACCCACATACACCCTATGGGTTTTACCCCTTCAGGTGGATCAACCAAAGTCCATACTTGGTTGGTGTACATGGATTCCATTTCGGATCTCATGGCCTTTAGCCATTTCTCGGAATCTGGTCTCATCACAGCTCCTGATATGTGGTAGGCTCATCATCTATGAGCACAACGTCATCATGGTCAGACAAGAGAAATGAGTATCTCTCAGGCTGACGACGTACCCTATCAGGCCTGCGAAGGGGTATGTCTACTTGAACTGGTTGTTGTTCCTCAACTCTTCATGGAACAACATCATCCACAACACTTTGTGGTTCCAGTTCAACTTCCATCGAGGCTTCAGTGCTATGGATTGTTGGTGTGGGAAGCATCCGAAGATCAAACTCGTGTTTTAATAATGGCAAAGGATTCAAAGTTAAGGTGTTTTGTAATCTAACAAGTCTGCTTGAGGATTTCAGGAAAGTCCTAGCTGCGGTTAGTCAAAGGGAAAACCCTAGGGGGTGGTAACCCTAGGTCATAGGGGGTGGTAACCCTATGCGGAAAGTCTTGGCAGGTCGATGGCTTCAGGCAAAAGGCCTAGGGGGTGGTAACCCTAGGTGGAAAGTCCTGGTGTCGCGAACGAGGTGAAAGACTGGATCAGCCGGGAAGCGGAAGTCTAGCAGAAAGTCAGGAAGCTTCGAGTGTCGAGCAAAAGTCCAGTCGATATGGAGGATCGAACCGGCATCAGGTAATCTCTCCTGAGGGGAGTAGGTGAGGACGCATTCCCCGTAGAGGGAACAGTAGGCATCGGGTTGACCTAGGGTTTCCGATCGGAAACCCGAAGTCAGACTCGGACAGTCCGGAGACTATCTATACTTCATTTATCATATTTATTGTGTTATGTGCTAACTTTGTGTTACAGGGTAGTGTTTGGGACTAACGTATCTTGCAGGTGCAAAGGAGCAACCTAAAGCCTCGGATGAATAGTGTCCAAGGTGCCTTCATGGAGCTTGGAGGCGCCTCGGGTGCAAGGCTAGAGCTGGCTGCGAGAAGCTATTCAAGGCGCCTTGATGAACAGTGGAAGGTGCCTTGAACAGATGAAGGCGCCCTGGTGAACAGTGGAAGGCGCCTTGAATCTGTGATAAGGTTCGACTAGTTCGCCCCTTATCTCTGCGGCTGACTCAGCTCATTCATGGTGCCTTGGTGAACAGTAGAAGGTGCCTTGAACAGCCTTTATAAGAGGTCTCAACCAGCAGCTCAAAATATCAATTTTCCAGTCTTCTGTCTCCAACGTGCTGCTCTAAAAGACATCCGAAAGTGCTGCTGCAAGTCTCCGACGACCCGAAGCTCCAAGATTCTGTTCTTGTCGTCGGTACAATTAGTTTTTATTTACTTGTACTTCAAAGCTGTAACTCTTTTTCGTACTTATAGTTGTTTCCCACGGAAAGCGATCAAGGATCACGGGCCTTCGAGTAGGAGTCGCCACAAGCTCCGAACAAAATAAATCTTTCGTGTCTTTGTTTGTACTTGTTTATATTTCTTTCCGCTACACTTATACTCGAACGACTTACTCGACACGATTCCGATAATCGAAAAACGAAATAGCCACGAGCACTATTCACCCCGCCCCTCTAGCGCGTGTCGATCAAACAATTGGTATCAGAGCGGGGTTGTTTTGAATTTGTGCAACCACCATTTAAAACAGTTTTCTTTCGTGGTATTTTATTTTATTTTTTTTCGGAGTCAATTAGAAATTAGCTAAGTAGCTAAAATTCTAATTCTTTTCAAATCGGTGTTGCTCAAGGTTGGTCAATACCACTTGAGCTCGTTATTTTTTTTCTTCCCGCACTACTAATCCAAGACTCAGTCTTGGAATAGATTTTCTTGTTTGTGTTTTTTCAGATCTAAATGGCCCAGCAAGAAGGATATAGCACTGTTCATCCCCCACTATTTTTCGGAGAAGACTTCGGATATTGGAAGGGGCGAATGGAGATATATCTGAAGATCCAGTTCGACACCTGGATGATAGTCAAGACAGGACTGCAACTACCAACTGATGCAGACGGCAAGCCTACATCCTGTGAGAACTGGGAGCCAGCCTTTATCAAAAAGGTGGAAGCCGACGCCAAAGCCACTTGCACCATCCAGTGCGGTCTTACCAAGGAAGAACTCAACCGAGTCGGTCCGTTCTCTTTCACAAAGGAGCTGTGGGAGAAACTGATCGAACTTCACGAAGGCACCTCGGAAACCAAGGTAAGTAAACGTGATTTATTACTAAATAAACTATACAACTTAAAAATGCAGGAAGGCGAGACGGCAAGCTCGTTACACGCTAGAATTCAAGATATTCTGAACTCTCTTCATGGAATCGGGTAGAAGGTAGAAAATAGGGACATTATAAGGTATGCTCTTAACTCGTTTCCTAGGAGTACATTGTGGCCATCGATGGTAGATGCCTACAAAGTCTCCAAGGATTTGTCTTCCTTAAAATTAGATGAATTATTTAGTGAATTTGAACTTCATGAACAAACTAATGCACAGCCGACCGAGAAAGGTATAGCTTTGCTTGCAGGTACTAGTCGAATACGCGAATCTAGATCCCAATGAAAAATTGAACTGGAATCAGAAGACGAACCTGACTCAGAAGATTCAGAAGACGAACTGACCAGCGAACTAGTGAACCACGTGAAAAAGCTCTACAAGAAGAAGAAGGGCTTCAACAAGAAAGACCTGAAGAAGGCTGTACAATCCAAGGAGGCCCAACCTAGCTCGAAGGTAAAGTTTAAAGTTACTTGCTACGGGTGTAACCAGAAGGGGCACATCAAAGCAAACTGCCCCAACCAAAAGGAAGCCAAAAAGCAAAGAAGAAAGAAGGCCCTGAAAGCAACGTGGGACGAATCTTCTTCGGAGGACGACGACAATGAACTTGATCAGACGAGTTTACTCGCACTGATGGCCCGGGACCAGATCATCGAATTCGAGAGCGAGAGCGAGTTAGAGGCCGACTCCGAGCAAAGCCACGGATCCGCATCCGTTTCCGAAGGGCCAGACTCCGCTGTAAGTATTCCGAGGCTTAATAATTTAGTCAATTATTTACTTCGCAAATTAGCTAAGTCAAACCTTAGGATTAAATCACTTCTAAAGGAAGTAGCTGTCCTTAAAGAAGTGACTAACACTAAATCCTTACCTGATCAAGTTCAGACTGGAAATTCAATTCAAGTTCAAAAACTTGAGGAAGAAAATTCTAGTTTGAAAAATCAGGTAAAAGATTTAACAAATACCTTAGAACGGTTTTCTCTTGGCTCCAAGAATTTGGACCTAATTCTTGGGGCACAAAGAGCCGTCTACAAAAGAATTGGTCTAGGATATAAAAGTAAATATAGATCTTATTTATCCTTAATAAACAAACAAAGTAGCAATTCAGTCCAAGCATGGGTCCCCAAGTCCAAATTGATCAATCAAGCTGGACTTGGCCAATACTGGGTTCCGAAGGATCAAATACACTACCTCGATAGACCATATCGGGGCTATGATCCAGGGGGAGCTAAAAGAAAAATGATCTTAAAAATTTAAAATTTAAAAGTCAAAATCAAATTAAAAATTTTAAATTAAATTATAAATTCAAAATTCAAAATCAAATTCAAAATTCAAAATTAACTTATAAATTCAAAATTCAAAAATAGATGGAGGATCCAAACTAGCTGGCACCTCCAACGGAACTACACGACAGGGTAATTGAACCTCATCTACCCGAAATGGGTAAAACAAGAGTACATTACCCGGCAGGGTAATTAAGGTTAGATTAAAACAGGCTAAGTTGAACTTGAACCACAGTACTGGTGAAGTTTTTGGATGATAGTACGTTAGGGAAGCTTGGGCATCGCATGTCTAGGAAGATATGGCTTCGACCTGGTGCATTTGGCCAAGTGGAACTGACCGAAGCTACCCTTAAATGGATCCTAACTAGTTAGACCAAGGATTAGTATTAAGTTCAATGGGTAGGACTATTTGAGAAACTTCGAAGGCATGGTTACTTTAATGAGCTCCTTGTGACTCACCATAGCCCAGAAGTTTATCCAAAGAATGCTTACTTGTTGAACCCAAAGCTAAACTTGAATCTAACGCAAAGTTCAACCAGACCCTTAATTTCAACAATAATTCATCTCACATCCATTATAGGATTCGCAGATTGAAAATTTAGATCGGGTGAGATAACTAAGAAATTAAACTATGAATATTGACTTAAGCTTAAATCAAGTTAATCAACAATTAAATTATCAAAACCAAAATTATTTTAAAACTAAAATTCAAAATTATTTTAAAAGTAAATTTCAAAATTATTTTAAAAACTAAATTTCAAAATTATTTCAAAAACTAAATTTCAAAATTATTTCAAAAACTAAATTTCAGAATTATTTTAAAAACTAAATTTCAAAATTATTTTAAAAACTAAATTTTAAAATTATTTTAAAACTAAATTTCAAAATTATTTTAAAAAACTAAATTTCAGAATTATTTTAAAAACTAAATTTCAAAATTATTTTAAAAACTAAATTTCAAAATTATTTTAAAAATTAAATTTCAAAATTATTTTAAAAACTAAATTTCAAAATTATTTTAAAACTAAATTTCAAAATTATTTTAAAAACTAAATTTCAAAATTATTATAAAACCAAATTTCAAAATTATTTTAAAACTAAATTTCAAAATTATTTTAAAAAACTAAATTTCAAAATTATTTTAAAACTAAATTTCAAAATTATTTTAAAAACTAAATTTAAAAATTATTTTAAAAAGCTAAATTTCAAAATCATTTTTAAAACTAAATTTCAAAATTATTTTAAAACTAAATTTCAAAATTATTTTAAAACTAAATTTGAAAATTATTTTAAAAAACTAAATTTCAAAATTATTTTAAAACTAAATTTCAAAATTATTTTAAAAAACTAAATTTCAAAATTATTTCAAAAACTAAATTTCAAAATTATTTTAAAACTAAATTTCAAAATTATTTTAAAAAACTAAATTTCAAAATTATTTTAAAAAACTAAATTTCAAAATTATTTTAAAACTAAATTTCAAAATTATTTTTAAAACTAAATTTCAGAATTATTTTAAAACTAAATTTCAAAATTATTTTAAAAAACTAAATTTCAAAATTATATTCAAAACAGAATTTTAATTAACAAACTGCACAATAAAACATCTTATGAACTTTACTACCATAAAATTCCCAACCTTAACTATCTAAAAGTATTTGGTTGTAAAGTTCACATTTTAAATACTAAAGATTACTTAGGAAAATTAACACCCAAATCTAACCAAGGAATATTTTTAGGATACTCCTCAACCAGTAGGGCCTTTAGAGTATATAATAGAAATACCTTGAAAGTTGAAGAAACAACTAATGTAATATTTGATGAAGAAAACAACCTACCTGATGAAAATTTTGACATCAATCCAAGAGCTATAGAAGATGATGAAATCCAACCTAACCTTATTGAATCAGAAGAACCAATTTCTGACTCACAGATAAGACCAACTAGAGTAAGTACTTCTCACCCACCTGACCAAATTTTGGGTAACCCAAACCTAGGAGTCAGAACTAGATCCTCCTATAGAAATCTTAGTCAGATTGCCCTTATTTCTAAAATTGAACCTAAGACTATAGAAGAAGCCCTACCTGACCCAGATTGGATCATTGCAATGCAGGAAGAATTAGCACAATTTGAGAGAAACCAAGTCTGAGACCTTGTACCTAAACCCATAGATAAATCAATAATAGATACCAAATGGGTTTTTAGGAACAAGTTGGATGATCACGGTGATATAATAAGAAACAAAGCTAGGCTAGTAGCCAAAGGATTTAGTCAAGTCGAAGGCTTAGACTATGATGAAACCTATGCTCCGGTAGTTAGACTAGAGTCCATTAGGATGTTATTAGCCTATGCCGCAAATAAAGGGTTTAAGTTATACCAAATGGACGTTAAGTCAGCCTTCTTAAATGGGTTTATCAAGGAAGAGGTCTACGTAAGCCAACCTCCAGGATTTGAAGACTTAGACTACCCAAACCATGTATTTAAACTAAAAAAGGCGTTATATGGACTAAAACAAGCCCCTAGAGCATGGTATGAAAGATTATCTAATTACTTAATATCCAAAGACTTTAACCAAGGACAAATAGATCCGACCTTGTTCATAAAAACTATAGAAAAAGACATCTTTATAGCCCAAATCTATGTTGACGACATAATTTTTGGCTCAACTAACTCAAAATTTTTAAAAGAATTTGTTAAATTAATGGAAAGTGATTTGAAATGAGTATGGTTGGGGAACTCAACTTTTTCTTAGGCTTACAAATAAAACAAACCAAAGATGGAATCTACATTTATTAAACTAAATATGCTAAGGAGTTAATTAAAAAATTCTGCATGGAAAATTCAAAAATTATAAATACTCCAATGGCAACCAACATTAACATTGCCTCTGATCCTGAAGGAAAACCAGTAGATCCAAAATACTATAGGAGTGCCATAGGTAACTTACTTTACCAAACTGCAAGCCGACCCGACATATTGTTTGCAGTAGGTATGTGCGCAAGATACCAATCCTGTGCAAAAGAGTCACACCTAACATATATTAAAAGAATACTTAGGTATATTAAAGGAACTCTAAATGTAGGACTTAGGTACCCAAGAACTTGCACCTTTTGTAGGACCGTTAGATTCGATAGAGGGGGGGGGGTGAATATCGATTCGAAAAAACAAGAGTTTAAGCGCAGCGGAAAAAGATAGTAGACACAAATATTTTTACTTCGTTCGGAGCCTGTGACGACTCCTACTCGAAGGCCCGTGGTCCTTGACCACTTTCGTTGGGCAATCACTAGCAAGTCGAAATATGATTACAGAAAAAGTACAGGAGATGCTAGTAATAATAAAGCAATACCGACAAAAAGAAAATTAAACAAAAACCGGAAGAGCACTTTTGTCGGAGCGTTGTTGGCGTCGCACTTGAACGTCGAGCAGCAAGATCAGCAGAAGAGTTCTCGATCAAAGTTGATTCAAGCTCTGCGGAGCTTTTATATGCCTTGCCGGGCTGATCCCTTCCGGCGCTGATCCTCCAGTGCCAGAGTGTGGCGAATCGCTCAAATCAAGATGCTCCACGTAGCGACGAGGTGTCTGGATAAAATTCGCCCAGGCGCCGACCTTGGCGCCGACCTCAGCGCCCGGACCTCGGGCGCCGGACCTCCGGCCGGATCCTCCGCGCCGGACCACCTTGTTCCAGAAAGACTCTTTTTTCCTGCAAAACAAGGTTAGTCCGAGGCAAATATATATCCTGTAAAACAAATGGTTAGCACAGTTAAAGTTCAACAGATAGATAAAGAGAGTATGAATTAGATTCTGTCTTTCCGAGACCGGAATCTAGTCACGATCTCGACTTAGACATCCGAAATGGATCTAAGCCGGATCGACGCCTAATGTCCTCTTCCCGGGAACGCGTCCTCACAGTCACTCCCCTCCAGTGACTTACCTCACTTACCTGCCAGACGTCCGGTCAGCCCGTCGACCCGTCTGGACTTCTCGCCAAGAGTCCGGTCAGCCCGTCGACCCGCTTGGACTTCTCGCCAGCTATCCGGTCAGCCCGTCGACCTAGCTGGACTTCTCGCCAAGCGTCCGGTCAGCCCGTCGACCCGCTTGTGTAACAACCCGACCCTCTTGGCCCATTTGGCGACCCTCGGGTCGTCGATCGTCGGCCCTTATGTCGTCGGCCCATTTGGCAACCTCTCATGTCGTCGACCGACGACCTTTGGCCGTGTCGTTACTCACTAGGACTTTCCACCCCTGGCAGTGGATTTTTTCCTCCCCCAGGATTCGAACTCTAAACCTCCAGGCGTAAGTATTAGAGTTTATGAATTTTGGTAACCAAGTGAGATGATCTCACTTGGTTACCAGGATTCATAAACTCTAATACTTAAGCCTGGAGGTTTAGAGTTTGAATCCTGGGGGAGGCAAAAATCCACTGCCAGGGGTGGAAAGTCCTAGTGAGTATGGTCGACGACATGAGAGGTCGCCATACAACATAAGGGCCGACGATCGACGACCCGAGGGTCGCCAAATGGGCCGCCAAATGGGCCAAGAGGGTCGGGTCGTTACAATAAAAGGCGCCTTTTTTTAACGACCGTACCTGGCCTCTTAGGCCTCTTGGGCGGCCCATGTGGCGACCCTTATGTCGTCGGCCCATTTGGTGACCTCTCAGTCGTCGACCAAGCGACCTTGACCGTCTGGTTACTCACTAGGACTTTTGGGTGGATTTTGCCTCCCAGATTCGAACTCTAAACCTCCGGGCTTAAGTACTAGAGTTTGAATCCTGGCAACCAAGTGAGATCATCTCACTTGGTTGCGGATTCATAAACTCTAGTACTTAAGCCTGGAGGTTTAGAGTGGTGAGGAAACCACCCAGTGGAAAGTCCTAGTGAGTAACGGCACGGCCGAAGGTCGTCGGTCGACGACATGAGAAGTCGCCAAATGGGCCGACGACATAAGGGCAGCCTGTTGGGCCGCCACAAGGGTCGCCCAAGAGGCCAAAAGGGCCGGGTCGTTACAGCTTGGACTTCTCGCCAGCTATCCGGTCAGCCCGTCGACCTAGCTGGACTTTTCCTGCACACTTGATCAAAGTGTCAGACAACAACACAACTAACTTAACCTATTTGTCATTCATCAAAACCTGTGTTAGACCATTAGTGCTACCCGCACCAACAATCTCCCCCTTTTTGATGTAATGACAACCTTGTTAAGTTAGTGAAAGCATATGTACGAAACAACATGCATTTGTGTGGTTTTAAAGTCAGTTTGTGTTTTCAAATTGGTTTAGCTAACTTAACCACCTAACCCTCCTCCCCCTTTGGCATTCATCATCAAAAAGAACAAGGGTAAACAATCATAGTGTAGAGTTACTGAATAACACTTAAACAATCATAGTTCAGAATTTAAGGACAAAAGTACAATTTTTCAATCCAAGAAAAGATCAAGTTGACTTGGGGGAGTATAAAGTTTTGAAAACTTGTATAGAGCAGTAGTTTTTTGCTTTTAGAAAAATTTCAAGATTTAAATTTACAAACATAAGTGTATAAGGTCTAAATTTCAAAACAAGTTTCAACTTTGAAACGCTTTTTCAAACATAAGTTTTCAAAACCAAAAATTCCAAAACTAAGTTTGAAAAACCTATTTTTCCAAAACTGATTTATTTTTCACCACTAAATTTGTAAACAATTAAAACTTAAGTTTTGACAATGATTTAAGTTTGAAAAATCTAACTTTCATAATTTTCAACACTGAGTTTTGCAAATCAAATTTCAGTTTGCAAATATTGATTTTGAACTTTACTTTTAGTTTTCAAAGGAGTTTGGGAGAACTAACTTTGATAAAGTAAAATAAAAAAATCAAACTTTTAAAGTTCAAAAGTACTAGTTTCAAAACCATGGTTTAAAATACTTGAAAAGTTGAGTTTTCAAAGACTAAGTAAAAAGGATAAAAAGTTTGTGATTTAAAACAAACAATTTTGAGTTGATTTAAAAAATTTCACAATTTTAAGCAAGTTGATTTTGAAGATTGATTATTGAACTTTGATTTTCAAAATTAAGGAAAAAAATTTGAGAAGCTTAGTTTGTAAACTTAAGTTTTGGAAAATCTAATTTCCACAATTTTCAAAACTAAGTTAAATCTAATTTTCAAAATCAATTTTCAATAGGATGTAAGACCTAATTCTTAAAAACAGCTTAGTTTTATAAGAGTTAGTTTTCAAAAGTAGGTTTAAAAAGTTTTAAGAAAACATTTTTCAAACAAAATTTAAAATATTTTATATAAAGGAAAATTTTTAATTAATTCCTCCCCCTGAACCTGACATAACTTTAACTAGCTGTCTAACCAATTAGGTACTAACTAACTATCAGAAGATAGTAGCTTTCACTTGGTTAGTCAGATTAAGTTAATTACAACCAGTCAGTGTTTGACTTGACTGATGAACTTTAATCTGATTAATATCTGAATTGTATTTAACGTCCAGACTTATGTTGATGCACTGAAATTAGCATCTTAAGTCCAGACAGTTGGCCTATGCATCTCACCCCTTTCTATGTTTATCAAACACAAGCAAGGTAAACCTAAGGTGTTGGTGAGATGCTCAAGAACTAGACCTATGGGCACATGCTTTCTAAGGATTCAAAACTAGTCTAAGGCCAAAATTATTTTTGAAAGTCTAAGAATGGAAAGTTTGAAAACAAACAAGTTTAGCCTATAAGTTAGTAAAATCATTTTTGAAAGTATTTTTGAAAGATCCTAGCCTATTAAGATAGAACATATTTAATGTAAGTTTGAAACGCCACTAGATAAATCCAAAATATTTTACAAGTAGTGTAGCTACAGAAGTAGGTCATCACTAAGGCTACTGAGATGATGAAGGGGGTGGTCCAGATCCCAAGGATCGAAGAAGTGCCATCAGCTCAGTGTGTCGGGTGACTCCGGCAGCTCGTAACTCGGCAACCTCTCGCCGCATGTCCCGATGAAAGTCAGAGTTCTCCTGCTGGAGACTCGCCATAGCTCTCTCTAGTCCGGTCATACGGTCGGCTAGAGTGCGGGGAGCGTGTCGTGGTGCTCGAGCTGGGGGTGGTAATGGAGCCGGTGCGGCTTCCTCTGGAAATAGTACGAGCATGAACTCGTCCACCTGTGCGTCTGGATCGGGCTGGTGCTGTGCCCCCCTCCGCCAAGACATAGTCCCGTCATCTCTATCTATGTGGATGCCGTCTAGGGAAAAGTTTCGAGCGGCTATAACATCGAACTCGGTCATATGGGCAACGTCTCCCCTAGTGACATCAATGTGCAACGAGGACATATAGGCTGTCAGAATGTGACCAAATGCTATATGGACTCGACTGTCAGTCACAAATCCAGCTGAATAGATAATGGTGGAGAAGATGTGTAGGCTAATGTCAATGTCTAACCTATGAATCAGGGCATAAAGTAAGAACGAAAGGAATGGGCGCATCACAGCGATGTCCCGAGTAGTCAGTGGTAAAATGCAAAGGACTACAACCCTATAAAGAGCGTAGTCCTGGACTCGAAGTTCTACTGACCTAAACTGTGTCACCGTGGGATCTCTCTCTCCTCCGAAAAAATACGAATAGATCGTATCGAGAGTAATATGTGAGTAGGGATCTTCGAACGGTAGATCCCTCGGAGGATAGCACAAAAAGGAGCAAGTAGATGGACGCAACTCTAAAAACTCTCGGATAGTCGTAGGGGAAAATACGATATCAGTGCTTGCTGCCCTAGTGGTATAGGTGAAATCGTCTACTTTTACTAGGTTATTGCAAAATTCGGCACACAGGCTTATGTTTATTGGACTGGTACATTCGACAAGGTTCGTTAAGTTATAGTAGCCTATAACCTCTAAAGCAGAGGGACATGACCTTAGAAAGAACGATCTATCTATGCAGGTAGTCCTTATGGCCTTATAAATGGTGGACTCAAACTTAATCCTAAGTTCGTCTGTGGGAAACCTAGGGTCTGTACTAGCATTGGAGGGTCCAGCACCAGTATTTGTTCGTTTCTTACTGTTTTAAAAAAATATTCTAAGAGAGTTTGCAAAGATAATTTCAAATAAAATTTCAGATAGGGGAAGAAGTTTTACCGAGGAGCCATCGATAAATATAGATCTGACGACCTCGGTTGAATCGCGACAGCGTCTTCACCGTAAGAAAATTTTAGTTAAAAGTACTTTCGCGCTGAGGTTCGAAGTGAACCTTGGCAAAAGTGAGAGTGAGTGGTGCAAGAATTGGGGGCGCCTGCTGCCCCTTATTTATAGGGGACTCCGGGCGCCCGGATCCCTTCTGGGCGCCCGGGGTTGATTTAGGGCGGGGCGCCCGGATCCCCTCCGGGGTTTTTGACTGCATTTTTTTTTTTTTTTTTTTTTTTAAGGTTTTGGAGTTAAGTTTTAAAATTAAAATTTTGAAATTAATTTTTAAGTTTAGAATTAAAATTTTGAAAATAATTTTTAAGTTTAAAATTAAAATTTTGAGATTAATTTTTGAGTTTAAAATTAAAATTTTGAAATTAATTTTTAAGTTTAAAATTAATTTTTTGAGTTTAAAATTAAAATTTTGAAAATAATTTTTAAGTTTAAAATTAAAATTTTGAGATTAATTTTTGAGTTTAAAATTAAAATTTTGAAATTTATTTTTAAGTTTAAAATTAAAATTTTGAAATTTATTTTTAAGTTTAAAATTAATATTTTGAAAATAATTTTTATGTTTAGAGTTAAAATTTTGAAAATAATTTTTAAGTTTTGAAATTAAAATTTTGAAAATAATTTTTAAGTTAAAATTGAAAATTATTTTTAAGTTTAAAATTAAAATTTTGAACATAATTTTTAAGTTTAAAATTAATATTTTGAAAATAATTTTTAAGTTTAGAATTAAAATTTTGAAAATAATTTTTAAGTTAAAAATTAAAATTTTGAAATTAATTTTTTAAGTTAAAAATTGAAATTTTGAAATTAATTTAAGTTTTAAAAATTAAAATTTTGAAATTAATTTAAGTTTTAAAATTGAAATTTTGAAATTAATTTTTAAGTTTAAAATTGAAATTTTGAAATTAATTTTTGTTTTAAAATTAAAATTAATTTTTAAGTTTAAAATTGAAATTAATTTAAGTTTTAAAATTAAAATTTTGAAATTAATTTAAGTTTTAAAATTGAAAATTTGAAATTAATTTAAGTTTTAAAATTGAAATTTTGAAATTAATTTTTAAGTTTTAAAATTAATTTAAGTTTAAAATTAAAATTTTGAGATTAATTTTTAAGCCTTATTCATCTCACCCGATCTATATTATCAATCAAGGAATCCTATGATTTTGTGAGATGAAATTGGTTTGATTACAGAGTTTTGGTTTAACTTGTGTTAGATTCAGACTTAGCTTTGGTTTCCACAAGTAGGCATTCTTCGAATAAACTTCTAAGCTTGGTGAGTCACAAGGACATCATTAGAAGTAACCAACCTTTCGAGGTTTTCCGAATAGTCCTATCCACGGAACTTAGTACTACATCTTGGTCTAACTGGTTAGGATTCGTTTAAGGGTAGCTTCAGTCAGTTACACTTGGCCAAATGCACCAGATCGAAACCATATCTTTCTAGACATGCGATGCCCAAGTTTCCCTAACGTACTATCATCCAAAAATTTCACCAGTACCATGTTTCAAGTTAAACTTGGTCTCTTTTTAACTAATCCTAATTACCCTGCCGGGTTGGTAAATTTTGGATTACCCTATCGGGTAAGTTAATTTTGGAGGTGCCAGCTATTCTAGAGCCTCCCCCTGAATTATTGGCCATTAATTTAAGTTTTGATTTTAGGCTTGTGTCGATTCTTTTTATAGTTATAGTTAACTTGGTGATAATTTTGTTTAGATTTTGAATTTGATTTAGGTTTGTATTTTGGATTTTGATTTGGTTTATTTAATTTTATATAATGTATTTTTTCTTTAGGTATATAATATTGATTAAGTCCTACTTGCGTGGTCAGACACGCTTTCGGAACCCAAGCTAGATTGGTTGACTTGTATTGGGTTATTAATGATTTGAAGGTTTTATTTGAATTTGACTTGTATCCTAGTCCGGTTTTATTATAACATGCTTTTTGATTATTTAAGATTAAGTCTAAATTTTTTGATCTTGTTGTGAATTTTTCTAACATCTCTTTTAAATTGTTTATTTCATTTTTTAATGATAAATTCTCTTCCTCAAGTGTTAGATCTTGAGTTGGATTCGAATTCTTTAATTGTTCCTTGAGGTTTTGATTTTCCTCAAGAAGTGATTTGTTTTCATTTTCTAATTTAGTTAATTTACTATTTAAACAGGAAATAATTCTAAAAATTTTTTTGTTTAAATTAAAGTATACCTCATTCGGGCCTTCGGAAACGAGTACGGACTCGTGGCTTGTTTCGGGTTCAGACCCATCTTCATCTTCCGACTCGTTATCTGTTTCGGCTTCGCGGGCCATCAGTGCGAGGTGGCTCTGATGTTTCTGCTCTTCTTCCTCCGATTCGTCCGAGGAGTCGTCCCACGTTGCTTTGAGTGCCTTCTTTTTGGTTGGCTTTGGTATGTCGAACTTTAGTTTTGGACATTCGTTCTTGTAATGTCCCTTTTTGTTGCAGCCATAGCAAGTCACGTTCTTTTGTTCTGAGGGATAGCTGATCTTTTGAAGATCCTTTTTGCTGAAGCTCCTCTTTCTCCTGGTGAACATTTTTCTTACCAAGTTCACCAGGTGTTCTTCGTCTTCAGAATCTTGATCGGAGTCTTCTTCAAGTTCAGGATTGCTTTTCTTTGAGGAACCTGCAAATAAGGCTACACCTTTCTCAGCTCCAGCATTAGTTTGTTCGTGCAATTCTAATTCACAGAAAAGCTCATCTAATTTTAATTTAGAAAGATTCTTAGAAATTTTGTAGGCATCCACTATTGATGCCCACAAACTATTACGTGGAAAAGTGTTTAAAGCGTACCTTATTAAGTCTCTGTTCTCCATTTGGTGGCCTATCGCATGGAGCCCGTTGAGGATGTCCTTGATCCTCGCGTGGAGTTGATTCGCTGTTTCTCCTTCCTGTATTTTTATATTAAAAATTTTATTTAAAAACAGGTCTCGTTTTGTTACCTTAGCGTCGCTTGTTCCTTCGTGCAGCTCGATCAGTTTGTCCCATAATTCTTTAGCATTCTTGTGTGGACCGAATCTGTTTAGCTCTTCTCTTGTTAGTCCGCACAGTAGAGTGTTGATCGCTTTGTTTTCTGTTGACGCTTTTTTCTTGAGATCTGCTGTCCAGTCTTCAGGATCCACTAGATTCCCGGCGTTGTCCACTGGAATTTTGTAAGGTTTCGTAATGCTCATCCACTGGTCGAAGTCTGTCTTGAGGTAGACCTCCATGCGCTTCTTCCAGTAAGGGAAGTCGTCCCCGTTGAAGAGTGGAGGTCGCACTGTGCTGAATCCTTCTTGTTGGGACATTCTGTGCACAGATAAATAACCAAGAAAAAATATCCCAAGACTTGGTCTTGGATTAGTAGTGCGGGAAGAAAAAGAAAAAAAAAGACTAGATTCGTGTTGCACTAATTTAAATTGATTAGTTAAATATTAAGTTATCGAAACACCAGTTTTAAAATTAATTAAAAAAAATTCACCCCTGTCTGATTGGTGGTTACACCAAATCAGAGCGGTACCTGCTCTGATACCACTTGTAGGACCGTTAGATTCGATAGAGGGGGGGGTGAATATCGATTCGAAAAAAAACAAGAGTTTAAGCGCAGCGGAAAAAGATAGTAGACACAAGTATTTTTACTTCGTTCGGAGCCTGTGACGACTCCTACTCGAAGGCCCGTGGTCCTTGACCACTTTCGTTGGGCAATCACTAGCAAGTCGAAATATGATTACAGAAAAAGTACAGGAGATGCTAGTAATAATAAAGCAATACCGACAAAAAGAAAATTAAACAAAAACCAGAAGAGCACTTTTGTCGGAGCGTTGTTGGCGTCGCACTTGAACATCGAGCAGCAAGATCGTGAAGAGTTCTCGATCAAAGTTGATTACGAAGCTCCTGTCAGGGCTTCTTTTATATCTTGTTAAGGCGCTGGATCCCTTCGGCGCACAGTGTGATGTATTGCTCAAATCAAGATGCTCACGTGGCGGCGAGGTGTTTGGATAAAATTGCCTTGGCGCGGATCTCCGCCGGACACCTGTTCGAAAGACTCCTTTTCTGCAAAACAAGGTTAGTCGAGGCAAATATATATCTGTAAAACAAATGGTTAACAGTTAAAGTTCAGCAGATAGATAAAGAGACTATGAATTAGATTCGTCTTTCGAGACCGGAATCTAGTCACGATCTCGACTTAGACATCTGAAATGGATCTAAGCGGATCGCCTAATGTCCCCTTCCCGGAACGCGTCCTCACGGTCACTCCCCTCCGTGACTTACCTCACTTACCTGCCAGACGTCCGGTCAGCCCGTCGACCCGTCTGGACTTCTCGCCAAGCGTCCGGTCAGCCCGTCGACCCGCTTGGACTTCTCGCCAGCTATCCGGTCAGCCCGTCGACCTAGCTGGACTTCTCGCCAAGCGTCCGGTCAGCCCGTCGACCCGCTTGGACTTCTCGCCAGCTATCCGGTCAGCCCGTCGACCTAGCTGGACTTTTCCTGCACACTTGATCAAAGTGTCAGACAACAACACAACTAACTTAACCTATTTGTCATTCATCAAAACCTGGGTTAGACCGTTAGTGCTACCCGCACCAACACCTTTGACCTTTATGGCTATTCTCATTCAAACTATGCCGAGTGCAAATGAGATAGAAAAAGTACAAGTAGTAGCTGCCAGATTCTAGGTCAGTGCCTAGTAAGTTGGTCAAGCAGAAAGCAACATTGTGTTGCTCTATCCACTACAGAAGCTGAATACGCCCTAGGAGAATGTGCATCTCAACTGTTATGGATGATGCATACGTTAAAAGACTATCAACTAGAATATAAAAATACAAAAATCTTTAATGATAAGATCAACTCAATTAATCTGACCAAAAATCCTATTCACCATTCTAGGACTAAACACATAGAGGTGAAGCACCACTTTGTAAGGGATCATGTAGCTAAAGGTGAAATTGCACTCAACCATGTTGAGTCCAAATCAAACCTAGCTGACATCTTTACAAAACCCTTACCTGAACTTGAGTTCAGTGCACTTAGAAGGCAAATAGGAATGTGTTGGGTAGAGTAGGTGTCTCATTTTGTTATCTTGTTTATTTTTCAAAATCTAGGAAAAATAACTTTTAAAATTCCACTTTATTAGACTTTTTCAAAAAAACTGGACTTAGCCTAAGCTTTCCCCCTAGAAATCTTGTTCCTCTAGAATTAAGCCAGAGCATCTCACAAACACCTAGGTATACCTTGATTGTGATTGAAAAACATAGAATGGCGTGAGATGCATAGGGTACAGCCTAGACTCAAGAATGCTTATATCTGTACATCAATATGAGTCTGGGTGTTAAACACTCAATATACATTAATCAAGTCAAGTCTTCCAGCTCTAGTCAAAACTAACTGGACCAAATTGACTTAACTTGACTAACCATGTGAAAGTTGTTGCCCTATAGGCAATCAACAAGTAGCTAAAGGTTAGACAGTTGGTAAAGGATACTCAATTTTCTAGTTAAAGCATGTGTTTGATCTTTAGGGCTCTGATACCTCTTAAAGTCAATCTATTATACTTGACTCATGCTTGGACTTAAGGACCAACTGACTTTGTATGAATAACCTAAACCAAATATTTAGCTACTCTGCTCCCTCCTAGCCCTAAAATTTAATAAGTATTGTTTAAAATTAAGCTAAGTTTTTTTTACGCCATAGCCTTCAAATCCAATACTTGCAAAGAACTTAGTTTTATTTTTAAAATTTTAAAACTGAGCTTACTTTGAAATCTAACTTTATAAATTCTTGTTTTCTTAAGTAGAGCAAAGATTTCAAAGCTACTTCAAAGATTTCTAAATAAAGATTATTGTTTTACTAGCCTTTTAAACTATCAAAAAGATCCACATTCTAGAAACTTTTTCTAAATTTCTAAAAAGCTAACATCATTTAAACTGTTAAATATTTTCTCACTTAGCTACACTGTTAAATATTTTTCAAAATCTTGTTAAATCATTTGACTATTTTTACATATTTTTTTTGATATATGGCAAAGGGGGAGAATAGCAATAAAATTCATTTAAGATAATAAAAAAAGGGGAGCAACAGTAAAGGGGGAGCATATAGTTCAAATTTAAAATAATAAAAAAGGGGGAGCAACAGTTAAGGGGGACCATATAGTTGGCGCTAAACTTTAAATTCGTAGGGTTACTTTAGCAAATTTGCTTTGTTAAATGTGTTCATCTATTCTTAGCAAATTTGCCTGTGTTAAAAGTATTCATCTATTCATTTGTTTACTTAACTTTAAATTTGAGTTGCCATAATCAAAAAGGGGGAGATTGTTGGTGCGGGAAGCATCCGACGATCGAACTCGTGTTTTGATAATGGCAAAGGATTCAAAGTTAAGGTGTTTTGTAATCTAACAAGTCTGCTTGAGGATTTCAGGAAAGTCCTAGCTGCGGTTAGGCAAAGGGAAAACCCTAGGGGGTGGTAACCCTGTTGGGTTTTTCGGGCCGCGAAAACCGCTTTTCGCGTCGCAGAAACCCCGAATCACCCAAAGCCGTAGATCCGTGCAAGGAAAAACCGAATGAAATACAAGTATGAGTTTCAAAAACTTTAGATCTACTCCTAGATCTATGTGTTGAGAGCTTTTACCTTTGAAGCGTGCCCTCGCAAAATTCCCGCTCGTCCAAGGTACGTGTCGGATCTCCAAAGTATCAAGGTAGATACTTCTCTAGTGATATCCACACGAACAAGGAGTGCTCTCTAGCACTCAAGGATGGAGAAGAGAGCCCCAAGTGTGCTAGCACTTTCTAGAGCTCTCGGGTAGGATTTAAAAGGAAGAAAAGAAAGGATGCAAAAGGAATACCATACACTCAAGAAGTAGTATCCCTTCTTTTTGACCTTCACTCTTCCTTTGCTCTTGGAACTCACTCAACCACATTCACCTTCCCTTGGAAGCCACGGCAACAGCAAGAGAAGAGGAGGAAGAAGCTAGGAAGAAGATGCATTCACCACACTTAATTGCAAAATAAAAACTCCCATCACAAAATGTGGCCGGCCACATTAAATGAGAATGGTATTTGTAACCTCCTTGACAACTTGGAGATGATGTGGCTGCCATATAGGATGAGTCATCCTCCATGATGTGGCAATGCATCAAGTCAAACTTGATGTTTCAACTTCCATTTGGTCAAGTCAAAATTGACCAATTCACTTCCTTGTTGAGTCAAATCCAACATTTGATTCAAGTCAATTTTAATTTAATGAATCTCAATTCATTAATACAAATTGACTCAATGAATCAAATTTAAATTAGACTCATTCAACAATTGAATCTAATTGAGTCTAACTCAATAAGTCTAATTTAAATCAATCCGAATCCAATTGGTTCATCATATGAACCTAATCCAATTGGTTCATCCTATGAACCTAATCTCCATCCACTTATTCTTTGTGTGTGACCCAATAGGTTCTTGTAACGTTGGCAATGTTTCTAAACCCCTTTAGAAACATAAGCAATGAGCGGCATCTAGCAATACATCATTGCTACCCAAGTTACAAGAATGTTGAGATCCAACATCACCTTGTGACTACTAATTGTGACTCCTCACAATATATGACAAGTGTCCTTCTATCCTAGACATCTATATTGATCAATGTGAGGCATAGACCGTGTCATCCTCTAATCAATCTAAATCTTGAACTCCAAGTAGACTCACTCGATCAAATGAGCTCAACATCTCATGTTGACTCATTTGGGCATGGCCATGCACTTAGTGGTCTCACTCTATCAAGAATATTGATATCGCTCCCGTCATATGGGAGAGATAGATCCCATCTACATCACTCACATCCCTCTACATAATTCGTTATATACCCAGTAATCGCCTTTATAGTCCACCCAGTTACGGATGACGTTTGACGAAACCAAAGTACATAACTCCTTATGTAGGGATCCATGGTGACTTTAGGTCTAAGGACTAATAGTCATACTAATAGCCACATGAGAAAGTATATGACACTCATATAATGATCCATGATACTTTCTCATGGCGGGTCATTCAGTATACATTCTCCAATGCATACCCATGTGTCAACTTGATATCTCCATATCCATGACTTGTGAGATCAAGTCATCGAGTTGACCTACATGCTAGTCTTATTGCATTAACGTTGTCCCAGAATGTTAATACTCAACTAGGAATGATTTAGAGTAGTGTTCCCTATATCATTTCACTATCGGTTCAACTAACCGATTGATATAGGTGAGAACCATCTACTCAAGTACATTATTATACTTAGTTTATTTGGCTCCAATACAAGTAAGTATAATAACCAAAATCCAAATGCCTTTATTAATATACAAGAATATGATACAATGAGTCCATACAATCATCAAATGATTGGCTCTAGGGCTCTAACTAACAATCTCCCACTAGCACTAGTACCAATCAGTATAGGCTCTAAGGCCTAATGACCTAGTGTGACCATCATGCTTTCTCTGTGCCAAAGCCTTGGTCAAGGGATCTGCGATGTTAGCCTCTGTAGGTACTCTGCAAATCTTCACATAATCTCTCGAATGAGATGGAAGCGCCGTAGTATGTGCTTGGTCCGCTAGTGTGAGCGAGGTTCCTTCGCCTGTGCTATAGCTCCATTGTTGTCACAATAGAGCTCAACTGGGTCAGCGATGCTAGGAACCACCCCAAGTTTAGTGATGAACTTGCGGATCCAAACTGCCTCCTTTGCTGCCTCTGATGCAGCAATATACTCGGCTTCTGGTGTAGAATCAGCTACTGTATCCTGCTTCGAACTCTTCCAGCTGACAGCACCACCATTAATGCAAAATACGAACCCCGACTGCGATCTATAATCATCCTGGTCAGTCTGGAAGCTAGCATCACTGTAACCCTTTACAGCTAGCTCATCATTGCCTCCATATATCAAGAAATATTCTTTAGTACTTCTTAAGTACTTAAGAATATTCTTGACCGCTATCTAGTGACTTTCACCTGGATCTGACTGGTATCTGCTCGTCATTCTCAAAGCATACGAGACATCAGGTCGAGTACATAGGATGGCGTACATGATCGATCCTATGGCTGAGGCATAAGGGATCTGATCCCTGCGGTCTCTCTCCTCTCTAGAAGAGGGACCTTGAGTCTTCGAAAGACTCACGCCATGTGACATCGGAAAAAATCCCTTCTTGGAGTTCTGCATGGCAAACTGATGGAGTACCTGGTCAATATATGTACTCTGACTTAGGCCAAGCAATCTCTTAGATCTATCTCTATAGATCTGTATCCCTAGAATGCGGGATGCCTCACCTAAGTCCTTCATTGAGAAGCAACTCCCTAGCCAGGTCTTGACAGACTGAAGCATAGGGATGTCCTTCCCAATGAGTAGTATGTCATCCACATACAATAAGAGGAAGACAACTATATCCCCTACAACCTTCTTGTAGACACAAGGCTCATCTTCGTTCTTGATGAAACCAAACTGTTTGATTGCATCATCGAATCGAAGATTCCAGCTCCGAGAAGCTTGCTTTAGTCCATAAATGGACCTATGCAGCTTGCATACTCTGCTAGTATGCTGTGGATCTACAAAACCCTCAGGTTGTGTCATGTACACATCCTCGAGCAGGTTTCCATTCAGAAACGCGGTTTTGACATCCATCTGCCATATCTCATAGTCATGGTAGGATGCAATAGCAAGCATGATCCGAATGGACTTAAACATCGCTACTGGAGAAAAAGTTTCATCATAGTCAATACCATGAATCTGCTTGAAACCTTTAGCTACCAAGCGACCCTTATAGATAAGTCCATCCATGTCAGTCTTTCTCTTAAAGACCCACTTACACCCAATGGGTTTTACCCCTTCAGGTGGATCAATCAAAGTCCATACTTGGTTGGTGTACATGGATTCCATTTCGGATCTCATGGCCTCTAGCCATTTCTCGGAATCTGGTCTCATCACAGCTTCCTGATAGGTGGTAGGCTCATCCTCTATGAGCATAACGTCATCATGGTCAGACAAGAGAAATGAGTATCTCTCAGGCTGACGACGTACCCTATCAGACCTGCGAAGAGGTATGTCTACTTGAACTGGTTGTTGTTCCTCAACTCCTTGTGGAACAACATCATCCACAACACTTTGTGGTTCCAGTTCAATTTCCATCGAGGCATCAGTGCTATTGTTCGCATCTTGAACTTCTTCAAGATCGAACGCGCTCCCACTAGAAACAAAGTCCCTTTCTAGAAAGACCCCAGTCTTTGCCACAACTACCTTGTGCTGACTGGGAATGTAGAAGTAATATCCCTTAGTTTCCTTGGGATATCCGATGAAATAGCACTTGTCGGATTTGGGTCCTAATTTGTCTGAGACTTGACGTCGTACGTAAGCCTCACAACCCCAAATCCCCATGAAAGACACCAGGGCATCTCTCCCAGTCCATATCCTATATGGTGTCTTTATCACGGCCTTGGATGGAACTCGGTTGAGAATGAAAGCTGCCGTGTCTAGAGCATAGCCCCAAAGGTTTGTCGGAAGATCAGTGTGACTCATCATAGATCGTACCATATCTAATAGGGTACGATTCCTCCTTTCGGATACACCATTCCACTGTGGTGTTTCAGGAGGAGTGAGTTGGGATAGAATCCCACACTCAGCTAGGTAGTCACAAAACTCATGGCTAAGGTATTCTCCACCTCGATTTAATCGAAGTATCTTAATACTCTTGCCAAGCTGGTTCTGTACTTCATTCTTGAATTCTTTGAACTTTTCAAAGGATTCGAACTTATGTGTCATCAAGTACACATAACCGTATCTACTGAAGTTATCAGTAAATGTGATGAAGTACCTATAATCGTCTCTAGCAGTGACATTGAAAGGGCCACATACATCACTATGTATGAGTCCTAACAAATCAGTCGCTCTCTCGCTGTGCCCACTAAAGGGAGTCTTGGTCATCTTGCCTCGTAGGCATGACTCGCATACCTCATATGATTCAAAAATAAATGAGTCCAGCATACCATCCTTATGGAGCTGGGATAAGCGCTTGTCATTTATATGACCTAAGCGACAGTGCCAGAGATAGGTTTGGTTCATGTCGTTCGATTTGAACCTCTTGGTACTAACGTTATAGATAGAGCTCTCAAGGTCTAGAATATAGAGTCCGTTCATCAGAGGTGCACTACAATAGAACATATCGTTTAAATAGACAGAACAACATTTGTTCTTTATTATAAACAAGAATCCTTTCTTGTCCAAACAAGAAACTAATATAATGTTCTTAGTCAATGCAGGCACATAACAACAATCGTCTAACTCTAGTATAAGCCCAGATGGCAGAGATAGAAAATAAGTCCCTACAGCAACAGCAGCAACCCGTGCTCCATTGCCTACTCGTAGGTCTATCTCGCCCTTTGTCAATGCTCTGCTATTTCTCAGTGCTTGTACATTAGTACAAATGTGCGAAGCACATCCGGTATCTAATACCCACGACGAAGAAATAGAGAGGTTGACTTCTATAACATTTATACCTGAAGTAGAAATCTTATTTCTCTTAAGATCTTCCAGGTATCCTGTGAAGTTCCTCTTCCAGTGCCCTGCTTGTCCTTGATATAGTTGACGAAGATGTTCAACCATATCGTAAGCACACATCAACTCATGTTGCTTCTGAAGCTCAGAGTTCATGGTTGTGAGCATTAGACAGGACACATCTAATGCGTCATCTTGATGCTTCTTGTAAGCATCCCGGTCAGCTTGCGTGGCAGTGACAGGAGGAGCCTACGGAATGGGCTTCTCCAGAACGTACAGTTTACGTTCCTAAGTGAGAACTATTCTCAGGTTCCTGTACCAGTCCAGGAAATTTGCTCCGTTAAGCTTGTCCTTCTTAAGGACATAACGCAGGGAGAAAGAGTTCGTATTCGACGTCATGGTTATCTACAACAGAAAATTTGCAGAAATAAATATCATATTCTTTTAAAATCATTTAATTAGGCCTTTAATTAAATGATGCTCCCACTGAATTCTATAATTCTTGTGGGACAAGATCCACATCATACTAACCCTTGAGTTAGCTTTGGCTAATACGCCCAAGGCTTAGTATGATCGGTAGGTAACGATTACCAATTACATCTCTATGCAACTCTTGTTTATAAAATCAATATCCACTTTTATATTAAAACTCGAGTTAACTTGGCTAATACGCCCGAGAGTTAATATAGATGTGATTTTGACCTATCTTTTCCAACCGTTGGAAGAATGCCTATAGTTGACTCGATCTAACCGAGCAACTAGGAATACTCAATCTAATTGAGTTTGTATTCACCCATGCGTTGATAGGCGGGACCAAGATTGTCCCTCCGTACCCTACCAAGATAATATGTATTGCTCTGCTTTGGCAGATTCAACAATACATGTGATCGAGATAGTGATAGGTATCACGGCACGATTAGGCATTTAGAGTTGGTTCGATCGAGATCTAATCTAATCGAAAAGGATGCATCTTGTGCATGACTTAGATCTAATCTAATCGCAAGGGTGCATCATGTTCATGACTTAGATCTAATCTAATCGTAAGCCACTAATTAATTAATTACTTATTAAACATGCATCATATACATAAGCAATTAACTAATTAATCTATTTGTGATTTAGTCATGTCCCTACTACGATCTTCTCAAGCCGATGAGAAGATCAAATGGTCAACCTAGGGTCAACAGTTTCTCCAAGCTCCTCCCTTTGACCACCTTGTGTTGCTCGTGCCCGCCTCGGAACTCCGTCTCGTGTGAACCCTCCACCGCTCCAATTTGTACATTACAATTTGAAACTCGAGTTACATTCGAGTCTAAATCTAATTTACAACCAGAATATATGAGAAAGGCACAATGCGTAGGTCGCGGAAAAATAAAAACATACAACACGCGCAAACACATAACGGCACGCAGGCCGTATTATGAATTACAACACAATCCAATCATATTGGGATTTTGGGTCATGACTATCACAAAAATAATATATAATTCAAAATTATATATTTTCATAATTTTCTATAATTTAAAAATTAATTTTTACAGTTTTTACGAGTAAAATTTTCCGGCGGTCCCGTTTAGCGGTTTCGGGCGCAATCGCGGAACGGATCCCCTTGCGGGGCCAAGGGCAGCGCCCCTACCCGGGATCTAACCATCGCGAGGGTTCCTTTGCGATCCAACAGCGCCTAAACTCGCTGTCCCAAAATGATTTGGGTCAAGACATTGCCGTTTCGGAAAAATCTTCCCGGCAAGTTCGTTTTTAGCGATTTCGGGTGCAATCGCGGAGCAAATCCCCTTGCGGGGTTAGGGGCTGTACCCCTACCCATGATCTAACCATCGTGAGTTGCTCCTTTGCAATCTAATGGCACCCAAGCCCGCTGTCCCAAACGAATTTGGTGCAAAACGAAGCCGTTTAAGGAAAAACTTCCCGGTAGCCGAAGCCTACAAGTGCCGAGATACTTGTGCTTCGCTTCTACAGAAAAATTACCCATAAAAACATAAAAAACTAAATTTTACAGAAAATCACAGAAGGTTTAGTTTTCATAAAACCAAAAAATTAAACTCGTACAAGCCTTGCACGTGGCTCTGATACCACTGTTGGTTTTTGGGCCGCGAAAACCGCTTTTCGCGTCGCGGAAACCCCGAATCACCCAAAGCCGTAGATCCGTGCAAGGAAAAACCGAATGAAATACAAGTATGAGTTTTAAAAACTTTAGATCTACTCCTAGATCTATGTGTTGAGAGCTTTTACCTTTGAAGCGTGCCCTCGCAAAATTCCCGCTCGTCCAAGGTACGTGTCGGATCTCCAAAGTATCAAGGTAGATACTTCACTAGTGATATCCACATGAACAAGGAGTGCTCTCTAGCACTCAAGGATGGAGAAGAGAGCCCCAAGTGTGCTAGCACTTTCTAGAGCTCTCGGGTAGGATTTAAAAGGAAGAAAAGAAAGGATGCAAAAGGAATACCATACACTCAAGAAGTAGTATCCCTTCTTTGTGACCTTCACTCTTCCTTTGCTCTTGGAACTCACTCAACCACATTCACCTTCCCTTGGAACCCACGGCAACAGCAAGAGAAGAGGAGGAAGAAGCTAGGAAGAAGATGCATTCACCACACTTAATTGCAAAATAAAAACTCCCATCACAAAATGTGGCCGACCACACATGTAACTCCCATTCCATTTAATGTGGCTGGCCACATTAAATGAGAATGGTATTTTTAACCTCCTTGACAACATGGAGATGATGTGGCTGCCATGTAGGATGAGTCATCCTCCATGAAGTGGTAATGCATCAAGTCAAACTTGATGTTTCAACTTCCATTTGGTCAAGTCAAAATTGACCAATTCTCTTCCTTGTTGAGTCAAATCCAACATTTGATTCAAGTCAATTTTAATTTAATGAATCTCAATTCATTAATACAAATTGACTCAATGAATCAAATTTAAATTAGACTCATTCAACAATTGAATCTAATTGAGTCTAACTCAATACGTCTTATTTAAATCAATCCGAATCCAATTGGTTCATCATATGAACCTAATCCAATTGGTTCATCCTATGAACTTAATCTCCATCCACTTGTTTTTTGTGTGTGACCCAATAGGTTCTTGTAACGTTGGCAATGTTTCTAAACCCCTTTAGAAACATAAGCAATGAGCGGCATCTAGCAATACATCATTGCTACCCAAGTTACAAGAATGTTGAGATCCAACATCACCTTGTGACTACTAATTGTGACTCCTCACAATATATGACAAGGGTCCTTCTATCCTAGACATCTAGATTGATCAATGTGAGGCATAGACCGTGTCATCCTCTAATCAATCTAAATCTTGAACTCCAAGTAGACTCACTCGATCAAATGAGCTCAACATCTCATGTTGACTCATTTGGGCATAGCCATGCACTTAGTGGTCTCACTCTATCAAGAATATTAATGTCGCTCCCGTCATATGGGAGGGATAGATCCCATCTACATCACTCACATCCCTATACATAATTCGTTATATACCAAGTAATCACCTTTAGAGTCCACCCAGTTACGGATGACGTTTGACAAAACCAAAGTACATAACTCCTTATGTAGGGATCCATGGTGACTTCAGGTCTAAGGACTAATAGTCATACTAATAGCCACATGAGAAAGTATATGACACTCATATAACGATCCATGATACTTTCTCATGGCGGGGCATTCAGTATACATTCTCCAATGCATACCCATGTGTCAACTTGATATCTCCATATCCATGACTTGTGAGATTAAGTCATCGAGTTGACCTACATGCTAGTCTTACTGCATTAACATTGTCCCTGAATGTTAATACTCGACTAGGAATGATTTAGAGTAGTGTTCCCTATATCATTTCACTATCGGTTCAACTAACCGATTGATATAGGTGAGAACCATCTACTCAAGGACATTATTATACTTAGTTTATTTGGCACCAATACAAGTAAGTATAATAACCAAAATTCAAATGCCTTTATTAATATACAAGAATATGATACAATGAGTCTATACAATCATCAAATGATTGGCTCTAGGGCTCTTATTAACAAACCCTAGGTCATAGGGGGTGGTAACCCTATGCGGAAAGTCTTGGCAGGTCGATGGCTTCAGGCAAAAGTCCTAGGGGATGGTAACCCTTGGTGGAAAGTCCTGGTGTCGCAAACCAGGTGAAAGACTGGATTAGCCGGGAAGCGGAAGTCCAGCAGAAAGTCCGGGAGCTTCGAGTGTCGAGCAAAAGTCCAGTCGATCTGGAGGATCGAACTGGCGTCAGGTAATCTCTCCTGAGGGGAGTAGGTGAGGACGCGTTCCCCGTAGAGGGAACAGTAGGCGTCGGGTCGACCTAGGGTTTCCGGTGGGAAACCCGAAATCAGACTCGGACAGTCCGGAGACTGTCTATACTTCATTTATCATATTTATTGTGTTATGTGCTAACTTTGTGTTGCAGGGTAGTGTTTGGGACTAACGTATCTTGCAGGTGCAAAGGAGCAACCTAATGCCTCGGATGAACAGTGTCCGAGGCGCCTTCATAGAGCTTGGAGGCGCCTCGGGTGCAAGGCTGGAGCTGGCTGCGAGAAGCTGTTCAAGGTGCCTTGATGAATAGTGGAAGGCGCCTTGAATAGATGAAGGCGCCCTGGTGAACACTGGAAGGCGCCTTGAATCTGTGATAAGGTTCAACCAGTTCACCCCTTATCTCCGCGGCTGACTCGGCTCATTCAAGGCGCCTTGGTGAACAGTAGAACGCGCCTTGAACAGCCTTTATAAGAGGTCTCAACCAACAGCTCAAAATATCAATTTTCAAGTCTTCTGTCTCCAACGTGCTGCTCTAAAAGACATCCGGAAGTGCTGCTGCAAGTCTCCGACGACCCGAAGCTCCAAGAGTCTGTTCTAGTCGTCAGTACAATTAGTTTTTATTTACTTGTACTTCAAAGCTGTAACTCTTTTTCGTACTTATAGTTGTTGCCCATGGAAAGCGATCAAGGATCGCGGGCCTTCGAGTAGGAGTCGCCACAGGCTCCGAACGAAGTAAATCTTTCATGTCTATGTTTGTGTAACGCCCGCCCTCCCTGTTAACCCTAAGGGACGGGGCTACGATACTCCATGTACAAATTTTTCTTTTTAAAACAGCGGAAGACTTAAAATAATTTTCTTAGTTTAATAAAATCTTTTCTTTTATTTTTCTTTCCATCAAATCTGAACTACACTATCATGGTATCAATAACATGATATCAAAATTAGTAGAAACATAACATCAAGTCACACATACGGTACCACAATTCATGATACCAAAGCATAGTTCTTTAAAAGTTTTTAAAGCAGGTTCTTATTTGGTTGCCTAGCCACTGCCACATACATCTCCTTGCCTCTCCTGCTGCTCCTTTAGCTCATCCAGCTTTTTCCTTTATCTGTGGTACAAGGAAAGTAAGATATGCGCACTCATGGCTCAGTAAGTTCCTTTCCTACTCACTAAAACCGAAAATCATCACATGATCAAAGAATGTCTCAACATAACATGATCTCAACTAGTCATGGCATAACAAATCATACTCTTTAAGCATAACATGCAACATAACAAAATCATAACTAGTCATGGCATATCATCTATTAAAGCATAGTATGAAACATAACATAATCATATCTAATCATGGCATATCATAGTATCATCATAAGGTGGCATGGCATATCAAGCTCTTAAAGCATAGCATGAAACATAACATAATCGTATCTAATCATGGCATATCATAAATCATAGCATCATCACAACATGATCATAAGGTATATGCAATATGATTTTGAAAACATGTATCCGAAAAACATGTGTATGTCTCATGATCTTTAAAACCATTTCTTCTAACATATATACTTGAACATAATATCAACATAATCAGGGCCCCGGCTTGTACCACACATAGATAAATCACGTAGATATGTGCGCTTCCTAAGTATATCCAAGGTAGCAAGTCTTGAATCATACTAGGAACTAGGTCCGGATCACACAGCTATAGACCTAGGGGCGTACTAAGGAGCCCATCCCTTTGTTTTTACTAGCCTGGATCACACAGCCAAAGGCCTAGGGGCTGATTAGGAGCCCACCCTTGGTACAAGCCTTACAAAGTAAAGTAGCATGTATAAAAATGCATCATTTAGTCACATAGCATATCATAGAAGTATGCATCACTTAGGCATACGTTATGTCATAAAAGTATGCATCACTTAGGCATACATCATATCATAAATAGTATGCATCACTTAGGCATACATCATGTCATAAAAAGTATGCATCACTTAGGCATACATCATGTCATAAAAGCATGCATATTTTCACCACATAGCATATCATGAGAGCATGCATATTTTAGGCACATAGCATATCATCAAAGCATGCATATTTCTATCCACATAGCATATCATGAAAGCATGCATATTTTAAGCACATAGCATATCATCCAAGCATGCATATTTCTATCCACCTAGCATATCATGAAAGCATGCATATTTTAAGCACATAGCATATCATCAAAGCATGCATATTTCTATCCACATAGCATATCATGAAAGCATGCATATTTTAAGCACATAGCATATCATCAAAGCATGCATATTTCTATCCACATAGCATATCATGAAAGCATGCATATTTTAAGCACATAGCATATCATCCAAGCATGCATATTTCTATCCACATAGCATATCATGAAAGCATGCATATTTTAAGCACATAGCATATCATCAAAGCATGCATATTTCTATCCACATAGCATATCATGAAAGCATGCATATTTTAAGCACATAGCATATCATCCAAGCATGCACATTTCTATCCACATAGCATATCATGGAAAGTATAAATCACAAGCATACATGTTTAAGCATAAGGGTGTATCATGTGATTATACTATCATAAGAAACATGGTAACATAGTTAGCTTGGGTTCTAAGCTTCCTAATCCCTTGGGTTCTTATCATGGCCGAACCCCCCCTTAGATCTCAATTTAGGTAAAAACAACCTCCAAGCATGTGGAACCTAAATTATCATCACATCAATTTCATAGGAAGCATTATAAGCATGATTAACTTGGTTTCTAAGTTCTCCAAGTCCCTAAACTTCATGTGGCCGAACCCTATCAGGTGTCAAACAAGGTCCCAAATGTCATGAAAGCATGGAAACCTTAAACCATAGTTATAGCATTTTTTTCCAAGTAACATAGTAAGCATATTTGAGCTAGTTCCTAAGTTCTTCAAGCCCTTAACATATGTCATGGCCGAAATTTAACAAGTATTCATTAGGGCTAAAAGCAAGCATACAAGCATGTGAACTTAAACTAACATCATGTATAAATTCATAATAAGGCATCATACAATGGGTATGGCCGAAACTTACCCTAGCCTCATTTTAGGTCATTAAACAACATATAGCATGAGAACTTTGGCTTTCTACTTATCATATTTCAT
This sequence comes from Zingiber officinale, assembly GCF_018446385.1. Classification (NCBI taxonomy): domain Eukaryota; kingdom Viridiplantae; phylum Streptophyta; class Magnoliopsida; order Zingiberales; family Zingiberaceae; genus Zingiber; species Zingiber officinale. The sequence continues at coordinate 49,718,354 of NC_055992.1, read as the reverse complement.
GTAGAGTGACATGAGCATATTTAATTTTTGTTCTAGGGTTTCTAGGGCATCTATCCCTTCATGGCCGAAACATACAATGGTCCATTTAGGTCATGGAAAAATTATACAAGCATGTGACTCAATCAACATATTATCATATTTCCATAAGAAGCATTTTTAACACAATTGGTTTCAATTCTAAGGCATCTAGGTCATTTAAACCCTACTTGGCCGAGACTCATCAGTGTTTAACTTTGCTTCAAATAGCCTAAAAGCATAGGAAGTCGTACAAGTTTCATAGCATGTATAAAGACAAGCATAATAAACATACATGTGAATTGTGTCTTAGGCTTCCTAGGTTTCTTTCCTTTTTCTTTTATTTTTCCTCATGACCAAAACCTACCAATCTCTAAACTAGGTTTTAAGTGGCCTAAAGCATGGAAAACCTAAGTAAGTTTCATGGCAAAAATTACTAAGAACATCATATACAAATTTGGTTCATAAACAAGTTAGGACCCTTGTGATCTTACATGTCATATATCATGTAACTAAATTCTCTATACCCTAATTAAGCATGAGAGCATTAAACAACTTTCATATCTTAATATCACAGAGGTCTTGAGCATGTTAAAATTGTGTTTAAGCTTTTCTAAGCTATCCATCTTATCATGGCCGAAAATCTTAATGAAGAGTTCATGAATTTCTAGCAATATTCAACATGCAATTCTTTAAGAGAACTCTATATTCTATCATATAAACATGGTTACTTAAATTTAAAGGTCTTCCTAACCCTAAGCTCTTTTCTTGGCCGAAACATATGAGTGGATTTCTTTTGGTTCTAAGTAACTTTTAAGCAAGAAAAACCAACAAAAGACCCTTAGTAATTCATGGAGGGAATCTTGTACTAGTTTGGTTAAACAATGATTTCCCTAACCTCTTTAAAATATTTTTGGCCGAAATTCTAGGGTTAGGTACTCCTCTGACCAAGCATCATATAGGTATAAAAACATGAAGGAAAACCTTCCTACATAGCATAGAAAAATATCATGAAATGAGGACTTGTTTAAACCTTCCTAGATTTGAAAACTCTTCTTTGGCCGAATTTTTCTTAAATTCTATTCTAGGTTTTCTAATCCTCATAAAATCTGAAAAGAACATAAAACGCCTTGTACCACAGGTGAGGGGAAGCTTACATCCTTTTCGCTTGTGGGTCTAAGGTGTGGTGATGGAAGAAGTAGCCTCTTCTTCTAGTTCCCTTCCCTTGATTCCCTTGCTAAGTCCTCCTTGTATCTTAGGCTTTCTTAGGAGAAAACCTTGGCTTGGGCCGAAGATGGAGGAGAGGGGACTGAGGGTTCGGTGAGGGAGAGGGAGGATGAGGGAAAATGAGAGAAAAATAGAATTTTCCCTTTACATCATTTTTTTTTATATTAAGGGGGAAGAGGTAGCAAAATTGGTTTTTGCTTTCCTTCTCCTTTAACCCATTTTCTATTTTCTTTTATTTATTTTATTTTCTAATTTATTCTCATCATTTATGATGAGAACAAGGGGGAATGAATCCCCTTCATTCTCCATTTAATGTCACGACAAGAGAGGGAAAAGAGAGAGAAAGGGAGGAAGGCAAATTGCCTTTCTCTTGCTCTTTTCTTGCTTTCTCTTCTTAGATCTTTACTCCTATCTTTATCATGCATTCCCTTTCCTTGCTATCAATATCTTCTCTCTATCCCAATTGGTTTCTACTAATTAATTCTATAAATTATAATATAAGAGGTTCAAGGTTCAATCCTTGACCTCCTCTTCTTTTTATTTCATTTTATTTCTTTTTGCTTCAACTCACTTCTTATTATTTTTCTAAGGCAAAATTCATCATTCTCTTATTTATCTTAAAAGCTTAGTGGGTGTTACAGTTTGTACTTGTTTCTATTTCTTTCCGCTGTGCTTATACTCGAACAACTTACTCGACACGATTCCGATAATCGAAAAATGAAATAGCCACGAGCGCTATTCACCCCCCCTCTAGCGCATCTCGATCCAACATGGTCCGCATCTTGAACTTCTTCAAGATCGAACGTACTCCCACTAGTCTTTCTAGAAACAAAGTCCTTTTCTAGAAAGACCCCAGTCTTTGCCACAACTACCTTGTGCTGACTGGGAATGTAGAAGTAATATCCCTTAGTTTCCTTAGGATATCCAATGAAATAGCACTTGTCGGATTTGGGTCCTAATTTGTCGGAGACTTGACATCTAACGTAAGCCTCACAACCCCAAATCCTCATGAAAAACACCTGGGCATCCCTCCCAGTCCATATCCTATATAGTGTCTTTATCACGGCCTTGGATGGAACTCGGTTGAGTATAAATGCTGCCGTGTCTAGAGCATAGCCCCAAAGGTATGTCGGAAGATCTGTGTGACTCATCATAGATCGTACCATATCTAATAGAGTACGATTCCTCCTTTCAGATACACCATTCCACTGTGGTGTTCCAGGAGGAGTGAGTTAGGATAGAATCCCACACTCAGCTAGATAGTAACGAAACTCATGGCTAAGGTATTCTCCACCTCGATCTGATCGAAGTATCTTAATACTCTTGCCAAGCTGGTTCTGTACTTCATTCTTGAATTCTTTGAACTTTTCAAAGGATTCTAACTTATGTGTCATCAAGTACACATAACCATATCTACTGAAGTCATCAGTAAATGTGATGAAGTACCTATAACCACCTCTAGCAGCGACATTGAAAGGGCCACATACATCACTATGTATGAGTCTTAACAAAGCAGTCGCTCTTTTGCTGTGCCCACTTAAGGGAGTCTTGGTCATCTTGCCTAGTAGGCATGACTCGCACGTCTCATAAGATTCAAAATCAAATGAGTCCAGCAAACCATCCTTATGGAGCTGGGATAAGCGCTTGTCATTTATATGACCTAAGCGACAGTGCCAGAGATAGGTTTGGTTCAGGTCATTTGACTTGAACCTCTTGGTATTTATGTTATAGATAGAGCTTTCAAGGTCTAGAATGTAGAGTCCGTTCATCAGAGGTGCACTGCAATAGAACATTTCATTTAAATAAACTGAACAACATTTGTTCTTTATAATAAATGAAAACCCTTTCTTGTCCAAACAAGAAACTGATATAATGTTCTTAGTCAAGACAAGCACATAACAATATTCATCTAATTCTAGTACATGCCCAGAGGGTAGAGATAGATAGTAAGTTCCTACAGCAACAACAGCAACCCGTGCTCCATTGCCTACTCGTAGGTCTATCTCGCCCTTCGTTAATGCTCTGTTATTTCTCAGCGCTTGTACATTAGTACAAATGTGAGAAGCACATCCGGTATCTAATACCCATGATGAAGAAATAGAGAGGTTGACTTCTATAACATTTATACTTGAAGTAGAAATCTTATTTCTCTTCTTCTTAAGATCTTCCAGGTATCCTATGTAGTTCCTCTTCCAGTGCCCTGCTTGTCCTTGATACAGTTGACGAAGATGTTCAACCATATCATAAGCACCCATCAACTCGTGTTGCTTCTGAAGGTCAGAGTTCATGGTTGCGAGCATGAGACATGATAAGCATCTCGGTCAGCTCGCGTGGCAGTGGCAGGAGGTGCCTCCGGAATAGGCTGCTCCAGAACGTACAGTTTATATTCCTGTGTGAGAACAATTCTCAGATTCCTGTACCAGTCCAGGAAATTAGCTCCGTTGAGCTTGTCCTTATCAAGGATAGAATGCAGGGAGAAAGAATTCATATTCGACGTCATGGTTATCTACAACAGAAAAATGCAGAAAAAAAAATATCATATTCTTTTAAATCATTTAATTAGGCCTTTAACTAAATGATGCTCCCACTGAATTCTATAATTCATGTGGGACAAGATCCACATCATACTAACCCTTGAGTTAGCTTTGACTAATACGCCCAAGACTTAGTATGATCGGTAGGTAACAATTTACCAATTACATCTCTATGCAACTCTTGTTTATAGGATCATTATCCGCAGTTATATTAAAACTTGAGTTAGCTTTGGCTAATACACCCAAGAATTAATATAAATGTGATTTATTTCCTATCTTTCCAACCATTGGAAGAATGCCTATAGTTGTACTCGATCCAACCGAGTTAACTAGGAATACTCAATATAATTGAGTTTGTATTCGCCCATGCGTTGATAAGCGGGACCAAGATTGTCCCTCCGTACCCTACCAAGATAATATGTGTTGCTTTGCTTTGGCAGATTCAACAACACATGTGATCGAGGTAGTGATAGGTATCATGGCACGGTAGGCATTAGAGTTGACGTGATTTAGATCTAATTTAAATGATGATGCGTATCATATACTCAATAGATCTAATCTAATCGAGGGGTGCATCATGTGCACGACTTAGATCGAATCTAGTCGTTAGGCACTAATTAATTACTTAATCATGTATCACATATACACAAGCAATTAATTAAATTAATTTGTGATTTGTCATGGCCCTACTACGATCTTCTCAAGCCAATGAGAAGATCGGATGGTCAACCTAGGGTCAATGGCTTCTCAAGCTCCTCCCTTTGACCACCTTGTGTTGCTCGCGCCCTCCTCGTAACTCCGTCTCGAGTGGACCTTCCACGGCTCCAATTTTGTACATTACAATTTTGAAACTCGATTTACATTCGAGTCTAAACTAATTTACAACAAGAATATAAAATGGAGAAAGGCACAACACGCAGGTCGTGAATAAAATACAACACACACATCACATGACGGCACGCAGGCCGTATTATGAATTACAACACATTTACACCAATCCAATTGGGTCTTTTGGGCCATGACTATCACAAATTATACATAATTATAAATTATGTAATTTCCATAATTTTCTGTAATTTTAATACTAATTTTTATAATTTTTAAGAGTAAAATTTCCCGGCGGTCCCATTTAGCGGTTTTCAGGCACAATCGCGGAACGAATCCCCTTGCGGGGCCAGGGGTAGCGCCCCTACCCTCGATCTAACCATCGCGAGGGTTCCTTAACGATCCTACAGTGCCTTAGCCCACCGTCCCAAAAATTTTTGGGGCGAAACCTTGCCGTTTCGGAAAAATCTTCTCGGTAGTTGAAGCCTACAAGTGTCGAAACACTTGTGCTTCGCTTCTACGAGAAAATACCCATAAAAACTCTAAAAATCAGAAATTTACAGAATGTTACAGTACTAAATTTTTGTCATAAAAACAAAAACTAAACTCATACAAGTTTCGCACGTGGCTCTGATGCCATTGTTGGGTTTTTCGGGCCGCGAAAATCGCTTTTCGCGTCGCGGAAACCCCGAAACCCCTAGCCACGGATCCGTGCGAAGTAAAAACTTCCGAAAAACTTACGAGTATGAGTTTCTAAACCTCGATCTACAGTAGATATACAAAGGGAAATAAAGAATATACCCTTGATGCTCACCCTACGCGAATCCCACTCGTCCAATGGTGCCAGATCTCAAGGTTGTCAAAGTAGACAACCCTCTAGAAGTATCCACAAGAACACAAGAATGAGATCACCAAACTAAAGTGTGCTAGCACCTTAGTTTGGTTCGGCAAGATGAGAGGAGAGGGAAGGAGAAAAATGGAGCAAGAAAGAAGATGAAGGAATTACACTTGCAAAATGAAACTTATTTCATCCAATAATGTGGCCGGCCAAAAATAAAGTATTTAAACCTCCATGGGATAACAAGAGTCACAACTCTTGGTCTCCCTCATGAGGTGGCATACACATATGCTAGTCTTGATGATGTGGAGCATCATCATTGGCCCACTCAATGCCAACTCACCAATGAGGTGGCATAAAGTCCAGTCAAACTTGACTCTTCATCTTCCTCTCAAGTCAAGTCAAACTTGACTTAATCTCTCTCATGGTTGATCTAATCCAACCATTTAATTCAAGCCAATTTAATATAATGAATCTAATTCATTTAATTAAATTGATTCAATGAGTCATAATCTAAATTAGACTCATTGAACAAATGAAACAACTTGAGTCCAACTCAATTAGCACAATTAGGATTACTCTTAATCCAATTTGATTCATCAAATGAATCTTATCCTCTTGGTTCATCATATAAACATAATCTCCATCTAATTGTCCTTAGTGTGTGACCCTATAGGTTCTTGTAACGTTGGCAATGCCCCTAAACCCATTTAGGAGCATAAGTAATGAGCGGTATCCAGCAACACATCATTACTACCCAAGTTACAAGAATGTTGAGATCCAACATCACCTTGTGACTACTAATTGTGACACCTCACAATATATGACAAGTGTCCTTCTATCCTAGACATCTAGATTGATCAATGTGAGGCATAGACCGTGTCATCCTCTAATCAATCTAAATCTTGAACTCCAAGTAGACTCACTAAATCAAATGAGCTCAATATCTCATATTGACTCATTTGGGCATGGCCATGCACTTCGTGGTCTCACTCTATCAAGAATATCGATGTCCCTCCCGTCATATAGGAGGGATAGATCCCATCTACATCACTCACATCCCTCTGTATAATTCGTTGCATACCCAGTAATCGCCACGGGTGACGTTTGACGAAACCAAAGTACATAACTCCTTATGTAGGGATCCATGGTGACTTCAAGTCCAAGGACTAGTAGTCATACTAATAGCCACATGAGAAAGTATATGACACTCATATAACGATCCATGATTCTTTCTCATGGCGGATCATTCAGTATAGATTCTCTAATGCATACCCATGTGTCAACTTGATATCTCTATATCCATGACTTGTGAGATCAAGTCATCGAGCTGACCTACATGCTAGTCTCGTCGCATTAACATTGTCCCTGAATGTTAATACTCGACTAGGAATGATTAAGAGTAGTGTTCCCTATATCATCTCACTATCAGTTCAATTAACCGATTGATATAGGTGAGAACCTTCTACTCAAGGACGCTATTATACTTAGTTTATTTTGCACCAATACAAGTAAGTATAATAACCAAAAACACATGCCTTTATTTATATATAAGAATATCATACAATAAGTCCATAATACAATTATCAAATGATTGGCTCTAGGGCTCTAACTAACACCATGACCATCACAAAATCATACATAATTCTAAATTATGTATTTTACATAATGTCTATAATTTTACTATTGTTTTTAAAATTTTATGAGTCACAATTTCTCAGCGGTCCCATTTAACGATTTTCGGGCACGATCGCGGGACAATGCCCCTTGCGGGGTTAGGGGCAGCGCCCCTTCTCGCGAAATAAGTCTCACGAGTGTTCTACTACGATCTTACAGTGCCTTAAGCTGCTGCCCCAAAACAATTTGGGCGAGACCTCTCCGTTTCAGAAAATTTTTCTCGGTAGTCAAAGCGTACAAGTGTCCTAGCACTTGTTGCTTCGACTCTACGAGAAAAATACCCATAAAATCTATAAAATAGTAAAGTTACAGAAACTTATAGATCTGAATTTTTTGTCATAAAATAAAACATGTACACGCTTCGCACGTGGCTCTGATACCACTGTTAGAACTTTCGAGCTGCAAAAACCATTTTTTGCGTTGCGGAAACCCCGAAGTTCTTAGCCACTGGATCCGTGCGAAGATAAAATTTTTGTGTACTTAGTTTTCTACTCTAGATCTACTTTAGATCTACATGACAAGGGATATACCTTTGAAGCGAAGCCTTTAGCAAATCCCGCTCGTCCAAGGTTGTTCGGATCTCAAGTGTGTTCAAGTGTACACACCTCTAGAAGTATCCACACGAACAAAAGATGGTGAGGAAACCTACGAGTGTGCTAGCACCCCAAGGAGTCTCGACAAGGATGAGAGGGAGAGAAGAGAAGAAGAGAGGAGGACAAAGAAGGAATCAATTAGCACTCAATTGCACTTATTCTCTCCTCTTAAGTGGCCAGCCACTTCATTGTGAGTTTGTAACCTCCATGGAATATCAAGAGTCAAGGCTCTTGGTTTCCCTCATGAGGTGGCATACCATGAAGTTGCCTTGATGATGTGGCACATCATCATTGGGCGGCCCTATGCCAAGTCACAATGACATGGCATTTGGTCAAGTCAAACTTGACTCTTCATCTTCCCTCTCATATCAAGTCAAACTTGACTTAATTTCCCCATGGATGATCAAATCTAACCATTTGATTCAAACCAATTTAATTTAATGAATCTATATTCATTGAATTAAATTGACTCAATGAATCCAAGTCTAAATTAGACTCATTTGACACATGAATCAAATTGAGTCCAACTCAATTAGTTTATTTTGGATTACTCTTGATCCAATTTGGTTCATCACATGAAACTAATCCTCTTGGTCCATCATATAAACCTAATCTCCATCTAATTTCCCTTTTTGTGTGACCCTATAGGTTCATGTAACGTTGGCAATGTTCCTAAACTCATTTAGAAATATAAGTAATGAGTGGTATCTAGAAACACATCATTACTATCCAAGTTACAAGAATGTTGAGATCCAACATCACCTTTGTGACTACTAATTGTGACTCTCACAATATGTGGCAATGTTCTTCTATCCTTGATATCTAGATTGATCAATTTGAGGCATAGACCGTGCCATCCTCTAATCAATCTATATCTTGAACTCCAAGTAGACTCACTCTAATCAAATGAGCTCAATATCTCATATTGACTCACTTGGACATGGCCATGCACTTAGTGGTATCACTCTATCAAGAATAATGATGTCACTCCCGTCATATAGGAGGGATAGATCCCATCTACATCACTCACATCCCTCCGCATAATTTGTTACATACCCAGTAATCACCATTATAGTCCATCCAGTTACGGGTGACGTTTGACGAAGTCAAAGTATGCAACTCCTTATGTAGGGAACCATGGTGACTTCAGGTCCAAGGACTAATAGTCATACTAATAGTCACATGAGAAAGTATAGGATACTCATACAATGATCCATGATACTTTTTCATGGCGGGTCATTCATCATACATTCTCCAATGCATACCTATGTGTCAACTTGATATCTCTATATCCATGACTTGTTAGATCAAGTCATCGAGTTGACCTACATGCTAGTCTCGTCGCATTAACATTGTCCTTGAATGTTAATACTTGACTAGGAATGATTAAGAGTAGTGTTCTCTATATCATCTAACTATGGATTCAACCAATCGATTGATATAGATAAGAACCTTCTGTTAGCTAGAGCCCTAGAGCCAATCATTAGATGATTGTATTTTGGACTTATTGTATCATATTCTATATAAATAAAGGCATTTGGATTTTGGTTATTATACTTACTTGTATTTGTGCCAAATAAACTAAGTATAATAATGTTCTTGAGTAGATGGTTCTCACCTATATCAATCGGTTAGTTGAACCGATAGTGAGATGATATAGGGAACACTACTCTTAATCATTCCTAGTCGAGTATTAACATTCAGGGACAATGTTAATGCAATAAGACTAGCATGTAGATCAACTCGATGACTTGATCTCACAAGTCATGGATATAGAGATATCAAGTAGACACATGAGTATACATTAGAGAATGTATACTGAATGACCCGCCATGAGAAAGTATCATGGATCGTTATATGAGTGTCATATACTTTCTCATGTGACTATTAGTATGACTACTAGTCCTTAGACCTGAAATCACCATAGATCCCTACATAAGGAGTTATGTACTTTAGTTTCGTCAAACGTCACCCGTAAGTGGGTGGACTATAAAGGTGATTACTGGGTATATAACAAATTATGTAGAGGGATGTGAGTGATGTAGATGAGATCTATCCCTCCTATATGACGGGAGAGACATCAGTATTCTTGATAGAGTGAGACTACGAAGTGCATGGCCATGCCCAAATGAGTCAATATGGGATATTGAGCTCATTTGATTTAGTGAGTCTACTTGGAGTTTAAGATTTAGATTGGTCAGAGGATGACACGGTCTATGCCTCACATTGATCAATCTAGATGTCTAGGATAGAAGGACACTTGTCATATATTGTGAAGAGTCACAATTAGTAGTCACAAGGTGATGTCGGATCTCGACATTCTTGTAACTTGGGTAGTAATGATGTGTTGCTAGATACCGCTCATTACTTATGCTCCTAAATGGGTCTAGGGCATTGCCAACGTTACAAGAACCTATAGGGTCACACACTAAGGACAATTAGATGGAGATTAGGTTCATATGATGAACCAAAAAAAGGATTAGATTCATTTGATGAATCAAATTGGATTAAGAGTAATCCTAATTGGGCTAACTTGAGTTGGACTCAAGTTGATTCATGTATTCAATGAGTATAATTTAGATTATGACTCATCAAATCAACTTAATTTAATGAATTAGATTCAGTATATTAAGTTGGCTTGAATCAAATGGTTAGATTAGATCAACCATGGAAGAGATTTGGTCAAGTTTGACTTGACTTGAGAGGAAGATTAAAAGTCAAGTTTGACTTGACTTTATGCCACCTCATTGGTGAGTTGGCAATGAAGTGGACCAATGATGTTACTCCACATCATCATGGGTGGCACCTCGTGGAAGTTACAAAGTCATTCTCTTAATAACTTCGCATTAATTGCATTTAATGGGGGGGTTACACTATGGGAAGTGGCTGGCCACTTTTGGTTTTGAATGGGAATTCAATTTGCTCATTCAAGTGATTATTGCATCTTCTTCCTCTCAAGCTCTCCCTCTCCTCCTTCCTTGGCCGAACCACATAGGTGCTAGCACACCTTGGTTTTTGGTCATCTTCACCTAATTAGTTCGTGTGGATACTTCTAGAGGAGTGTCTATTTTGACACTCTCGAGATCCGGCACCGTTTGGACGAGCGGGAACGCGAAGGGCTTCGCTTCAAAGGTAAAAGCTCTCAACACATAGATCTATGAGTAGATCTAAAGTTTTTGAAACTCGTACTTGTATTTCATTCGATTTTTCCTTGCACGGATCTACGGCTTTGGGTGATTCGGGGTTTCCGCGACGCGAAAAGCGGTTTTCGCGGCCCGAAAAACCCAACACCTTCTACTCAAGGACGATATTATACTTAGTTATTTGGCACCAATTCAAGTAAGTATAATAACCATAAAGAAATGTCTTTATAAACATATAGGAATATGATACATCAAGTTCATACAACAATCATCACATGATTGTCTCTAGGGCTCTAACTAACAGCCAGCCCCTTTCTTGGGTAGGAAGCAAAACTAAAACGGGTGAATGTGAGGCTTTATAGAGGCTACAACAGGGATCGAGAGGAGGAATTGGTTTTGGCTTCCTGACGGACTTGAGCTTCCTGTGTTCGACCCGAACACCCAACTTAAGTTCATCAATAATAATTCATACCACTAAAGAGTTATTATTGAACTACCACACCAATCCCATATTACAATATGGGCTCCTACTTATCATGATTGCGTTAGTCTCCCTATGTTTAAGATATCGTATCTCCATTAATTAAATGAGTTACTGACAACTCACTTAATTAACATCTCGCTCCAAGAGTAGTACCACTCAACCTTATTATCATGTCAGACTAAGTCCACCTGCAGGGTTTATACGATAATCCTTATGAGCTCCTCAAGGGGGCATCATCAACCTAGATTACTAGGACACAGTTTCCTTTTATAATCAACAACACACCATATAAATTATATTATTTCCCAACTTATCGGGTCTATTGATTTAACTGAATAAATCTCACCCTTTGATAAATTAAAAAAATAAATACTAAGTATATGTGTTTGTCATTATATCGGGATTAAGAGTATGTACATCCATAATAACAGAGGTTTTGTTCTTTTATGCAGTCAGTATAAAAAAAAACAACCTCAAATGGTCCTGCTCAATACACACATAGTGTACTAGTGTAATTTTATAGTCAAGAGAAACTAATACTAAATTACACTACAACTATTCCAAATATTTGTCCCAATTCATCTTGGTAGTGAGCTACTATTTATAATTTATAAGAAACTGATAACATGATCTTTTGTGTGACACCGCACACCATGTTATCTATAATATAAATTAAATGGACAACTGCATTAATATGCAACATTTGACCAGAGTAATTCTCATTTCAAAATATAAATGTTCATACAAAAAGCTAGGCTTTTAGTATAAATCCTAATACTGCAAGGTTATCTTCTGATGCAATCTTGGCGACAACAACTTCTTCTTGCTTTACGATGTCTCGTATCAGGTGGTACTTGCGCTTAATGTGTTTACTTGCCTTATGTAATGACCCGACCCTTTTTGGCACATTTGGCGACCTCTCATGTCGTCGACCGTCGGCCCTTATGTCGTTGGCCCATTTGGTGACCTCTAATGTCATCGACCGACGACCCTTGGCCGTGTCATTACTTACTAGGACTTTCCACCCCTGGCCAGTGGATTTTTGCCTCCCCTAGGATTCAAACTCTAGACCTCCAGGCTTAAGTACTAGAGTTTATGAATCCTGGTAACCAAGTGAGCTGTAACACCCATGAAATGATAAACTATACCAATGAGTATTTTTCCTTTAAGAATAAAAGAAAAAGAGAAATGAAAATAGAAACCAAAATGAAATAAAAAGAAAGTGAGGTTAAGGTTTCAACCTTGAACCTCCCACAAATAATTGAGTTAAATTGGTGTATGGTAACCACTAGAGTAATGAATAATAGATAAATAGAAAAGAATGGAAATTGTAGTTAAAAGTAAGAAGATAGTTAAGTAAAGGAACAAGAGAAAACCAAGTAGCTTACCTCCTCTTCCTCTTGGTTAAGGAAAGAAGCAAGCAAAAGCCAAGTTGCTTTCCTTCCTCCTTTTCCTCTAATTTCGTGGGAATTAAGAGAGGGTAGAGATAGAGGGGTTAAGGGGATGAATGAGGACATGTTTCATTTACATGAGGAATAAATAGGATTGAGAGAAGAAAAGAGAAAGAAAAGTTGTTAATCCTTCCTCCTCCTTCTTCCTCCTACTTCTTTCTCCTTCTTCCTTCTCCACCGAGACATAGAGCTCTCTCTCCCTCATTTCTAAAATCCAAGCTAAGGTTTTCTCTCCAAGAAAACTAATTCCTAAGAAGGAGTCTCAAGGTTTACTCCTTACAAGAAAGAGAAAACAAAAGGGAGAACTAGGAAGAGAAGCTCCTCCTCACAAGGGTACCACTTTCTTTAGGAACAACAAGCGAAAGGATGTAAGTATCCCCTCACCTGTGGTACAAGTTGTTTATGTTTTCCACAAGATTAGAATGCTTAAAACTTAATTCCATGCTCCTAGGGTGTTCGGCCAAGATATGAACAAAAGGTTTAGGGAAGTTCAAAACCTAAATAAGCATGTTCATTATGTTCTTATGATAAGTACCCTAGTATAAGAAGCTAGTTAATGTTCTTATGTTGTATAATTACTTAAAACCTAGATCTATAATTGTGAACTTTCGGCCAAGTGTAGATGAAAGACCTAGGAAAGCTTAAGACCTAAACTAACCATGTTTACTATGTCCTTATGATATGTATGCTATGATAAGAGTTTGGTTTGGTGTTCTTATGCTTGTATGTTGCTTAAAACTTAATGCCATACTCATAAAGTGTTCGACCAAGACTTGAAATAATGGATTAGGAGAGGTTAAAAAAATTTAGGTTATCATGCTCATGATCTTCTTTATGAAATGATATGAAAGATTCTAAGTGTTGGCATGCTTGTATGTGTTGGAACCTAGTGGTATTACTCTATAGGGTTTCGGCCATGATGTGAATGAAAAACCTAGGAGGGCTTAAAACTTAGTTTAACATGCTCATGATTTCCTTTATGATATGATATGGAGTTAGGTTAATATTCATGCTTGTATGTTGTCTAGAGTTTATTTCCCTCTTCATAAGACTTTTGGCCATTATCCAAATTTAGGGTTCAAGAAAGCTAAAAATTTAATCTAGCATGCTCATGAATCTCCTTATGATATGATATGAATATAGCTAGATATTTATGCTTGCATTTTGCTTAGAGCTTGGTTTCCTCTCCATGAAGGTTTCGGCCATGAACAAATTTTAGGGTTCAAGGAAGCTAAAAATTTAATCTAGCATGCTCATGAATCTCCTTATGATATGATATGAATTTAGCTAGATATTTATGCTTGCATGTTGCTTAGAGCTTGGTTTCCTCTCCATGAAGTTTTCAGCCATGAACAAATTTTAGGGTTCAAAGAAGCTAAAAATTTAATCTAGCATGCTCATGAATCTCCTTATGATATGATATGAAGTTAGCTTGATATTCATGCTTGTATGTTGTTTGGAGTTTATTTTCTTTCTTCATGAACCTTCAGCCATGATAAGGATCAAGACCTAGGAAAGCTTAAAAATTGGATTAACATGCTTATGACCTTCTTTATGATATGATATGAAGTTAACATGAGATTCCTATGCTTGTATATTGTTTAGAGTTTAAGTTCATACTCTTGAACTTTCGGCCATAATGGGTTTAGGAGCCTAGATGTGCCTCACATGCTACGTTATTAATTAAGAGATGTTATTTAATGATTTCATGCATGATTATGTCTTTTCTATGATAGGTGATGTGTTCATTTATGTATACCTATGAACCATGCATGATAATGTCTCTTATGATGTGCTATGTGCCCAAGTATGCATGCTTTATGATATGACAAATAATATGCTCATTTATGTATGCTTATGATCTATGCATAATAATGTCTCTTATGATGTGCTATGTGCCCAAGTATGCATGCTTTATGATATGACAAATAATATGCTCATTTATGTATGCTTATGATCTATGCATAATAATGTCTCTTATGATGTGCTATGTGCCCAAATATGCATGCTTTATGATATGATAAGCAAAGGCCTAAGAGTTGCTTCCCTTCTTGTTGGGATTAAGAGCACTCTTTATGACATGATAAGTGAAGGCCTAAGAGTTGCTTCCCTTTGGGGACTAAGAGCACTCTTCATGATATGATAAGATACGATATGCTATTTTACTTTGTATGGCTTGTACCAAGGGTGGGCTCCATAAGGGCCCCTAGGCCGACGGACTATGAACGGGTCTAGTAAAGGGATGGGCTCCTTAGTACGCCCCTAGGTCGACGGTCGTAGTACGGACCTAGATCCCTAGTAGGTTCGGGGCTAGCTACCCTGTCCTAGGGATTGCGCGCATTTATGTATGTATGTGGTACAAGCCGGGCCCTCATGTTGATATTATGTTCAAGTACTATATGATATGTTTTAAGACATCTTGCATATGACATGACACATGTTTTAAAAGATATCTTGCATGATATGATTTACGATATGACATGCTATGCCCTTATGATTTATATGACATGATGATTTATGATATGATATAGCATGATCTTCTTTATGATTTATGATATGACATGCTATGTCCTTATGATTTATATGACATGATGATTTATGATATGACATGACATGATCTTCTTTATGATTAATGATATGACATGCTATGCCCTTATGATTTATATGACATGATGATTTATGATATGATATAGCATGATCTTCTTTATGATTTATGATATGACATGTTATGCCCTTATGATTTATATGACATGATGATTTATGATATGATATAGCATGATGTTCTTTATGAGATATTATGTTATGATGCTATGTATTCACCATATGATGTTAGATGATCATATTTCCATGGTAATATGCTTATGTGTTTATGCTTTGATATATGGATTTTGTGAATAGGAAAGGATCTTACTAAGCCTGTGTGCTTAAAGCTTACTTTCCTTGTACCACAGATAAAGGCAAAGAATGGATGACCTAGGGGAGCTGCAGGAGAGGCAAGGAGATGTGTGTGGTGGTGGCTCGGCTAAGATAAATAAAAGACCTGCTTATGTTATTTTGTTATGTTGACATGAACTAAGTGTATTATGTTATTGTCCCGCATGACTTCAGGATAATTCTACTGTTTTATTTTCGAAAGAAAATTTTAATATGCATGTATGTTTCCGCAAGTAGTAAAGTAACCCCGCCCTAATAGCAGGAGGGGCGGGCGTTGCACCTTATGGGCTCGTGGTTACTGTTAGTGAGAGCCCTAGAGCTGATCATGTGATGATTGTTGTATGGACTCGAAGCATCATATTCCTATATATATTTATAAAGGCATTTCTTTATTGTTATTATAATTACTTGTATTGGTACCAAATAACTGAGTATAATAGCGTCCTTGAGTAGAAGGTTATTATCTATATCAATCGATTGGTTGAATTTATAATAAGATGATATAGAGAACATTACTCTTAATCATTCCTAGTCAAGTATTAATATTCAGGGACAATGTTAATGCGATGAGACTAGCATGTAGGTCAACTCGATGACTTGATCTCACAAGTCATGGATATTTGATATCAAGTCGACACATGAGTATGCATTGGAGAATGTATACTGAATGACCCGCTATGAGAAAATATCATGGATCGTTATATGAGTGTCATATACTTTTTCATGTGACTATTAGTATGACTATCAGTCCTTGGACCTGAAGTCACCATGGTTCCCTACATAAGGAGTTGCATACTTTGGCTTCGTCAAACGTCACCCATAAATGGGTGGATTATAAAGGCGACTACTGGGTATGTAACAAATTATGCGGAGGGATGTGAGTGATGTAGAAGGGATCTATCCCTCGTATATGATAGGAGTGATCATGATTCTTGATAGAGTGAGACCACTAAGTGCATGGTCATGCCCAAATAAGTCAATATGAGATATTGAGCTCATTTGATTAGAGTGAGTCTACTTGGAGTTCAAGAACTAAATTGATTAGAGGATGATACGGTCTATGCCTCAATTGATCAATAAGATGTTGAGGATAGAAGGACATTGTCACATATTGTGAGAGTCACAATTAGTAGTCACAATGGTGATGTTGGATCTCAACATTCTTGTAACTTGGGTAGTAATGATGTGTTGCTAGATACCGCTCATTGCTTATGTTTCTAAATGGGTTTAGGAGTATTGTCAACGTTACAAGAACCTATAGGGTCACACACAAAGGGCAGTAAGATGGAGATTAGGTTCATATGATGGACCAAGAGGATTAGGTTCATGTGATGAACCAAATTAGATTAAGAGTAGTCCAAATTAGACTAATTGAGTTGGACTCAATTTGATTCATGTGTTGAATGAGTCCAATTTAGACTATGATTTATTTAGTCAATTTAAACCAATGAATAGAGATTCATTAAATTAAATTGATTTGAATCAAATGGTAGATTTGATCAACCATGGAAGATAAGAGGTCAAGTTTGACTTGACTTGAGAGGGAAGATGAAGGGTTAAGTTTGACTTGACCAAATGCCACTTCATTGTGACTTGGCATGGGTCGACCAATGATGATGTTCCACATCATCAAGGCTACATCATTGTGTGCCACCTCATGTGGAAGACCAAGAGTCATAGCTCTTGGTATTACATGGAGGTATAAAATGTTCTAATAGTGGTCGACGACAATAAGTGAAGAATAAGTGTGCTTATTCACTTCTTCTTCTTCTTCTTCCTCTCTTCTTTTTTCTCCTTCTCCTCCATTGCCGAGACCTCTCAAGAGTGCTAGTACACTCTAAGTGGTTCTCTCCACCTTTTTTCCATGTGGATACGTGTAGAGGAGTGTACACTTGAAACTCTACGAGATCCGGCAACCATTTGGAAGAGTGGGATATGCGAAGGGCATCGCTACATGGGTAATACTTCCTTTTCATGTAGATCTAAGGTAGATCTAGTGTAGACAAACATGTACATGAAACTAATTTTTATTTATCTTCGCACGGATCCGTGGCTAGCTTCAAGGTTTCCACAACGCAAAAAGTGATTTTTGCGGCTCGAAATTGCTAACAGTGGTATCAGAGCTGTAACACCCATGAAATTATAAGATAGGTATATGGATATTATTTTCTTTAGAGTATAGAAATAAAAAGGATAAGATAAAAAGGGAAAATAGAAACCCAAAAATAGAATAAGAAGAGGTGAGGTCAAGGATTGAACCTTGAACCTCCCACAAATAATGGAGATAAATTGATGTATGATAACCACTAGGATAATGAATAATATATGAATAGAAAAGGATGGAATTTTAGTTAAAGGTGAGAAGGAAATAACAAGAAAACTAAGCAAAAGAGCAAGAGAAAACCAAGTTGCTTACCTTCTTTTCCTCTTGGTTAAGAAAAGGAGCAAGCAAAAGATGAATTGCCTACTTCCCTCCCTCTCTCTATTTTCGTGGGAATTAAAGGAATGAGGGAAAAGAGGAGTTGAGGGAATGAATGGAGACATGTTTCATTGGAAAAAGGAATAAATAGATTGGGGGAAGAAAAACAAGAGATTAAGTCCTTTTCTTTCTTCCTCCTTCCTCCTTCTTCATTCTTCACCAAACCAAGAACCTCTTCCCTCTCCTCATTCCAATAGCTAAGTTAAGTTCTTCTCCAAGAAAACTAATTTCCGAAAAGAAGCTTTCAAGTTCTATCCCTTCCAATCAAAAAGAAGCAAAAGGAGGTACAAGAAGAAGAAGCTTTCTCCTTCCTTGGCACTTAGGATACTTTTCTCCTTATGGAAAACCACAAGCAAAAGGATGTAAGTTTCCCTCACTTGTGGTACAATAGCTTTTGTGTGTTCTATGAGATTTGGTTACATAAAAATCTAAGAAAAACCTCATGAAGAATTTCGGCCAAGATAAGACCAAAAAGAAGGACCTAGGAAATGTAAAGATCTAAATTTTGACATGCTCAATATGTTCCTTGTGACATGTATTTTATGGTAGGGATTTATCTCATGTTCATATGTTAGAATGTTGATTTGAACTTAGAATCACACCCCTAGACTCTCGGATAAACATGAATAAAAAAAGAAAAATAGGTAAGCTAAGACTCAAACCAAGCATGTCTTTTATTGTTGACTTATGATAGGTGCCTCATGATGAGGAAGTTGTTAACTTGTTATGCTCATATGATGATTGAACTTCATTCCATGCTCATATGTATTCGGCCACATCATGTTTAAGGGCCTAGGAAACTTAGAACCTAACCCAACTATACTCATGTTGTTCCTTGAAATATTTGCTATGAAAGTTGTTTAAGGTTCTCATGCTTTTATGACACTTGAACCCTAGCTTTAAGCCCTACAAGTTTCGGCCACATTATGTTTAAGGGCCTAGGAAACTTAGAACCTAACTCAACTATGCTCATGTTGTTCCTTCAAATATTTGCTATGAAAGTGGTTTAAGGTTCTCATGTTTTTATGACACTTGAACCCTAGTTTTAAGCCTTACAAGTTTTGGCCACATTATGTTTAAGGGCCTAGGAAACTTAGAACCTAACTCAACTATGCTCATATTGCTCCTTGAAATATTTGCTATGAAAGTGGTTTAAGGTTCTCATATTTTTATGACACTTGAACCCTAGTTTTAAGCCTTACAAGTCTCGGCCATATCATGTTTAAGGGCCTAGGAAACTTAGAACCTAACTCAACTATGCTCATGTTGTTCCTTGAAATAATTGCTATGAAATTTTTTTAAGGTTCTCATGCTTTTATGACACTTGAACCCTAGCTTTAAGCCCTTCAAGTTTCGCCACATTATGTTTAAGGGCCTAGGAAACTTAGAACCTAACTCAACTATGCTCATGTTGTTCTTTGAAATAGTTGCTATGAAAGTTGTTTAAGGTTCTCATGCTTTTATGACACTTGAACCCTAGCTTTAAGCCCTACAAGTTTCGGCCACATTATGTTTAAGGGCCTAGGAAACTTAGAACCTAACTCAACTATGCTCATGTTGTTCTTTGAAATAATTGCTATGAAAGTTGTTTAAGGTTCTCATGCTTTTATGACACTTGAACCCTAGCTTTAAGCCGTACAAGTTTCGGCGACATTATGTTTAAGGGCCTAGGAAACTTAGAACCTAACTTAACTATGCTCATGTTGTTCCTTGAAATAATTGCTCTGAAAGTTGTTTAAGGTTCTCATGCTTTTATGACACTTGAACCCTAGTTTTAAGCCTTACAATTCTCAGCCATATCATGTTTAAGGGCCTAGGAAACTTAGAACCTAACTCAACTATGCTCATGTTGTTCCTTGAAATAATTGCTATGAAAGTTGTTTAAGGTTCTCATGCTTTTATGACACTTGAACCCTAGCTTTAAGCCCTACAAGTTTCGGCCACATTATGTTTAAGGGCCTATGAAACTTAGAACCTAACCCAACTATGCTCATGTTGTTTCTTGAAATAATTGCTATGAAAGTTGTTTAGGGTTCACAAGCTTGAATGATAATTTTTAACCCAATGTATGCTTGATAAGGTTCGGCCATGATAAGTTGTAAGCTTAAGAAACCTAGAACTCTACCTAAACTTGCTCATGGTGTTTTTCTTATGGTATAAGAAATGATACTTGTTTAAGGTTCACATGTTGGTATGGAGTTTTTACCTAAAACCCAACTATATGTTTCGGCCACTATAAGACATTAGGGTTAGAAATCTAATTATGTTTCCCATGTATCTTATATGCCATGTTTTATGAGATTGTTATGCTTCTATGTTTAATTATGCACACTTATGATCTATACATGATGGAAACCCTTATGCTATGCTGTGTGTTACTTATGATGAGCTGTGTGCCCAATTTATGCATGATATATATGATGAGCTGTGTGCCCAAGTTTGCATGCTATTTATGATGAGCTGTGTGCCCAAATTTTACATACCATTATGATGAGCTGTGTGCCCAAATTCTATATGGTATGATATGATAAGAAATACGATGTGTAAGAAATGATAAGAACCATGATATGTATGACATGCTACTTTACTTTATATGGCTTGTACCAAGGGTGGGCTCCATAAGCGCCCTAGGGTCGATGGACTAAGAAACGGACCTCGTTAGGGATGGGCTCCTAAGTGCCCCTAGGTCGATGGACTAAGAAACGGGCCTAGTATGTATGCCTTGTAGGGTTCAAGACTTGCTACCTTGGACCTACATAGGACGCACACATTTATGTATGTGGTACAAGCCGGGGCCCTAATCATGTTATGATTATGTTTAAGTATGTAAGTAATAAGTTTTCAAAGGACATGTTGCATATATTATTGCATGAATCATGTTTTTGAAAGTCATCTCGCATAACATCTTATGATTATGTTACGATATACCATGATGCTTATGATTATGTTATGTTATGTTAGGATGAACTTTATGATTATGTTATGATATGTTATGATCATGATTATGTTATGCTAGAATGCACTTTATGACTTTATTAGGATATGCCATGATACCTTACGATTATGTTATGATATGATGCTTCTATACATGATATGATGAGTTGTCTTTATGCTTTATGCCTTGAAGTTTTGTTTATGCTATATGGTTTTTTTTTTTTGTGAGTAGGAAAGGATCTTACTGAGCCTTGAGTGCTCACAGCTTACTTTTCTTGTACCATAGATAAGAGCAAAGAATGGATGTACTAAGGGAGCAGCAGGAGGGGGCAAGAAGGACGTGTGTAGTAGTGACTTGGCTAAAGAGAAAGACCTGCTTCTAGTTAATAAGAATTATGTTCATGTGGTTCTTTTATGACTCTATGACACTTCATCATGCTCTTTAGTATTATGGTTTAAATTTATGTTAAGCATGTTATGTGACTCATATGATAGGTAGTTAGTGATGATGATTTGAAAAGTAAAAGAAAAGTTTAAAGAAAAAAATATATACTATAGATAAGACTTCCGTTGTTTTAAGAAGAAAAGATAAGTAACCCCCCCGTCAGCTTGAGCAGGAAGGGGCGGGGCGTTACAAGAGCCACGTGCGAAGCTTGTACATGTTTGTATTTGTTATTACAAAAAAGTTTCAGATCTATAAGTTTCTATAATTTTTCAACTTTTATTGATTTTGTGAGTATTTTTCTTGTAGAGGCGAAGCAACAAGTGCTTTGACACTTGTAGGCTTCAAATACCAAGAAAAACCTTCCAAAACGGCAAGGTCTCGCCCAAACAAAATTATTTTTGTTTGGGATAGTGACTTAAGGCGCTATTAGATCAGTTTAGGACACTCGCAATATTTATTTCACGAGAAGGGGCACTGTCCCTAACCCCGCAAGGGGCATTGTCTCGCGATCACGCCTGAAAATCGCTAAACGGGACCGCCGGGAAGGTGTGACTCATAAAATTGATAAAACAGTAGTAAACTTATAGAAATTTATGTAAAATACATGATTTAGAATTATGTATGATATTGTGATGGTCATGGCCCAAAAACCCCAATGTGATTGGTTAAAATTGTGTTGTAATTCATAATATGGCCTGGCGCCATTTTAGTATTATGCGTGTTGTATATGATATGTGACCTGCGCGTCGTGCCTCCCTTATTATGTTCTTATTGTAAATAGATTTTAGACTCGAATGTAACTCGAGTTTCATATTTGTAATGTACAAAATGAAGCGGTGGAAGGTCCACTCAAGAAGGAGTTACGAAGAGGGTGCTGTCAACACATGGCAGTCAAAAGGAGGCGCTTGAAGAAGTCGTTTACCCTAGGTTGACCGTCCAATATTTTCATTGGCTTGAGAAGATCATAGTAGGGTCATGACCTCATCACAAATTAATTAATCAGTATTTATATATATATATATATATATATATATATATATATATATATATATATATATATATATATATGTATCTATCATTGCTTATGTGTATGTGATGCATACTAATGTAGGGTAATTAGTGCCTTAATGTGAATATGATACACATGATACACATTCATGATTAAATTAGATCTTAATCAAGTCAACTCGAAATGTCTACCAAGTTTTGATACCCATCACTACCTCGATCATTTGTTGTTATTGAATCTGCCAAAGTAAAGTAACACATATTATCTTGGTAGGATGCGGAGGGACAATCTTGGTCCCGCCTATCAAAGAATGGGTGAGAACAAACTCAATTAGATTGAGCATAACTAGTTAACTCAATTGGATTGGGTAAAACTATAGGCATTTTCCAACGGTTGGGAAGATAGGATAAAGATCACATTTATCTTGATCCTATAAACAAGAGTTGCATAAAGATGTAATTGATAATTAGTTATCTACCGATCATACTAAGTTTTGGGTGATTTAGCCAAAGCTAACTCAAGGCCTAGTATGATGTAGATCTTGTCCCACGAGAATTATAGCTAATTGGTATGAATCTAGTAGTGTGGTTTGACCACATCCATGACCTTATTCTACAAAAGCCCTATAATTCAGTGGGAGTATCATTTAGTTAAAGGCCTAATTAAATGATAAGTGGAATATGATATTTACTTTCTGCTTTATTTATGTTGTAGATTGCCATGTCGATGAAAACGAACATTTTCTCCTTGCGTTCTGTCCTTGACAAGAACAAGCTCAATGGAGTTAATTTCCTAGACTAGTACAGGAATCTGAGAATCGTTCTCACACAAGAAAGAAAACTGTACGTCCTTGAGCAGCCCATTCCGGAGGCACCTCCTACCACTGCCACGCGAGCCGACCGAGATGCTTATAAGAAGCATCAAGATGATGCATTAGATGTGTCATGCCTCATGCTCACAACCATAAACTCTGAGCTTCAGAAGCAACATGAGTTGATGACTGCTTATGATATGGTTGAACATCTTCGTCAACTATATCAAGAACAAGCAAGGCACGAGAGATTCGAGATCTCTAAGGCACTGTTTCAGTGCAAGATGCAAGATGGGACTCCCGTAGGTCCATATGTACTCAAGATGATTGGGTACATAGAGAACCTACAGAGGTTGGGATTCCCACTTGGCCAAGAACTGGCCACTGACTTGATCTTGCAATCCTTGCCAGAAAGTTACAGTCAATTTGTAATAAATTACAACATGAACGAAATTGATAAGCCACTGCTTGAGCTGCTAAGCATATTGCGAACTACTGAGCTCAACCTTAAGAAGGTAAAGCCCAACTTCATTTTGATGGTGCAAAAGCATAAAGGCAAGGGCAAGCCTAAAGGTAAGGGAAAGTCACTAGCCAAGGGCAAAGGTAAGGTAATGAAACCTAAAGGAGGAGTTGCCAAGGATGCTACCTGCTTCCACTGCGGTCAGACCGGGCACTGGAAGAGGAACTGCAAAGGATACCTGGAAGATCTTAAGAAAAAGAGAAATGAGATTTCTACTTCAGGTATATATGTTATAAAAGTCAATCTTTCTATTTCTTCATCATGGCTATTAGATACCGGACGTGCTTCTCACATTTTACTAATGTACAGGCACTGAGAAATAGCAGGACATTGACGAAGGGTGAGGTGGACCTATGAGTAGGTAATGGAGCACGGGTTGCTGCTGTTGCTGTAGGAACTTACTTTCTATCTCTGCCCTCTGGGCTTGTACTAGAATTAGATGAATGTTGTTATGTGCCTACTCTCACAAAGAACATCATTTCAGTTTCTTATTTAGACAAGAAAGGCTTTTCATTTATAATAAAAAAACAAATGTTGTTTTGTTTATTTGAAAGATATGTTCTATTGTAGTGCACCTCTGATGAACGTACTCTACATTCTAGACTTAGAGAACCCCATCTATAACATAAGTACCAAAAGGTTCAAGTCAAATGAAATGAACCGAACCTATCTCTAGAATTGTCGCTTAGGTCATATAAATGAGAATCGCTTATCCCAGCTCCATAAAGATGGTTTGTTGGACTCATTTGATTTTAAATCATATGAGACATGCGAGTCATACCTACTGGGCAAGATGACCAAGACTCCCTTTAGTGGACACAACGAAAGAGTAACTAACTTGTTAGGACTTATACATAGTGATGTATGTGGCCCTTTCAATGTCACTGCCAGAGGTGGTTATAAGTACTTTATTACATTTACTGATGACTTCAGTAGATATGGTTATGTGTATCTGATGACACATAAGTCACAATCCTTTGAAAAGTTCAAAGAATTCAAGAATGAAGTACAAAACCAGCTAGGCAAGAGTATTAAAATACTTCGATCAGATCGAGGTGGTGAATACCTTAGCCATGAGTTTCATGACTATTTAGCTGAGTGTGGGATTCTATCCCAACTCACTCCTCCTGTAACACTGTATTGGAATGGTATATCTGAAAGGAGGAATCGTACCCTATTAGATATGGTATGATCTATGATGAGTCACATAGATTTTCCTATATCTTTTTGGGGATATGCTCTAGACACAGAAGCCTTCACACTGAACCGTGTTCCATCCAAAGCTGTGATAAAGATACCATATAGGATATGGATTGGGAGAGATGCCCAGATATCTTTTATGAGGATTTAGGGTTGTGAGATTTACATTCGACGTCAAGTCTCGAACAAACTGGGACCCAAATCCGATAAATGTTATTTTATAGGATATCCCAAGGAAATGAAGGGATATTACTTCTACATTTCCAGTCACCACAAAGTGTTTGTGGCTAAGACTGGGGTATTTCTAGAAAAGGACTTTGTTTCTAGAAAAACTAGTGGGAGTACGTTCGATCTTGAAGAAGTTCAAGATATGGACCATACCAATGAAGCCTTGATGGAAGTTGAACTGGAACCGCAAAATGTTGTGGATGATAAGATTGTTGTGCAAGGAGTTAAGGAACAACATCCAGTTCAAGTAGACCTACCTCTTCGCAGGTCTGATAGGATACGTCGTCAGCCTGAGAGATACTCATTTCTCTTGTCTAACCATGACGACGTTATGCTCGTTGAGAATGAGCCTACCTCCTATCAGGAAGCTGGGATGAGACCAGATTCTGAGAAATGGCTAGAAGCCATAAGATCCGAGATGGAATCCATGTACACCAACCAAGTATGGACTTTGGTTGATCCACCAGAAGGTGTCAAACCCATTGGGTGTAAGTGGGTCTTTAAGAGAAAGACTGACATGGATGGACTTATGCATACCTATAAGGGTCATTTGGTAGCTAAAGGTTTCAAGCAAATTCATGGTATTGACTATGATGAAACTTTTTCTCCATTAGCAATGTTTAAGTAATTCAGATCATGCTTGCTATTGCAGCATACCACGATTATGAGATCTGGAAGATGGATGTCAAAACCACGTTTCTAAATGGAAACTTGCTCAAGGATGTGTACATTACACAACCTGAGGGTTTTGTAGATCCACTGCATACTGGCAGAGTATGCAAGCTGCATAAGTCCATTTATGGACTAAAACAAGCTTCTCAGAGCTAGAATCTTCGATTCGATGATGTGATCAAACATTTTGGTTTCATCAAGAATGAAGATGAACTCTGTGTCTACAAGAAGGTTGTTGGGAACACAGTTGTCTTCCTTGTATTGTATGTGGATGACATACTACTCATTGGAAATGACATCCCTTTGCTACAGTCTATAAAGACTTGGCTGGGGAATTGTTTCTCAATGATGGACTTAGGTGAAGCAGCTTGTATTCTAATCATAAAGATCTATAGAGATAGATCTAAGAGATTTCTTGGCCTAAGTCAGAGTACATATATTGACACGGTATTACTACGGTTTGCCATACAAAATTCCAAGAAAGGATTTCTGCCAATGTCACATGGTGTGAGGCTTTCGAAGACTCAAAGTCCCTCTTCTAGAGAGGAGAGAGACCGCATCGATAAGATCCCTTATGCTTCACCCATAGGATCTATCATGTACGCCATGCTATGTACTCGTCCTGATATTTCGTATACTTTGAGCATGACGAGCAGATACCAGTCAGATCCAGGTGAACGCCACTAGATAGCGGTCAAGAATATTCTTAAGTACTTGAGAAGGACTAAAGAATATTTCTTTATATTTGGAGGCGATGGCGAGCTAGCTGTAAAGGGTTATAGTGATGCCAGCTTCCAAACTGACCAAGATGATTATAGATCACAATCTGGGTTCGTGTTTTGCTTGAATGGTAGTGTTGTGAGCTGGAAGAGTTTGAAGCAGGACATAATTGCTGATTCTACAATAGAGGTCGAGTATATTACTGCATCAAAAGCAGCAAAGGAGGTAGTTTGGATCCGCATGTTCATTATGGAGCTTGGGGTGGTTCCTAGCATAGCCGATCCTAGAGAGCTCTATTATGACAACAATGGAGCAAATGCACAGGCTAAGGAACCTCGCTCACACCAGCAGACCAAACACATACTACGGTGCTAACATCTCATTCAAGAGATCATCGATAGAGGAGATGTGAAAATTTACAGAGTACCCACAGAGGCTAACATTGCTGATCCCTTGACCAAGGCTTTGGCACAGAGAAAGCATGATGGTCACACTAAGTCATTGGGTGTTAGAGCCAACACTGATTGGCACTAGTGCTAGTGGGAGATTGTTAGTGAGAGTCATAGAGCCGATCATGTGATGCTTATTGTATGGACTTGATGTATCATATTCCTATATATATTTATAAAGGCATTTCTTTATGGTAATTATACTTACTTGTATTAGTGCCAAATAACTGAGTATAATAGCGTTCTTGAGTATAAGGTTCTTATCTATATCAATTGATTGGTTGAATTGATAATGAGATGATATAGAGAACACTACTCTTAATCATTCCTAGTCAAGTATTAACATTCAGGGACAATGTTAATGCAATGAGACTAGCATGTAAGTCAACTCGATGACTTGATCTCACAAGTCATGGATATTAGATATCAAGTTGACACATGAGTATGCATTGGAGAATGTATACTGAATGACCCACCATGAGAAAGTATCATGGATCGTTATATGAGTGTCATATACTTTCTCATGTGACTATTAGTATGACTATCAGTCCTTGGACCTGAAGTCACTGTGGTTCCCAACATAAGAAGTTGCATACTTTGGCTTCATCAAATGTCACCCATAAATGGGTGGACTATAAAGGCGACTACTAGATATGTAACAAATTATGCGGAGGGATGTGAATGATGTAGAAAGGATCTATCCCTCCTATATGACGGGACTGATATCATGATTCTTGATAGAGTGAGACCGCTTAGTGCATGGTCATGCCCAAATAAGTCAATATGAGATATTGAGCTCATTTGATTAGAGTGAGTCTACTTGGAGTTCATGACATAAATTGATTAGAGGATGACACGGTCTATGCCTCAATTGATCAATTTAGATGTCAAGGATAGAAGGACATTGTCACATATTGTGAGAGTCACAATTAGTAGTCACAATGGTGATGTTGGATCTCAACATTCTTGTAACTTGGGTAGTAATGATGTGTTACAAGATACCGCTTATTGCTTATGTTTCTAAATGGGTTTAGGAGCATTGCCAATGTTACAAGAACCTATAGGGTCACACACAAAGGACAGTTAGATGGAGATTAGGTTATATGATGGACAAAGAGGATTAGGTTCATGTGATGAACCAAATTGGATTAAGAGTAGTCCAAATTAGATTAATTGAGTTAGACTCAATTTGATTCATGTGTTGAATGAGTCTAATTTATACTATGATTCATTGAGTCAATTTAAACCAATGAATAGAGATTCATTAAATTAAATTGATTTGAATCAAAGGGTAGATTTGATCAACCATGGGATATAAGAGGTCAAGTTTGACTTGACTTGAGAGGGAAGATGAAGGGTCAAGTTTGACTTAATCAAATGTCACTTCATTGTGACTTGGCATGGGCCGGCCAATGATGATGTTCCACATCATCAAGGCTACATCATTGTGTGCCACCTGATGAGGAAGACCAAGAGTCATGGCTCTTGGTATTACATGGAGGTATAAAATGTTCTAATGGTGGCCGACCACAATAAGTGAAGAATAAGTGTGTTTATTCACTTCTTCTTCTTCTTCTTCTTCTTCTTACTCTCTTCTTTTCTCTCCTTCTCCTCCATTGCTGAGACCTCTCAAGAGTGCTAGCACACTCTAAGTGGTTCTCTCCACCTTTTGTCCGTGTGGATACGTGTAGAGGAGTGTACACTTGACACTCTATGAGATTCGGCAACCATTTGGACGACCAGGATAAGAGAATGGCATTGCTACAAGGGTAATATTTCCTTTTCATATAGATCTTGTGTAGACAAACAAGTACATGAAAATAATTTTTATTTATCTTTGCACGGATCTGTGGCTAGCTTCGAGGTTTCTGCAACGCAAAAAGTGATTTTTGCGGCTCGAAATTGCTAACAGTTCCTTCGAGTTTGCTACTACACCACTATTATCACAATAAATTGTCATAATTTTGGACAAACCAGGAATCACATCTAAGTCCATGAAGAAGTTTCTGATTCATACAACTTCTTTGGCTGCCTCAGAGGCTTCCATGGTGGAGTCTGAAACGTATTTCTATTTAACACTCCTCCATGCTACGGCTCCACCTTCCAAAGTAAACACATACCCTGAGGTTGACTTACTATTGTCCCTATCTGATTGGAAGTCCGAATCCGTGTAACCCACAAGGAGAAAATCATCTGCCTGGTAAACTAGCATATAATCTCTAGTCCTTTTCAAGTACTTCAATATATGCTTTACGGTAATTCAATGCCCTTGTCCTAGATTACTTTGATATCTGCTAACCATGCACACGACAAAACATGTTGGAATGTATACTAAAAGCCTAGTTTTTTGTATAAACATTTACTTAGAAATAAGAATCATATTGGTCAATATCTGCATTTATATGCTAAATGTAGTTGTTCAATTAATTTATATTATAGATAACATGGTGTGTGGTGTCACACACAGAAGATTAGGTTATTGGTTTTTTATAAATTATAAACAGTAGCTCACGACTAAGATGGAAAGGAACAAACCGTTGGAATAGTCATAGTGTAATAAGGTATTAGTTTATCTTGACAAATAAATTACACTAGTACACTCTAAGTGTAATGAGTAGGACCATTTAAGGTAAGTTCTTTTTATACTGACTTAATAAAAGAACAAGACCTTAGTTATTATGGAAGTGTGTGCTCTTAATCCTAATATAATAACAAGCACATATATTTAGTATTTATTTCTTTGACTTATCAAAGGGTGAGATTTAGCTCGATAAATCAATAGGCCCGATAAGTTGGGAAATGATATTACTTATAGTGTGTGTTGTTGATTATAGAAGGAAACTGTGTCCTAGTAATCTAGGTTGATAATGTCCCCAAGAGGAGCTCATAAGGATTGTCATGTTAAACCCTGCAGGTTGACTTAGTCCGACATGACGATAAGGTTGAGTGGTACTACTCTTGGACAAAGAAATTAATTAAAGTGAGTTGTCAGTAACTCATTTAATTAGTGGGCATTCGACATCTTAAACACAGGGAGATTATCACTCTCATAATAAGAAGGAGCCCAAAACGTAATTTGGGATTGGTGCGATAGTTCAATAATAATTCTTTAGTGGAATGAATTATTATTGATGAAATTAAGTTGGGTGTTCGGGGCGAACACGGGAAGCTTAATTTCATCGGGAGACCAAAACCAATTTCTCCTCTCGGTCCCTATTGTAGTCTCTTATTTATAAAGTATTATACCCACCTATACCTACCTTTATACCCATTCTAATGGGGACGGCCAAGCTAGCTTGGAACCTAAGTTAGGGGCTGGCCAAGACCAATAGGATGTGCCAAGTATGTGGTCGGCCAATGCTTGGAGCCCAAGCATGGTGTGGCTAGCCCTAAGAAAATTAAAAGGATTTTTATTTTTATATTTTTCTTATGTGGATTCCATGATTTTAAAAGAGAGTTTAAAATTTAAATCTTTCCTTTTATAGCTTTCTACAAAAGATTGAGAAAAGATTTGATATCTTTCCTTATTTGTAGATTAAAAGGAAGATTTAAATTTTGATAAAACTTTCCTTTTTTTTAACCATGTTCATGATTTAAAAAGTGGGTTTAAAATTAAATATTTCCTTTTATAAGTTTCTACAAAATATTAAGAAAAGATTTGATATCTTTCCTTATTTGTAGATTGTAAGGAGATTTTAATGATAACTTTCCTTTTAGGAAATCATTCACATGTTTTAATAGAGAAATTTTAATTTATATATTTCCTTTTATAACCAACCATGAAGGGATAAATTATTAGAGAAATTTTTATTTTAATCTTTTTGGAAATAAATTAGGAAGTTTTAATTCTTGTTAAAACTTTCCTTGTTTGGGATTATGAGGTGGTCGCCCAAATTGTTTTAAGAAAAGGAAATAAGTTTTAATTAATTAAATTTTCCTTTTCATGGCAAAGTAATAAGGAAGTTTTTTATTTAAATTTCCTTATTTTCCAAGACCAAGGATTATAAAAGAGGGGGTAAGGGTGCCTTCATGGCTAAGAACTCTATTCTATTCTCCTCCTCTTTTCCTTGGTGGTGTGGTCGGCCCTTCTAATTCTCCCTTCTCCTTTTTCTTTCTTCTCCTTGGCCGAAACTCTTCATCCTTTGGAGCTTGGAAGGTGGCCGGATATTGCTTGGAGAAGAAGGAGAGAAAGGAGACTTTGTTTCTTGCATCCCTTGGAGCTTGGTGGTGGTGGTCGAACCTCTACATCCTTGGAGGAGTTTTTGGTGGCCGAAACTTGGTGAGGAAGAAGAAGGGCTTGGGTGGTTCTCATCTCAGTAGATCGTTGCCCACACAACGTCCGAGATAAGAAGAGGAATACGGTAGAAGATCAAGAGGTCGTTGCGTACAAAGAAAGGTATAACTAGTAATTATTTTCCGCATCATACTAGTTTTCCTTTGTATGAATTCCAAACACAAGAGGCATATGATTCTAGATTTTCGGATTAGATATTCGAAGTTGTGTTTTTTTTTATTTTTTTTATCTTGTGATTCGATTTTTCTTTTTCGTTAAACCTAATGTTATTTTAGGAAATTAGATATTGAATTTCATTAAGAGGCTTTGTCGAGGCAGTGGTGGATGCTCCCATACCCAAGAAGGTCATGTGCCTCACCAAATTTGACCTGGGAGCCAATTTCCGAAATAAATATTTAATTGAATTTGTAACATAGGTAGATTTGGATCAATAGTGTTAAGTTCCACTTGCGATCCAAGTCTAAATCATTAAAATTAGATAAGTTAAATCTGGAATCAATAATGTTAAGTTCCGTTTGCGATTCCGAATTTAATTTCTAAAGAACACAATAGGTTGTTAGGAAAAAGATTCGACATTTGTACACAACTTTTGTACAGTGGAACCGGTACGATCTTCCTAGGACCAACCAACAAAATAGATATCTAGTCTCGTACATAGCATCGCATACATTAGGCTTCTTACAGCCAAAGCATAAGGAACTGCCTTCATGTCCTCTATTTCCTTTGATGTTTTAAGAGACATCTCTTTAGATAAAGGTACTCCATGCCAAAAAGGTAGAAAACCTTTCTTGGAGTTTTGCATTCTAAAACGAGCTAGAATAGTATCGATGTATGAAGCTTGGGATAAGCACAACATTCTTTTCTTGTGATCCCTCATTACTTTAACTCCAAGAATATGTCCACATTCTCCCAAATCCTTCATATCAAACTGCTTGCACAACCATATCCTTACGTTTGACAGCACTTTGACATTGTTGCCAATGAGCAAAATGTCATCTACGTATAGTATAAGAAATACCACCACGTTTCCGTCACTCTTCTTATATACACAAGACTCATTCGGACACTGAATAAATCTATAAGACTGGATCACTTCATTAAACCGGATGTTCCAAGATCTCGAAGCTTGCTTCAGTCCATAGATAGACCGATTGAGCTTACATACAAGATGCCCTTTGCACTTCGCAATGAATCCCTATGGTTGCTTCATATGGATATTTTCTTCAAGACTTCCATTAAGGAAAGTTGTCTTGACATCCATTTGTCAAATCTCATAATCCATATGAGCGGCAATATATAAAAGAATCTGGATAAACTTAAGCATGGCTACCGTCGAAAAGGTTTCCCCATAATCGATTCCCTCTTTCTGAGTATATCCTTTTGCAACAAGCCTTGCTTTGAAGGTTTCCACCTTCCCGTCTGTCCCTCTTTTTCTTTTGTAGACCCATTTACATCCAATAGCTTTTACACCATTTGGTGGTTCTACAAGCTCCCAGACCTGATTAGAGTACATAGATTCTATTTTAGAGTTCATTGCACTTTGCCAAGTGCTGCATCTTTATCTTGGAGTGCTTCATCATATGTCCAGGGATCAGGTTCATGTTCACTAGGGATTAAGTCTGAAGATTCTCCCAAAAACATGAATCTATCAGGTTGTCTAACAACCCTCCCACTACGACGAGCCACTACTTGTAATTGTGCATCATTTGTGGCACGTGTTCCAATTTCTTGTGGTATCTCATCTTATACCATTGGTACTAAAGTAGACGTGTCTTCTCATATTTCCTCAAGAACAATTTTACTCATGGGCTTGTGGTTCATTACATAGTCCTCTTCTAAAAATCGAGCATTGGTGCTAACAATGATATTCTGATCTTTTGGACTATAAAATAAACCACCTTTTATTCTTTTAGGATAACCCACAAACAAGTAAACTTCTGTACGTGATTCCAACTTATCAGCGTCTCCCTTCAGCACATGTGCTGGACTAACCTAAATCCGAATATGTTTTAGACTAAGCTTACGCCTATTCCACAATTCTATGGGAGTAGAGGTTACTGACTTAGAAGGTACCAAGTTTAGAATGTACACTGTCGTTTCCAGAGCATATCCCCAAAATAAATTTGGTAATTCTGAATAACTTATCATTGATCTAACTATTTCCATAAGAGTCCTATTCTTTATTTCTACCACACAATTCTGTTGGGGTGTACTAGGTGCAGACAGTTGGGATTGAATCTTGACCTCTGATAAGTAACTCCTAAACTCTCCTAAGAGGTACTCACCACCACGATCAAACCGTAGTGTCTTGATACTTTTACCATGACATTTCTCTACGTCAGCCTTGTATTCTTTGAACTTATCAAGACTCAGACTTGTGGCGCATCAAGTAAATGTACTCATATCTCAA
The DNA here is from genome assembly GCF_018446385.1 of Zingiber officinale. NCBI lineage: Eukaryota > Viridiplantae > Streptophyta > Magnoliopsida > Zingiberales > Zingiberaceae > Zingiber > Zingiber officinale. The sequence goes on along the minus strand of NC_055992.1, from coordinate 49,684,462 downwards.
ATAGTCGTCTATAAAAGAGATAAAATATTCGAAACCACCTCTTGTCTAGATAGTCATAGTTCCACACAAATCAGAATGAACCAATTCCAACACATCTTTGGCTCTATACCCCTTAGCCTTAAAATTTATCTTGGTCATTTTTTCTTCCATGCAAGATTCACAGGATGGAAAATCTTCCACCACTAATGAACCCAAAGGTCCATCGGCTATTAGCCTTTGAATCCTACTCAAGTTAATATGACCAAGCCTTAAATGCCAAAGATATGTTTGGTTTATTTTCGAAGGTTGCTTTCTCTTATTAGAATTAGAAGATGTGTTATTAATTTTCATTTGTTATATCGTGGGAGTTATTGGATTTAGAGTATACAAATTGCCAACCAACAAACCTGAACAGATAACTATCCTATTTTTCTTGACAACTACTTTGTCATCAAAAGAAACAGAATATTCATCCATAAATAGTTTAGAAACTGAAATCAAGTTTTTTCTAAAACATGGTACGTAAAGATAATTTCTCAAAATCAATATTTTACTTCAATCAAAAGATAAATAAACATCTCCCACTGCAATAGCCGCCACTTTCGTAGTATTGCCCATGTAGACGGTGATTTCCCCTTCATGTAGTCGTCAGGTTTCCTGGAACCCCTACAATCAATTACAGACATGATCAGTGGCTCCCATATCTACACATTAGGTATCGGTAGATAACACTGCTAAACATGTTTCGACGACTAATGAATAAGATACACCTTCATTGTTCTCATTTTTGCGAGGATAGTTCATCAAATGAGCCATCATCTTTAGGATATGATCCCTTACGGGTGTCCCCTCAGTCATGGTGGACGTCATTAAGTTTCTCATGGCCTCCTGCCTGGCAGTCTAATTTTGGTGTCCAAAGAGTTCCTTGAGATTAAGCATCATGTCATAGGCAGTGGGTATGGCCTGATGCTGATGTTGTAGCATATTTGACATAGAAGTCAAAATGTAACACCGCGCCATCTCATCTGCCTTGACCCATTTCCTATATCTCTCTATCTCCTCTTCACTAGAATCCTTATCAGGCACGGTAGGACAGACCTCAAGAAGTACAAACTTGTATCCTTCAGTAGTTAAGACAATGTCTAAGTTTCGTTTCCAATCAATGTAATTGGGACCAGTAAATTTGTTTTCTTTCAAAATAACAGCAAGAGGATTGAAAGTCATTTGAAATCCTAAGAATCACAAAATATATAGTCAAAACTTTATAATTTAAAATAATATTGATTTCTCAAGCAATATCATTTAAATTCACCAACACCTCAAAACACCGTGAATTTTATATGCCACGATAATATGGATGTATACAAATTCAAACATTTGTAAGAGGGGGTTTTACCCATTAATTTTATTATGTTGTCAACTTAACTTTATGACAAATAAAATTAATAGTTGATTTTTCTTCGATCACACAAATAATAGCAATGACTCTAATGGGGAGGATACTATTAAATACACCTAAGTGTATATCATTACTTGATACTTAGTCCATTAAATAGGATTGTGCCCCTTCAGATGGAGAAGATCACACAAACCTAAATAATTTCCTATAATCATCCATAAAAGGAAATTTAATCTAGTGATCCGCAAACAAACTCATCAAATGTAGAGGAAGGCACTCAAAACCAACACGCAAGTTTGAATGCATCACTTACAAACCAGTAATAGAGACCGTGGAATTTAAACAATTCCTCTCCCACTTAGTTATTTAAAATGAGAAATTTTAACATGCACACACACACAGACACATATAAATAGCATAAAAGGTAATAAATATGAAAAATAATTTTCCATCTATTATGGCCTCATCCATAGCTGTCCTCCGTGTGTCACTAACCCTAACCACCGCTAACGGGTCATGTTATCACATCTATCTTGCTTCCTTTTCCGCTGTGCCTCTAGTCCTCAAATAGCACCACGCCTCGCAAGGATATGATCCGTGACAAAAATAAAATTTAACATTTATCGATCCTATATTCCACAAGGGAATGTACATGTAATCTAGATCGAACAGAATGTAAAATCCTAAAACTAATACAGCTCCTGCTATATTTAATAATTACAATCATGCACACACATAAAATGCCCTCGACATGCCCGAGGGTCTAAATCACACACAGACACAATAGGGACATAATAGTTAGAACTAGGATGCCTGCAACCACAGAGTTAATCTATTTGCACATTCTTCTATTATCTTGCCAAAATTTATGTATGAAAAGTGCATAATTTAACTAAAAACCAAACACAGAGGCAGAAAACTAGCTCTGATACCAATTGTTGGGTGCTACTCGGAATTCCGTTCTGTTCCCCTGTACAAAAATTTGTACAAGTACAGAACTTTTCCTAGCAACCCATGTGTTCTTCAAAAGTTAAACTTGGATTGCAAATGAAACTTAACATTATTAATCCATGTTCAACTCATGTGTTCTTTAGAAGTTAAACCATATTACAAAAGTTGATTAAATATTTATTTCAAGGATTGGCTTCTAGGTCGTTGGCGATGTAACGCCCGCCCTCCCTGCTAACCCTAAGGGACGGGGCTACAATACTCTACGTACATATTACAGCGGAAGACTTAAAATAATTTTTCTTAGATTAATAAAACTTTTCTTTTGTTGCATACCCGAACTACACTAATATGGTTTCCATAACATGATAACAAGATAAATAGAAACATAACATCAAGTCACCCATTTAGTACTACAATTTTTGAAACCAAAGCGTAATTCTTAAAAGTTCTTAAAGCAGGTTCTTATTTGGTTGCCTAGCCACCGCCACACACATCTCCTTGCCTCTCCTGCTGCTCCTTTAGCTCATCCAACTTTTTCCTTTATCTGTGGTACTAGGAAAGTAAGCTATGAGCACTCATGGCTCAGTAAGTTCCTTTCCTACTCACTAAAATCGAAAATCATCACATGATCAAAGAATATCTTAACATAACATAATCTCAACTAGTCATGGCACAACATATCATACTCTTTAAGCATATCCTGCAACATAACAACATCATGACTAGTCATGGCATATCATCTCTTAAAGCATAGCATGGAACATAACATAATCATATCTAATCATGGCATATCCTAGTATCATTTTAAGGTAGCATAGCATATCAAGTTCTTAAAGCATAGCATGAAACATAACATAATCATATCTAATCATGGCATGTCATATTATCATCATAAGATCACATAACATATCAAGCTCTTAAAGCATAGCATGAAACATAACATATTCATATTCAATCATGGCATATCATAAATCATAGCATCATCACAACATGATCATAAATTATATGCAATATGATTTTGAAAACATGTATCCGAAAAACATGTGTATGTCTCATGATCTTTTAAAACCATTTCTTCTTACATATATACTTGAACATAATCTCAACATAAAGGGGCCCGGCTTAGTACCACATACATACATAATGCGCGCATCCTAAGTAGATCCAAGGTAGCTAGTCTTGAACCTACTAGGAAACTAGGCCCGTAGCTCGACCTAGGGGTACGTAAGGAGCCCACCCTTTACTAGGCCCGTAATTCGACCTAGGGGCGCATAAGGAGCCCACCCTTTTGGTACAAGCCATTCAAAGTAAAATACATGTCATACTTATACATATCATACATCATACAAGCATGCATCACTTAGGCATACATCATATAAAAGTATGCATCACTTAGGCATACATCATGTCATAAAAGTATGCATCACTTAGGCATACATCATATAAAAGTATGCATCACTTAGGCATACATCATGTCATAAAAGTATGCATCACTTAGGCATACATCATATAAAAGTATGCATCACTTAGGCATACATCATGTCATAAAAAGTATGCATCACTTAGGCGTACCACATGTCATAAAAGCATGCATATTTTAGGCACATAGCATATCATCAAAGCATGCACATTTCTATCCACATAGCATATCATAAAAAGCATGCATATTCTAAGCATATAGCATATCATCAAGCATGCATATTCTAAGCACATAACATATCATCAAAGCATGCATATTTCTAAACACATATCATATCATAAAAACATGCATATTCTAAGCATATAGCAAATCATCAAGCATGCATACTCTAAGCACATAACATATCATCAAAGCATGCATATTTCTAAACACATATCATATCATAAAAAGTATAAATCACAAGCATACATATTTAAGCATAAGGGTGTATAATGTGATTATACTATCATAAGAAACATGGTAGCATAGTTAACTTGGGTTCTAAGCTTCCTAATCCCTTGGGTTCTTATCATGGCCGAACCCCCATAGATCTCAATTTAGGTAGAAATAACCTCCAAGCATGTGGGACCTAAACTATCATTACATCAATTTCATAGGAAGCATTATAAGCATGATTTACTTGGTTTCTAAGTTCTCCAAGTCCCTAAACTTCATGTGGCCGAACCCTATCAGGTGTGAAACAAGGTCTCAAATGTCATGAAAGCATGAAAACCTTAAACCACATTTTTAGCATTTTTTCCAAGTAACATAATAAGCATATTGAGCTAGTTCCTAAGTCCTTCAGGCCCTTAACATATGTCATGGTCAAACTTTTAATAAGTGTTCATTAGGGCTAAAAAAAACAAACATACAAGCATGTGAACTTGAACTAACATCATGTATAAATTCATAATAAGACATTATACAATATGTATGGCCGAAACTTACCCTAGCCTCAATTAGGTCATTAAACAACATATTGCATGTGAACTTTGTCTTTCTACTTATCATATTTCATGTAGAGTGACATAAGTATATTTAATTTTTATTCTAGGGTCTCTAGGGCATCTATCCCTTCATGGCCGAAACATACAATGGTCCATTTAGGTCATGGAAAAATTATACAAGCATGTGACACAATCAACACATTACCCTATTTTCATAAGATGCACATTTAACACATTTGGTTTCATTTCTAAGGCCTCTAGATCTTTTAACCCTACTTGGCCGAAACTCAACAGTATATAAACTTGCTTCAAATAGCCTATAAGCATAAGAAATCATACAAGTTTCATAGCATGTATAAAGACAAGCATAATAAACATACATGTGAATTGTGTCTTAGGCTTCCTAGGTTATTTCCCTTTTTCTTTTATTTTTCCTCATGGCCGAAACCTACCAATCATTAAACTAGGTTTTAAGTGGCCTAAAGCATGGAAAACCTAAGTAAGTTTCATGGAAAAAATTACTAAGAACATCATATACAAAGTGGGTTCATAAACAAGCTAGGACCCTTGTGATCTTACATGTCATATATCATGTAACTAATTTTCTAAACTCCAATTAAACATGAGAGCATTAAACAACTTTCATATCATAATATCACAGAGGTCTTGAGCATATTAGAATTTTGTTCAAGCTTTTCTAAACTATCCATCTTATCATGGCCGAAAATCTAAAATAAGAGTTCATGAATTTCTAGCAATGTTCAACATGCAATTCTTTAAGAGAACTCTATATTCTATCATACAAACATGGTTACTTAAATTTAAAGGTTTTCCTAACCCTAAGCCCTTTTCTTGGCTGAAAAATATAAATGGATTTCTTTTGGTTCCAAGTAACTTTCAAGCAAGAAAACCAATAAAAGACCCTTAGTAGTTCATGGAGGGAATCTTGTACTAGTTTGGTTACACCATGTTTTCCCTGACCTCCTTAAAATATTTTTGGCCGAAATTCTAGGGTTAGGCACTCCTCTGATCAAGCATCAATTAGGTATAAAAACATGAAGAAAATCCTTCCTACATAGCATAGAAAACATATCATAAAATAAAGACTTGTTTAAACCTTCCTAGATTTGAAAACCCTTTCTATAGCCGAATTTTCTTAAATTCTTTCCTAGGTTTTCTAATCCTCATAAAATCATAAAATCACATAAAAAGCATTGTACCACAGGTGAGGGGAAGCTTACATCCTTTTCACTTGTGAATCTAAGGTATGGTGATGGAAGAAGTAGCCTCTTCTTCTAATTCCTTTCCCTTGATTCCCTTGCTAAGTCCTCCTTGTATCTTAGGCTTTCTTAGGGGAAAAACCTTGGCTTTGGGGCCGAAGATGGAGGAGAGGGGACTGATGGTTTCGGTGAGGGAGAGGAAGAATGAGAGAAAATGAGAGAAAAATAAACTTCTCTTTTCTTGCTCCCTTTTATGTTAAGGGGGAAGAGGTAGCAAAGTTGATTTTTGCTTTCCTTCTCCCTTAGCCTTTTTTTTCTATTTCCTATTTATTTTATTTATTCATTTATTCTTACCATTCATGATGAAACAAGGGGGATTGAATCCTCTTAATTCCCTCTTTAAATTTTCGGCAAAAGCAAAGAGGAAGAGGGAGAGAAAGGGAGGAAGGCAAGTTGCCTTTCTCTTGCTCTTTTCTTGTCTTCTTTTGGCTAGCTTTTACTCTCACCCTTACCATGAATTTCCCTCCTTTGCTATCAACATCTTCTCTCTATCCCAATTGGTTTCTACTAATTAATTCTATGAATAATATAAGGGGTTCAAGGTTCAATCCTTGACCTTCACTTCTTTTTATTTCATTTTATTCTTTTTTGCTTCAACTCACTTCCTATTATTTTTCTAAGGCAAAATCCCACATTCATATATTTATCTTACAAGCTTAGTGGGTATTACAGTACCCCGTACCTCATAAAAAGTTCGTCCTCGAACTTTAAAATAGCTCCAGGTACTTTTGTTTCATATCGTCCTCGCGTTCCCAGGTGGCTTCCTCAAATCGTTGATTCCGCCACAAGACCTTTACTAAGGGTATTTCTTTGTTCCTTAACCTCTTGATTTCTCGGTCTAGAATCTGGATGGGTTTACTTTCGTAACTCAGGTCTTCCTGCACCTGTACCGACTGAGGCTCAATCACTTGATCTGTGCTGGGAGTACATTTCTTGAGCATCGATACATGGAACACATTGTGAATGGCTGCCATGTCTGAAGGTAGTTCCAGTCTGTATGCGACTTGGCCCACTCTTTCTAAAATCCGGTACAGTCCTACATATCTTGGGCTTAACTTGCTCCGCTTTCCAAACCTCATTATCCCTTTCATGGGAGATACTTTAAGGAATACCAAGTATCCAATGTTGAATTCTAGCGGCTTGCGCCGTTTATCGGCATAATTCTTCTGCCGACTCTGAGCAGTTTCTATTCGTTGGCGGATCTTCTGTATTGCTCGAGTGGTGTCATCGATAAGCTCCGTTCGGAATCCCATTTCCTTCTTTTCACCGCTCTCATACCAGCATATAGGGGATCTACACTTCCTCCCATAAAAGCTTCGTAAGGTGTCATTCCAATAGTAGCTTGGTAGCTATTATTGTAGGCGAATTCTGCCAGGTATAAATATCGGCACCAGCTCCCCTTGAAGTCCAGGGCACAAGCTCTTAACATATCCTATATTTGATTTACTCTTTCAGTCTACCCATCAGTCTGTGGGTGGAAGGCTGTAGTAAACAACAACTTCGTGCCGAGGGCCTTCTGAACGCACTCCCAAAAGTGCGATACAAAACATCCGTCTCTATCAGAAATAATGGTCTTAGGGATACCATGTAATCTGACGATTTCCTTAACATATAGCTGAGCTAGTTGTTCAGTTGAATAAGTCATCTAGATCGCCAAAAAGTGTGCGGACTTCGTCAATCTGTCCACGATCACCCATATAGCATCAAATCCGTTTGTCGTCCTGGGTAGACCTGAAATGAAATCCATGGAGATTTCTTCCCATTTCTATTCTGGAATTTGGACAGGTTGTAGTAATCCGCCGGGTCTCTGGTGTTCAACTTTTACCCTTTGGCAGGTTAGACAAGTACTGACGTACTGAGCCACTTCTCTTTTAATACCGGACCACCAAAATTTCTTTTTCAGGTCCTGGTACATCTTAGTGGAACCCGGGTGCATTGCATAAGGCGTTGTATGGGCTTCTTCCAGTATCTTCTTTTGCAACTCTGGATCCTCTGGAATACATAATCGATCCCGGAGGTATAATATTCCATCGTCTGCAATACGGAACCCGTCATTCTTTCCTTCTACGGTCTCTTGTTTAATTCTTTGAAGGTTCGAGTCTCTGGTTTGCTTCTCTAACATGTTCTCGAATAACGTTGGTGTTATGGTGAGGGTAGAGAGTCGTCCGGACATGGTTTCAACTAATGGATACGAAACATGTTTCAGTTTCTCGATGGATTCCCTCATCAGTTTGCTTTCAGCATTGAATAAAAATTCTAGCATACTGACTGAAATTAGATAGCTGACCTGTGACAACAGTAGAGGTGTTCGCCACGTCATCCTGAGCGAGAGAGTAGACTCTGGCATTGGTCATAGTGGGAGGGGCTTCCAATCTTCCTTGGCTGATTGAAGTCCCTTCTATGGCAGCTTGCATCTGGTGGAGCTGTGCGGGGGCACTCCTGTTCTGGAAGTTCTGCGAAGTTGGTGCCTGAGGCTGAGTAGGGCAATCTCTTATCAAATGACCTTCCTTTCCGCAGTTGTAGCACTTTCTGGTGCTCAGAAGACATACTCCAGAATGCATCTTCCCACATGTGGCACACTGAGGGTACTTGGTCTGCTTATTGGCCTGACCACCTTTTGGTTTATTCCACTGTTTCCTCTTTCCCCCTGAGTTTCCTTTCCAGTCGGTTCTGGTATTGTGCGATTTTTGTCCTCTGGTCAGTGCTTGGTTCTTGCCCTTGTTCATTGCTTCCTGATAGTGCTCGGTAATCAGGGCACTACTGACTAGCTCCTCTGCGGAGCTATCTCGGGTCGGAGCATCTTTAACACTAACCGGACCCTTTCTTTTTCAGTTCGGACCAGTTCTGGGCACAGTCGGGCTAGGCGGTTGAACCTCTTGACGGCTTCATTAACTGACAGATCACCTTGCCGGAACTCAGTGAACTCGTCATAGTGCTTGTTGGTCACTTGCATATGGAAAAATTCCTCTAAGAACTCTGTCTCAAAATCTGTCCACTGCATTTGGTTTATTTGTCTTTTCGCCTTTACTCTGTCCCACCACATCTGGGCATCTCCGGTAAGACAGAACGACGCGCATTTGACCTTCTCGTGTTCAGGCCAATCCAATAATTCCATTATGTTCTCCACGGTTTTGAGCCAGGCTTGCGCATCCCATGGTTCACAGTCTTAAGCCTTTGCCACTGAATTAGATAGGCCTCTTGTCGGACCATCGGAGTAGGGGCTGCCGGGGGCACTGGTGCGGCTGTAGGTACAACAGGTAGTGGATTCACCGGTGGGGTAACTTGGTTGCCTTGCTGACCCATCAAGGTAGTGATCAGCTACTGTTGCTCTGCGATCTGATGCTGGAGGTCTGCGACTACCTGTGTCAGATCTGGTGGAGTCACTGTTCCTCCGGTTCGAGCATTGCGTGTCCTAACCATGTTTATCTAAATAAGGACAAACAGACTAGTGTAAGTGGTTATCGTTTTTAGCCAATCTAAGTGGTTTTGTTTCTATCTATTTGTTCTGGTATTATTCCTAACCTACCAATATGTAATCCTAATCTAATTTATAACTAAAAGCATAGAATAAAGAATCAAACATAAGCAAGTAAAACATGAAACTAAAACATAAACAACATAAGGAAAAATAAGGAATATAATGACAAACAATGTAACATAAGGAAATAAAGCATAAGCAATGTAGTAACGAAAATAAAGCATAGGCAATATAACAAGAAGGAAAAAAAATAATAAAGCATAAGCATATGACAAGAAAATCAACATAAACATATAACAAGAAAATTAAACATAAGCATTCTTACTTGGAGCGGCAGGTCGGAGGCTTGATGTGTGTGTAGTGAGCTGGCAAAAACTTTGGCTCTGATACCAACCTGTATCGCCCGCCCTCCCTGCTAACCCTAAGGGACGGGGCTACGATACTCTACGTATATATTACAGCGGAAGACTTAAAATAATTTTTCTTAGATTAATAAAACTTTTCTTTTGTTGCATACCCGAACTACACTAATATGGTTTCCATAACATGATAACAAGATAAATAGAAACATAACATCAAGTCACCCATTTAGTACTACAATTTTTGAAACCAAAGCGTAATTCTTAAAAGTTCTTAAAGCAGGTTCTTATTTGGTTGCCTAGCCACCGCCACACACATCTCCTTGCCTCTCCTGCTGCTCCTTTAGCTCATCCAGCTTTTTCCTTTATCTGTGGTACAAGGAAAGTAAGCTATGAGCACTCATGGCTCAGTAAGTGCCTTTCCTACTCACTAAAACCGAAAATCATCACATGATCAAAGAATATCTTAACATAACATAATCTCAACTAGTCATGGCATAACATATCATACTCTTTAAGCATATCCTGCAACATAACAACATCATGACTAGTCATGGCATATCATCTCTTAAAGCATAGCATGGAACATAACATAATCATATCTAATCATGGCATATCCTAGTATCATTTTAAGGTAGCATAGCATATCAAGTTCTTAAAGCATAGCATGAAACATAACATAATCATATCTAATCATGGCATGTCATATTATCATCATAAGATCACATAACATATCAAGCTCTTAAAGCATAGCATGAAACATAACATATTCATATTCAATCATGGCATATCATAAATCATAGCATCATCACAACATGATCATAAATTATATGCAATATGATTTTGAAAACATGTATCCGAAAAACATGTGTATGTCTCATGATCTTTTAAAACCATTTCTTCTTACATATATACTTGAACATAATCTCAACATAAAGGGGCCCGGCTTAGTACCACATACATACATAATGCGCGCATCCTAAGTAGATCCAAGGTAGTTAGTCTTGAACCTACTAGGAAACTAGGCCCGTAGCTCGACCTAGGGGCACGTAAGGAGCCCACCCTTTACTAGGCCCGTAATTCGACCTAGGGGCGCATAAGGAGCCCACCCTTTTGGTACAATCCATTCAAAGTAAAATACATGTCATACTTATACATATCATACATCATACAAGCATGCATCACTTAGGCATACATCATATAAAAGTATGCATCACTTAGGCATACATCATATAAAAGTATGCATCACTTAGGTATACATCATGTCATAAAAGTATGCATCACTTAGGCATACATCATATAAAAGTATGCATCACTTAGGCATACATCATGTCATAAAAAGTATGCATCACTTAGGCATACATCATGTCATAAAAAGTATGCATCACTTAGGCATACCTAATGTGATAAAAGCATGCATATTTTAGGCTCATAGCATATCATCAAAGCATGCACATTTCTATCCACATAGCATATCATAAAAAGCATGCATATTCTAAGCATATAGCATATCATCAAGCATGCATATTCTAAGCACATAACATATCATCAAAGCATGCATATTTCTAAACACATATCATATCATAAAAACATGCATATTCTAAGCATATAGCATATCATCAAGCATGCATATTCTAAGCACATAACATATCATCAAAGCATGCATATTTCTAAATACATATCATATCATAAAAAGTATAAATCACAAGCATACATATTTAAGCATAAGGGTGTATCATGTGATTATACTATCATAAGAAACATGGTAACATAGTTAACTTGGGTTCTAAGCTTCCTAATCCCTTGGGTTCTTATCATGGCCGAACCCCCTTAGATCTCAGTTTACGTAGAAATAACCTCCAAGCATGTGGGACCTAAATTATCATTACATCAATTTCATAGGAAGCATTATAAGCATGATTTACTTGGTTTCTAAGTTCTCCAAGTCCCTAAACTTCATGTGGCCGAACCCTATCAGGTGTGAAACAAGGTCTCACATGTCATGAAAGCATGAAAACCTTAAACCACATTTATAGCATTTTTTTCCAAGTAACATAGTAAGCATATTGAGCTAGTTCCTAAGTCCTTCAAGCCCTTAACATATGTCATGGTCAAACTTTTAATAAGTGTTCATTAGGGCTAAAAAAAACAAATATACAAGCATGTGAACTTGAACTAACATCATGTATAAATTCATAATAAGACATTATACAATATGTATGGCCGAAACTTACCCTAGCCTCAATTAGGTCATTAAACAACATATTGCATGGGAACTTTGTCTTTCTACTTATCATATTTCATGTAGAGTGACATAAGTATATTTAATTTTTGTTCTAGGGTCTCTAGGGCATCTATCCCTTCATGGATGAAACATACAATGGTCCATTTAGGTCATGGAAAAATTATACAAGCATGTCACACAATCAACACATTACCCTATTTTCATAAGAAGCACTTTTAACACATTTGGTTTCATTTCTAAGGCCTCTAGGTCTTTTAACCCTTCTTGGCCGAAACTCAACAGTATATAAACTTGCTTCAAATAGCCTAAAAGCATAAGAAATCATACAAGTTTCATAGCATGTATAAAGACAAGCATAATAAACATACATGTGAATTGTGTCTTAGGCTTCCTAGGTTATTTCCCTTTTTCTTTTATTTTTCCTCATGGCTGAAACCTACCAATCTTTAAAATAGGTTTTAAGTGGCCTAAATCATGGAAAACCTAAGTAAGTTTCATGGCAAAAATTACTAAGAACATCATATACAAAGTGGGTTCATAAACAAGCTAGGACCCTTGTGATCTTACATGTCATATATCATGTAACTAATTTTCTATACTCCAATTAAACATGAGAGCATTAAACAACTTTCATATCATAATATCACATAGGTCTTGAGCATATTAGAATTTTGTTCAAGCTTTTCTAAACTATCCATCTTATCATGGCCGAAAATCTAAAATAAGAGTTCATGAATTTCTAGCAATGTTCAACATGCAATTCTTTAAGAGAACTCTATATTCTATCATACAAACATGGTTACTTAAATTTAAAGGTTTTCCTAACCCTAATCCCTTTTCTTGGCCGAAACATATAAATGGATTTCTTTTGGTTCCAAGTAACTTTCAAGCAAGAAAACCAATAAAAGACCCTTAGTAGTTCATGGAGGGAATCTTGTACTAGTTTGGTTACACCATGTTTTCCCTAACCTCCTTAAAATATTTTTGGCCGAAATTATAGGGTTAGGTACTCCTCTGATCAAGCATCAATTAGGTACAAAAACATGAAGAAAATCCTTCCTACATAGCATAGAAAACATATCATAAAATAAAGACTTGTTTAAACCTTCCTAGATTTGAAAACCCTTTCTTTAGCCGAATTTTCTTAAATTCTTTCCTAGGTTTTCTAATCTTCATAAAATCTGAAAATCACATAAAAAGCCTTGTACCACAGGTGAGGGGAAGCTTACATCCTTTTCGCTTGTGGATCTAAGGTATGGTGATGGAAGAAGTAGCCTCTTCTTCTAATTCCTTTCCCTTGATTCCCTTGCTAAGTCCTCCTTGTATCTTAGGCTTTCTTAGGGAAAAAACCTTGTCTTTGGGGCCGAAGATGGAGGAGAGGGGACTGATGGTTTCGGTGAGGGAGAGGAAGAATGAGAGAAAATGAGAGAAAAATAAACTTCTCTTTTCTTGCTCCCTTTTATGTTAAGGGGGAAGAGGTAGCGAAGTTGATTTTTGCTTTCCTTCTCCCTTAGCCTTTTTTTTTCTATTTCCTATTTATTTTATTTATTCATTTATTCTTACCATTCATGATGAAACAAGGGGGATTGAATCCTCTTAATTCCCTCTTTAAATTTTCGGCAAAAGCAAAGAGGAAGAGGGAGAGAAAGGGAGGAAGGCAAGTTGCCTTTCTCTTGCTCTTTTCTTGTCTTCTTTTGGCTAGCTTTTACTCTCACCCTTATCATGAATTTCCCTCCTTTGCTATCAACATCTTCTCTCTATCCCAATTGGTTTCTACTAATTAATTCTATGAATAATATAAGGGGTTCAAGGTTCAATCCTTGACCTTCACTTCTTTTTATTTCATTTTATTCCTTTTTGCTTCAACTCACTTCCTTTTATTTTTCTAAGGCAAAATCCCACATTCATATATTTATCTTACAAGCTTAGTGGGTATTACAGGCGAGGCGCTCAACCTTCTTGCTTATGGGATCATCCACCACTTCCTAGACAAAGCCTTTCAAAGAAATTGAATATTTAAACTCCTTACATTAAACCCTAGGTTTAACTACAGAGAACTCAATTGAAGCACAAAATTGATAGCCTCTTGTATTGGTATTTCAGAATCCATAAAAGAAAAACTAAACTAGTTTTGCTGCGGAATAAAGAACTAATTGTACCTTTCTTCGTAGACAAAGACCTCTTGATCTTTTGCTATATTCCTCTCCTCCTCTTGGACGTCGTGTGGGCAACGATCTACCAAGACAACACCACCCAAACCACTTCTTTTACTCCAAGATTTTCGGCCACCAAGGGATGCTATGATAGAGAGCCTCCTTCTCTTCTTCTTCTCCTCCAAGTAGCTGACCACAAGAATATGGACCCTCTTGATGCCGCCTGCCTTTGGTAAAGGAAATAAGAGGAGAATAGGGAGAGAAGAGGATCGGCCAAACAATGATTAAGAGACTTAGGTTGTGTTCTCCCATAAGGCACCATCTACCTCTCTTTTATAATCCTTGGTGAATGCAAAAAATGAAAGATTTAAAATTAAAACCTTCCTATTATGTGTGGCCAACCCTTATTTGGGCAATCAATTAAGGAAAAATTTTTAATTAAAATATCTCTTTTAAACCATTGTGGATGGCTACAAAAAAAAGGAAAGATTTTAAAATTAAAATATCTCTTTTAAATCCCTTTGTGGATGGCTATAAAAAGAAAGTTTTAAAAATTAAAATCTCTCTTTTAAATCCCTTGGAGGATGGCTATAAAAGGAAAGATTTTAAAATTAAAATCTCTCTTTTAAATCCCTTGGAGGATGGCTATAAAAGGAAAGATTTTAAAAAAATTAAAACTCTCTCTTTTAATTTCCTTATGGCCGGCCCCTTGCTTGGTCACCAACCAAGGCTTGGCTGGCCACCTCTTGGGCTCCAAGCAAAGCTTGGGTGGCCCTTGCTTGGGCACCAAGCAAGGATGTGGTCGGCTCATTACTTGGATAAGAAGTGGACTTGGTTGGATACGAGGCTTTATACATAAAGGCTACAATAGGGACCTAGAGGAGAAGGTTTTGGCCTCCTGATGAGCTTGAGCTTCCTGTGTTCGACCCGAACACCCAACTCAAGTTTATCAATAATAACTTATGCCACTAAAGAGTTACTATTGAACTACCGCACCAACCCCATATTACATTATGGGCTCCTTCTTATCATGAGTGTGTTAATCTCCCTGTGTTTAAGATATCGAATGTCCATTAATTAAATGAGTTACTGGCAACTCACTTAATTAACATCTAGCTCCAAGAGTAGTACTGATAACCATGATTTCATTGCATTATTTTAATTCATATATGCATGGTTTAATGTTGATTTTATAAGTTTAAATCATGGTTACATCATATTTTGTGCATTCTATCTATTTTGGACCAAATTACAAATTATTGTATTTTTGTGTTATTTGATACTAATATTTGATTCTTATTTTGTAGGCATCAAAGGATCTTGGATTTGGATCTATTTGGACCGAAATTGGGCTCGAATCGGAGTTCAAACGAGAAGATCAAGCTTTGAAGCATTATGGGTCGTTTATCAAGAATAGGAGAGATCTGAACCATCTGTTGAAGATCTGGCTGATCCAACCGGAGCAGATCTGAGCCATTGATGAAGATCCAGAAGTTTTGATCCAGATCTGAGTTCATATAGCCATTGATCCTGCCTGAATTAATATGGATCGTTCATTGAAGACAGGGCAGATCTGGGCCATCCAGTGATGATCTGGTCGATCCGACCTAAGGGAGAGTAGATCCAGGCCCTAGATCAAGATCAGTACCTTCATATCGGATTTTGGGCAAACTTTCACCGTTGATTTAGCTCCGAAGCATCATAGCCGTCCGATCAGATCTGGATCTGATTCAAAAGAGAAGCTACAGTGCTACAGTGCCTTCGTCGATTCTCCTGTGCTTCGCGTCGCGCGTCTCCAGCGAGATTCCGACCACCATCTCCATTTCCACATCCATTTTCCGGCGAATTCATCGGCGACGATGCTCCCAAATACTAGCGTCCAGCTTCCGGCGATCAAACCTCGCTCCAAGGTGGTCCTACAGTGAGAATTGTGTCTGCAAACATCTATTCTACCGCGCCACCGATTCCAAGGTGTTCCTTCGATTGGTGGTTCCGCTTCCATCCGTGAGCTTTGGCGGTGTTCCTCCACTGTTTCTGGACAATTTTCGATGACATTTCACCCATCATCTTCTCCACATCAGATCTAAGGTTGCAGCTCACAGATTGTCAGATTTCTTGAGGTTGGCAACTCCGATCTTCTTCCGTTTCGTTTGGAGTGGTCTCCGATGATGCTGGTGAAGGCTGAGCTAAGTTCAGTTGCTGAGGTTGTCTTTCTCTGATTACAGTTGGAGTGTTCTCTGCTATTTCCTTGTGTGACGGCAAGGAGAAGTTGCCAAGAAGATTGGTTTGGTGTTGAGATGGTTTAGGGTTTCTTTTATGCATTCTTATTATTGTTGGAAGATTTATTTGGATTCAGTAATCATAGTTTTCTTTTAGCTTAATTGTTTTAATTCAAATGTTTGGAGTAATTTAGTTTCAATTGATTTTAAAGTTGTTATTAATCTTGCTTTAGCTTAGGGTTAAGTATTAGTGAGTAATTTAGTTTTTTATAGTTTAAGTAGCTTTAATTTCAGCAGTAGTGTAGTTTCTTATTTGCTTGCGTTTCATTTGCTTAATTTGGATTTAAAGCTTTAAAACCCCCATTTATATGTTAATACCCCAAAAATAGGAATAAAAAAAATATAATCCTAAATTACATCCTATCGTTTGTTCCTCGAGAGATCGATCCTGGGCTCGTTACTACAACGTTATTGTGAAATTAAGGGATTCAGTGGAATATACATTTGTACAATTTGATTAGCGGATGTGACAGATTCGCTTACCAAATTTTGGCGCCGTTGCCGGGGAGCACGTTATATGCAGTGTTTAGTAACTTTTAGGATTGTTTTGAATGCTCTCAAGATTATATATCCATGTGTTTGATTTTATTTGTTCCCGAGTCTTTTGATTTTATTTGATAGTGTTTCAGTGTATGAACAGGAAATTTATGTGACCATGGATCCATATTATCAGTATTTTGGAGATTGGAGTCAGAGTTATTATTATCAGCCTCAGACTGGGATTTATGCGCCTGAATATCAGCATGAGGATGTGCAAGAATGATTTACAGAGTCAGTTTGGAAATGCAATGAAGTTATGCAACAAATGAGAGAGCATCAAGAGCAATAATTTTCAAGGATACAGAATATACAGTTACAATTGGATCAAATTGCATCATCTATCAACCAGTTACAAAAACAAAGAGCTAGTGAGGAGATGGATTGTGGAGCTATTGTCAGGCCTGACACTGCATCTACTACTTCACTAGATTCTTTAAGTATTTTTTATTGTTGTGATGATGATGTAGTTGATCAAATTTCTGATTCTACTAATGATGTTGCTTTAGATGATGTGAATGATGCAAGAATTGAAAATTTAATTATTGAAGATGATTTAAGTGTAGGGGAGTGCTTACTGGAAGCATTATCTCAAGAATCATCAAGAATTGAAGATGTAAGTGTAGGGACTTGTGCTATGGAGCCAAGCACCCAAGAATCACTACATGAAGTTGTACACTCACCAGAACTAGAGTCTGAGCATTTAATAGGTGGAAAGGAGGTAACAAACACCACTCTAGGTACCTTTCAAGATGACAAGGTGAGTATTTTTTGTGATACATTAGAAAATTTCATAGAGGTACCATTTATTGATTTTATTAGATGTGAATCATTTCTTGAAATATCTTTTACCCACACTAACATTCTCCTATTTTCTTTTTACCCCA
Source organism: Zingiber officinale (assembly GCF_018446385.1). NCBI lineage: Eukaryota > Viridiplantae > Streptophyta > Magnoliopsida > Zingiberales > Zingiberaceae > Zingiber > Zingiber officinale. The sequence continues at coordinate 49,666,509 of NC_055992.1, read as the reverse complement.
CATGCGTGTGGGAGGTGTTTTCTTGTATTGATTGTGTAGGAGAACATAAGCTTCCGGAGTGGGTGCTTAAACTGAACCGCCTCAGACCTCCAGAAAGAATTTTGAATGGAAAAATGAGTAATAAGAAGAATTTGAGTGGAACCATGATTACTCCACTTCCGAGGTGGCTACTTCTTCTAAACCTTTTTCAACCACCGGAAAATGAAAGGGGAGTTGGTTCTAATTTCGCTTGCTTTTGCATTTTAACTCTTGCTTTGTGTTTAGTTTTTCTCTAATTAAATCTTTATACGTTTCTTTAGTTTAATACTTTTCATTTGCATTTTAGTTTCATACTTTGCATTTGGCAATTTTACTTTCATACTTTGCATTTTGTTTGGTATACATAGCATGTCATTTGAATAAAATTCTCCATGAATTTTTCTAGTGATACTTTTAAGATGGTAAAAGTCTCTTAAATTTGATCATTAATTTTAGGTCATTTGACATGATTGGATGCTTTTCTTACATGATATTAGTTAAATTGGTGGTGAATTCCATTTTGATTGATTGAACTTGATTGCATGAAAATACCTAGAGAGGACCACTATAAGCCTATATTCTATTTCATTTTTGTGTGACATGCACTTACAATAATTGAAACTCTAGAACTTACTTTGCTTCTTTTCAAAGTCACAATAGCATATGTATGCATGGAAATAAAGGATATTGTCATTCTTGTTCCATCATATTTTCCATTTCTTTCTCCACAATTTTCTTGAAACATTTTCATTTCATCTAGCATTCAAACCCTTGACTATCTTTGATTGTCATAATTTCATTAAGAGTTTTGATTGAATCCTTGATGAGTTAGATTGCTAAGATGGACAAAGATTTAAGTGTGGGGGAATATACATATGTTATGAAGTCATGGAGGTTCCTAATACAAGTTGATTGGAAATTATGGAATTGTGAAATCATTTGTTGTAGAATCTAATTTCTAAAATCAGACTTTTCTGCTATAACTGCTTATTTGAAATGCAAGGATTTGGATGAAATCAGAGGTATGGAAGGTTTCGGATGACTCAATGTTTTCCTATTGATGCTTGATGTGTAAAATGTGCAGTAATTAATGCAGGAATTGAAGATTCTGTTCTTTAGTTTTGTTGGTTCAAAAGTTTGATCTATTAAACCAAAGGTGCAGGAGTTGGTGATGCTGAAATTGATACTGATCAGAATTGCTTTGATTTGAATCATTGGGGTTTTAAGAAGCTGAATTCTGATTTTGAATAGGAACTAACTAGATTAGCAACTCTAGCTTGTTGTAATTATTTTCGAAGTAGGCACATCATGTTACAACTTCCAGAAATTTCATTGATCTATAATAGCTTCACAAATAATTGCTGCTAATCTAGATTTGAAGAGTATCGATATATGCAGAATTTTCAAAGAAATGAGAATCAGAATTCTCAAAGAATCATATATGCAGTGAGGAACATGGTAAACAGAATCCAAATTAGAAGAGTATCGGTTGGTGTATCCTGATTTCAAAGAAAATTGTTTAGTGCTAAATTGGAAGTCTGTCTTCAGATTTTTGGAGAAGCAAAAACCATACAAAGATGGACAAAGCTGCAGAAATTGAAGAGAGCATGATGATAAGAAGATAAATTCAGTTGTAATGCATTGAGCTGAAATCACATTGAATTCTAGTTGCTGAAACTTAATACATGAACCTGATATTTACTGTAGCTGAAAAATGTTATAGGGGTTTTGTCTCCTTTACAGAATTTGAATGGGTACATGTGCTAGCTCATTGATAAAGGTTTAATTCTTGGAGAAATTGAGGAATTAGTCTGTGAGCAGTTGTAAATCAGGAAACTAGAAATCTAATCAGTGAGTTGGGTTGAGTTGAAAAGCTGGAAGTTAAGTTTCTGTCAGAATCAGATACAAATCAACGAAAACCTTGTAGCTAGGAAAGTTGTTGCCAACTCTTGAAGTTTAACTGAATTTGATTGCTGAATTGCTGAGATTCTGTGCAAGCTGCAGGATTAAAATCAGAGTGCTTGATACAAGTTTTGTGCCAATATCAGTGAGCATTCTTGAAATCTGATTTCTGAAATTGGATTATAGCAGTTGGTATAGTTAGCAATTCCTCCATCTGAGCAGCAACAGATTGCATTTCTTGAACTCTATTTATGAAACAACTAGTTGCTGGAATTTTGGTTTAAAATTCAGAGACTGCAATTAATCAAATTGCTAGAGCATTATTAATTGTTCAAACTGCTTAAGGCAGTGTGGTATTTTGAATGACACAATTGAAACTGTAAATCTGAATTCTGGAATTTGAAATTGAAATTCTGTTTGGTGTCAATTCTGCATGCTAATTTTGAATAGCAGTAACTATGCAGGAATTGATGAAGTGGCAGAAATGCAGAATTTGGTGCCAATATATTTATGTTATTTTTGGATAGTAGCAATCTGAATTTAAATTTCTAACATTCCAGAGCTAAATGATACCCTCATCTTAGTTGGATTCTATTTGATTTAAGCTGACGCCACCTAAGAATCTCAATGCTAAAACTTAGGCCTTAATTCTGGAAATTCTGATTTTGAATTCTGAATTCTGAAGCTTAAAATTGCAGACACGCCTTAAGATTTCTGGACTTCAGAAATGAAAAGTGCTGTAGAAATGGAAAAATCAGAACTGAGAATCTACAGAAATTTGATTCCTGGACTTCAGTTTCAACAAATTTCCAAACTGCAGAACATGAGAAGTGATGTGATTTGGTATCAAGATGTATCAAAATTTAGTATCAAGTTTAAACTAGGGAGAAACTCAAGTAGAGTCCTATATTGTGCAGCAACAAATCGTATCTGGCCTTCAAATAAAGAGAAAGAAAATCCCAATGGAAAGTCATATTAACGGATCAGAAATATAGGACTTGTTTTCAACAGTGAACTTTGTATCAACCTAGCCTATTGAGTAACAACCTCTTGCTGAAACTCCTTAATTAATGAAGAACTATAGTAGAGTTTTTTATTACTCATTGTTGGTTAGTGTTTGTCCCTTCCCGATTTCTCTATGCTTCAAAACTTGAAAGTCATTAAGTGGTAACTGAATTTGTTAAGAAATTGAATGGTGAATTGGATTTTAGTTGTGAGTGCCAATTTTGGTGTGCAGATTTATAATTATTGAGAGGTCTAAATGAAGCTTTTGATCCCTTGTGAAAGACATCTGGTGTTCTCTTTTCTTCAAGATTGAAGCCATCTTGGAGTCTTCGCAGCTACTATTGGTGGAGTTGGTGAATTTAAGTCAGTTGCTGGAATGTTGCAAACTGATAGAATTTTGGCACACTGCAGCTGTAATCTAGTAAACTGGAATTTCAGGATTTAATGATGATACATTCAAACTCAAGGAGATAATTGTTGGAAGAAGAAGTTAATGTGCTGGATTCTGCAAAGATGTTTCTGGAAGTTGGATTGCTTAACAAGGCTGGATCTGGACATTTGAAGTTCTACAACTATTCTATAGTTGTTTAATTCTGACAGTGCTACTAGAATTCTGCAGGAACAGAAATGAAGGAGAGTGCAGAATTTTACAGAACAAGGAATGTAGCATTTCTATTAACTGAATTTACAGCAGCTGTGTCTTGGTTGAGATGACATTTGATTTCTGAAATTCTGATTTCTGAAACTGACGTACAGCAGTTGCATGCATTTGGAAATCTGTAATTTGACTCTAATGTATCAAGTTTGTACCAAATTCTTATTAGCAGTCCTAAAATCAACAAGATCTCAAGTGAAACTCTATTAATTTCAGTAACAATTGGTTTCTCAATTCACTCCATGCCTTTTCAAACTGAATTTTACAGAAACTAGAAGAATCAAGTTCTGGAAATAGAAGATTTAGAAATGAAGAAACAATGAACTCTTGAAGCTACTGAAATCTTATCAAAATGGAACAAAATTTGAAATTCATTTGTTAAGCACCATTCCACTTGTGGAGCATTTCAAGATGGTGCTTTGAAGAAATTACAATCCAGCAACTCTTTTGAACAATTTCATAAATGAAAGAAGGTTGAATTTTGTTGATTCTGGAAATTGCAGAGGAAGTGAGTTGCTGGACCTAGTTGAATTTCTGAAGCTGATTGAATCAAAAACATTGTTTAATATTTAAAGAAGTTTAATGTACAATGAGGAAAAGCAATAAAGATCTAAAATCATAGGCTAAAATCTGGTAAAAAAAAAATCAGAAATGTAGAATATGTAAGTGCAGAATTCAGAAATGGAGAAGTTCTTTCCAGAATGTTGCTACTGAAGCTACACCAAACTTGTCCGAGCTATCTGCAACAACTTCAACATTATGTGTGCCAACTCCAGTGCCAAATGATTAATTGAGTTCTCCATGATTCAAGCAAAAATTCTAATTTAATGGAAGAAGTGAAGATTGAAATCTGAAATCCAAAATTATGGAGCAGTTGTATTTCTGGAAATATTCCTTGACCTGAATATTGAAATTGAATTTGAAACTAAGAGTTGGAATGAATTTAATGCTGAGTTTTCACCTCATTGAATTGATTTACCAAGAAATTAAATGTTGAATAGAATTGATTTGTTTAACAGAATTGTTTATTAGATAAGCTGGAATTGCTTTAACTCTTGGGTCTGGAAACTTAAGTCCAAGAATCCGTGAAATGTAGAAGAGCAAAGAAACTGGAATTCTAAAGGGTGAGGATCATCTACAAGTGAAGAGAAAAAAAAATCTGAAATGAAGTGACCATTTTTTTTGCTGTTTGGGAGCTGGATAAAAAAAAAGTATCAGGATTCAAGAATAACCTATTTCATGCTAAGTTTCCTTTATAGAAACACCTGCCATTTCGTTGCTAATTGATATCCTTATCTTTCGAAATTATTTCTCATGATATGGGTCTACAATTTCATAGAATATGAATTCCTGAAGTTGAATCCTATTTCTGATCAGTTTTACATTTTCATTTGATGTTCTTTCCTTTCCGAGCTTACCATGAATTGAGATATGCAACTCCAATGGCTTGATTTTCTGAATCTACTCAGTTTTTCAGTAGATCAGTAAAGTAGCTTGTTAAGTCAAGATTACTGCCTTGGAAGCTGAAAATTGAATTTTACAGAATCTTGAAGTATCAAATTGTTCAAATAGTGAGGAAAACTAGACAACAGTTCAAGCCAAATTACAATTGTACAGTTTTAAATTTTCAGTGAAACATTTTGATAAGTTCTGGATTTTTGAAAGGAAACATGTTTAGTTTGAATTCTGATTCTGTAATCGAATTTTGGCAAATAAAAATTCAGATCTGCAAGAATAGAAATAGAGACAGTATGCAGAATGAAGTTTGATCTTTTATCCATTTAATGCTTGGTGTTTCTACAGTTTACTTCAAAGCTGAATGACTAAATCTGGATTTTCTGAAATCAGGAAATCAAAAGTCAGAAATCTACAGTTTACTTTCTGAGTCGTATTGGACTTTCTGAATGACTGATTTCTGTTTGCAGAAATCTATTTCGAACTTCAGAATATGCACTACCAACTCTCTTCTAACTTAAACCGTGCAAGTTTTAGCCTTTAGTTAAATCGTGCAACTTTATCATTTTTATTGGAGATCTAATAGGAGTTGTATTGTTCAAAAATGGAGAATTTTCTGTTGCATTATGAGGATCTTGTAATGCTAAACACCACTGAAGCATAGGAAGAAAAGGGACAGAATCTGCAGAATAAAGATTGTAAACAGTGGTTAAAGTTGTTAAGAAGTGGAAGTGTTTCAACTAGTTGTGTTGTGATTCTATTGCCCGAGATGACCAAGATTTTAAGTGTGGGGGAGGATATTATTTTTCATGATTTGAGATTGTTTTAGTCTTCAAGTGGTGGAATTAAATTGGAAAAACAGTGAAGAAAATTTTTTTTGGCAAATCAAAAGTATCAAGTGTGGAGATAAAGTATCAAGAATCTTGGATAGCCATCAAATTGAAGGGGAGGTTAGCTTGATACTTTGAAGTGGTAATGACAAATGGTATTCATCTCTTTTAACATCAAAATGGTCAACTCATCAAGTATATTCCTCTAATACTCTCATCTTCTCAATTTTCTTCATTAAATACTTTTCTTTTGGCAATTTCATTCACTTTCATTGCTCTTTTTTATTCCATTTCAATTCTTGTTGATAAAATCCTTTTGATTCATGTATGCTATGTTTATAGTGGTGGAGAATTAGAAAATAAGCAAGCTTATGGTAGTGAAATGTTGTGAGTTGCATTGAGTGAGCTCCACTTATACATATTTTTGAGTGGGAGAGCTAGAATAGGTAAATCCCTTGTGAGATTGCAACTTGCTTAATTTTTCAATTGGATAGAAACTACCATACCTACTGATTATTGTTTGAATTGTATTCATGATTGTTGTGATCTTTAAGATGGTCTTAATTAAATTCTTTTTACTATCTTCTAGGTATTGCTAGGGAATTTTTTGTGGAGATGATTTTTAGTTTTCTTTACTTGCACGGGACGTTCAAAATTAAGTGTGGGGGATTTGATAACCATGATTTCATTGCATTATTTTGATTCATATATGCATGGTTTGATGTTGATTTTATAGGTTTAAATCATGGTTACATCATATTTTGTGCATTGTATCTATTTTGGACCTAATTACAAATTATTATATTTTTGTGTTATTTGATGCTAATATTTGATTCTTATTTTGTAGGCATCAAAGGATCTTGGATTTGGATCTATTTGGACCGAAATTGGGCTCGAATCGGAGTTCAAACGAGAAGATCAAGCTTTGAAGCATTATGGGTCGTTTATCAAGAATAGGAGAGATCTGAACCATCTGTTGAAGATCTGGCCGATCCAACCTAATGGGGAGTAGATCTGAGCCATTGAAGAAGATCCAGAAGTTTTGATCCAGATCTGAGTTCATACAGCCATTGATCCAACCCCCCTATTTATATGGACCGTTCATTGAAGGCAGGGCAGATCTGGGCCATCCAGTGATGATCTGGTCGATCCAACCTAAGGGAGAGTAGATCCAGACCCTAGATCAAGATCAGTACCTTCATATCAGATTTTGGGCAAACTTTCACCGTTGATTTAGCTCTGAAGCATCACAGCCATCCGATCAGATCTGGATCTGATTCAAAAGAGAAGCTATAGTGCTACAGTGCCTTCTTCGATTCTCCTGTGCTTCGCGTCGCGTGTCTCCAGCGAGATTCCAACCACCATCTCCATTTCCACATCCATTTTCCGGCGAATTCATCGACGACGATGCTCCCAAATACTAACGTCCAGTTTCCGGCGATCAAACCTCGCTCCAAGGTGGTCTTACAGTGAGAATTGTGTCTGCAAACATCTGTTCTACCGCGCCGCCGATTCCGAGGTGTTCCTCTGATTGGTGGTTCCGCTTCTATCGGTGAGCTTTGGCGGTGTTCCTCCACTGCTTCTAGACCATTTCCGACGACATTTCATCCATCATCTTCTCCACATCAGATCTAAGGTTGCAGCTCACAGATTGTCTGATTTCTTGAGGTTGGCAGCTCCAATCTTCATCCGTTTCGTTTGGAGTGGTCTCCGATGATGCTGGTGAAGGCTGAGCTGAGTTCAGTTGCTGAGGTTGTCTTTCTCTGATTACAGTTGGAGTGTTCTCTGCTGTTTCCTTGTGTGACGGCAAGGAGAAGTTGCCAAGAAGATTGGTTTGGTGTTGAGATGGTTTAGGGTTTCTTTTATGCATTCTTATTATTGTTGGAAGATTTATTTGGATTCAGTAATCATAGTTTTCTTTTAGCTTTATTGTTTTAATTCAAATGTTTGGAGTAATTTAGTTTCAATTGATTTTAAAGTTGTTATTAATCTTGTTTTAGCTTAGGGTTAAGTATTAGTGAGTAATTTAGTTTTCTGTAGTTTAATTAGCTTTAATTTCAGCAGTAGTGTAGTTTCTTATTTGCTTGCGTTTCATTTGCTTAATTTGGATTTAAAGCTTTAAAACCCCCATTTATATGTTAAATTCCCAAAAATAAGAATAAAAAAAATACAATCCTAAATTACATCCTATCGTTTGTTCCTCGAGAGATCGATCCTGGGCTCGTTACTACAACGTTATTGTGAAATTAGGGGGTTCAGTGGAATATACATTTGTACAATTTGATTAGCGGATGTGACAGATTCACTTACCAAGTACCACTCAACTTCATTGTTATGTCGGAACTAAGTCCACCTGTAGGGTTTACATGACAATTTTTATGAGCTCCTCAAGGGGGCATCATCATCCTAATAAATAGGACATAGTTTCCTTCTATAATCAATAACATGCCATATAAATAATATTATTTCTCAACTTATCGGGCCTATTGATTTAATGAATAAATCTCATACTTTGATAAATTAAAGAAATAAATACTAAGTACATGTACTTGTTATTATATCGGGATTAAGAGTATGCACATTCATAATAACAGAGGTTCTGTTCTTTTATGCAGTCAGTATAAAAGGAACAACCTCAAATGGTCCTGCTCAATACACACATAGTGTACTAGTAAAATTTTATAGTCAAGATAAACTAATACCAAATTACACTACAACCATTCTAATGGTTTGTCCCAATCCATCTTGGTTGTGAACTACTATTTATAATTTATAAGGAACTGATAACATTATCTTCTGTGTGACACCACACACCATGTTATCTACAATATAAAATAAATGGGCAACTACATTTAACTAAATGCAGACATTTGACCAATGTGATTCTCATTTCAAAATAAATGTTTATACAAAAAGCTAGGCTTTTAGTATACATTCTAACATCTTCCACACCAGATCACTGACCTGGAAGGACCTCGGGATCACCCTCCTATTGTAGTTTTGCCTCATCCGCTATAGGTAAGCCATTAGCCGAACAACAACTTTATCCCGCACTTTATCTACCAAGTCAAACTTCATTAACCTTTGCTCACCATTTCTCTCATTTTGGAGTCACACCCGGTCAGATTCTGCTTCAATCTCTACAGGAACCACCGCTTCTCCTCAATACACCAGCTGGAATGATGTTACGCCGGTCACCTCCTTTGGAGTCATGCGAAGTGCCCACAAGACACTTGAGAGCTCGTCGACCCAGTTACCTCTTGTGTGGTCGAGCCAAGTTCGTAAGCCTCTGAGGATCTCCCGGCTTGTGACCTCCACCCGGTCGTTGCTCTGGGGTAGTTGACTGAGGTGAAGGCCTATTGGATGTCATAGCCTTTGTACCATTGCCTGAGCTTCTGACCCGCGAACTGCCTCCTGTTATCCGAGTCGAGCCGGCGGGAATACTGAACCAATAGAGAATGTTCTGCCATATGAACTTGATGACCACCTGCTCACTTATCTTTGTCAGAGGCTCAACCTCCATCCATTTTGAAACAACAACAAGTAGGAACATTCGTTGACCCGTCACTATGGAAAATAGTCCCACGATGTCCATACCCCATTGGTCGAACGGGCAAGATACCATGGATGACTTCATCTCTTCGGTCAATCGGTGCGAAATATTGTGATACTTTTGGCAGGATAGGCATGTGGTTGTCGTCCGAGTGATATCCTCTTAGAGAGTTGGCCAGAAGTATTCGGCTAGCAGAATCTTTTGAGCTAGTGAACGACCCTTATTGTTAGAGTGTATACTAAAAGCCTAGCTTTGTATAAACATATATTTAGAAATAAAGAATCACAATGGTCAAATACCTACATTTATTTGTTAAGTGTAGTTGTTCAATTAATTTATATTGTAGATAACATGGTGTGTGGTGTCACACACAGAAGATCATGTTATCAGTTTTTTATAAATTATAAACAGTTGCTCACGACTAAGATGGAAAGGAACAAACCATTGGAATAGTCGTAGTGTAATTAGGTATTAGTTTATCTTGACTAATAAATTACACTAGTACACTCTAATTGTACTAAGTAGGACCATTTTAGGTAAGTTCTTTTATACTGACTTGATAAAAGAACTAGACTTTAGTTATTATGGAAGTGTGTGCTCTTAATCCTAATATAATAACAAACACATATATTTAGTATTTATTTCTTTGACTTATCAATGGGTGAGATTTAGCTCGATAAATCAATAAGCCCGATAAGTTGAGAAATGATATTACTTATAGTGTGTGTTGTTGATTATAGAAGGAAACTGTGTCCTAGTAATCTAGGTTGAGAATGACCCCAAGAGGAGCTCATAACGATTGTCATGTTAAACCCTGCAGGTGGACATAGTCCGACATGACGATAAGATTGAGTGGTACTACTCTTGGACTAAGATATTAATTAAGTGAGTTGTCAGTAACTCATTTAATTAGTGGGCATTCAACATCTTAAACACAGGGAGACTAACGCACTCATAATAAGAAGGAGCCCAAAATGTAATTTGGGATTGGTGCAGTAGTTCAATAATAATTCTTTAGTGGAATGAATTATTATTGATGAAATTAAGTTGTGTGTTCGGGGCAAACATGGGAAGCTTAATTTCATCGGGAGACCAAAACCAATTCCTCCTCTCGGTCCCTATCGTAGCCTCTTGTATATAGAGAATTATACCCACCTATACCCACATTCTTACCCATCCTAATGGGGTGACCAAGCTAGCTTGAAGCCCAAGCTAGGGTCGGCCAAGATCAAAGGATTGAGCCAAGTTAATTGGCCGGCCATGGCTTGGAGCCCAAGCTTGAGTGGCCGACCATATTAAAAGGGATTTTATTTTTATTTAAAAATTTTTCTTAATGTGGATATCATGGTTTTAAGAGAGAGTTTAAAATTTAAATCTTTCCTCTTATAGCTTTCTACAAAAGATTAAGAAAAGATTTGAAATCTTTCCTTATTTGTAGATTGAAAGGTTGTTTTTAATATTACGAAAACTTTCCTTTTTTAACCATCTTCATGATTTAAAAGAGAGTTTAAAAATTAAATATTCCCTTTTATAAGTTTCTACAAAAGATTAAGAAAAAATTTGATATCTTTCCTTTTTGTAGATTGAATGGAGATTTTAATTTTTAGAGATAACTTTCCTTTTTGGAAATCATCCACATGTTTAAAAGAAAGATTTTAATTTATAAAATTTCCTTTTTATAATCCACCGTGAAGGTAAAAAATTATTGGAGAAATTTTTTATAAATTTCTAGAAACAAATTAGGAAGTTTTAATTCTTGTGAATAAAAACTTTCCTTGTTGGAGAATTAGAGGTGGCCGACCATTACAATTGTGAAAAGGTTTTTAATTTTAATTAATTAAATTTTCCTTTTCATGGAAAAGTAATAAGGAAGTTTTTATTTAAATTTTCCTTATTTGCCATGGCCAAGGATTATAAAAGAGAGGGTAGAGGTGCCTTCAAAGGTGAACAACTCTATTCTTTTTCTTCCTCTCTTTTTCTCCTTGGTGTGGCCAGCCCTAGAGGTTTTCCTTCTCCTCTTCTCTTCTTCTTTAGTGGTCGGTTTCATCTTCTCTTGGAGCTCTTGTTGATGGTCGTTTCTAGCTAGGAGAAGAAGGAGAGAAAGGAGGCTTTGTTTCTAGCATCCCTTGGAGCTTGGTGGTGGTGGTCGGACCTCTACTTCTCTTGGAGAATTATGGTGGACGAATCTTGCTTGGAGAAGAAGGTGGCTTAGGTGGATTCTCATCTTGGAAGATTGTTGCCCACACAACATCCGAGATTAGAAGAGGAATACGGTAGAAGATTAAGAGGTTATTTTTGCTTACAAAGAAAGGTATAACTAGTAATTGTTTTCCGCATCATACTAGTTTTCTTTGTATAGTTATTTTTGGAAATACCAAACACAAGAGGCATATGATTCTAGAGTTTTGAATTTATTTCGAATTTGTGTTTTTGTTTTTTTTCAAATTTGTGATTCGATTGTTCTTTTTTGTTAAACCTAATGTTATTTTAGGAAATTAAATATTGAATTTCTATTAAAGGCTTTGTCAAGGTAGTGGTGGATGATCCCATACCCAAGAAAGCCTAGTGTCTCACCATATTTGACCTGGGAACTGATTTTAGAAATTAATATTTAATTAACTTTGTAACATAGGTTGGACTTGAATCAATAGTGTTAAGTTCTGCTTTCTATCTAAGTCTAAACCATTAAGAACATATAAGTTAAATTTGGAATCAATAATGTTAAGTTTTGTTTGCAATTCCTAATTTAACTTCTAAAGAACACAATAGGTTATTTAGGAAAGGTTCGACACTTGTACAAAATTTTTGTACAGTGGAACCGGTACGATCTTCCTAGGACTAACCAACAATTGGTATCACAGCTAGGGTTTGTTGTTCGCTCTCCGCAAGTGTACGGAAATGTCGCAAGTAATATAAAATATTATCGTATCCACAGGGACTAGAATAAGGACTAAAAATGTTTCAACACGAGTTAGCTAAACAACTAATCAATTGGTTTTCAAAAGCTAAATGTAACTAATGAAAATTAAACATAGAAATGAAAGATCAACAAACAAGATTATGGGCTATGATAAAGGAATGTTCTAGGAGTTTTGGTTTCTTTGTAAGATTCCTCAATGTAAATGATCTACCAAATCGTATTTCTCAATTGTCCAACATTTATAGAAGGTTGTCGGTTCTCTCTTGCAATAGACAACCGGCTTAGGACTGAAATCCATACCTAAATGTGATCGATTAGATATGAACTTATGTTGTCCTTACACGGCATGTTCCTATTGTTAGTTAGAGCCCTAGAGCCAATCATTTGATGATTGTATGGACTCATGTATATCATATTCTTGAATATATATTAAGGCATTTGGTTTTTGGTTATTATGCTTATTTGTATTAGTGCCAGATAAAATAAGTATAGTAACGTCCTTGAGTAGAAGGTTCTTACCTATATCAATCGATTGGTTGAATCGATAGTGAGATGATATAGGGAACACTACTCTAAATCATTCCTAGTCGAGTATTAACATTCAGGGATAATGTTAATACAATAAGACTAGCATGTAGGTCAGCTCGATGACTTGATCTCACAAGTCATGGATATAGAGATATCAAGCTGACACATGGGTATGCATTAGAGAATGTATACTGAATGACCCGCCATGAGAAAGTATCATGGATCGTTATATGAGTGTCATATACTTTCTCATGTGGCTATTAGTATGACTATTAGTCCTTTGACCTGAAGTCACCATGGATCCCTACATAAGGAGTTATGTACTTTGGTTTCGTCAAACGTCACCCGTAACAGGGTGGACTATAAAGGCGATTACTGGGTATGTAACAAATTATGCAGAGGGATGTGAGTGATGTAGATGGGATCTATCCCTCCCATATGACGGGAGCGACATCAATATTCTTGATAGAGTTAGACCACGAAGTGCATGGCCATGCCCAAGTGAGTCAACATGAGATGTTGAGCTCATTTGATTGAGTGAGTTTACTTGGAGTTCAAGATTTAGATTGATTAGAGGATGACACGGTCTATGCCTCACATTGATCAATCTAGATGTCTAGGATAGAAGGACAATGTCACATATTGTGAGGAGTCACAATTAGTAGTCACAAGGTGATGTTGGATCTCAACATTCTTGTAACTTGGGTAGTAATGATGTGTTGCTAGATACCGCTCATTACTTATGCTCCTAAATGAGTTTAGGGGCATTGCCAACATTACAAGAACCTATAGGGTCACACACTAAGGACAATTAGATGGAGATTTGGTTCATACGATGAACCAAGAGGATTAGATTCATTTGATGAATCAAATTGGATTAAGAGTAATCCAAATTGGGCTAATTGAGTTAGACTCAAGTTGATTCATGTATTTAATGAGTCTAATTTAGATTATGACTCATTAGATCAATTTAATTTAATGAATTAGATTCATTATATTAAGTTGGCTTGAATCAAATGGTTAGATTAGATCAACCATGAGAGAGAGATTGAGTCAAGTTTGACTTGACTAGAGAGGAAGAGGAAGAGTCAAGTTTGACTTGACTCTTTACCACATCATGAGTGAGGTGGCAAGATGTGGACCAATAGTGTTGTTCCACATCATCTTGCTTTGCCACCTCATGGAGGTTACAAGCCTCCATTGCATTTAATGTGGGTTGGCCACATTAAATGAGTGGAGGTTACTCATTTGCCACATCATTGTGAGGTGGCAAGATGTGGACCAATGGTAATGGTCCACATCTTCATGATGTGCCACATCATAGGAGTTACACAACACCTCTTAATGGCTTCACATTAATTGTGATTAATGTGGAATGGGAGTTACACTCCATGGAGTGGCCGGCCACACAAAAGTGGTGAATGAAATTTGATTTTTATTCAAGGCATTACTTCTTCTTCTTCTTCCTCAAGAGAGCTCTCTCCCTCTCCTCCTCTTGTCGTGACCACACAAGGTGCTAGCACACCTTTTGTGTGTTTTCTCCATCTACGTGTTCGTGTGGATACTTCTAGAGGAGTATCTATTTTGATACTCTAGAGATCCGGCAATTCCTTGGACGAGCGGGAACGCGAAAGGGCACGCTTCGAAGGTATAACTCTCATCTAGTGTAGATCTAGAGTCATTGAAACTCGTACTCGTATTTTCGTTCGGTTTTTCTTTGCACGGATCTACGGCTTTGGGTGATTCGGGGTTTCCGCGACGCGAAAAGTGGTTTTCGCAGCCCGAAAAACCCAACACCTATCACGAAGATCCCTCGAAAAATCAACACAAAGATCATACTTCTCAACCCATAAGATATAATGATTAATTCCTAATTCTATCCTACCCTCTTGAATTACCTTATTTTTCCCTAAATCTTATCCCTCAAACGTCCTTACACGGGCTTGCACCTTTCGCGTGCTTCCCTCAGAAAATTGAGTAGGAGATAATCTTTATAAGATCCATAGGACATTCAAACAATCAATCTAAAATAAGAATTAGATCCACAACACAACAATTCATTCAAGATTGAATTGATACAAACAAGACAATATCATAAAAGCAAGAAAATGGCAAATCCACAAGAGTTTACATCAATTCATCATACAAATACTCCCTCCATCCTAAAACAAAGAGATCTACTCCATGAATCGAAGAGAGAAATCTGAAAATACAAAGATTACAAGCATTTCTTGATCCCCAATCCAAGAAGAGGAGAGAAAGAAAACTTATCTAAGATGAAGCTTGGTCTTCGGATCCAATCCACGCTCCTGAAGTTGATTCCATTGAAGATCCTCCTTTGGATCGCCCTAAAATCCTCCCAAGATTGGAAGGAAAGACCCAAATCTCGATCTCTCCCAAGAGGGAGAAGATCCCCTTTCAAATCTTGAAGAAGGGTTTAAATAGAGGTGAAGTTTGGGCGCCACACGGCCCCATGGAACGGCCGTGTGAGGTTCACACGGCCTTGCCCAGTCTCCTCTCTGCCCGCCTTGCACGGCCGTGTGTGAGACACGATCGTGGCAAACATCCGCCAATGGCCCCTTTACATGGCCATGTAGATCTACACGGCCTGAACTGCCTTAGCCTCTGGAAATCTGGCACGGCCGTGTGATGCACACGGCCTACTTCCTTCCCTGCCACTGAGAACCTCACACGGCCGTGTGAGAAACATGGCTGAGGCTTCTCCTGTCTCTGGAAAACTCACATGGCCGTGTGATGCACACGGCCTAGGCTTCTTCTCATGTCTAGGTTCTTCAGATCCTTGCACGGCTGTGTGAGGTTCACACGGCCATGACCACTTCGTTTCCTGCTGCAGCCTTCTGGCCCGTGATCTCCACACGGCCTGGGCAACGCCCCAGAGCAGGGCAATGCGTGGTTCAGGTAGGGCACCTTCTTCCCTTGCTTTGCTCACAGATTTGGCTTCGAACACGAAATCTTCACCAATTTCGACTCCTGTGTACATAAACTACACAAAAGCAGATCTCCGAATAAAGAGAGTAAATATGCTAAAAAGGAAAGCTGAAAGTACGAAAATGCATAGATCAAGCATGCTCAAAGTACGTGATTGTGCGTCAAAACATGCCAATGAGTGTATACAATCTACGCACATCATTTGCCTCTGTGTGTTTGGTTTTCAAATAGATTATGCACATGTCATACATAATTTAGGCAGGATAATAGTAGGATGTGCTAACTTTGTGGTTGCAATCTCCAACTATTATGACATATAGATATTGTGTGTGATTGGACCCTTGGACATGTCAAGGGAATTTTATTGTGTGTGCATGATTGTAAAATTAAATACAGCAGGAGCTGTATTAGTTATTAGAATTTTACATTTTTGTTTCGATCTAGATTACATGTACATTCCTTTATGGAATATAGGATCGATATATGTAAAAAATTTATTTTTGTCGTGGATCATATCCTTGCGAGGCATGGTGTTATTGGAGGACCAGAGGCGCAGCGGAATAAGAAGCAAGATAGATGCGACAACTCGACCTGATGGCAGTGGCTAAAGATGGCAGCAGCTAGGGTTGGAGCACAGGGAGGAAAGTGATGAAAATGCCATAATAGTTGAAAAATTAATTTCCAAATTTATTGCTTTTATTTACAGTGTGTGTGCGCATGTGTTATATGCTAGCATAGGTTAAAATTCCTCACCATAAATAACTAAGTGGGAGAGGGATTAGTATATGAATCTCATGGTCTCCATTACTGGGTTGTAAGTGATGCAACAAGCTTGTGCGTTGGCTCTGAGTGCCTTCCTCCATATCGGATGAGTTTGTTTGCGGATCACTAGATCAAACATCCATTTTGGATGGTTATAGGAAATTAATTAAGAGCGTGTGATCTTCCCCATCGGAAGGGGCATAATATTATTTAATGGACTATGTATCAAGTAATGGTATACACTTAGGCTCATTTAATAGTATCCTCCCCATCGGAGACACTGCTATTATTTGTGTGACCGAAGAAAAACCAACTATTAATTTATCATAAAGATAGGTTGACAAGATAATAAAATTATAACCCTCCTCTTACAAATGTTTGAATTTGTATACATCCACACTATCGTGGCATATAAAATTCACGGTGTTTGAGGAAATTTTATTTGTCAGGTTGACAAGATAATAAAATTAATGTGTAAAATCCCTCTTACAAATGTTTGAATTTGTATACGTCCACACTATCGTGGCATACAATATTCACGATGTTTGAGGTAATTTTATTTGTCATAAAGATAGGTTGACAAGGTTATTAATGGGTATAACCCTCCTCTTACAAATGTTCAATTTTGTATACGTCCACACTATCGTGGCATGCAAAATTCACGATGTTTGAGTTGTTGGTGAATTTAAATGATATTGTTTTGAGGAATCAAAATTATTTTAAATTCAAAGTTTTGACCAAATATTTGATCAAAGACAGACCAACTATTAATTTTATTCGTCATAAATTAAGGTTGATGAGATAATAAAATAATGAATAAAATCTCCTCTTTGATTTTGTATACGTCCACACTATCGTGGCATACAAAATTCGCGGGAATTTTAAGGAGTTGGTCTTAACCAAATATTTTTTTGATTCTTAGGATTTAAAATGTTTGTCAATCCCCTAGTTGTTATACTATAAAAAAGACTTAGTAGTCCCAATTATAATGATTGGAAATAGGACTTGGGCATTAAGGTAGACTGTCCTCTTAGAACTAAGAACAATATAGGTATATTTTATTCATTAGTTGATACATGTTTAGTGGTATTATCTACCGGTACCTGGTGTGTAGATACGGGAGCCACTGATCATGTCTACAATTCATTACAGGGGTTCTAGGAAACTCGACAACTATATGAAGAGAAAATCAACATGGGCACTACTACAAAAGTAGCAGTTGTTGCAGTGGGAGATGTTTATCCTCTGATAGGAATAAAAAGTGGATTTTGAGAAAATTGTCTTTATATACCAAGTTTAGAAAGAACCTGATTTCGGTTTCTAAACTATCATAGAATAGATATTCTGTCTATTTTGATAACAAACTTGTTATCAAGAAAAATAGGGAAGTTATCTGTTATGGTATGTTGGTTGACAATATATAATCCAATAACTCCCACAATGTAATAAATGGAAATTAATAACGCATCTTCTAACTTTAATAAGAGAAAGCAACCTTCAGAAATGAACCAATCATATTTTTGGCATCTAAGGCTAGGTTATATTAACTTAAGTAGGATTCAAAGGATAATAACCAATGAACTCTTGGGTTCATTGGTAGTGAAAATCTTTCCAACCTGCGCATCTTACTTGGAAGGAAAAATAACTAAGAAGCTTTTAATTCTAAGGGGTATGGAGCCAAAGATATGTTGGAATTGGTTCATTCTGATTTGTGTAGACCTTTGACTATCCAGGCAAGAGGTTGTTTCAAATATTTCATTTCTTTTATAGATGACCATTCGACATAAGGATACATTTACTTGACGCGCCACAAGTCTTAGTGCTTTGATCAGTTCAAAGAGTACTAGGCTGATGTGGAGTAACATCAAGCTAAAACTATCAAGACACTACACTGAGATCGTAGTGCCAAGAACCTCTTGGGAGAGTTTAGGAGTCACTTATCAGAAAACGGGATTCAATCCCAACTAACTGCACCTGGTACACCCCAACAGAATGGTGTAGTAAGAAGGTATAGGACTCTTATGGAAATAGTTAGATCAATGATGAGTTATTTAGAATTACCAAAATTCGTTTTGAGGATATACACTAGAAACGGAAGTGAACATAGTACCTTCTAAGTCAGAACTCTCTACTTCCATAGAATTGCAGAATAGGTTTAAGCCTAGTCTGAAGCATATTCGGATTTGGGTGGTCTAGCACATGAGAGACACTGATAAGTTGGACAGGAGTTCACTTGTTTGTAGGTTATCCTAGAGAAACGAAAGGAGGTTTATAGTCCTAAAAATCAGAAAGTCATTGTAAGCACCAATGCCTGATTTTTAGAAACGGACTATGTAATAAACCATAAGTCCATAAGTAAATTTGTTCTTAAGAAACTAATAAAGGATATGTCTAACCTAGTACCAACTGTACAAGATGAAATATCATAAGAAACTGCAACATGTATCATAAATGATACACAACAACAGACAGTGCCTCGTCTTAGCGGGAGGGTTGTGAGGCAACCTGAGAGATTCATGTTCTTGGGAGAGTCTTCGGACTTGATCCCGGGTAAACATGAACTTGATCCCCAGACATATGACGAAGCACTCCAAGATAAAGATGCAGCATCTTTGCAAAGTGCAATGAATACAAAATTAGAATATATGTATTCTAATAAAGTCTGGGAGCTTGTAGAATCAACAAATGCTGTAAAAGCCATTAAGTGAAAACAGGTCTACAATAGGAAAAGAGGATAGATGGGAAGGTGGAAGCTTTCAAAGCAAGGCTTGTTGAAAAAGGAAACTTTTCCACTGGTAGCCATGCTTAAGTCTATCTGGATTCTTTTATCTATTATGAGATTTGGCAAGTGGATGTCAAGACAGCTTTCCTTAATGGAAGTCTTGAAGAAAGCATCCATATCAAGCAACCAGTAGGGGTTTATTGCAAAGGGCAAAGAGCATCTTGTGTGCAAGCTCAATTAGTCTATGGACTGAAGCAAAGCTTCAAGGTCTTGGACATCTGGTCTAATGAAGTAATCCAGACCTATGGAATTATTTAGTGACCGGATAAGTCTTGTGTATACAAGAAGTGTGATGGAAACGTGATGGTATTTCTTGTACTATACGTAGATGACATTTTTGGAAGTTGAAAACAATATCAAAATGTTGTCAGAAGTAAGGGTATGGTTGTCCAAACAATTCGATATGAAGAACTTAGGAGAATGAGCACACATTCTTGGGATCAAAGTCATAAGGGATCGCAAGAAAAGAATGTTGTGCTTATCCCGAGCTTCATACAATCCTTGCTCATTTTAGCATGCAGAACTCTAAGAAAGGTTTCTTACCTTTTAGGCATGGAGTAGCTTTATCTAAAGAGATGTCTCCGAAGACATCAAAGGAGATAGAGGACATGAAGGCAGTTCCTTATGCTTCGGCTGTGGGAAGCCTAATGTATGCAATGCTGTGTACGAGACCGGATATCTGCTTTGCCAAGGGCATGGTTACACTACAACAAAAACCCTCATAGACATCGGTTTTCCACTGGTGTCAATTACATTTTTGACTGATGTCCATGAAGTCGATGTAAAAGGTCTGCTATTTTAGACATTGGGTTAAAACCGGTGTAGTATCACTTAACAACACCGGTGTTCGAATCGGTTATTAACCGGTGTAGTATCACTTAACGACACCGTTTCATCAACGGTGTAAAATTGATGTAATATTATATGTTAATAACACCAGTTTTGGCAGCCGTATACGACCGATGTAATATTAGTTAATAACATCGGTTTTGCAGCGGTGGAAAACCGATGTAATATGAGTATTTTTTAACAGCACAAATTTGATTTCTGAAACAATGAAAAACCGACAGTAACCAAAAAAAAATACAAATATTCACAAATTACACAAATATTCTTCATTCAACAGTATCCATAAAATACACAAATATTCACAAATTACATAAATAATCTTCTTACAACAGTATCCATAAAATACTCAAACATTCTTTTTACATCAAAAGCTAATAGATATCAGAATCAAGGTAGAACATTCTTTTAACAACACATCAAGGTAGAACTGCACTTCAAATGTAATCTAGCATGCATTCAGCCCACTCGAACCGCACTTCATCAATTTCAACTCTGGAGTACTTAAGATTTGTAAACTGTAAAAACACATAAATAATATATTAGTAAAGATGCAATTTTGAAAGCTGGAAATGGTAAAGATGTAATTTTGATTTATTTATTTTTTTCCAAATATCTGCTCTAGCTCTAACAAGGCCAGTCTAGTTTTTCTGATCTCTATCCTTCTAACACTTCAAATCAAGAATTTTGAAAGCTTTTCAGTCTGATTTTGCAATGAGAACTACCAATAAACTAAATTTGGAATGCAAAATATCTAAACCAAAGAAAGTCCCTTTCTAATTGATACTTGCAACAAAGATAATCTACAATACTTTATACAAAGTTAATTCATGATCAGGGCCCAATAATCTACCATATGTCAAATAACTAAAACAAATGTGTACATGTATCAAATAAAATAGAATACTGAGTTTTTAAAGGCTATTGTGGAAACTATTGTTCATAATGCTTAATTCATTGAAGGATAATTACGCGCATCCGCATACACACCGATACACATACATATGCAATTTAGCACATAAAAAATCATTGTAAAATCTAAAACTTTCATATATGACACTTAGTATATGCTGCTTAGAATATAACATAGATAATTTGCTCCTTCTAATTAAAGTGTAGAGATTGATAAGAACCGACAGCATCATACAACAAATTACTAGGCATGATAATGGTTGAATTCAAAAATCATGGAAGGACCAAGAGCATCATATAACAAATCAGTGACCCTGAATTCTATTGAACTATTAATCATAGAAGAGCACATAGCTGCCAAAATTGAAATAGAGAAGTTCAAAGACTACATAGAAACACATCAAGCACAGGGGAAAAGCATAGCAATAGCAAGGTCTGATATAATGAGGGAAAAGCTAAGAGATGTTCATAATCAATCAAAATCAATGAGTTTGTATCAATTATGATACTGAAACAGTGTTGGAAAATGCAACAAATTATCTTTAGGGCTTATATGCAAAATGGAAGATATTGTATTATTACCATTGCTGGAAGTGAATCCTTGTGGTCAACTCCAAAATTTTCAATTATATTTCCATACATCGCATGATATAAAAATCACACTGCTCCGCATCCGGTTGTTGAGGAGCCTATGTTAGAAAAGAAATATTGGAATAACTCCTTCAAGGATAGTGAAACAGTTGCTAATCAAAAGGACATACCTTGACAACTACCCATGTTGGTTGTTTTTTCCCTTTCCTTCCAGCCTCCGCATTATACATTTTCAAGGCCCTTCATGCATATAACCAGTGGGAATTGTATTGCCACATCAAAATACATACATGTTTCAACAAAGGTAAGAAAAGAAACTAAAACACTTACATGTTGACAACATATTTCCAATCTTGATCACGAATGCGGTGACTAAGAGGATCCAACAAAAAAATAATCTCCTTCTCAACATTGATGATAGTCAAAATCCAGTGAAAACTACACAAAGAAATATAATTAGTGTATATATGCATCTTGCAAGTTCTCAAAATATGCAAGTGAGAATGATATATAATGTCATTCTTACTCACCCAACGTTGCATGGCACAACAACCAATTGACCAGATGAGGTACCAATTAGCCTACTGCTTAAGTAACAAGCCCTTTTATTCAACTGTTCTTGTATGAAATCTCTATTCTGATTTCTTGATGGTACATACTCCACAGGCACTGGATCCACCAATCTGAAATCCTGCAGCAACATCTTTCTATATAGATGCCTGCAATTGGAAAATATCCCAAAAAAATGATGAAATCTAAATTAATGAAACACATAAATAAAGTCCAATTCAATTGAAAGCTTACCACATATACACAACTATGCAAGTGTCTGTGATTGGCTTCAATTCACAAAAGGGAAATATGTCATCGCAATTAACATGGATTGTACGCTCCATGCCAAATACATCAGGAACTAATTCTAAAATCACATTCTCTATTTCATCAAGACGCTGAAAATAACTATATAAGATGTGTAAGGGTCTTGGCACATTGGACGATTGTAACTTAGACTTCTCTTGTCTGTTGTCAACTTTTTTCTTCCTGGTCTTCTACATATGTAGATGCAACCATATATATATTAGATATGTGACATACTTTAAATGTACACAAAATTTAGACAACACTTTATCACATTTACCTCATCCCGCGTGCTGATTAAGTGCACAGGCCAAGCCACATGGCCACCTACAGCATCCCCAATACTCTGACATGCAGACAGGATTGCAACAGGCAGTGGTGCTGATTGATCAATTGCTTTATCAATGGCAATCCTCATGCAACTCACGGGTAATGGAACATCATCAATAAAGTTGTCAGGTCCATTAACAGAGACAATTGTCCCATATGCAACAGTCTTGTCATTAGGCTGCAATAACAACATCACTACTTTTCCCTATAAGACAAACAATTCATGAATCTTCAATATATAGTGCTTTACAAGCCTCATTAGATACTAACGATGGGATAATAATGTAACACCCATGAAATTATAAGATAAGTATATGGGTGTTATTTTCTTTAGAGCATAAAAAAATAAAAAGAATAAGAGAAAAAAGAAATACAAATAGAAACCAAAATAGAATAAGAAGAAGTGAGGTCAAGGATTGAACCTTGAACCTCCCACAAGTAATAGAGTTAAATTAGTGGATGGAACCACTAGAGTAATGAATGATAAGTGAATAAAAGAGAATGGAAATGGTAATTAAAGGAGAGAAGATGGTAAAGTAAAAGAGCAAGAGAAAACCAAGTTGCTTACCTTCTCTTCCTCTTGGTTAAGAGAAGGAGCAAGCAAAAGCTAAATTGCCTACTTCCCTCCCTCTCACTATTTTCATGGGATTAAAGGAATGGGGGAAAAGAGGAGTTGAGGGAATGAATGAAGACATGCTTCATTTACATAGGAATAAATAGGATTGGGAGAAGAAAAGCAAGGGATTTAATTCTTCTTCTTCCTCCTTCCTTCTCCTTCTTCATTCTCCACCGAAACCAAGAGCCCTCCCTCTCCTCATTCCAAAAGCTAAGCTAAGTTTCCTCTCCAAGAAAACTAATTTACAAGAAGAAGCCTTCAAGATCTACCCCTTCCAATCAAGAGAAACAAAAGGAAGTGCAAGAAGAAGAAGCTCTCTCCTTCCTTTGCACCTAGGGTACCTTTTTCCTTAAGAAAAAAACCACAAGTGAAAGGAAGTAAGTTTCCCCTCACCTGTGGTACAATAGCTTGTGTATTTTCCTATGAGATTGGTTGCCTAAAACCTAGGATACCTTCATGGAATTTTCAGCCAAGACAAGAAGGACCAAGGAAATGTAAAGACTCAAATTTGACATGCTCAATATGTTTCTTGTAACATGTACCTTATGGTAGAGGATTTATCTAATGTTCATATGCTAGAATGTTTGGTTAGAACTTAGAGTCATGTCCTTAGACTCTCGGCCAAGCATGAATAAAGGAAATAGGTAAGTTAAGACACAAACAAAGCATGCCATGATTTTTACCTAAGATAAGATAAGGAGTTAACATGATATGCTCATGCTTGTATGTTGATTTGAACTTTACTTCATGCTCATGAACATTCACCATGGTAGGTTTTAGGGTCTAGAAGGATGCCATGATGTAGTTAACATGAACTAAGCATGCCATGATGTTCCTTAAGACAAGATATGTAGTTAACATGATATGCTCATGATATGTTCATGCTCAAGACATGCTTGTATATTGATTAGAATTTTATTCCATGCTCATGAATATACGGCCATGGTAGGTTTTAGGGCCTAGGAGAACTTTAAACCTAAACTAAGCATGCCATGATGTTCCTTAAGACAAGATATGTAGTTAACATGATATGCTCATGCATGTATATTGATTAGAATTTTATTCCATGCTCATGAATATTCGGCCATGGTAGGTTTTAGGGCCTAGGAGAACTTTAAACCTAAACTAAGCATGCCATGATGTTCCTTAAGACAAAAATATGAAGTTAACATGACATGCTCATGCTTGTAGGGTTGATTAGAACTTTTCATGCTTTATAAACTTTCGTCCACAACTAGTTTAAAGGCCTAGGAAACTAAGAACCCAACCTAACTATGCTTATGATGTTCCTTGTAATAAATGCTATGAAATTGGTTTAGGGTTTTTCATGCTTTTATGCCACATG
This sequence comes from Zingiber officinale, assembly GCF_018446385.1. Classification (NCBI taxonomy): domain Eukaryota; kingdom Viridiplantae; phylum Streptophyta; class Magnoliopsida; order Zingiberales; family Zingiberaceae; genus Zingiber; species Zingiber officinale. The sequence goes on along the minus strand of NC_055992.1, from coordinate 49,641,652 downwards.
AAACCTAGTCCCACGATTAACAAGTTTCGGCCATGGTAGGTTTATAAGCTTAGGGAACCTAGAACCCAAACTAAATATGCTTATGATGTTCCTCACGATTTATGATATGATATTGGTTTAGGGTTCACATGCTTGTATGTTGATTTTTGCCCAATGTAATGCTTGATAAGATTCGGCCATGACAAGATTTCTAAGCATAGGAAACCTAGAACCTAAACTAAACATGCTTATGATGTTCCTCACGATTTATGATATGATATTGGTTTAGGGTTCACATGCTTGTATGTTGCTTTTTGCCCAATGTAATGCTTGATAAGATTTGGCCATGACAAGATTTCTAAGCTTAGGAAACCTAGAACCTAAACTAAGCATGCTCATGATGTTCCTTGTGATACATGACACGATATTGGTTTAGGGTTCACACGCTTGTATGTTGATTTTTAACCTAAGTCACAACTATATGTTTCGGCCACTCTATGATATTAGGGTTAGAGACCTAAATATGATTCCCATGTGTCTCACATGCAATGTTTTCATGATATGAGAAGAGCTTGCTATGCTTCTATGTTTAATTATGTATGCTCATGATCTATGCATGTTGATAACCCTTATGATGTGCTGTGTGCCCATATTATCCATGCTATTTATGATGAGCTGTGTGTCAAATTATGTATGCTTTTATGATGAGTTGTGTGCCCAAACTATGCATGTATTTATTGTTGGAGCAATCCTAATGGTCCGTGGGACCATGTGTTTTGGTGTTTGGGCAAAGGGTTTAAGTTAGGATTGCCCTCGTTATTTGATATGTGTACTTGAGTTGTACAGGACTGTAGGTGACACATGTGACTCAGGTTGACGGCTTCGGGTCCGGTGAAGGATGGAGCATCCGAGGGACCGTGGACAAGGCAGCAAGGACAAGGGCCGAGGGAAGCGACTTCGAGGCATACGCGAAGGATGGCATTGGGGACGAGCCGCAGGCTTGGATGCATCCGAGGGACGAGAGCCAAAGGAAGTAGGCTTGAAGGCAAGAGGTCAAGGCTGCAAAGAAGAGTAAAATGAGTCGTGAGGGTACGAGTGCATGAGAGATTGTACTCGGAGTAAAATCTTAGTTTTAGGGTTTTACTGTAGCGGCACTGCAGCAGTTACTGTAACGTACTGTAGCAGTTACTGTAGCGTACTATAGCAGTCGACTGGTGTATGGGCCAGTCGACTGATGCACTGTAGCAGAGAGCCGTTGGGATGGCACCAGTCGACTGGTGCCGATACCAGTCGACTGGTAACGGGCAAATCAGGTTCTGATTTGTTCCAAGTTCTATAAGAAGGAGCTTGGTATGGCCGGCCAAGGCGACGAAATTAGACTTGGAAAAAGCCTAATTAGTAGTCACAAAAGTACTCAAGGTTTCCCTTGTGTCCAAGAGGTCTTGGTGAGTTTGTGATGAGGTTTCTCCACCCACAAGGAGGTTGAGCTAGCCGGAGTTTCCGGGGACTAATCCACCGACGGATTGAGGGATCGTCCACCTTACGGACACGTCGTGGAGTAGGAGCATCATCTTCGAACCACGTTACATCGAACGTGTTAGCGGTTTGGTTTGCATTTCCTTTCTTTGTCTTGTATTTAGTTTAGCTTGTTTGTTTTTATTTGTATTCCGCTGCACAAGCTAACAATAGTGTAGGAAGCTAACAATTTGGGGGTGCCGTCTATCCAACCCCCCTTCAAGCCGACCGCAAGATCTTCCAACAAGTGGTATCAGAGCAAGGACGCTCTTCAACGGACTAATCGCCAAGAAGAACAACATCATCAAATGGTCGGCTCAAACATTCATCCGCCCAAATTCGAAGGGGGCTTCTCTTGGTGGAAGAAGAGAATGGAGGTATTCTTCGAAACCGATTTTGATATTATGCTAATCATGGAAAATGGTTTCGAAGTGCCTAGGGATCAAGACAATAAAATACTTGAGAAAACAAGGTAGAGCAAGAAGCAAAGAGAAGAACATTTAGCGAATTCAAAAGCCATCCATCATCTACTAAATGTTCTTCCCCAACAAGAAGTAACAAGGGTGGGAACCTACTCAAGCGCCAAGGAGTTATGGGAAAAGCTAGTGGAGCTTCATGAAGGCACATCGGAGGCTAAGTTGGCAAGAAGAGATCTTCTCCGAACTCAACTCAACAATGTAAAGCTTGAGAAGGGAGATAAGGTATCTACACTTCATGCTAAAATTAAAGAAATTTTAAGTGGACTAACAAGTGTAGGTGAGAAACCCTCCAACCGAGACATCATAATGAAAGCCATCAATGCCTTCCCAAGAAACTCGACATGGAGCTCCATTGTAGATTCATTCTACATTTCAAAGGATCTAGAGAAGAGCTCTCTAGATGAATTCTTCTCAACAATGGAGCTTCACGAAACAAGGGTTGAAGGATTAGAAGGAGAAGCAAATAGATCAAGAGGAGTAGCCCTTGTGGCAAACAAGGGAAAGGGTAAGAAGAAGAAGTCTTCATCCCCACCATCCTCCGACTCCGAAGAATCAAGTGCCTCAATGGATAGTGATCAAGAGGCATATATGGTAAGAAAAATGAGAAAAGCATTTAAATATTTTTCTTCTAACAAATCACATGCTAGGAGAAGTTCAAGGGGCAAGAGTAGAAGAAGAAAGATCAAATGCTACAATTGTCAAGGAGAGGGACATATGAGAGATGATTGCCCTCTCTTGAAGAAGGAAGGGAAGAAGAAGGAGGAAAAGAAGACAAAAGAAAAGGGGAAGAAGGCTCAAAACCTAAAAGCAACATGGGATGATCCTTCATCATCATCGGAGGAAGAAGAGAACCATGTAGTAAATTTTGCTTTAATGGGAATTGATGATGTAGCCTCCACCTCATCCGAGCAAGAAGAAGGAAGGAGCTTAAGTGAAGATGAAGAGGGGAGCTCAAGTGAAGGGGGAGGTCAAACTTTGGATTCAGACTTCTCGGTAAGTGAGGTACATAATCTTCCTCCCCATATTTTAATTAGAATTATTTCAAGCACAAATGATGATTTGTTTAAGGCAAAAAGAAAGAACAAATCTTTGAAAAATGACATTTGCATGCTTAAAGAAAAATTAGAATCCATGCCTATTAGGGATGATGATTTGCATGCTTCCTCTATAAGTTCAAATGATTCATGTTTAGAAGAGAAAAATAGGAAATTAAGGGAAAAGGTAGAATACCTCACCATAGCCCTTAGAAAATTTGAAATTGGCTCAAATACCTTAAACATGATTATTGGGAGCCAAAGGGCAAGTTTTAAGAAAAATGGGCTAGGATACAATGAACCCAATAATGAAAAGACTTATCATTGTCTACTTGCTAGGGGGAAATCAAAGACAAAGACCATAGATAGGAAATGGATCCCTAAGGAGTACTTGGTCAACCCAATTAGAGAGAACTTCTATTGGGTGCCAAAATCAATCCTCAAGGGTTAGAAGATTTTAGGTCAAGTCAACCATAGAAATCATAATTCCAATTTTTTGGTTGACTTGAGACCTTAAGGGGGAGCACTTAGTCTTGATAAAAAAAAAAATTCATGATAGAAAGGGCTAAGTAGAGATTACCTTTATCTCACAATGACTTGCATTATTTTCTAACAATAAATGTGAGATACTAGGATGATACAAATAATTCACATGTGCTTATGGCATTTTGATGAGTTATGAAATGTATCAATTTTTAGTGATCATAGACCAACTATGGTGAAAGCAAATGTTTAATTTATGGACATCTTGCCCATAGATCATAGTTGGGCATTTCAAATGTTTTGAAAACAATTCTATGTTTTATTTACTGTGGTTTAGCTATTTTGAAACATATGATTGCAAAACAAGGTTTCAAATTGATACAAACTTGATTGATTTTTAAAGTGTTTGAGTTTTTATCAAAACTTCAAAAATATGATTAATTTTCATGAAAGCATATTTTTCCTTGTTAAATAACATTATAAGAAATATGTGTTCAAAATTTCATGATTTTTTGAATTTTCTATGCATTTCTGAAGTTGGCCTGAAAAGGCTGATTTTTTCAGAAATAGGGTACCAGTCGACTGGTACAGATACCAATCGACTGGTAATAGTGTTTTTGAGCACAGAATGTCTCTGTAAGCTCATTTTATCAATACCAGTCGACTGGTGCTGATACCAGTCAACTGGTAACAGTAAATTTCGACTACAGAATGTTTCTGTAAGGTTCTGTCGAAGGGGCAGTCGACTGGCACTTAGGGCAGTCGACTGATACCAGCCTGAAAGTGTTTTTCAGCGCTGATCTATGACCATGTCAACTCACTTAGATGTATGGGATCCAAGGAGGATTAATACATGAGTTTAGGGTCAATTTGGATGATAAATTTTCAACAATTGGGATATTGTTGGAGAACTTTTTGGATGTTAGGCAAAGGGGAGAAGTAAGGTTTAGTTGGAAAAACCTTAGTCCTGTTGCATAGGGGGAGCCTTGTGATAGGTTCTTAAATATCCCTGTGGTAAAATCCTAGCTCATTGGGGAGCTTAGGTGTAGGGGGAGCCTTGGGATAGGTTCCAATGCATGGTGCATTTTCTATTCGGCGGTTGCCAAGTGTGTAGCCTTGGCAACGTAAGCCCATTCAGCGGAGTAAGTCCAAGTGTGTAGCCTTGGCATCGTAAGTCCATTCGGCGGTTACCAAGTGTGTAGCCTTGGCAATGTAAGTCCATTTGGCGGTGTAAGTCCAAGTGTGTAGCCTTGGCATCGTAAGTCCATTCGGCGGAGTAAGTCCAAGTGTGTAGCCTTGGCATCGTAAGTCCATTGTTATTAGCATATTTATTTGCTATTTGTTTTCCCTAACTTAAACGTCTTGCCAAACACCAAAAAGGGGGAGATTGTTGGAGCAATCCCAATGGTCCGTGGGACCATGTGTTTTGGTGTTTGGGCAAAGGGTTTAAGTTAGGATTGCCCTCGTTATTTGATATGTGTACTTGAGTTGTGCAGGACTGTAGGTGACACATGTGACTCAGGTTGACGGCTTCGGGTCCGGTGAAGGATGGAGCATCCGAGGGACCGTGGACAAGGCAGCAAGGACAAGGGCCGAGGGAAGCGACTTCGAGGCATACGCGAAGGATGGCATTGGGGACGAGCCTCAGGCTTGGATGCATCCGAGGGACGAGAGCCAAAGGAAGTAGGCTTGAAGGCAAGAGGTCAAGGCTGCAAAGAAGAGTAAAATGAGTCGTGAGGGTACGAGTGCATGAGAGATTGTACTCGGAGTAAAATCTTAGTTTTAGGGTTTTACTGTAGCGGCACTGCAGCAGTTACTGTAACGTACTGTAGCAGTTACTGTAGCGTACTGTAGCAGTCGACTGGTGTATGGACCAGTCGACTGATGCACTGTAGCAGAGAGCCGTTGGGCTGGCACCAATCGACTGGTGCCGATACCAGTCGACTGGTAACGGGAAAATCAGGTTCTGATTTGTTCCAAGTTCTATAAGAAGGAGCTTGGTATGGCCGGCCAAGGCGACAAAATTAGACTTGGAAAAAGCCTAATTAGTAGTCACAAAAATGCTCAAGGTTTCCCTTGTGTCCAAGAGGTCTTGGTGAGTTTGTGGTGAGGTTTCTCCACCCACAAGGAGGTTGAGCTAGCCGGAGTTTCCGGGGACTAATCCACCGACGGATTGAGGGATCGTCCACCTTACGGACACGTCGTGGAGTAGGAGCATCATCTCCGAACCACGTTACATCGAACGTGTTAGCGGTTTGGTTTGCATTTCCTTTCTTTGTCTTGTATTTAGTTTAGCTTGTTTGTTTTTATTTGTATTCCGCTGCGCAAGCTAACAATAGTGTAGGAAGCTAACAATTTGGGGGTGCCGTCTATCCAACCCCCCTTCAAGCCGACCGCAAGATCTTCCAACATTTATGATGTGCTGTGTGCCCAAATTATGCATGCTATTATGATGAGCTGTGTGCCCAAATTTTTATATGATATGATACGTTAAGAAATATGATGTGCATGAAATAATAAGAACCATGATATGTATGGCATGCTACTTTACTTTATATGGATTGTACCAAGGGTGGGCTCCATAAGCACCCCGGAGTCGATGGACTAAGAAACGGGCCTCGTTAGGGATGGGCTCCTAAGTGTCCCTAGGTCAATGGACTAAGAAACGGCCCTAGTATGTATGCCTTGTAGGGTTCGAGACTTGCTACCTTGGACCTACTTAGGACGCGCGCATTTATGTATGTGGTGCAAGCCGGGGACCTAATTATGTTGAGATTATGTTTAAGTATGTATGTAATAAGTTTTCGAAAGACATGTTGCATATATTTTTCATGATACATGTTTTTGAAAGTCATCTCGCATGATACTTATGATTATGTTATGTTATGCTAGGATGCACTTTATGATTATGTTATGATATGCCATGATACTTATGATTATGTTATGCTATGCTAGGATGCACTTTATGATTATGTTATGATATGCCATGATACTTATGACTATGTTATGTTATGCTAGGATGCACTTTATGATATGCCATGAAACCTTACGATTATGTTACGATATGGTGCTTCTATACATGATATGATGAGTTTGTCTTTATGCTTTATGCCTTATGAATATGCTGTGCTTTACGGTTTTTGTGAGTAGGAAGGATCTTACTGAGTATTGTGTGCTCATAGCTTACTTTCCTTGTACCACAGATAAAGGCAAGGAATGGATGTACTAAGGGAGCAGAAGGAGGGGCAAGAAGGACGTGTGTAGTAGTGGCTCGGCTAAAAAGAAAGACCTGCTTTTAGTTAATAAGAATTATGCATATGTCGTTTTTTCATGACTCCATGACATTTCATCATGCTCATTAGTATTATGGCTTAAATTCATGTTAAGCATGCTATGTGACTCTATATGATAGGTAGTTGGTGATGACGATTTGTAAAGTAAAAGAAAAGTTTTTTTTAAAAAAAAAGATATATATATATATATATATATATACTATGAACAAGACTTCTTCTATTTTAAGTAGAAAAGATTATTAACAAGTAAGTAAGATAAGATAAGAAGAAATGGTTAAGTAACCCCCGTCAGCTTGAGTAGGAAGGGGTGGGGCGTTACTGTTTGGTATCAGAGCCAGGTTTAGCCTTTCCACTACACACATGTCAAGCCTCCATCCTCCTGCTCCAAGTAAGAATCTATATGCTTAATATAATTCTTTTATGATGCTTTAATATTATGCATGTTTACCTATTCTTTTGATGATGATAAGTCACAGTTCTAGTTTAGGTATGCATGATGGTAGAACAAGAATGATAATGATCTTATGTTAGTTTGGATAGAAATAACGATAATTTATTGTCATTTAATGAAGATAAGCATGGCTAGGAGACGTACTACCCGAGCAGACGAGACAGCGACTCCACCGGATCTGACCCAGGTAATTACCGACCTCCAACGTCAGATCACGGAGCAACAACAGCTGATCATGACTTTGATGGGTCAACAAGAAAATCCTGCCACCCCGTCAGTAAATCAGAATGCAGTGCCTGTCATCCCAGTAGTTGCACCAGTACCACCGATAGCCCTTGTCCCAATGGTCCGAAAGGAGAACTACTTGATACAGTGGCTAAGGTTGAAGCCGGAGAACTTCTCAGGTACTTGCGATCCATGGGATGCCCAGGCCTAGTTCAAGACAGTGGAAAGCATAGTGGAATTACTGGACTGACCCGTATCGGAAAAGATCAAATGCGTATCATTCTACTTTTCCGGAGACGCAAGAATGTGGTGGGAAAGAGTGAAGGCAAAGAGACAGATTAATCTGATGAACTGGATGGACTTCGAGATAGAGTTCTTTGAAGAGTTCTTCCATATGCAAGTGACGAACCGGCATTACGACGAGTTCACCGAGTTTCGGCAAGGTGACCTATCAGTGAACGAAGCAGTAAAGCGCTTCAACCGTCTGGCATGCCTATGTCCAGAGTTGGTTCGCACAGAAAGAGAAAGGGTCAGACTGATGCTGAAGATGCTTCGACCCGAGATAGCACTAAACGTGGCCGGCGGAATTAATAGACCGCAGACTACAGAGGAATTGGTCAACAGTGCCCTGATTACGGAACATTATCAGAAAGCGATGAACGAGAATAAGAATCAGGCCCGAACAGAAGGACAGAGACCTTCGGGTACCAAAACAAGCTGGAAAGGGACCCCTACGGGAAAAAGGAAACAATGGGACAATGCAAAAGGTGGCCCAGTGAATAAGCAACCGAAATACCCTCAGTGCACTATTTTTGGAAAGCTGCATTCCGGAGTATGCCACAAGGGTACAAGAAAGTGCTATAATTGCGGAGGGGAAGGACATCTGGCCAGAGACTGCACTAACTGGTTTCAGGCACCACCCCAGCAGAATAACCAGAACAAGGGTGCCCCCTCACAACTACATCAGATGCAAGCTGCTATTGAAGGAACACCGATTAGCCAAGGAAGATTGGAAGCCCCACCAACTACAACGAACGCCAGGGTTTTCTCGCTTACTAAAGAAGATGTGGCGAGCACCTCTACTGTCGTTACAGGTCAGCTGCCTATTTTCAGTTAGTATGCTATAGTATTATTTGATACTGGGACGACACACTCGTTTGTCTCAGTACCATTTATGAAGAAATTAAATATACCACCCCAAACACTAAATGGCACGTTCTTAACAACTCTACCATCCGGGGAAGTTATGCCATCAGATCATATGCTGCGGGTTGTACCTATCCGAATCGCAGACAGGGAACTCTACTGCAATCTGATAGTACTCGACATGAGGGATTATGACATTATACTGGGCATGGATTTCCTGAGCAAGTACGGCGCTTCAATCGAGTGTCGTAAGAGGAAAGTAGTCTTCCGACCTGAAGTTGAACCGATGTTTGAATTCATTGGGGAATCTGGGAAGGAAACTGGAAGATTCTTATCAGCTATAAAGGCACAGAGGATGTTAGACAAGGATTGTACTAGATTTCTAGCGCACGTGGTTGATACAAGGCAAACCGGGGGCCAGAAGCTAGAAGAGGTCAGGGTGGTATGCAACTATCCAGAAGTATTTCCCGATGAACTACCGGGATTAGCCCCTGATAGAGAAATAGAATTTATGATCGAATTAGTTCCTGGTACTAAACCAATCTCTAAAGCACCTTACTGGATGGCACCGAATGAGTTGAAGGAACTTCAAGAACAGCTACGGGAGTTACTCGACAAGGGACTTATTCGCCCTAGTCACTCTCCATGGGGAGCTCCGGTACTGTTTGTGAAAAAGAAGGATGGGTCTATGCGAATGTGTATAGACTATCGAGCGATGAACAACGCGACAATCAAGAACAGATACCCCCTTCCACGGATCGACGACCTGTTCGACCAATTGAAGGGAGCAACCGTCTTCTCGAAGATTGACCTAAGGTCCAGCTATCATCAAGTGAAAGTGAAACAAGATGATATACCAAAGACAGCCTTTCGAACAAGATACGGACACTATGAGTTCATAGTTATGCCCTTCGGAGTGACAAATGCCCCTGCTGTGTTCATGGATTTGATGAATCAGGTATTTGCGGCATATCTCGATAAATTTGTGATCGTCTTCATTGACGATATTCTCATCTATTCAAGAACCCAGGAAGAACATGTCGAACATCTGAATATTGTACTGCATATCCCCGAGAAAAATAACTATATGCAAAGTTCTCCAAATGCGAGTTCTGGCTAGACCGAGTAATATTCTTGGGTTATGTCATCTCCAAGGATGGAGTCATGGTAGATCCAAGCAAGATTGAAGCCGTAAGTAACTGGAACAGGCCAAAGAATGCCAGTGAAATCAGAAGTTTTCTCGGACTAGCGGGTTACTACAGGAAGTTCGTAGAGGATTTCTCCAAAGTTGCAGCCCCTATGATGAATCTCACCAAGAAAAACAAAAAGTATGAATGGACGGACGACAGCGAGAAGAGTTTTACGGAACTGAAATGGAGAATGACCAGTGCTCCGATCCTTACTTTTTCGGAAAGTAACAAAGGCTTTGATATGTATAGCGATGCTTCCTTACTAGGACTTGGAGCTGTACTCATGCAAGATGGCAAAGTCATCGCCTATGCCTCTAGACAACTCAAAGAACATGAAAGAAATTACCCCATTCATGATTTAGAACTAGCAGCAGTGGTCTTCGCTCTAAAAACATGGAGGCATTACTTATATGGAGCCCAGTGCAGGATTTATACAGATCACCAGAGTCTGAAATATTTCTTCACGCAGAAAGACCTAAATATGAGACAACGCAGATGGCTCGAGCTAGTCAAGGATTACAATTGTGAAATCTTTTACATCCGGGAAAAGCGAACAAGGTGGCCGATGCACTCAGCAGGAAGTCCAGTACCACCTAACATCGCTATTCTAAGTTCAAGGACAAACTTTCTATGAGGTATGGGATACTGTAACACCCACGAAATTATAAGATAAGTATATGGGTGTTATTTTCTTTAAAGCATAAAAAAATAAAAAGAATAAGAGAAAAAAGAAATACAAATAGAAACCAAAATAGAATAAGAAGAAGTGAGGTCAAGGATTGAACCTTGAACCTCCCACAAGTAATAGAGTTAAATTAGTGGATGGAACCACTAGAGTAATGAATGATAAGTGAATAAAAGAGAATGGAAATGGTAGTTAAAGGAGAGAAGATGGTAAAGTAAAAGAGCAATAGAAAACCAAGTTGCTTACCTTCTCTTCCTCTTGGTTAAGAGAAGAAGCAAGCAAAAGATAAATTGCCTACTTCCCTCCCTCTCACTATTTTCGTGGGGTTAAAGGAATGGGGGAAAAGAGGAGTTGAGGGAATGAATGAAGGCATGATTCATTTACATAGGAATAAATAGGATTGGGAGAAGAAAGCAAGGGATTTAATTCTCCTTCTTCCTCCTTCCTTCTCCTTCTTCATTCTCCACCGAAACCAAGAGCCCTCCCTCTCCTCATTCCAAAAGCTAAGCTAAGTTTCCTCTCCAAGAAAACTAATTTACAAGAAGAATCCTTCAAGATCTACCCCTTCCAAGCAAGAGAAACAAAAGGAAGTGCAAGAAGAAGAAGCTCTCTCCTTCCTTTGCACCTAGGGTACCTTTTTCCTTAAGAAAAAAACCACAAGCGAAAGGAAGTAAGTTTCCCCACACCTGTGGTACAATAGCTTGTGTATTTTCCTATGAGATTGGTTGCCTAAAACCTAGGATACCTTCATGGAATTTTCGGCCAAGACAAGAAGGACCTAGGAAATGTAAAGACCCAAGTTTGACATGCTCATTATGTTTCTTGTAACATGTACCTTATGGTAGAGGATTTATCTAATGTTCATATGCTAGAATGTTTGGTTAGAACATAGAGTCATGTCCTTAGACTCTTGGCCAAGCATGAATAAAGGAAATAGGTAAGTTAAGACTCAAACCAAGCATGCCATGATTTTTACCTAAGATAAGATAAGGAGTTAACATGATATGCTCATGCTTGTATGTTGATTTGAACTTTACTTCATGCTCATGAACATTCGGCCATGGTAGGTTTTAGGGTCTAGAAGGATGCCATGATGTAGTTAACATGAACTAAGCATGCCATGATGTTCCTTAAGACAAGATATGTAGTTAACATGATATGCTCATGATATGTTCATGCTCAAAGACATGCTTGTATATTGATTAGAATTTTATTCCATGCTCATGAATATTCGGTCATGGTAGGTTTTAGGGCCTAGGAGAACTTTAAACCTAAACTAAGCATGCCATGATGTTCCTTAACACAAGATATGTAGTTAACATGATATGCTCATGCTTGTATATTGATTAGAATTTTATTCCATGCTCATGAATA